>NC_137892.1:107451932-108051932 GCF_963455335.1 Martes martes
CTAGGGCTTGTCACAAATATTTCCCTTTTCATCTTCCAGGCGTAATGTCTGATTGCACTTCTCTACTGCCTTAAAGTTAGAAGTGGCTGTGTGACTTGCTTTGGTCACTGAAATGCAAGTGGAATTGACATGTGTCATTTTTAGGTGGAAATTTATGAGGCAGTGTAAAAATCACTGTTTTTTTCCCCTATCACAGCAACCAGAAACATTCTGAATGGTGGAGACACTATCTGCCTGAGTTTCCGAGGGTGGAGAGGCAGAGCGAAACTCCCAATGAGCCCTCTTTGGATTCTTTGCATGAATGAGAAACAAACCTTTGTTTTTAAAAAGCCTAAAATATGAGGTTTTTTGTCACTATTTATATAATTTATTTTTGAAGCAACATGTGATAAACCTAAAAGAGAAAAGCAAGGGAAGACCCCAGTGACTAACACATTCTCTTTTTATATAAGACTTTGCTACCTTCTTCTGTTATCAAAAAGAATTCCAAAGTGGGCTCAAGTAATAATAATGCTCTACTTCTTACACTAGGTGGTGTACTTACTGGTGTGCACTGTCCTACAATCACATACATTATTAGAGCATATCAAAAGTCACATATAAATATTTTATTTTTCATTTTTTATGGTATTATCTTTTTTTAATTATGTCCAGTTAGCTAACATATAGTACATCATTAGTTTTTGATGTAGTGTTCAATGATTCATCAGTTGCATATAACACCCCAGTGCTCATTCACAACGTGTGCCCTTCTTAATACCCATCACCTGGCTACCCCATTCCCCAATCCCTCTCCCTTCTGAAACCCTCAATTTGTTTCCTGGAGTCAAGAGTATCTCATAGTTTGTCTCTCTCTCTTTGATTTCTTCCCCTTCAGTTTTCCCTCCCTTCCCCAATGGTCCTCTGTGCTATTCCTTATGTTTCACATATGAGTGAAACCATATAATAATTGTCTTTCTCTGCTCAACTTATTCCACTTAGTATCATACCCTCCAGTTTCATCCATGCCAGTGTAAATGGTAGGTATTCATCCTTTCTGATGGCTGAGTAATAGTCCATCGTACATACAGACTACAACTTCTTTATCCATTCATCTGTTGAAGGACATCTTGGCTCCTTCCACAGTTTGGCTATTGTGGACATTGCTGCTATGAACATTGGGGTGCAGGTGCCCCTTCTTTTCACCACATCTGTATTTTTCGGATAAATACCCAGTAGTACAATTGCTGGGTCATAGGGTAGCTCTACTTTTAACTTCCTAAGGAATCTCCGTACTGTTTTCCAGAGTGACTATAACAGCTTGCATTCCCACCAACAGTGTTAAGAGGGTTCCCCTTTCTCCACATCCTTCCCAACATTTATTGTATCCTGTCTTGCTAATTTTTGTCATTCTAACTGATATAAGGTGGTATCTCATTGTGGTTTTGATTTGAATTTTCCTGATGGCTAGTGATGATGGGCATTTTTTCATGTGTCTGTTAGCTGTATGTCTAGTTTGGAGAAGTGTATGTTCATGTGCTCTTCCCACTTTTGACTGGATTATTTGGTTTTTGGCTGTTGAGTTTGAGAAGTTCTTTGTAGATCTTGGATACCAGCCCTTTATCTGTTCTGCCATTTGCAAATATCTTCTTCCATCCTGTGGGTTACCTTTTAGTTTTATTGACTGTTTCCTTTGCTGTGCAGAAGCTATTTACCTTGATGAACTCCCAGAAGTTCATTTTTGCTTTTGTTTTCCTTACCTTTAGAGATGTGTCTTGAAAGAAGTTGCTGTGGCTGATGTCGAAGAGCTTACTGCCTGTGTTCTCATCTAGGATTTTGATGGATTCCTGTCTCACATTGAGGTCTTTCATCCATTTGAATTTATCTTTGTGTATGGTATAAGAGAATGGTCCAGTTTCCTTCTTCTGTGTGTAGCTGTCCAGTTTTCCCAGCACCATTTATTGAAGAGACTATCTTTTTTCCATTGTGTATTTTTTTCCTAATTTGTCAAAGTTTAGTTGACCATAGGGTTGAGGGTCCATTTCTGGAGTCTCTATTCTGTTTCATTGATCTGTATGTGTTTTTGTGCCAGTACCATGCTGTCTTGATGATCACAGCTTTGTAATACAGCTTGAAGTCAGGCATTGTGATGCCCACAGCTTTGTTTTTCTTTTTCAACATTCCCCTGGTGATTTGGGGTCTTTTCTGGTTCCATACAAATTTTAGGATTGTTTGTTCCAGCTCTGTAAAAAGTACCAATGACATTTTGATAGGGATGGCATTGAAAGTGTATATTCCTCTGGGCAGCATAGACATTTTAACAATGTTTATTCTTCTCTTTTTAATGGTGCGCATCAGGAAAATTAAACTCTGCTGCCCTAAGGATCTGCTGCAAATGAAGAATCATCTTTTCCCTTATCCATCTAAATGGTACTAGGTACATATTTCCCCCAAACCTTGTATATGCCTCTATAAAAAGAACAATTAAATTCTTTCAGTTAATATCTTTAAATGTGCATATTTTCCTGCCAGGACCCCAACAACAATAACAATTAACATTTATTGTGCTCTTACTATGTACCAGGCATGGGTGCTATGTACCTCTTATTTATTGCTTAATGCTATCTCTCTATGGTTGTATTCCTGTTTTATGGATGGTGAAACTGAAACTCAAGGAGCTTAAGAAATCTGCTTTTACTTATTTATTTTTTATTTTTATTTTTATTTTTTGTGGTATAGTCGAAACTATATTGACAATGATTTATTGCCTAGAAGTGTAAATTTTCCAAATACTTGTCTTTTAATGGTCGATACATGGTTTGCAGCCAGCAGAACTGCAGTGACATGCACTGCTCACAATCTGGTTACAGCCTTTGTTCACCATGAAAAATGCTCTGCTTAATTGCACAGTAGATAATATTAACTTCTGATGGCACTTTTTCAATGTTTGTTCCTTTTACCAACACTGTAAATATTATTATAGCAAGTTTTAGTTTTTCAAAGACTTTACTGTGGTGAAGATAATTTATAACATTCTTCAAACTTTTTTTTATTATTGGTAATGATTCTCACAGAATTTTGAACACAAATGGAATGTGCTCAGCACTTTAAACTTTCTCACACAGCTTTTGAACATGATTTCTATCTAATATCATTGGAAGACATCCTAAAATAAATCTGCTTTAAAAAAGTAACCTTACTACATTAGTGGTAAATGGTGAAGCTAGTTTGAAACCATGTCTTCCTGACTCCAGGTTTTAGAGTTGATTAACTCCATTCCTCTATTCCCGGTTGTCTGCACTAGACATCAAGAGAAGGAGTCACAAGCAGATATCTTTCAGACAGGACCTAGCCATCAGATAAATTTAGTTTTATTTTTTTCTGTTTTTAAAAATTGGAAAATTTCAAAGTAATCTATGTCTCTGACTTCTACTGACAAACCAGATATGAAAGCAATGAACCTGAATTGTGCGGAAACAATTGTCTGAAATGAAATAGCAGCTTTCTTCTTTAGATGGGGTATGAGATCTCTAGTCTCCACAGTCCCCACCGCTCCCTATTGTCCTGTAACCAAATCACTGTTCCTGGCTGCTATCTGTCCAGCCTCTAGAGTCACTGGATTTGTGAATCTTGACCTGAATCTCGCTGTGATATTGTACAAAGAATGCTTCACTAGAATACAAGTTCCCAAAGACAGGCAGGACTTGTTGTCTGTTTTCTTTTTTTCCCTTCCTTTCCTTTTCTTTTTCTTTCTTTCTTTCTTTTTTTTTTTTTTCTTTTAGAGAGAAAGAGAGCATGTGAGTCGGGGGCAGGGGGGATGTTGAGAGAGGGAAAGAGAGAATCTTTTTTTTTTTTTTAATTATTTAATTTTTTATTTGACAGAGAGAGAAATCACAAGTAGGCAGAGAGGCAGGCAGATAGGAAGGGAGAAGCAGGCTCCCTGCTGAGCAGAGAGCCCGATGTGGGGCTCGATCCCAGGACCCTGGGATCATGACCTGAGCCGAAGGCAGAGGCTTAACCCACTGAGCCACCCAGGTGCCCCGGGAAAGAGAGAATCTTAAGCAGGCTTCCTGCTGGCCTTTATCTCACAACCCTGAGATCATGACCAGAGCTGAAATCAAGAGTTGGACACTTAACTGACTGAGCCACCTAGGTGCCCTGTCATCTGTTTTCTTAACTGTATCTCCAGGGCTTGGAACAGTGCCTAGAGGATTCTAGACTTGGCAGTATATATTCATGAATAGATGAATGGTGTCTTTGTATGGACCAGGTGTTTTGATGGTGAGAAGAAGTAGTCAAGAAAATTCTTTTGATTGTGAAATATGTGCAAAGCCATCTGATACTAAATCTCTTTCTTTGCCTGATTTCATACCATGGAGGTTCCAACTCTTCTGCTGAGCTTGAGTTTGGGGACAGATGCTCTGAATGTTGCAGGTTTCACTTCCCTTACCTTCCCTTTCCTGCCCAGTAGATTATTCTACCCAGTCACCCTCAGGCCCCTGAAAGTGTAAGACCACAGCATATCTGGATTACAGACAATTTTAATTGTCTTTCAGGAGCCTACTTAGTGAGATTCTACCATCCAAGAAAACTGCTTTGCATTCAGAGCTCCAGATGCTTTGGGCGGGTTCTTGGCAAAGAAAGGACTTTTGAACCCAGATGAAAGGTGTTAAGAATAACTGGGCTTGAAAATCACTGGCTGCTGCATTAGTGGAGCTAGGATTTGTTGGAGCTAGGGATAGAGGAAACTTTCCCTTCCTCTACTTGGATCCATGTGAATTTCTGCTCTGCTATGACTGCATCCGCAGGGGAATCAGGCACATTGAGGCAATGAATCCTCTGTGACCCTCGCAAAGCATTTGCCTTGACTTGAAGTCGTAGTTGCTAATTCCTCAGAACGTGCTGGTAGAAATAAGTTTTGATGCAATATAGTAGCAACATTCTGTCAACAATTCAGAGCCTTGCTAGGAAAGAAGTGAATCCCAGTCACTGGAGGTTCTCAGGTCTTCTTTCCCTAGAGCTACATATTAAGCAATGAAGTTGTAGTTTGCCAGGGGAATAGTAACCTTCCATAAGCACATACTATGTCCTTGGCTAGTTGCATATCTGTTATCTCTTTTCATTTTTATTCTATCTCATAAATAGAAAACCTGAGACTCAGAGAATTTCAATGACTTGTCCAAAGTCACATAAACAATAAGTAGAAGAGTCAGAATTTAAACCCAAAACCCCAAAATTGATTGCTGTTGGTGTCTGTATTTGCCATAGAGAAGATGGAAAACCCATCTGGGCGGAGATGCAATGAGCATGTGTAAGACAAAAATGTAAAAGGATGGGATATTGAGGCAAGTGGGGAAACTACATTGCAAATTGTACTAACGGTATCTGTCATGGCGAGAAGGGTCAGCCTTCTTTTTTTTAAGACGACTTTTATTATACTTTTAGAAAAATGAGGAACAAATACATAAGCTGTTCTTCCTGGGTATTGCAGTAAATAAGATGAACGATTTTAAGATCCAGACAATGAATAAGGAGCCCATGTTCACTTAACATTTTCACCACTTAATCCTTAAATCTTCCCTCGCCCGCCCACACTATTGCAGCTGGGGCCAAAGAGGCCTTGGCTTCTCTTACCCAGAAACTGGAGCTACTTCTGTGGCAAGCCACAGCTCCCTGGGGCCTGGCCTGTGATGCGGGTTAATGACGTCATCTTCAGCAGGAGTTTCAGATGGAGAATTCCCCAAGGACCTTATAATCAATATGTCTCCTGCCCCTGTCGCCTTCCCAGACAGAAAATATATTCATTCCTTGAGTTTTATATGCTGCTCTAATATCTCAGCTTGCCACCAAGCTTGATATCCCTTCTTATTCTCATCTACCACCCACTCCCAACCCATTTCATCAAAGCCCAGCTCAAGTATGGTGAATTTCAGAACATTTCAGCAATAAAAATGCCCAAATTTGGAACATTCATTTTTCCATTTGTCCTCTGTGGCTTCTTCAGTGACTTGGGAGAAGGATGGGGCACCGGAGTAAACCTTCTCTCCTCACCTCTTTTTAAGGACAGCAGATGCTCTTTTATCTGTTTTAGATTTTGAGCTTGTGCATATAATTCTTTTTGAGCCAGAACTGAAAGAATTCAAAACCTACCTCCTTACAGAACATCTCTGCAGAGGTGTTAGGGATTCTTGGGAAACTGTCTGATTGTACCATATTTCTGGGCAAAAGCTGTAGGGGACCCATCTGGCAGGGCAAATGGAAGCCATAATGTGAGCTCATGGAAGGAGTATGAATAACTGTCACTTCCTGGCCCCACTTGCATTACTGAGAAGGTGAATGGAAGAGAATTATCATGCATTCATTAAATCAATATTTTATTTCCTCCCTGCCCCCAGCTACCCTCCCAGCTTTGATCTCTTTGCCTCTGGAGCAGAGCTGGACAGGTGACTTTCACAATGCAAATTAGGATCACTGGGCTCTCTGCCCAGTCTTTGATCTCCTACCAGAGGAGAAGGCTGGTAGGCAATGCCATGTGCCCTGGTCCCTTCTCACCCACTGTAACCTTGGGTAAGGTAGAGCCTGTGGAAGGGCTTTCCTTTCATCCTGTAGAAGAGTAACATGGCTCATAGCAGCAGTCATTAAGCTGAGTTATGATCATTTACATCATAAGAGGCACAGGAGAAGCTAGAGAGGAAAGGGCATCTTGTTGAAAAGATTTTATTTATTTACATATTTTTACTCAAAGGTTAGAAGCTGAGTTTAGAGCAAGATCAAGGATATTGGGAAATAATTTTTCCCACCCGTTTTACTTCTGATGGCCTCTCCATAATATCTGCATTGATGCTTAGCCATAAGCCTGGGGTAGGGAGGAAGAAGGACATGACAAAGAGGGAGTGGGAGGTCTAGAACTACCTTTTGCTAATTAAAGGGCAGGTTGAACAGGAAAGGGAGGTAAAAGCAATTCCTAACCTTTTCAGTCCTGGGGCTTGTGAGGAAAAGCAGAGAGACAGGGAGAGGGGTCAAGGAGAATCATCAATGTTGCCATTCTTAAGAACCAAGAATTTGATGATGAATGCTTGGGAAGTGGGGATTTGATTCTATCTTGTTTCACATTTCAGACTCTGAGTACATCTATTTGACTTCATTAACTTGAATAAATTCAGTTTCATGAACAAAATTTCCTATATTGTCTTTATATTTCTCATTACATTGCAGAGTGGTGAGAACCCCATTAGTGCAAGTGTTTATCCATGGACTAGGTTCTGGAAATCTCCACCCTATACTATCACCACATATGTATTTCAGTCTCCTTCTAGTTGGATTTTAATTTGCTATATTGATTAGAGTTTAAGGAAAAGAGATTTTCTCAAGTTGGTTCAAGTAAAAGAAGGTATTTTGAAGATAGATGTGCTTTTATTAAGCACTAGAAACCTTGGACACCACAGCAGTCCTGGGAACTGACACTTCTCTTGGAAACGATACTTCTTTCTGTCCATCTCCTTCCTTTCCTGTGGACCTGCTCTGGTTATCTATTGCTGCCCAAGCCACTCTGAAACTTAGTGACTTAAAATAACGCTCACCATTATTTTTCATAGTTCTGTGAGTTGACTACACTCTATAGTTCTCACCTGAGGTGTTTCATGTAGTTGCAGTCAGATGGCAGCTGGAGATAATGTGATCTAAAGGCTCAACTGGGCCTAACTTCTAAAATGTCTCTCTCACATGGCTGGCACTTGATTCTGGCTGCTGCTGCTGGCAGTTCAGCTGAGGCTGTTGCCTGGAGGAACTACATGTGGCCTCCCCATGTGGCTTGGATTTCTCTTTGCATGGCATCTGGGTTTCTAAGAGAGACCATTTCAAGAGCCAACATTCCAAGAGACCTAGGTGGAAGGCAAGGATTCTTGTAGCCTATACTTGGAACTGCAACTCTCGCACTTTCACCATATGTGACTGATTATAGGGTCAGGCCAGATTCAAAGGGAAAATACTAGAATGAAACATGAATACCAACTGGATATTAGGGTTGACTGGGAGGGCCATTTTTGGAGGCCAGTTACCATAGGACCATTTGTTTGCTTACCCCTAGTTTCTGCTCCCTCATAACTTTAGTTTGCATGTCATCCCTCCCAATGGCTGCCCCTGGCCTCTCTAGACTTTTTCTATGACATTCTTTCAAGTTCCTGTCCTTACTCTCACTGGCTTAATCGCCTAGTTAATAAATTTCAAATTTTTTATAATGGCTTTGTATTTTGCTCAATTAGTCATGACACATTTTTGTATATTACTTTTTTTGGTTATTGAAGTGTAGTTGACATACAATGTTATTTAAGTTTCAGGTGTACAACAGTGATTTGACAGTTGTAAACCTTACTCAGTGCTCACCATAGTAAGTATAGCCACCATCTGTCACCATACAACATTATTTTATTATTGACTGTATTCCCTATGTTTTACATTTCATCCTTATGTCTTATTTATTTTATAAATTTGAAGTTTATAAATTTGAATTTATTTTATAAATTTGAAGAAGTTTGTACCTCTTAATCCCTTCAGTTACTTCTGGCATCTCACACACCCCATATCTCACACATAGATTTATCACACATCTAGCAGTGGACACATAGGTTGCTTCCATAATTAACTACTACAAATAATGCTGTAGTAAACACAAGGATGCATATATCTATTTTTTCTTTTTTCTTTTTTTTTAATAACACTAAGCATTTTTTTAAAGATTTTATTTATTTGACGGACAGAGATCACAAGTAGGCAGAGAGGCAGGCAGAGAGAGAGGAAGGGAAGCAGGCTCCCTGCTGAGCAGAGAGTCCAATGCAGGGCTCGATCTCAGGGTCCTGGGATCATGACCTGAGCCGAAGGCAGAGGCTTTAACCCACTGAGCCACCCAGGCACCCCTGCATATATCTTTTTGAATTGGAGTTTTCTTTTTCTTTGGGTAAGTAACCAGTAGTGCAATTACTGGATCATATGGTATTTCTATTTTTTAGTTTTTTGAGGAACCTCCATGCTCTTTTCTACAGTAATTGCACCAATTTACATTCCCACCAACAGTGCATGAGGGTTCCCTTTTCTCCACATCGTCATCAGTACTTGTTACTTCTTATCTTTGATTCTAGCCATTCCTACTGGTGGGAGGTGGTATCTCATTTTTATTTTCATTTCCCTGATGATTTGTGATATTGACAATTCTAAGTTCTTGATGGTGCACTCTCCAGAGTTTCCCTGGACAACCTATGGATTGCTTGTTCAATTCCTTTCCTATCAGTTGTAGCCAGCTTTGTGTGGAGCCAAGTGGCACTAACCAGATTTGCCTTCTCATTAAGGTTATGGGTGGGATAATCACTCTAGAAGGCATGTCTTGTACAAATTGCTTTTGCTTTTCCTTTGTTCATAGGATTTGATCATTAACTTGTGTAATTATAAAGGGACCAAAAGTCCAGAGAGGTCAGTTCCAGAGCCTCTGTCTTATGTCTGACATACAGTTTGTAGCTCTTAAATTTTGCCTCATAGTTCTATTAGGATAACGTCTACAAATACTGGCATTTAACCTCAGCCTTTGTTGTCCATGAGTCAGAGAATACACTTCAGTATCTTTGTGCTTGAATAAAACATGTGGTCATAAGTTCTGGAACCCTCATTTTAGAGATGAGGAAATAGTGACTTCAGAAGCGTATTGATTATAAATTCCCTAAGCATAAAGGCAGAAATAGACCAAACTCATTTCCCAAGACTCCAAATCCAGCCTCCCCAGTGTACCCTGATGTTTCCTTGGGAGGAACCAGCAACTCAGTGATCAGAAAAAGTAGATACACAGAACAAAAATGAGAGCAGGTGGGCCTGTGTTGATACCAGCAAGCCCCATTCAAACAGAAAATACTACTCTCTCACAACCAGGTTTCTACTCTTTGGTCGGCTACTGGCATTTGCAGGTCCAAGTGACCCTCACTACAAGTCAGTTTGCAAGTCTTGGTTAGCTCAACTCTCTGCCCATCCCAGTGACCGGGCTTAGCTCTGAATCTCCCATCCCACCCCTGCTTCTCAAAGAGAAGAGGTCAGCATCTTGGCATATCTCTATAAAGCCATTTTCACGTGCTGCTATAGGCTCTTTGGGGATTTTGGTAATATTCTGGGCTCAGTGACTTCAGCCTGTATAAACTCATAGAATATTTACTTATATGGGATTTTTCAACCCCACTTTCCACTCTGGGCTGAAGAATTAGGCAAAATGCCTTGAATTTATCCTGGGAATCATAAAATGGATTCTGCAGAGCGGTATTGGTTAAAAAATAGTTCTCCATATGGAACATAGAAGAGTGCTGGAGAACAACCTTCCTTGAAGATTTTTAAGATAAAAACAACAATGTTTATAGTTTAAGGATAAATTGGGTGACAGGAGGACTAAGTTTGTCAAGGTTCTTTCCAGGTGCAGCTCTTAAGAAGTAGTATTTTTCTTAAATATAGTAAAGAAGAAGAAGATACTACATTTCTCAATTTTATATATTTTTAAGTGCTTGAGACAGAGCTGTGGCATTAGAGTTGGTCAACTTTAAGGTCTGCTTAGACAAAACTGTGAATTCAACTAATCTGCTATTTCACCATTCTCTTAGGCACATTTTCACTCCCATCATGGAAATCCTTTTCTCCCCCTTCCAGTGTAATTCCATTCCTTTACTCTGTTATCAAAACCTGCTAAATATTAAGCATAACCTAGTGTATATTGAGTGATGATCATCATCTAATATATCGATTAACTTAAGAGAGGGACTTCTCTCATATTTCCAAAATTATGACAGGCAGAAATGCTCTTCTTCCACCTTATTAATGCATTGACCCTAGACCTCTTTGCCTGGTGTAGTATCATGGAAATAGCTAGGCAGACCTTAAGTGAGTTTGAGCGGTCATTAACTCTTAAGTCTCTGTTTTCTCCTTTGTAGAACAATAGCTATTGAGGAGAACTCTTTGAAATTGTCAGGTTATTATCTCCTGACCTGTCAGGCTGGTACCTAATATTTCCCAGGGTTGTCATGAGTTTTAAATGAGATAATGTACAGAAAATGTGTAGCACATGGCCAGTCACATGTCAGATGCTTCCTCTTGTTTATTGAGTCTGTTCCAATGCCATGACAATGGTATTACTCTCTTCCTTTCTAAAAATGAAAAACAGGTCCCACCAATTTTCTAGAGAAAGTCCTTTAATTTTTCACTTCTGTTTGTGGTTTACATGATGAAATATTGCTCATCTAAATAACAGAGAGCTACCAGACTTATAGAATTTTCCTTTATCCAAAATTTTCTTATAGTAACTGATAATGGCCTCCTTCCCTCCCTCATGCCTTTTTTCCCCTTGAAAATATGCTTTGCCCCAGAAACTGGCTATTTACAATACGTATGTTCCAGAAATCCCTTGTAATGAACCATACAAATCTATTTGTCCTGCTGCTACTATAATTGCCTATATCTTATTATAACTTAATATGTAACAGATTTTTTTGGCGAGGCCAGAAGCAACTGAGCATTCACTGAAAACGCAGACGCTGAAGGTTGTTGAGGAGCCAGTGAACCCACTAATTGGATAAAGTGGGGGATGGTGTGGAAATTTAATTAAACTGGCATTTGCTCTAGCAGCTGAAAATATTAATCAGAAAATGAGTTTTGCCAAAAAAAAAAAAAAAGTATAAGGCAGGGGTGGGTGGCAACATGAAAAATTCCATAGTTGCCATTCTTCCTGGCATTGATGAGAAAGTGATTCTTTTTTTTTTTTTTTCCCATGAGGTGTGGGTCATCTGTCCAGTGAGCTCTGCCTACAGCTTACTTGGGCAGAGATCACAAAGAAAGGCGCTTGGAAAGCTGTGAGTTGGGAGGAGGAGTGTGAGATTCTTGATTTGGGGACCAGATGCATCTCTTGGCAGTCCTTGATACAAACATAAAGATAAAATATGTGTCTGGAAAAAAAAAAAGGAAAAGAATAAAAAAGCCAATTTCCCCCTTTCTTCTAAAGAAACCCTCCTCCCAACAAGAGATGAGCTGAACATCTGCATCCATTCAAGCAATAATGCTTAAACAATTGTCAAATTTGAGAGGGGTGGATGAGGAGTTTGAACCAGGCGTTTAAATACATTCCATAACCCAGGAGCCATTGGAAAGACATTGCCCTCCCTAGGCTTCCAAACAAGAGTGGAGGAGGGCAAACACAGATGGGGACTCTTGTGTTTGGTTTAAGAGCTGCTCTCATTGGTTTGTTTAAGTGCTTTGAGTGGCCCAGACAGTTGTTCCCCCAGAGACCATTGCCCTACTGGGGACAGCTGGGCCCTGCAGGAAACTCAGTGTTAATGGACTTAGCTCAAGAGCCTGTAGGGAAGAAGAAGATAATTCTTCACTCAGAAGGCTAAAGGCCCTAGAGTTTTCTCCTCAGGCTTGGCCATTTGGACTTTAGCTTCTAGAAGAGCCTTTTCGGGCAATGAGTGCTTTAGCTCATGGTTTAACCTTGCTTGCTCCAAGAACACCTATTATATGAAAATGAGAAGGTACAAAGGCCCAAGATTCTTGCTACTTTTTCATGGTTGTTTTTAAATTTTTTTAAAATCATTTGAGAAAACTCTGATGACCAATGCTGATCTAGACAAAATGTGTGACAATACTTCTATATAAATTTTTGACTATTTCTTGTGAGTGGCCCTGAGAACCACTGCCCTCAAATGGGCAACTGCTGAATGGGGCACACTCTCCTATAGCCTCCAATGTCCAGATCTTCTGTCACCTCCCCTGCTCTCTCTTTGGCCATGTGGCAAGACGGTAGGGCCAAAAACTAGGAGAAGAGGAAATATTTTTCCTTGGCTTCGTTTAGTTCCCTCAGAATAGTCTTTATTAGTTTCCTAGGGTTACTGTAACAAAGTACCACAAACTGGGTAATTTAAAACAATGAACGGAAATTTGGGACACCTGGGTGGCTCAGTGGGTTAAGCCTCTGCCTTCGGCTCAGGTCATAATCTTAGGGTCCTGGGATTGAGCCCCGCACCGGGCTCTCTGCTCAGCAGGGAGCCTGCTTCCCATCTCTCTCTCTGCCTAGCTCTCTGCCTACTTGTGATCTCTCTCTCTCTGTCAAATAAATAAATAAAATCTTTAAAAAAAAAAAACGGATTTAATGTCTTATAGTTCTGGAGGCCAAAAGTCAAAAATTAAGCTGTTGACAGGGCCAAGCTCCTTTTGAAGACTGTGGAGACAAATCCTTGCTTGCCTCTTCCTAGCCTCTAGAGGTTCCTGGCAATCCTTGGCGTTTCTTGGTTTGTTTCCATTTTCACATGGCCATCTTCCTCTATGTTTGCCTCTGTCTCTGTGCTGCTCTCCTTCCTCTCATAAGGATACCAATCGCTGAACTAGGGTCCACCCTAAGCCATTATGTCCTCATCATAACTTGATTACATCTGTAAAACTGTTTCCAAATGAAGTCATATTCATAGGTACCAGGAGTTGGGACTTCAGCATATTTCTCTGGGTGACACAATTTAATCTACCAGTCTTTACTGGAAAAAAAAAAAAAAACGGTATTATTAGTTATATTGCTTCCATTTGTGCCCACATGCCTGTGTCAACCTGGATTTTAAATAAAGTCCATGATAAATTTTAAAAAATGAATGAACTCTATATTGTGTTCTGCTGGTGAATGTATTTTCCTAACTTGACCTAACTTGTACCAAAATGAATTACATGCAAAATAACACCACAAATTTAAAATGTATTCTGCAATTCTTCAACATTTAAAAGGTTTTTAAAGAATCATTATATTGTTTTTTTTTTTAAGATTTTATTTATTTGTCAGAGAGAGAGAGAGAGAGAGAGATAGCACAAGCAGGGGGAGAGGCAGGCAGAGGGGGAAGCAGGCTCCCTGCTGAACAAGGAGCCCTACGTGGGACTCGATCCCAGGACCCTGGGATCATGACCTGAGCAGAAGGCAGATACTTAACTGAATGAGCCACCCATGCATCCCTAGAATCATTATGTTGTAAAACCAAGTTTCATATAATATTATATGTTAATTATATTTGAATTTAAAAAGAATATAAAATAAAAAATGAATACATAAATAAAATTTGAAGTAAAAAAAAATCTATTTTGAAATCAGTGTACTACTGCCAACTGCTATTTCTTAATTCTTTGGAGGATTATGACTTTCTTGCATTTTGGTGTTCAGATGTCCCTCCTATAATGAAATAATCGTGATTCTAAATGGTATTTATTGGGACTCCTGGGTGCCTCAGTTAAGCTTCTGCCTTCCACTTAGGTCATGATTACAGGATCCTGGGATCGAATCCTGCATCAGGCTCCTTGCTCAGTGGGGAGCCTGCTTCTCTCTCTGCCTCTGCCTGATCTGCCTGCTGCTCCACCTTGTTGTGCTCTCTCTTTCTGACAAACAAATAAATAAATAAATCTTTAAAAAATGGTATTTATTTTAAAAAATTGTATAATGTCCTAACTTGCAAACTGAAGTTTTAATAACCCTGTCAATTCCTAAATACTTTGGGCTATTTTCTTTTAAATTTATATTTATTTACCTTTTAAATTCCAGTATATTTTACATATAGTGTTATATTATTTTCAGGTGTACAATATCGACAGTCCTATACATTACTTAGTACTCATGATGATAAGTGTATTCTTAATCTCCTTCACCTATTTCACCCGTCCCCCCATCCACCTCTCCTCTGGCAATCACTAGTTTGTTCTCTGTATTTAAGAGCCTGTTTTTTTATTGGTCTTTTTTTCTTTGTTTGTTTTGCTTCTTAAATCCCACATATGAGTGAAATCATGTGATATTTCTCTTTCTCTGACTGATTTATTTCACACAGCATTATACCCTTTAGATCCATCCATGTTGTTGCAAATGGCAAGATCCCATTCTTTTTATGGCTGAATAATATTCCATTGTATATATACCACATCTTCTTTATCTATCCATCTATCAATAGACACTTGGCTATTGTGAATAATGCTGCAGTAAACACAGGGATGAATATTTCTCTTTGAATTAGTGTTCTCATTTTCCCTGGGTATATACCTAGTAGTGGAGCTACTGGATCATATGGTAATTCTGTTTTTAACTTTGAGCCATTTTATAACCTAGTAAATTCTAAAAGTATAGGAATCACTGTAATAGATTTCTATTTTCATCCCTTAATGACTAAAGAGTTCCTTTATTAAAGTAATCTCTTAAATAGAGAACATCACTAGTTCCTTAAAGTTTGGGTTTTTATTATTGTCATTATCCATAAAATTAACTCGGTCTAGGAAGAGATGGAGCTAGAATTTACAGATAAACCCAAGGTTGACATACTGAGTCAGAAATTGAAAATTGTTAGAATGTAGTTGACAATACATATGGAAAGTTAATTCTGGTTTACAAAAATTTGCATATTCCTGACTTTTTAGAGGCTTTTTAGACTTTTTAGAGGCTCTTCTTCTATATCAGATACACTATGTCATTTTTGAATTGGGACGCTGATGCCTCAATGTGTGGCTGTGATTCAGTACATCTGCAAAAACCAAATGACACAAGGCTCCATTTAAGTGGTGTGAACTTCTCTCCCAATTAGTCATGAGATTGAAAGGCCCAGTATAGTGATAGGCTTGAATGGCCCGAGAAATAAGTAAGTCACAGATAGGACAGCTAAACTAATCATGGAAAATGGATTTCTAGATTTTTTTAAATGTGAAAATTAGTTCAGATATACACACTTCAGCAGGAACAAACAGCCTTTCATCATGTGAAGGAGGCTAGGCAAGCATTAGACCTGTTGATTAGACAAGATTGACTCTGGATATCATCATTTAACCTTATCAGAGATCTTCAGAGCTCTCAAGAGAGGCTGATTAATTATTGACAGGCAGGGTATGAAGAAATCCCACTGGATTGTGGTTACCTAGAGATAGAAATCAAAGCTAAGGAATGACTTAATAAAGTCTGTCCTGCGACCTGTAAAAAGAAAATGGGTTCCCGCTGCAAGGGGGTGAAGGAGAGGTAGGACAACTGGAAGAACTTCTTATCAGGACCTTGAAGAGTTTTCAAGTGTAGCTGTGATGCTATTTTCCCACAGATCATTCAGGTTCAGATGAAGTGACTTGTGTCTGGGATGGTTAGACAGGTTTTCTCCTGAGTGGGCAGGGGAGTATTGTTGAGCTGTATTCCATTGTAATGGTAGGGCTCTGTCTTCTTCATGGTCCCTATCATGTGTTCCTGTGAATACAGGAAATGAAGATTTGGCTGTCTGCATCAGGGCTCGCTTTAAAGGTATGTTTATCGACAGAGCAGGTGCACTTATATGTAGACAAATCCTACCTCATCTGTATACAACTCAGCATCAGTTTTAACTTCAGTGAATGCTCTTTCCCAAATTAGGTCAATTAGGTCATTTGCAAATGGCATAGGCTTGTTTGGGGCAGCATAAATTAAGAAAAGGCCTTTGAATGGGAAGGGGAACTTTATCTCCTCTCCCTCCACAATTCTACATAAGTCTAGAGGGGAAGAAACTGCATCCTTCTCCCCATCTCCACACACATTCTCTATCCTTCCCAAGGGAAGTGCTGCTAACTCCATTGATTGAATAAAAAATATTCACTGGGCCACCTGATGCTAGTGGGTGAGTTAGCTGCATCAGGCCTCAGATATGGTCTTTCTTCTCTTTCTGCCTCTTTATGCTACTCACGGAGGGCCTTGCTCTTTTCAGACAGGTTGGTCATCCTTGGCCACACAGACTGTGGGATTAATAAATTATGGGTCTGCCCTGCAGACCTAACTCTATTTTTTAAAGGAGGAAGTAGATAAAGCCACATTTTCTAGCTTCACTATCAGATATGTTATATATTGTGGGAAAGAAGGAATGGAAGAAGAACGAGGTGGCTTGGACGTACCCTTCTATATTCCACCCACAGCTTTGCGGTTAGTTTCTTTGTAAATAAACCTTCCTCAATGAGTGTAACCCTGGGGTTCTAGCTGATAGAATAGTCCTTGTACATATGACAGTGTTAGAAGATTAATTTTGTATATCACTAATTACTTTCAAAGGAGATCCATCTTGAAATTTCACTTTTCTTACATTTAGTAGCTTCAGAATATTTCTCCATTCTCTCAACCATTATCCTTGGATTACTGAATGGTGGCGGTGTTATCTCCTTGAATGCGTATGTTGTTTTAGAGAAGCCAATATTCAGTCTCCCCATGAGTTGACTTTGGAACCTCTTGGGGAAATAGATATTGAAGGCAGAAAGGAATAAAGATTTCAACTTTAATGCCTTTTGAGAATGCATTTCCCCCTTTCTAGCTGAAATTTAACTTATGTGCTCACCCATATATAGAGAGGAGAAGCCCTGCTCCATTGAGTTTGCATCCCATTGGACTGTAGGAAATGCAGAAAACACTCAAGCTCTGTGGACTGGTCCCAGGGAGCCAACTCAGATGGGGCTGAGCCCTGCAAGTTTTTCTCCATTTTCCATTTCATGAGTCAAACCATTCCTTCCTCCTTGGCAAGGGGGCAGAGAGGAACTTAAAAGGAAGGAAACTTGTTGTCTTTCAAGTATTATAGAAAAATGAGAAGTTTCTATTGTACATAATAAGGTAAGAGTACTGGGAGTACTTCTGTATAGAAACAGTCTTCTAAAATGAAAACCTTCATCTGGCTTGACCATAGGTTGGGAATGGTGTGACTTTCTTGGTATTTTAAAATGAAAGCTTCCTCCCTAGTCTGGTCCCTATATGATGCGGGAAAGGAAAATGTATCCTGCCCTGGGTTGCTATCATATTTTCATATTTCTATTCCTTGGGCACTTTTTGAATAAATTTAATATTATCTTTCACTAAGAATGAATGAATGAAGTGCTCTTTATTTTTTTAAGACTTATTTATTTATTTATTTGACAGACAGAGATCACAAGTAGGTGGGGTGGGTGGAGCAGGCTCCCCGCTAAGCAGAGAGCCCCATGCGGGGCCCGATCCCAGAACCCTGAGACCACGACCCGAGCTGAAGGCAGAGGCCCAACCCACTGAGCCACCCAGGCACCCTGAAGTGTTCTTTAAATCAGGAACTTTGTTGAGCGCCTGTCATGTGTTAAGTTTTATACCAGATGGTGATAGAGGAATAAAAGACAGGAACCCTATCCTGAAGATGTTCACAGATGGATGGGAAAGAAAGGTGCATAAATATAAGGTGACAGCAACAAGTGATATGAAATAATGGTAGCTCATATTTATTGAGTGTTGAGTGTGCCAGATATTGATGAAATATACATGAAATACACTTTACATGCATTATATAATTTAATCCTCATAATGCCCTTTCAAGGTGCTTTTATCATCCCCATTTTACAGATGAGGAACCTGAGGCATAGACTTATAAACAACTTGTCCAAAATAACAGTAAATGGCAGAGTTGGGATTTGAATTCCAGTAGTTCAACTAATGGCCAAATCTACTGGTTGATACAAACATGCTGTCATAGAGATAAGTATGGTAACTCTGGGTATGCAGAGAAACAGGCCCTAAACAGGACCAGAGAGGTTCACGAGATTTTTTCCAGGGGACTTCAGGGGTCACAACTTGTTTCCACAATCTTTGGGGACAGCAGGAGATTACCATGTAGAGAAGAGCTTTTCATTCAACCTAGTGCAAGGTCCAAGGGAGTCAAAGTCTCCTCTGAGATTTGTTTGGCTTTGTCTTCACATCTTTCCCTTCCAGATAGACCCAGGGAGTGGGCCAGAGGAACCAAGCTCTCCTTCCTTTAAAAACATCCCGCTATCCCCATAGAGCCGATATCTCTCTACTAGGAATCCAGAAATGGATCCTCTCTTTGCCAGCCTTCGTTACAAAGAACAGAGTTTCATGAGCAAATCTGGCTGCTTCCTGCCTAATGACAAACTTGTGAGCATCTCTCTGCGGCAGTTAAGTGTGACCTTTGGGTGATTAAATCAGCTTATACCCTTGTAAGATCTTGGACATGCAGAGCACTCTGGAGAGTCTCTTATTGTTCCAAGATGCTTTGGAGATGGGTTGGGAATCCTATGAGGAATTCCATTCACATTCCCCCATGGACTGCAGAGTAAATGCTCTCTGTGCTGACACCCACAAAGGGACAGATGTGGTTAGCATCTGTGTAAGGTCTCTCTTTGCTCCCAACTCAGCTTCTTGGAATCCTTGCAGGCTAAAGCTGTTGATTATCTTCAGGACACAGTGTTTGTACTCACACTTTGCTGTAACACAGAGGTGAAGAGAATAGGATTCGGAGTCCTGGAGCCCAGGGCTTGACCCCCTTTTCTCCACTTATATTGACTGGGGAACCATGTAAAACAACCCCATAGGATTGGTGGGAGGGTCAGTGAGCAAGGTAGGCTGTGCTCAGTATTATCGGCTCCCAATAAGCGATGGAGAATATTATTACTGTTACTGTTACAGCTATTAAGTGTTAACAAGTGATTGTGCATAAGTATCCTAAATTGAAGACACAGCCTTATCCTCTGGAACTCTCTGAAGCCTGCCTTCTCCGGTCTAATTTTTCCATGGCCATATGACAGGTAGGTAGGGACAAGGCTACCTAGGGCCCAGGTAGAAATTGGTGTTCTTGATGCCAGGTCTATATCCCAAACACATTGCTTTTTATCTAGGAGTTTACCTAAATCATTTTTGGAATTATTTGAAGTTATATTCAAAAGCTAAAGAAGATTCCTGTCTGCTCTGTAAAGTAGCATTTCAGCTGCAACTGATCTGACCCTGTGAAGTCTAGTTTTCTAGGATTATGTAAACTTATCTCTGTTTGCTCTATCCATGTCCATTATGGTTTTATAACACCTGTCTTTGGTTCCTCCCTATAAGGAAGAATTTCTTCACAAGTACAGATGCCCATTCACATACCTCTCTTCTAATATCTTTGGTGTCCTATGAGAAGCAGAAAGATTACAATTTTGAATTATCTTTCTTTTTTTTAAATTTTTTTTAATTTTTTAAAATTTTTTTATTTCTTTTCAGCATAACAGTATTCATTGTTTTTTCACCACGCCCAGTGCTCCATGCAATCCGTGCCCTCCCTAATACCCACCACCTGGTTCCCCCACCCTCCCACCCCCCACCCCTTCAAAACCCTCAGGTTGTTTTTCAGAGTCCATAGTCTCTCATGGTTCACCTCCCCTTCCAATTTCCCTCAACTCCCTTCTCCTCTCCATCTACCCGTGTCCTCCATAGTATTTGTTATGCTCCACAAATAAGTGAAACCATATGATACTTGACTCTCTCTGCTTGACTTATTTCACTCAGCATAATCTCTTCCAGTCCCGTCCATGTTGCTATAAAAGTTGGGTATTCGTCCTTTCTGATGGAGGCATAATACTCCATAGTGTATATGGACCACATCTTCCTTATCCATTCATCCATTGAAGAGCATCTTGGTTCTTTCCACAGTTTGGCAACCATGGCCATTGCTGCTATAAACATTGGGGTACAGATGGCCCTTCTTTTCACTACATCTGTATCTTTGGGGTAAATACCCAGTAGTGCAATTGCAGGGTCATAGGGAAGCTCTATTTTTAATTTCTTGAGAGGAATCTCCACACTGTTCTCCAAAGTGGCTGCACCAGTTTGCATTCCCACCAACAGTGTAAGAGGGTTCCCCTTTCTCCACATCCTCTCCAACACACGTTGTTTCCTGTCTTGCTAATTTTGGCCGTTCTAACTGGTGTAAGGTGGTATCTCAATGTGGTTTTAATTTGAATCTCCCTGATGGCTAGTGATGATGAACATTTTTTCATGTGTCTGATAGCCATTTGTATGTCGTCATTGGAGAAGTGTCTGTTCATATCTTCTGTCCATTTTTTATTATGATTGTCTGTTTTGTGTGTGTTGAGTTTGAGGAGTTCTTTATAGATCCTGGATATCAACCTTTTGTCTGTACTGTCATTTGCAAATATCTTCTCCCATTTCATGGGTTGCCTCTTTGTTTTGTTGACTGTTTCCTTCACTGTGCAGAAGCTTTTGATCTTGATGAAGTCCCAAAAGTTCATTTTCGCTTTTGTTTCCATCGCCTTTGGAGACATATCTTGAAAGAAGTTGCTGTGGCTGATATCAAAGAGGTTACTGCCTATGTTCTCCTCTAGGATTCTGATGGACCATTCCATGCTCTTGGATCGGAAGAATAAACACTGTTAAAATGTCTATACTGCCTAGAGCAATCTATACTTTTAATGCCATTCCGATCAAAATTCCACCGGTATTTTTCAAAGAGCTGGAACAAATAATCCTAAAATTTGTATGGAATCAGAAGAGACCCCGAATTGCTAAGGAAATGTTGAAAAACAAAAATAAAACTGGCAGCATCACGTTACCTGATTTCAAGCTTTACTACAAAGCTGTGATCACCAAGACAGTATGGTACTGGCATAAAAACAGACACATAGACCAATGGAACAGAGTAGAAAACCCAGATATGGACCCTCAACTCTATGGTCAAATAATCTTCGACAAAACAGGAAAAAATATACAGTGGAAAAAAGACAGTCTCTTCAATAAATGGTGCTGGGAAAACTGGACAGTTATATATAGAAGATTGAATTATCTTTCTTACGAATTTTAACTCCATGCTTGGCTGGGATGCCTACATCCTAAAGGACAGGATAAATTAGTGGCCAAACATGTGCTTCACTATCTAGGTCCCCTCAAGTACCAGTAGTATTAATTCTTCAATCACAGGCCATTATCTGTAAATGGGGATGATAATAATGATTTCTATTTTGTAAAGTTTTTATAGGCTTTAAGTGAAACAATTAAAGAATGTCCTATAGAACCTCACTCAGAGTAAACCTAAGTAAATGGAATATTAGGATTAGTAATACCAATTGGAATGGGGATTAGAATTAGGATTAATATTAGTACCCCTTGTCTTCAAATATTCTATGCCTCTATCTGAGTGGCCCTTCCCCAGTGTTCTTTGTAGATACCAAATCATCCCTCAAAATCCATTTCAGATGACATCTCTTCTAGGATACCTCCCCTTTTCTCCCAGGTAGAATTTATCCATCCCCCTAGTACTTTTTAATCTTCCTCCATTGTAATACTAATTCCTCTAAATGGCATTCGTGTATTAATGAGGCCATCTCTCATGCTAGACTGCTTCCTGAGTGGGCCCTGGGCCTAGGTCATGTCTGTATGACCTGTGAGCAAATCTGCCAGAACTGTCACTTCTTAAAGACTCTATAATTTGAAAAGAACCGCAAAGGCTACTCAAGATACAAGCAGACCCATAAGTACACGGAGATATGATGACTAGAGGAAAATCAGTACAGAATCCTTTACCTTAGCTGCATTGTGCAACTTCCAGACAGTGTTTCTTTTCACTGGAGCTAGGCCAGCTATGCCAGGTTTGGGGCACATCGAGGAAGTTTCTGAAAGTTATACCAAGTCTCTGCCTTTGCAGAGAGACAGGAACTAGTGAATGACTGACTGCCTTGTCATGCTGTCAGATGCCATGAAGACACCAGGGCATGTGACAGGGAGGCACATCACTTTTCAGTTGTTGGCATTGCTTTATTTATTTACTTTTTAGGAAGGGGAGTTGAGTGCTTCATGCCAGCCCCACTCCTTCCCTTTTATTCATGAAGGCTCCTTTCTTCTTGATATTTATTGCTATGAGTCACTCCTCTGTGTGCCAGATGGAAGATGCAGAAGCTTGGGCTCCTGTGAAGAAACATGAGGTTGAGGGTGGGGGATCAGGCTGAGAGTGGGGTGTGGAAAGGGAGCTGGAATGGGGACATGAGATTTGTTTTCAGATGGAATCAAGCTCCTAGTCTCCTCCCTCTAGTCCCATAGGGTTTGAGCAATTCTCTAGAGATGGTTATTTGCATGAGTTTTCTTTCTTGCTCTTTGAGCCCATCTGCACATTGCAGGAGAAATTTAATCCTTATGGACTCATTCATTAAACTCATTAAGCTATTGTTTAATGAGAACAATTTTCTGAGTGTGCATCCCTCAAAGTTGACTCCAAACAGCTATGATTTCCTATCTGTGAAGACCTTGGGCACTGAAGTCTGAGATGGGTGTTCCTCAGGCCTCTTGTTCTAGAAATGAGACCTCTCCATTCCAGAGAGGGCTGGAGAGGCTGTGTGTCCTGATTGCCAGAAACAGCATTGGCACCATATCTGTCCTTCTAGGTCAGAATGACCACATCTATCTAGACCTGGAAGATTTTAGAATCTCAAAAGCCATGGTCTTTTGGATTCATTACAGGTTACATCACTTCCATGAAGCTTGCTCTAATAGCTGAACATGATCTCTTCCTTGGTTTGATTCTCTTTCTACCTCTCTTATATCACTGCTTATTTATTTCTTATATTATAGGTATAACTGATGTGCTCCACTAGATGATAACTAATTTATAGATAGTGCTTGAAAGCACAGGTTTTGAGATCAGAGAGACCACGGATATCTTAAGTTGATGGGTATCCCATCTTGGAAAACTCAGTTAAAACTTCTGAGCCTTGGTTTTCTATCCATTTAAAACCTCTTTTAAAACAGAAAATGTATAAACCATAAATATATGGCTTAATGAATTCTTATGAAATGTATGCACCCAGGTCACACCAATCAGGGCATGATATAGAACATTATCAGGACCTTAGAGGCCCTCTCTGTGCCCTTTTCCCATCACATTTCTTCCCCCCTCACCTAAATATAACTATAATTTGAGTTATATAGTGATAACTTATTTGCATTTCTTCAGTTTCACCATGTAAATACTCCTAAATACTGCAGTTCCCTCCCCCCCCAGTTTGAATGTTGTTTAAATGGAAATCTGTAGTATGTATTCTTTGTGCATGGTTTCTTTTCTTCAATATTATATTTGAGTGGTTCAGCCACCTCATTGTGTGTAGCTGTAATTCACTCATGTTTGTGATTGTGCAACATCTCATTGCATGCATATACCACAGTTCATACAGCCATTCTACTTGCGATAGACAGGTTATTCCCAATTTGGGGCCAAGACAGGTAATGCCTGTCTGTGAAACTTCTTGCTTTTTATTTCTGAGGTACTTGTTCCTGAATCCTGTATTACTGGGTCACAGGCTTGGATTTAGCTTCAAATTTAGTATCTAATGCAAAAGTGTTTCCAAAATGTACCAACTTAAAATTCTATCAGCAGTGTATGAGAATTCCCATCACTTGATATTGTTCATCTTTTTAAGTTTCAACTATATGACTAGGTGTATGATAATATTTCATTTTGGTTTTAATTTGCCTTTTCTTGATTATTGATAGAATGTGTATCTTTATTTATGTTTATGGATTACTTGGATTTTTTCCCTTTCTCCCTCCCTTCCTTCCTTCTTTCCTTCCTTCCTTCCCTTTCTCTTTTTCTCTTTCTCTTTTTCTTTCTCCCTATCTCCCTCCCTCTTTCCCTCCTCTCTCCCTCCCTCCTGCTCCCTCGCTTTCTTTCTTTCTTTCTTTCTTTCTTTCTTTCTCTCTTTCTGCCTCTCCTCTCTTTCCTTCTCCCTCCCTCCCTCCCTCTTTTCTCTTCTCTTCTTTCTCTCCTCTTCTCTCCTCTCCTCTCCTCTTCTCTCCTCTCCTCTCTTCTCTTTTTTTTTTTTCTTTTAGAATCTTAAGCAGGTTCCATGCCCAAAATGCAGCCCGATGTGGAACTCAATCCCATGACCCTGAGATCATGACCTGAGCCAAAGTCAAGAGTCGGACACTGAACTGACTCAGAGGCCCCAGATTTTCCCCCTTTTGAAGGATCTGTTAGGGTCTCTGCTCCATTTTCCTTTTTTTTCTTTTAAACTTTTCTTTCTTTGCCTATGTTTATGCTGGATTGTCTATATTATTTTGATCAATTTAAAGAATTCTTTACATCTTCTGAATATGAACTCCTTTTGGGTTATGTTTGCTAATAGCTATTCACTAATAGAGTCACCAATAGAATTGCTAATATTCTATCATGTGGAATGCCTTTCTATTTCTTAGTAGTACATCTTGAAGAAATGAAGTTCTTAATTTGAATGTGGTCAAATTTATCAACCTGGTCCTTTTTTTATGTCATATTTAGAACTTTTGTCTGAAACTAAAGTCATAAAGATAATCTTCTCCATTATAATCTAACATGTTATTGTTTGCTTTTCATATTTACATCTGTAATATACCTAGAATTTACTTTTTGTTTATGGTGTTAAGATAGGAGTCAAATTTATTTTTTCCCATATGCTACTTAGTTATCCCAGCACTATTTATTGAAAAAGCCATCTTTTCCTTCTCTACAGTGACATTTTTAGGACAATCAAGTGTCCCTTTATTGTGTAGATCTACTTCTATTTTACATTATTGTTTATTTGTTGAAACTGATACTTATAAAATATTACCTTCTTCTTATAACTTTATAATAAATCTTGATATCCAATATAGCAAGTCTCCCCACCTTGTTTTCCCTATTTAAATTGTCTTTGCTATTATTGCATGTTTGCATTTCTATTTACATTTTTAAATCATATTGAAAAATTCCACAGAAAAGATTTTAGGATTTTTTGAAGGCAGAACCAATCTGAAGAGAGGATTGAACATTTTGTAATAATGAGTCTTCTAATTTATAATCAAGATATATCTCTGTCTATTTAAGACTTTTAAAATTTCTATCATAATATTTTATGATATTCTATTGGAAGTTTTTCACAAATTTTGTTAGATTCATTCCTATGAATTTTTTTTTGAAATCTACTGTGAATGGTATCTTTTTATAAAACTTGTTTTCAAGCTGTCACTTGAATTTAGAAATGTAATTGATTTTTATATGTATCAGCCATGTTAATTTTATTTTGCTTAGTCATTTCATTTAGGTTATTTCTCATATTTATCATTTTAGTTGTTCCTTGTTTCTTCCTGAATCTCACTTTCCTTCTGTCTTAATGGTATCCTTTAGTATTTCCTTTAGTGCAAAACTACTGGCAGCACGTTCTCTGTTTTTCATGGTCGGAAAATGACTGCATTTAATTATTTTCTAGTTTGTTTTTGTGAATTGAAATCTTAATAAAATCTATATACATGGTAACTACGTAATAAGATTTTCAGTTATTTTAACCTATCATTTCTTTCCAGGTCTTCTTTTTATTACATCTTAATTTTTGAAGCTATCCTAATTTGTCCTATAGAATTTCCCCATAAACTTAGTTTTGCTGATGGCATCCCTGGAGTGTCATTTAACATGTCCCTCTCCCCCTCTATTTCTCACAAATTAGTAGTTATTCATACATACAGATTCAATTATTTGGCAAGACTATTCATATATGGTATTGAATCTTTTCCTCAGGAGGTACATAATACCTGGTTGCCTTTTTTTTCTGATGAGAGCAGTTATCCTTTAAGTGTAACTATATTATGTCAGTAACTCTCACATTATGTTAGACAACTCACTTTAGTTGTCTGAAGCCTTTCATCTAATGCTTTCCTCCAAAAGTGCTAATGAGATAAATATTCTTAATGTTCAGGGTTTGTTTAGGTCTTTGTTCTTGAAAGATAGTGTGAATGACTAAATAATAAGCCCACATTTCCCTCCATGGGAATTTTATATATGTTACATCATTGTCCTCTGGCATAAAATATAGCTATTAAAAAATAAGATGGTTATATGATTTTTTTTCTTTATAAGTGACTTAGTAATTTTGTCTGGATAGCCAAATGATTTTTCCCATTTCTATAAAGTTCTATTGCCTTTTCTAGAATGTATTTGGAGTTCATTGTTCTGGCTTAATTTTTCTGGCCACATAGTGAGTGATTTCAATATGTACTTTCATATCTTGTTTTTTTTCAATTTCCACAAAGTTTTCGTGAATTATAATTCAATATTTCCATTGCTTTGATTTACTTTTTTTAGAGACTATGTATTCGAATATCTTTGCCTACCTTCTTAATTTTTTATTTTCTCTCAGCTAATTTTAGTCTCTTAATTTCAGTTTTTTCTTTCCGTTTCACTTTCTGTTTCTCAAGTCATAATTTATTTTGTTTATTCCTATGTTCATTCTAGTTTAAGCTTCATTTCTGAAATACATTTATTTTCCTTTTATTTTTCTTTCTTGAATTCCATCACTTCACTTCTGAGTTTTTTTTATTTCTGATGTATGCTATCCTTTAAAATATTTTTGTCAAATTTCTTAATCACTTTTAGCTTTGCAGTCTATATCTGTGGGTTAAAATCTTTATCGTTGTTTCTGGTGTAGTTTCATTGTCTGTAGGGGTGTTATTCTGCTCCTCATTTTCTTTTTTTCATTGTGTCTTCCAGTGGATAATGAACAAGGTTCTTTTTGGTTTCTTTTCTTTACACATCAAATTAGTGTTATTGGACTTTCAGGAATGAGGGTGAATAGTTTTTCTAGCTTTGCTACTCAAGAGTTTCTCTTTCTGTTGTTTTTGTAAAGTGTTAAAAAATATGGCCTCATATTTTATGAAACTTCCTTGCATTTTTCCCCTTCTCCACTTTTACCTGGCTCTTCTCTTTTCTTTGCCCCTACGGACCCTGTCCTACTCAACTTTAACTCTTTTCCACCCATTTTCCTACAGTGGAAGATTTCATGCTGGAAGAAAACTTGAGCAGTTTAGTTTTGAGAATTTGTAGGGCCCTGGGTGCTTCAGCCATTCATACCTTCTTATAGATCCCTTGCCCTCTGTTGTAAATAGCAGTGTAAAAAATTCCTCCCAGTTTTGGCTTCTCAATCTCAGTTTGGACTCTTACACTTTTCAGAGAATAACTGTCCAGGATTTCGTGGTTCTTATTTCAGGGCAATAAATGCCCTGTTGCTTCCTTCTGCTGCCATTCCTATACATGCTGACACCACACATGTCCAGTAGCCGCTGTCCGATGATTCATGCAAATCACTTGTGTTTGGATCGGTGGAGGTACCTTAGTCTCTATTTTTGTTGTAGATATTATTCTTGGTCTCTTAGTTTTTCAATCTTAGTTGCTCTGGATAATTTCTACAGGATGATTCAGAGAGATTAAAGAACAACCATTGCCACCACTACAGCTATATTCCCAGAATTCTCCCTTCCCCTTTATTATTGAAGAATATTTTTTTGTTGACAATTGTTTTCTTAAAGTAAATAAAAGTCTGTTATTCTGCTGTCTGCTGGCTTTCACTATTGGTGTGGAGAGTCAGCTGTCATTCTTATTGTTACTCCTTTGAAGGTTATCTGCATTTTCCTTTAGCTACTTTAAGAATATTTCCTTTTAAAAATTTTCAATATGATGTTTTTCAGTGTGGGTTTATTTTTATGTTATGCTTGGGATTTATTAGGTTATCTCAAATCAGTAGGTCAATATTCTCATCAATTTTGAGCCACTCTCAGTCATCATCCCTTCTTCCATCTTCCCTTTTCTCTTCCAGTGCTCCAGTTACAGGTATGTTAGAGCTCCTCATTGTATCCTCTGGGATTCTGTCTGATCTACTCTGTTTTATATACATTTTTCTTTTAGGATATTTCCTGAACAGTTTCTTCTGACCTCTCTTCTAATTTACTTACTCTTTCTTCAGGTCTATTTAATAAACTATTGAATCCAGCCAGTGAGTTCCTTTTTAATTCTAGAATTTCTGGTTATTTTCTAAATCTGCAAAGCTAGATTTAATAGTTTCTAGTTCTTTGCTGAAAATACTAAGTTCAACTTTTGTATTTGTGAGAATAATAAGCTAATTGTTTTCGTAAGTTACATCTAGAATTTCCACTATTTGGAGCACTTTTCAATTTAAGTTATTTTTATTGGTTTTCTTTTATATTGTCTTATCTCCTGTTAGCCTGGTTGTTGTTGATTATGTACTGGCTATTGTATATGAAAATTCATTTTTAAAAATAATTTGATGGATATGATGCTCTTATCTTTGTCAAGAAAGAGTTCTCATTTGCTTTTTCTAGATACCTGGGGTCATTAGCAACACAGAGTCATCTGAATCAAAATTCAGGGCTTGAAATTTTTGTTGGCCACTCAGATGAATTAAAACTATTTCATATGAATGTGATTTCTTCATTACTTCTAGAATCTAGTTCTTCCAGGTTCTAGTCCTTAATGTAGCATGTTTTCTTGAGACCCCTAAGTTTGGCAAGCCCCAGATTTCAACTTTTATCTCCCTAAACCTGTATGATGCTGTGAAAAGCGCTGCTTAGCCTCTTATCTACTTCTTCTGCATTTATAGGCATTAGTAATATTAGTAAATATCCTCTGAGTTGAAGTGGAACTAAGTGTAGCTTCCCTTTTCTGAATGTTTGTTTTCACCCAGGTCTTTCCCTAATAATTCCACTCTAATTTGCTTGCTCTCTAATGCTTTTAGAGGAAGATGTTGTACATATTTTTTCTAGAATTTTTTAAATTGTCTTCAGCCAGAATAGCAGCTTAAACCACCTAATCTACTGCTGCTCAAGACTTGATTTCTTCATCTGTAGACTCCCTGAATATTGATCTTATGGTTTTGTTGTAAGACCCAAATGATACATTAATAAAATATTAAGCAGACTATTTGGCGTATAATGAGCTCTCAATTTAAAATAGCTATTATTATCATTGTGTCATTGGCAAGGACAATGTCTTACTAATTGTTACACCAATGCAGCAACTGTTAAATCTCTCTGGCATGAGGGGAAATAATCATATAATTAGCATGTTATTGAGAATTTCAAACTATGTAAATGGAAAGAAAATATTTTTCCATTCCAGGCTTACCTTGTAACTGAGATAATCAGAAAGAGATAGAAATCATTAAGGAATGGGTAGAATCCATTCATGTTTCTTAAACATTTCAACAAGTTATCCATTGATTATGGAAGGGATAGATAAGATAAAAATAAAACAAGATTAAAATAAAAATGTTTTATTCAATATCTTGCTGGAAAATAAGCTCATTGGCCTTTCTAGTCTTCATCTACTTAACCCTCTATAAGATTACATGGTAAGTAGGAGAGACAACAAAGTGCATTAATTTCTTAAAATATGGAATGAACAAAAGGTCATGAACCCTATTGGGTAATTTAATTTCATCCTCTGATATATTTGTTTTAAAAGTTCCTGATTGGCAGGAGTGACTGCTGAGTTTAATAACAGTTGAGATGAGATATTATCAGTTTGGAGATTCAGTTGCCTGTCCTTCCTTATCCAGGGGCTCTAATGGCTTTGGTTTCTTGGTCAAGAGAAATAAAAGGACACTGAGATCCCTTCATTGCTCCATCTTGGCCCATGTATGTGAGGCCAAGGCCTCCTGAAAACAGCAGACTGTGTTCTACTTTCAGAGCCATTATTGAACACTATGGAATAATGACAGTTATAAAACTATTATAATCAGTAAATGAATTACTAAGCACTTTGCATGTTTTAACTCACTATGATCACAAGCACTGTAAGCACTAAATGTTATTATTATAACCATGAAGAAACGGAAGCAAAAAAAGTTTAATCATCCAAAGCCCCATATTGAGTAAGATCTTACTAACCTCTCAGACTTTATACTTTCCACCTACAAAATGGTAAATAGTAATTAGCCTTGATGGCATGATTGGATAAGGAAATTATATAATATACCTGACTTGTGTAGGCACTCAATATTATTAGTTGCCTACAAACATAGAAACATGTCATAGAATGCTAGAATCCAATGAACTATTTTTTCCACTCGGTGGGTTATTTTCATCATTATAGATCTAAGTGCCTAACTCAGTGCCAGGTGCAGTATTGGTACCCAATAAGTATTTGTGAAAATGTAAGCATATAAGTATTACATTTAAAGAAGGACTTTAGAAGTCATCTAAACCAATCTGACTCATTTAAGAAATCCTTTATTAAGAAATCACCAAAGAGAAAAAGCAACAAATTCACCATTTTCATAAGCCAATCATTTTGTTGTTGAAAAATCCTTATTCTTAGAAAATTCTTTTTTTTTTCTTTTTTAATCTTAAGGCAAATAATCTATAAATTTGGGGCATTAGCTCTGATTCTGCCCTCTGGAAGTTTATGGAATAAGTTTGTTTGTTTTAAATTTTATATTATTTTGCCTGAATCTTCCTTCAGACACTGAAATACAGTTCAAATCCACTTGGTATCTTCCATTCCAGACCAGATATGTCTAGTAACTTCCATTATTCATCATATAAACCAGATGTCAATTCGGGACAGTCTGTCCTTTGAGATTTAAATAAAATTGGCTAAAACCTTCTATCCCACATCCTGTGGGAAATCCAGGGCCCAACCCAAGGTTTCTGTGAATTCCTGGCAATTTATGTTCTTAAGGTAACCTCTGGCTTTGAGTTTCTAGGTCCACAGAACTCTATCTTACTCATGGTTTTTGTCTTGAATTTTCTCAATTCTCTACCGTGATCTTGACATAAGCTTATCCTCTTTGAGCCTTTAAAACCACAAACATGTAGTATCTGGGTGCATGACAGAGTTTACTGATGGTGATGATAGAGGCAATTTTCACTGTTAAACATGATTTGAAAGTAAATCTTTGATAATACAGTTCTTTAAATCTCTTATCCATTATGCCACTGAGAATTTATTTTTTGCCCCCTTTTTCTTTGTATTATGTCTTCTAACATATTGCTCTAGCCCTCCTCTCTTCATTACTCTCCCCATTTCCTATTCTTTTTTTTCTAACAATACTCAAATTTCTGCTCATTACCTATGCAGAGCTCTCTCCTTGCAAGCTATGCCCACAGGGTCTTCCACACCAAAGCTATTTATCAGAATACTTAACTAAACAACAAAATAACCTTCCTAAAAGGGCCCCTTTATACCCCTTCTTCTGTCTCCTAGATGTGCTCATTAAACAAGTTTACTTGTTGATATCTCTTCTGGAATAGATCTCCCAGATGGGATACGTGCGGTCTGAGAAAATACCTTTATTATGTAAAAACTGTACCTGTTAGAGTTCCACAAAGGTGCCTAGATAGGCCCTCTATGTAATATAAATGCCAGACATGAATAACATGATGGCTGTTATTTCTTCTCCCTTAAGGTGTTCCAGCCAGCTAGAGATTTAATTTACATATGCATGCACCAGTAGAATCCTTAGTTGTTACTCCAGCAAATATTCTGCACCACGGATGGGATGCAGATATCCTGGGCACAAGACTCCCATTCTGAGTGATGGACATGTTTTCTTTTCTCTGTATATTTGGGGAAAGTTATATTAATGTCACATGCATACTTTTAAATCTACATTTGATTGCTTATGGATGTCAAGATGTGACTTGGGCTTCTTAAAGCGTAAGAAAGCAATCAGAGAGATCCAGAATGATAACAACTTGGGAAAGCCCCAGTTTTGGTCTAGCAGTCATCATTTCTGTAGACAGTTTTGGAGTTCCCTAGAATGCTAATTTGAAATTGCATTCATAATTGATGGCTTGAAGGACAGAGGAGCCTAGATTTCTTTCAGGTACAGTTGTGCATATTTCCTAAGTACTTACTTTGGGCCAGGTACTGTGTTAAATGCATTATATCTATTATCTTATTTCTTCCTCCCTAAAGCCCTAGACTATAGATAACTTTATTCACCCCATTATGTAGATGAAGAGATTAAGGTATAGAGTGGTTAAACAGTATGCTCAAGGAGAGACAGCTAAGAAGCAGGAGAGTAAGTTGCCAACTCCCTGGCTTAAAAGGCAGTGTTCTTAGCCCCTGCACTCTTCTCCCACTCCTCCCATCTTGAGAGGTGGAAGAAAAAGAGACCAGGTAGAACATTTCTCTTCTAAATTTTAATTTTTTTGCAGGGTGCCTCAACAGCTTCCTTTTGGGTCTTTGACATACCATTATTGGCAAATCTAAACCAGGTGACTGGTCAATTTTTTAAAGGGAATCTGAAAGAGGAATTGCTTCTTCATCTTTCCCTTTTGGGAGACAGAGCTGCACAAGAGTAATGGGAGAGTTCACTGAATTTAAAAGAAATTTTAAAGAGGAAAGAGGCAGTGTCTCAGAGAAGTCATGAAGAGGTTACCAGGGAGATGCAGGGGTGACACCTATCAGAGATGAACTGGTCCTATCTTGGTCTCCGTGGAAATGTCAGTCCCTTTCAGAGAGGATTATTTTGCATCTTTATTAAAGTGTCTCAGGAGATGAACCTTATTAAATAGAACCAATGGGTTGAAAGCATGTAATTAAGCTAAACCATTTTTGTTCTTAATAACTTAAATACCTGTATCCCATAGGTTTTGGAGTGAAGTGTCTTCGTTCTCATTGGTTTCCATAAATTGTTTAAGTTCTTCTTTGATCTCCTGGTTGATCCAAGCATTCTTAAGCAAGGTGGTCTTTAGCTTCCAGGTATTTGAGTTCCTTCTGAACTTTTCCTTGTGATTGAGCTCCAGTTTCAAAGCATTGTGATCTGAGAATATGCAGGGAATAATTTCAGTCTTTTGGTATCGGTTGAGCCCTGATTTGTGACCCAGTATGTGGTCTATTCTGGAGAAGGTTCCATGTGCATTTGAGAAGAATGAGTATTCTGTTGTTTTAGGGTGGAATGTTCTGTATATATCTATGAGGTCCATCTGGTCCAATGTGTCATTCAATGCTCTTATTTCTTTATTGATTTTCTGCTTCGATGATCTGTCTATTTCTGAGAGAGGCGTGTTAAGATCTCCTACTATTAATGTATTCATATCAATATGACTCTTTATCTTGATTAATAGTTTTCTTATGTAATTGGCTGCTCCCATATTGGGGGCATAGATATTTACAATTGTTAGATCATCTTGGTGGATAGTCCCTTTAAGAATGATGTAGTGTCCTTCTGTATCCCTGACTACCGTCTTTAGTTTAAAATCTAATTTATCTGATATGAGAATCGCTACCCCGGCCTTCTTTTGAGGCCCATTGGCGTGAAAGATGCTTCTCCATCCCTTCACTTTCAGTCTGGGTGTATCTTTAGGTTCAAAATGGGTCTCTTGTAGACAACATATGGATGGGTCCTGTCGTTTTATCCAATCTGCAACCCTGTGTCGTTTTATGGGTGCATTTAGGCCATTCACATTGAGAGTGATTATTGAGAGATACGTTTTTATTGACATTGTGTTATCTTTGAAGTCTTTCTTTCTGTCGATTGTCTCTATATTTCTGTTCAATGCTATTCTTAGGATTTTTCCTCTTTTATAGAACCCCCCAAAGGCAAAGGCGGTCCTAAGGGGGAAATTCATAGCCATCCAAGCCTCCCTCAAAAAAATTGAAAAATCCAGAATACACCAGCTGTCTCTACACCTTAAAGAACTGGAGAATCAACAACAAATCAAACCAACTCCACACGTAAGAAGGGAAATAATCAAGATTAGAGCAGAGATCAACGAGGTAGAAACCAGAGATACAGTAGAACGTATCAATGAAACTAGAAGCTGGTTTTTTGAAAGAATCAATAAGATCGATAAACCATTGGCCACACTAATCCAAAAGAAAAGAGAGAAAGCCCAAATTAATAAAATTATGAATGAAAAGGGAGAGATCACAACTAACACCAAGGAAGTAGAAACAATCATCAGAAGCTATTATCAACAGTTATATGCCAATAAGCTAAGCAACCTAGATGAAATGGATGCATTCCTGGAAAACTATAAACTCCCAAAATTGAACCAGGAAGAAATTGACAACCTGAATAGACCGATATCTAGTAACGAGATTGAAGTAGTGATCAAAAACCTCCCAAAAAACAAGAGCCCAGGACCTGACGGATTCCCTGGGGAATTCTATCAAACTTTCAAAGAAGAAATAATACCTATTCTCCTGAAGCTGTTTCAAAAAATTGAAGCAGAAGGAAAACTTCCAGACTCTTTTTATGAAGCCAGCATTACCCTGATCCCCAAACCAGGCAAAGACCCTACCAAAAAGGAGAATTTCAGACCGATATCACTGATGAATATGGATGCTAAGATTCTCAACAAGATCCTAGCAAACAGGATCCAACAGCACATTAAAAAGATTATCCACCATGACCAGGTAGGATTCATCCCTGGGTTACAAGGATGGTTCAACATTCGCAAATCAATCAATGTGATAGAACAAATCAATAAGAGAAGAGAGAAGAACCACATGATCCTCTCCATTGATGCAGAAAAAGCTTTTGACAAAATCCAGCATCCGTTCCTGATTAAAACGCTTCAAAGTATAGGGATAGAGGGAACATTCCTGAACTTCATCAAATCTATCTATGAAAAACCCACAGCAAATATCATCCTCAATGGGAAAAAGCTCGCAGCCTTCCCATTGAGATCAGGAACACGACAAGGATGCCCACTCTCACCACTCTTGTTCAACATAGTATTAGAAGTCCTAGCAACAGCAATCAGACAACAAAGAGAAATAAAAGGTATCCAGATTGGCAAGGAAGAAGTCAAACTCTCTCTCTTCGCAGATGACATGATTCTTTATATGGAAAACCCGAAAGACTCCACCTCCAAACTACTAGAACTCATACAGCAATTCAGTAATGTAGCAGGATACAAAGTCAATGTCCAGAAATCAGTGGCTTTCTTATACACTAACAATGAAAATACAGAAAGGCAAATTAGAGAATCGATTCCATTTACTATAGCACCAAAAACCATAAGATACCTCGGAATAAACCTAACCAAAGAGGTTAAAGATCTGTACTCGAGGAACTACAGAACACTCCTAAAAGAAATTGAAGAAGACACAAAAAGATGGAAGACCATTCCATGCTCTTGGATGGGAAGAATAAACATCGTTAAAATGTCTATACTGCCCAGAGCAATCTATACTTTTAATGCCATTCCAATCAAAATTCCACCAGTATTTTTCAAAGAGCTGGAGCAAATAATACTAAAATTTGTATGGAATGAGAAGAGACCCCGAATTGCTAAGGAAATGTTGAAAAACAAAAATAAAACTGGTGGCATCACGTTACCTGATTTCAAGCTTTACTACAAAGCTGTGATCACCAAGACAGCATGGTACTGGCATAAAAACAGACACATGGACCAGTGGAACAGAGTAGAGAGCCCAGATATGGACCCTCAACTCTATGGTCAAATAATCTTTGACAAAACAGGAAAAAATATCCAGTGGAAAAAAGACAGTCTCTTCAATAAATGGTGCTGGGAAAACTGGACAGCTATATGTAGAAGAATGAAACTTGACCATTCTCTTACACCGTACACAAAGATAAATTCAAAATGGATAAAAGACCTCAACGTGAGACAGGAATCCATCAGAATCCTCGAGGAGAACATAGGGAGTAACCTCTTTGATATCAGCCATAGCAACTTCTTTCAAGATATGTCTCCAAAGGCGAAGGAAATAAAGGCAAAGATGAACTTCTGGGACTTCATCAAGATAAAAAGCTTCTGCACAGCAAAAGAAACAGTCATCAAAACAAAGAGGCAACCCACGGAATGGGAGAAGATATTTGCAAATGACAGTACAGATAAAAGGTTGATATCCAGGATCTATAAAGAACTCCTCAAACTCAACACACACAAAACAGATAATCATATTAAAAAATGGGCAGAAGATATGAACAGACACTTCTCCAATGAAGACATACAAATGGCTACCAGACACATGAAAAAATGTTCATCATCACTAGCCATCAGGGAGATTCAAATCAAAACCACATTGAGATACCACCTTACACCAGTTAGAATGGCCAAAATTAGCAAGACAGGAAACAACGTGTGTTGGAGAGGATGTGGAGAAAGGGGAACCCTCTTACACTGTTGGTGGGAATGCAAACTGGTGCAGCCACTTTGGAGAACAGTGTGGAGATTCCTCAGGAAATTAAAAATAGATCTTCCCTATGACCCTGCAATTGCACTGCTGGGTATTTACCCCAAAGATACAGATGTAGTGAAAAGAAGGGCCATCTGTACCCCAATGTTTATAGCAGCAATGGCCACGGTCGCCAAACTGTGGAAAGAACCAAGATGCCCTTCAACGGATGAATGGATAAGGAAGATGTGGTCCATATACACTATGGAGTATTATGCCTACATCAGAAAGGACGAATACCCAACCTTTGTAGCAACATGGACAGGACTGGAAGAGATTATGCTGAGTGAAATAAGTCAAACAGAGAAAGTCAAGTATCATATGGTTTCACTTATTGGTGGAGCATAACAAATAATACAGAGGACAAGGGTAGATGGAGAGGAGAAGGGAGTTGAGGGAAATTGGAAGGGGAGGTGAACCATGAGAGACTATGGACTCTGAAAAACAACCTGAGGGTTTTGAAGGGGCGGGGTGGGAGGGTGGGGGAACCAGGTGGTGGGTATTAGGGAGGGCACAGATTGCATGGAGCACTGGGTGTGGTGAAAAAACTATGAATACTGTTACGCTGAAAATAAATAAAAAATTGGAAGGAAAAAAAAAAAATAACTTAAATACCTGTTTGTGTGGAGGCCTGAACATCAAACAGCTTCCTCAGGCAAAAGACAGTGATAGCCATAGACTCACCATAGTAAGAATTCTCCTGGACGATTAGGAGTCCTCATATTTCCTCAGGGCCTGAGCTCGCTTTCTAAAACTTAAAACTCCTACTTCACAGAACACACATGCATGAGGACACTCATAATCTGGAATATCAGAGTCAGAGATACTGCTTAGGACATCACCTACTTTATTGATTTGCTGATTGATTCATTTAATCTTCAGTAAGGCCCTAATATGTATCAGGTACTAGGAACCCAGGAGTGATTAAGGCATATTCCTGGCCTCAAGGAAGGTATAATCTAATATGAAACACAGCAGTCTTCCTTTAGTGTTCTATAGGGATTCTTTCTGTATTCCTTTTCTTTTCTTTCTGTTTTTACTTTATATTCTCATCTAGGTGATCTTGGCCATTCTCACGAAATCATACCATTTTAATGAAGATGATTCTCAAATATATATGACCTATCTGGTCTTGTCTTGAACTTCACACCCATACACTTAACCATCTCTATGTTTTTTCTAATTAAATGACACATACGAATCTTAAAGGTCACGCAGCCAAAATTCAACTTTCAGTTATCCTCCAAAATCCTTCTCCAACCTTCTACCATCTTTATAAATGGGCCCATAATCTACCTTGGACTTGAAATCAGAAACCTGAGAGACGTGCTGAACTTTCCTCTTATACCCTCCATGTCCAATGGATACACAAGCCTTCTTTCCGCTCCTTTCAAAGCTAACCTCAATAGATTACGTCTCTTCATCCCTCTTGCCACTTCACTACTCTAAATCTCTGTTATCTTTTACCAGGGCTACTGCAATAGCCTCCTAACCAGTCTCCTTGCTTCCATTCTTATCCATCTCCAACCTGTTCTCCACACAGCAGCCAGAGTGGCCTTCTCAAAGTGTAAATTGGACTATCCCTATTCTGCATAAATTAGCATAATGGTCACAATAATTACAATGTTCTATAAGGTCTCTCACATATGGCTTGACCTACCCTCAACCACTTCTTAGAAATCTCAGCCCTCACAGGTTTGGTTTGGCCTGATAGTAGGTTACAGTGGGGGAGTATATGAGAGAGATTCTAAAGTCCTTATAATAATGGCTACCATATGCCCAACCCTGTACTAAATGATTTACTTACAGAATTTTTAATCTCAAGCCACACTCCCCTGCAAAGGAGGCATTAATATACCCACTCTACAAATGAAGAAGTATAGATGTGATGTCACTTAGCTATTGACTGGAAGAATTTGGACTCAATCCTAGGCCTCTGTCACTTCAAGGTGGACCCTGTATCTAATCTATCTCTGTTGTGCTACTTAATGCCCAACAAATATGCTGCCTCAAATTGTACAGAATCAATGACTATTTGAACCAGAATTTGAACCCAGAACTGGTTCTGTGCCTGGGCTCTTTTAATGCTACTGATAAAACTCTTCCTCTTCTACCAGGAAGTCACAAAAGTTATGCTGGCTGTGCAGAAGAAATTTTAAGTGTCCCTATAAGCAACAATAAACCCTGGCATCATAAGCTCATGTAGAACTTTCATAAAATAATCATATGTAGGCCCCTTTTCAGGGATTCTGTTTGAATTGGACTGTGTTGGAACAGGGGGTCCAGATACATTTTTTAAATGTGCTCCAAGTGATCTAACTTATATCCAGAATTGAGAAGCTGTTTTCGTTTGGTTGGAAAGTGCCTAATTCAAGTTGAGACAATCCTCCTGGGCTGTTTCTCCCTTTTTAAGCCCACTGACCGGGCCAGGTGAGCAGGCAGCCTCAGCACCTGGTTAACTAGAGTCTGATGGAGAGCCTACATCACTTCCTGGATGGTACACTTGGACAAAGGAACACTTTGAGAACCAAATATGATAAATAGGGTTTCTAGAGACTATTTGGTTACACAGAATCATTTGAACAATAGTTTCAGATCTCTTCCATAAATTCATTTTATGCTGAGCAGCTTCTGAGGAAATGTAATCAACATCTCTCTTCCTACCATCCTCCAGCAGTTTCTTTTCAGGTAGATGAATGGCTCCTGAAGGTTGAGGCTCTATTCATCCCTAGGGGCAACTTTGAAAGTTTAGTTAAGATCTGCAGGGAGTTTGGGGGGAAAGATGAAGAATTAAGGATAAGGCTTGGGTAGAAGAAGGAGACATTAATAAGCTCTCTCATTTTCTTATTCCTCTGAACTGCCCTCGTACAGAATTGAGATGATCCATCAGCAGGTTAAACTGGGAGCTAAAATATACTACTTTTCATTTTAAGGAGGAATACTAGTCCCATTGTTTAGTCTGCAAATCTTACCCTGTAGTGCAAAGATCACCTCGACAATGGGCCACATCCTCCTTTTTACTATCATCACATGATCCCTGAGTACTGTTAACAGCATCAAAATAATTGGAGTCAAAGTTTACTCCCTTTATAATGGTAGAGCTGTATGATTAAAAACCTGAACTCTGGAGCTTGATTCTTTAGCAGATTAGATTCTTTAGATTCTGAGAATCTGCTCCTTACTGATGGAGTACTTTAGGCAAGTTACTTTGCCTATTTCTCTATCTATAAAATGGGTACTCTAATTTATGTGGATTAAAATAATATATGTGAGTACTTATAATAATTCCTGGCACTTAGTAAATATTATATAAATATTTATCTTAAGGGGTACCTGGGTGGCTCAGTGGGTTAAAGCCTCTGCCTTCGGCTCATGTCATGATCGCAGGGTCCTGGGATGGAGCCCCGCATCGGGATCTCTGCTCGGCAGGGAGCCTGCTTCCTCCTCTCTCTGCCTGCCTTGCTGCCTGCTTGTGATCTGTCTGTCAAATAAATAAATAAAATCTTTAAAAATATATTTATCTTAAAATATTATAAAATACAGCCCACAACCAAGTGGATTAACTGCTAGTTTGTCAAACTTCCGTGAAAAATCTAGGAGAACATTCAGTCTTTGAGTGTGGTGGTATTCCCTATCTTATATACATTTTAGTGTGGGCTAGAGAGTAGAGAAGAGTTCTCTATAATATTCTTGTCATCTTTCAGTTCATCTAAAAGCCTGGGTTATTAGCTGTGGGCTTCTGGGGACTCCAGGTAGCATCACTAATACCAGTAGAGACCCCTAACATCCCTTCTTGGGCACTAGTTCATCTGCTTTCATGCTTTCTTAATCCTTTCGATTCTTTTGTTTCTCCCAAACTCCACTCCTTAGCCCCCACTAAGGTTCTGTCTAATCATCTGCTTAGGCTGGCATAATTTATCATTTATTCATGTCTCTTGCTTCCAACACTATTTAAAGATTGGAAGTTAGATCTTGAGAATGGAGGCAGGAAGACAAGAAGATACTCTCACCATGGTTTGGTCACAGAATGAGTCTCTGCATAATAATCAGACTTTTCATTCTATCAATATTAAATGCTTGCTGGTGTGTTTTTTTTTTAATGCAGCATCATTATAAAATTTTTTCTCTGCCATTTATTTTCTTGGATTGTTATGTGTCAGCTCTTATGGAAGGTATATCTGTTTTACTCTGAAATCATAAATAATAACTGCCATTCATTGACCACCTCACCATGGGCCACACACAAACCGTATTAACAGTCTATGTACTAAGACCCCTCAAAAGTAAGCAAGCATTATTATTCTTACTTAGGGGCACAGAAAGCTGGGATAGAGGGATTCCTTCATCTATATGAGGCTGATTTTCAAGACCTTAAAAGGTGAATCACTTCGAGAACCACAGGCACCAAAATAATTAAAGACTGCTTTAACCACATTTTAACATTTATTCTTTCAAACATCATGGTAAAGCATTCATTATCTTTCCCATTTTTTAAATAGGAAAACCAAATTTGAGAGGGTTTAAGGGGCATGCCCTAGGTAACACAGCTAGTACAAAACTGGAACCAAAAGCTGGGTCTCCTGACATGAATCCCACATCCTGGCCACTATACTAGTTGTATATACAGCCCACATTTCTTTGTGGCTTTTCTTAGTGCAAAATTGGAGCCTGGCATGCAGTAGATTATCATCATAAATTTTTTGAATAGATGAATGAGAAAGTGAAGGCTGTCTTTAGTCCCTTCTTCACCTCTTTTCCATGTCCCCCCCCCCCACCCAGATGGCTAATCTTAGTTGATACTTAGCAATTTCCTACCCAACTCTCAGGCAACTTCCTGTTCCTGTTCCCATTAAGAACTTAGCCATCTTTTATCCCATTCTTTCTAGTTTATAAGAACATAAACTGTAAGACCAGTTAACAGTTATTACATATGTACTATGCTTTAGGTACTTGTTTATCATATTAAGTCCTTATAGCAAATGTTAAGGTTTAGGATTTACATTTACAAGTAAAAAACCAAAACCTTAAAAGTTACTTGGCTTACAGAGCTAGAAAGTGTGGGATCTGGAATCCTATCCCAGGTTTATCTGACTCCTGAAGTTGAAGGCCATACTTGTTGAACTTCCCTGCCTCCACACAAAGCTGAAAGTGACTGCCAGGAATTTATTTTTTTACTCATCCTTCCCAGAAGACACTTGCATTTTAATAAGGTCTTTCAACACTTTATCCCAACAGTTCTCAAAGTGCAGTTCATGGCCTCTGGGCTCCTTAAGAAACTTTTAGGAGGTCTTCAAAGTCACAACTATTTTCATAATAATGCTAAGATGTCATCTGTCATTCTCACTAAGTTAACATTTGCACTAAGTTAACATTTGCACTGATGGTGCAGGAGCAATTGTGGACATAGCTGCTGCCACTTTAGAACAAATCAAGGCAGGATACCCAACTATCATTGCATACTTCCACACCACACATTCATGGGAAAAACAAAAAGGAAGTTTTCTTAAGATTTTCTGTGATGAAGCTGTATTACTATTTTTATTAAAATCCCAACCCTTAAGTACACATATATATATTTTTTAATTTATTTGTTTATTTGAGAGAGAGAGAGAGTACATGCATAGGGGAGGCAGAGGGAGAGGAAGAGATTGAAACTTTAGCAGAATCAATGCTGAACACACAGCCCAACACAGGGCTCAATCCCATGACCCTGAGACCATGACCTGAACTGAAACCAAGAGTGAGACACTTAACTGACTGTGCCACACAGGTGCCTCAAGTACACATATTTTTAAAATTTTCTGTGACAAAATGAGAAGCACACATAAAACATTTTTGAAGTATACCGAATTCTGAAGAAAAATCCTTTATGAGATTTTTTTTTGAACTGTGAACTAAACCAGCCACTTTTGCCATGGAACACCATCTTTTCTTGAAAAATTGACTGACAAACTGGTTATTCAGACTTGAGTATCTGGCAGACATTTTCTTAAAAATGAGCAAAGTATGTCTGTCATTTCAAGGAAAACAGCTGATGCTATCTGATTTCAATGATCAAATTTGAGCTTTCAGTGAAAATTAGAACTTAAAAAAAATTTACCTGCCACCATGAGCTTGACAAGTTTCCAATACTTAAATATTTTTCTCATAAGATCAGGGATGGTATTAATAGATGTGAGATTTTTTATATTGTATAGTGGAATGTATCAACATTTGGAAGATCTGCATAACTCAGTGAATCGATATTTCCTAAATGATTAATGTATGATATTACAGAACGATGCATGGATAAAAGATCCATTCAAAGTGCAGGACAGATGAGTGGACTTTAATGTAATAGAGTATGAAAAGTTCATTGATATGGGGTCAGGTTCCATACTACAACTAACCTGTTTTGGTGTACTAAAAAATCCCCACAGTTATCTAAAAAGTCTGTTGAAATACTCCTCCCTTGCCTAATTACATACTGTGTGAGGTGGGATTTTCTTCATAACCTTCAACCCAAATAACATATCACAACAGATTGAAAGCAGAAGGAGATCTTAGAATCCAGCTGCCTTCTATTAAGCCAGACATTAAAGAGATTTTCAAAAACATAAAGCAGTAAGTCTTCTCAACCAAATATTTTTTATTTAGAAAATATGTTTATTTTTTCAGAAAAATATTATGTTAATATAGGATGATATATTGTTATTTTAAAAGGAATTAATGAATTGAAATTTAAAAATTTTCTCAGTTTTAATTTCCAATATAGTAAATATTGAAAGGTATGATTCACACAAACAAAAGCTCTTTGGAATCCTCCATTATTTTTAAGAGTATAAATGAGATTTGAGACCAAAATGTTTGCAAACCACTGCTTTAATGCAAGAAAGTGATAATTTGGGTATTTCTGATAAACCAATGGAGTGGACATTGAGCAAGAGGACTTTTTACCCTCTCTCTAAAAACCAAATATACAATCCATGCATATTCCTCTGAGAAAACTTGTTCCCAGGAAACCCCCAATCAAGACTTGGGTTGCATGCTCTCCTTACATTACCATTTCACAGTGCCAGTTAAATCTTTGCTCAGGCAAAACCTCAGCATGGCATGCATTTAATTCAGATTTTTTCATGGATCATGACCTTTCAACTATCAAAGTCAACAAAGGGAGGGGATTTCTATATAGTACTACTGGGAGTGTATATTTCACCCCCAATGTGAATCTTAGTCTGAGAACATTTCTTGGCAGGTTCTAAGAGTCTATATCTAATTAATCACCTCTTCAGACACTCGAGTGGACAGCCCTTGGGGCAGGAAGGGAGAGGCCTGGGAGGCAAAGCAGAATAAACATCTTAATCCAAGTCAAGACTGAGGCCAGCTGTCCAGGCTGTCTTGTGGCCACGACTCACAGTGCTGCTGCCTATGGCTGCCTCTACTTTATCCCTTGAAAGTGCCTCCTTCCTTCTCCTTCCCACGCAAGCAGCCAGTCCAGTGTATAAATTTGTGGGTTGGACTCTAATTGCTAGCTGTGCTGGGAGGCCTGCCTCCCTGTAATTCAGCCTTGACACAAATAGCTAGAAAGTTCACTTGCAAAGCCACAACTCCCACAGCAAGGCCCTTGGAGGTTCCCTTCTAGAGAGAGAACTTCTATTCCATTCAGGTCAACAGCTAGTTACCAAGCACTATTTGGTACGTAGCACACCCTGTGAAAAATTAATCTGAAAAACAAATTTGACAGAATCATAAAGGCTTGGGGTTTCTAGGTATCTCATCATAGCTCTACCTTCACACAGGGCCCACTAGCCTCTACTTGGACCACTTCAGTGATGAAGACCTAGCTGCCTCTTCAAGCATTTTTAGAGAGCTTTAGTTGGTAGAACATTCTTTCTGCTTCTCTAGGAGAGGCACCATAGCACGATGGTTAAGCCACATAGACCTGGGTTTTAATCCCATCTCAGTCACTTATGATCTTGAGCAAGTTGCTTTATCTATCTATGCTTCAGTGTCCTTATCTATAAGAAGGAAATAATAATACCCATCACACACCATTGTTGTGTTAAAATAAACTATACTTGTGAAATATACTGCCCAGGTCCGTACAAGTTAAGTGCTTATTAAGCCAGTTCTGTCATGTAATCATGTTTGGCCTTTAGCAAAGTTGTTAATTCAGACTCTAACTGAAATAATACCTACAACTTAGAGTTGTTAGGATGCATCTCTGATTAGAAACTTACTAGTTTTAGGACATTGGGCAAGTTATTTTAATCTTTTAAGCTAGAAATGTCTTTATCTGTAAATAGCGGTAGCAGTGCTTGCTATCTAAAGGAGTTTTGTGAGAAATAAAGTATATTAAGATACATATTAACTCTGTGCTTGGTTAACAGTAGACTTCATTAACATTCACTCTATCCGTTTGTCCTGAGAGACGTCTCCCTCCCATGGTTTTTTGCCCACTATTTGGATCTATACAGACTAAGTCAAATCTTTCTTCCAGTTGGATCCTTCATTCTAATGTTTCCCAGGTGTGTTCTTTCCTCTGGTGTATACTTCTCCAGTATCTCCAAAGCATTTCTTGCTTTTTACCATCCTGGGAATGTTTCCCAGATGACCTTTAGTTTGTCAAGGTTCTTTTCAAAATATCATGTTTGGATTTAAATGTGAAATTCCAGGTGAAGACTGACCAGCCCAGAACAGTTTGAAACCATTGTCTTCATTGTGTATGATGCTGAATTTCTTTGAATGCAACCAAAGGTTAAGTGCTCAGTTTATCATATTACTGATTCATATTGAACTTGTAGTCAACTTAAATCATAGAGTTCTTTTCATATTTAACTGCTGTTAAACCATGTCTCTCCTGTACCATACTCATGAAGTTTAATTTAAAAAGGGACTACTTGTGATCTCTCTCCCTCTGTCAAATAAATAAATAAAATAAATAAATAAAATCTTTAAAAAGGAAAAAAAATATGGAACACTTCACAAATTTATGTGTCATTCTTGCACAGGAGCCATGCTAACCTTCTCTCTATCATTCCACTATCAGTATATGTGCTGTTGAAGTATGTTTAATTTTTAAATCATAAATACAGGATTTTTTTCTTCATCTCTGATAAAACTGGTTTCATTATTTTGACTCATTCTTCTTACCATTACTTTTAAAATAAGTCCGGATTTTGATATCCATCATATTTCCTACTTGCTGCATTCTCTGTTTACAAATTTAATCAGAATGTCCTTTATTTAATTTAATTAAATTGTTGTATAGGCCAAGTCAGAGGTCTGTAGGATGAAAGAGTGCACCCCACCCCCAACCAGGTGGATTTTGATCAACATTATGAAGGTCTAATCAGTTAAATCCCAGAAACTGTCTGTATTGTAATACTATCCAGGTCTCAGTTCTTTTCCATTTTATATACTCCATGCTTGCAAAATGATGAAATGAAGTTATCTCCCTCCTCTGTGGCACAGGGGAAAACATATAGCTGAGAACAGGGATTCAAATCTTTGTTCTTTAACACACTTGTTGGATGTCATGTGAAAAACTACTTAAACTTACCCTTGATTTTCCCATATACAAAAAAGACAACACTATTACATTCCTCACCTTTTATCCTTACAACACTATTACATTCCGCACCATTTATCACCTTAAGAATGGTGATAATTAGAATAAATTCTCCATAAAATGCAGATATTGCTTATTTCAGTAACTGGACTGGAATACAGATTATCTTTGCATATGTTTTAAATATACAGTTAAAGAAAAGATGTTCAACGAAGTAAAGTAGCACCAAAATTCAAACTCACATCTGTTTTGCTTAAAAATACATTATCTTTCCACAATGCTATGGTACCCGAGAATTATCTGTATAAAGTGCTTTGTAGGGGCGCCTGGGTGGCTCAGTGGGTTGGACCTCTGCCTTCAGCTCGGATCTTGATCTCAGGATCCTGGGATCGAGCCCCGCGTCGGGCTCTCTGCTCAGTGGGGAGCCTGCTTCTTCCTCTCTCTCTGCCTGACACTCTACCTGCTTGTGATCTTGGTCTGTCCAATAAATAAAATAAAAATTATTAAAAAATAAAATAAAATAAAGTGCTTTGTATTATAATATCTCAGATTGATATGAATTGTTATCATAATTCAGTTTACCATTTAGAAAAGACAGTTAGGTTCATTTAGCATAATTTGTCCTCCATGAATGCAAGTGGCCTCTGGTAATTACAAATTCACCCTTTTATATACTCAAAAAACACCTTTTAATAATTTTTTGCTAGTTTTTTTTTTAACTTTAGACACAGTAAGTTTATAAGTTATAGAATCATCCCTTCTTTCTTAGAAAAACTGAAAATATTTAACCTTCTCAGGTTTCTGGTACTTCTCACATGGAGAAATATGCCATGTTATTTTGTGTGGGTTTTTGTTTTTGCCTACAAAATGGTTACATGTAAATGTGGGAAACTACACAATAGGTAAAGAGTTACATAAAATGTAGTAAGGTATTAAAATGAATGACAGAAATCAAGAATTGTTCTAGAAGGTCAAGAAAGTGATTAAGTGTGAACTACAGATATCATCAAAGACCTCATGGTATGGACTGTAATTCTAGACTCCAAAAGATCAGTCCTTGATTTTTGAATTTTCCATAATGAAGCAAGGGAGCATTGATTGTGTTCTTTGAAGATTCCAGGAATCTGTTTTCACTGTCCTGTGCTTACTTGGGCTCCTTCTATCTGCACTGGTACCCAGTAGCAGTGCCAACTGTCAGAGCTGACTGGTTCACTCCTGTTTATTTGACAGACAGAGATCACAAGTAGGCAGAGAGGCAGGCAGAGAGAGAAGGAAGCAGGCTCCCCGCTGAGCAGAGAGCCCGATGTGCGGGGCTCGATCCCAGGACCCTGGGATCATGACCTGAGCCGAAGGCAGAGGCTTTAACCCACTGAGCCACCCAGGCGCCCCTGGGTGCCTGGGTGGCTCAGTGGCGCCCAGGCGCCCCTGGTTCACTCCTGTTGACCTGTGGTCCATGAACCCAGATACACTTTGCTGAGAGAATCATCAGAAGAGCATGTGTGGAGACCTGTGTTGACTGAAAATCAGGGGGAGTAGTTATTGCCCAGAATTCCTGAAAAAACGGAGCGACAACAAACCCAGGCATTTTTGCCCAAAGTCTGTAAGCTTTTAACTTATTTATATTACAAACATGTATTCAACACTTGGTCTATACTGGGCACTGGACTAAATGTTGGAGATAAAAAGTCAAACTAAACATGTCCTCTAGGAAGTTTCTCATAGAAAATGAAAACTTAACTTCTTAGTTGAATTTTGAGGAGCCACCTGCTATTAGTTGGATGAAAATGTGAACAGAGTTAAGGTATACCAGAGAGTGGAAACAGGTAAGGGAAAGCAAGCAGAGAAGCATGAGATATCCTGTCAAATTTAGGAAACTGAAAATGCTTTTAGGTGACTAACAGTACAGTGACTATGAGGGAGTGATGGGGTCAACACTAGAGGAGTAGTCAGAAGCCAGATGGTGAAGAATTCTGGATGCTAAGATTAGGAGTTTGAGTTCTTATCCTGGAGGTTATCGTGGCCCACAAAAGGAATTTAATCAGCAGAATGAAATAATTATAACTATGCTTTTAAAAAGATGGCTTTTATGAGAGGTATTTAGAGTAAATGGGAAAAGAACTGTTCTGAAACCCAGAGAGTTCAGTTAGGAGGCTGTGGCAGTAATCAGATTAGAAGCAATGGCTACTGACTAGAGCAGTGGCCATTAGTGGGAATCAAGTAGAGGGAAGAAATGAAAGTGATATTAAAGGAGGTAGACTTTGAGTCCTTGGCAGCAGCAAGAATGACATGGGAAGAAAGGGAAAATAGTAAAGAGTCTAAGGCAATTCTCATATTTCTTATATGGCTCACTGCATTGATTATTGTTCCTTTCATTGAAATAGGGCATGAAGTGGGAAGATGAATTTTGGGGTGGTAAGATGATGAGTTCAGTCATCAGTGTATTACGGTTTGAGTCTACAGGATTTCTAAGGAAATATTCTATCTATCTATCTATCTATCTATCTATCTATCTATCTATCATGTTATGTTAGTCACCATAAAGTACATCATTAGTTTTTGATGTAGTATTCCATGATTCATTGTTTGCATATAACCCCCAGTGCTCCATGCAATACATACCCTCCTTAATACCTATCACTGGGCTAACCCAACCCCCTTCCCTCTAAAAACTTCAGTTTGTTTCTTGGAGTCCACAGTCTCTCACGGTTTGTCTCCCTCTTCATTCCCCCCTCTTCATTTTTCCCTTCTTCTCCTAATGTCCTCCATGCATTTCCTTATGTTCCACAAATAAGTGAAACCATATGATAATTGTCTTTATCTGCTTGACTTATTTCACTTAGCATAATCTCCTCTAGTCCCATCCATGCCGATGCAAAAGTTGAGTATTCATCCTTTCTAATGGCTGAGTAATATTCCGTTGTATATATGGACCACATCTTCTTTATCCATTTGTCTGTTGAAGAACATCTCAGCTCTTGCCACAGTTTGGCTATTGTGGAAATTGCTGCTATGAACATTGGGGATACATATGGCCCTTCTTTTCACTACATCTGTGTCTTTGGGGTAAATACCCAGTTGTGCAACTGCTGGGTCATCGGGTATCTCTATTTTTAATTTTTTGAGGAATCTCCACACTGTTTTCCAAAGTGGCTGCACCAACTTGCATTCCCACCAACAGTGTAAAAGGGTTCCCCTTTCTCCACAACCTCTCCAACATTTGTTGTTTCTTCCCTTGTCAATTTTTGCCATTCTAACTTGTTTAAGATGGTATTTCAGTGTGGTTTTGATTTGAATTTCCCTGATGGCTAATGATGATGATGTGTCTGTTTGTTTGTTTGTTTGTTTGTTTTATGTGTCTGTTAGCCATTTGTATGTCTTCTTTTGAGAAGTATCTGTTCATGCCTTCTGCCTTTTTTTTTTTACATGATTATTTGGTTTTTGGATGTTGAATTTGAGAAGTCCTTTGTAGATCTTGAATATCAGCCTTTTGTCTGTACTGTCATTTGCAAATATCTTCTCCCATTCCATGGGTTGCCTCTTTGTTTTGTTGACTATTTCCTCTGCTGTGCAGAAACTTTTTATCTTGAAGTCCCAAAAGTTCATTTTCACTTTTCATTTCCTTGCTTTTAGAGATGTGTCTTGAAAGAAGTTGCTGTGGCTGATGTCGAAGAGGTTACTGCCTATGTTCTTCTCTAGGATTTTGATGGATTTCTGTCTCACATTGAGGTCTTTCATCCATTTTGAGTTTATCTTTGTGTATGGTATAAGAGAATGGTCCAGTTTCATTCTTCTGCATGTAGCTGTCCAATTTTACCAGCACCACTTATTGAAAAGACTGTCTTTTTTCCACTGTGTATTTTTTTCCTGCTTTTGCAAATATTAGTTGACCACATAGTTGAGGGTCCATATCTAGGCTCTCTACTCTGTTCCATTCATTGGTCTATGTGTCTGTTTTTGTGCCAGTACCATGTTCTCTTGGTGATCACAGCTTTGTAATATAGCTTGAAATCAGGCAACATGATGCCACCAGTTTTGTTTTTCTTTTACAACATTTCTTTGGTGATTCAGGGTCTTTTCTGGTTCCATATAAATTTTAGGATTGTTTGTTCCAGCACTTTGAAAAGTGCTGGTGGTATTTTGCTCAGGATGGCATTGAAAGTATAGATTGCCCTGGGCAGCATAGACATTGTGACAATGTTTATTCTTCCGATCCATGAGCATGGCATGTTTTTCCATCTTTTTGTGTCTTCTTCAATTTCTTCCATGACTGTTCTGTAGTTCCTAAAGTATTGATCCTTTACCTCCTTGATTAGGTTTATTCCAAGGTATTTTATGGGTTTTGGAGCTATTGTAAATGGAATTGATTCTCTAATTTCTTTTTCTACACTTACATTACTGGTGTATAAAAAGCAACTGATTTCTGTGCATTGATTTTGTATCCTGCCACATTACTGAATTGCTGTATGAGTTCTAATAATTTGGGGGTGGAGCTTTTGGGTTTTCCACATAAAGGATCATGTCATCTATGAGGAAAGAGAGTTTGACTTCTTCTTTGCCAGTTTGAATACCTTTTATTTCTTTTTGTTGTCTGATCGCTGTTGCTAGGAACTCTGGTACTATGTTGAACAATAGTGGTGAGAGTAGGCATCCTTGTTGCGTTCCTGATCTTAAGCGAAAGCCTCTCAGCTTTTCCCTATTGAGAATGATATTCACCGTAGATTTTTCATAGATGGAGTTTATGGAGTTGAGGAATGTTCCCTCTATCCCTATACTCTGAAGAGTTTTAATCAGGAAAGGATGCTGTATTTTGTCAAATGCTTCTTCTCTACCAATTGAGAGGACCATGTGGCTCTTGTCTCTTCTCTTATTTATGTATTCTATCACATTGATTGATTTGCAAATGTTGAACCACCCTTGCATCCCAGGGATAAAACCCACCTGGTCATGGTGGATAATCCTTTTAATGTACTGTTGAATCCTATTAGCTAGGATTTTGTTGAGAATCTTGGCATCCACATTCATCAGGGATATTGGTCTGAAAGTCTCCTTTTTGATGGGGTCTTTGCCAGATTTGGGGATCGAGGTAATGTTAGCCTCATAGAATAAGTCTGGAAGTTTTTCTTCTGTTTGTATTTTTTTAAACATCTTCAGAAGAACAGGTATTATTTCTTCTTTGAATATTTGGTAGAATTCCCCAGGGAATCCATCAGGTCCTGGACTCTTGTTTTTTGTGAAGTTTTTGATCACTGCTTCAATCTTATTCTGGTTACTGGTCTATTCATGTTGTCAATTTCTTCCTGTTTAAGTCTTGGTTATTTATGGGTTTCCAGGAATGCATCTGTTTCTTCCAGGTTGCTTAATTTATTGGCTGTTAGTTATAATTTCTGATAATAGTTTCTATTTCCTTGGTGTTAGTCGTGATCTCACCCCATTCATTAATAATTTTATTAATTTAGGACCTTTCTCTTTTCTTTTGGATAAGCCTGGCTAGTGGTTTATTGGTCTTATTCTTTCAAAGAACTAGCTTTTAGTTTCATTGATGTGTTCTACTGTATTTCTGGTTTCTAATTCATTGATCTCTGCTCTAATCTTAACTCTTTCCCTTCTTGTGTGTGATTTAGGCTTAATTTGTTGTTGATTCTCCAGTTCTTTAAGGTGTAAAGAGAGTTTGTGTATTTGGGATATTCCCATTTTCTTGAGTGAGGCTTGGATGGCTATGTATTTCTCCCTTAGGACCATCTTTGCCGTATCCCATAGGTTTTGGACTGATGTGTTTTCCTTCTCATTAGTTTCCATGAATTACTTAAGTTCTTCTTTGATTTCCTGGTTGACCCAAACATTCCTGAGCAGGATAGTCTTTAGCTTCCAAGTGTTTGAATTTCTTCCAAACTTTTACTTGTGATTGAGTTCCAGTTTCAAAGCACTGTAGTCTGAGAATATGCAAGGAATAATCTCAATCTTTTGGTATCAGTTGAGACCTGATTTATGACCCAGTATGTGGTCTATTCTGGAGAAAGTTCCATGTGCTCTCAAGAAAAATTAGTATTCTGTTGTTTTAGGGTGGAATGTTCTGTATATATCTATGAGGTCCATCTGGTCCAGCATGCCATTCAAAGCTCTTATTTCTTTGTTGATTTTCTGCTTAGATGATCTTTCTGTTGCTGAGAGTGGGGTGTTGAGGTCTCCTACTATTAATGTATTATCATCAATATGTCTCTTTATTTTGGTTAACAATTGGCTTATGTAGTTGGCCACTCCCATGTTGGGGGCATAGATATTTACAATTGTTAGATCTTCTTGTTGGGTAGACCCTGTAAGAATGTTAGAGTGCTCTTCTGTATCTGTAACTACAGTCTTTAGCTTAAAATCTAATTGATCTAATATAAGAATTGCTGCCCCAGCTTTCTTTTGAGGTCCATTGGCATGAAAGATAATTCTCCATCCCTTCACTTTCAGTCTGGATGTATCTTTAGGTTCAAAATGAGTTTCTTGTAGACAGCATATGGATGAGTCCTGTCTTTTTATCCAGTCTGCAACCCTGTGACATTTTATGGGAGCATTTAGGCTATTCACATTGAGAGTGATTTTTGAAAGATATGATTTTATTGTCATCATTTTGCCTGTGAAGTCTTCGTTTCTAGATTATATCTGCAAATTTCTGTTCTATAACACTCTTAGGGTCTTTCTCTTTTTATAGAATCCCCCTTAATATTTCTTGCAGGGCCGGCTTAGTGGTCACATATTCTTTCAGTTTCTGCCAGTCCTGAAAGCTCTTTCTCTCTCCATCCATTCTGAATGACAGCCTTGCCAGATAAAGAATTCTTGGTGGCATGTTCTTCTTATTTAGTACCCTGAATATGTCTTGCCAGCCCTTTCTGGCTTGCCAGGTCTCTGTGGACAGGTCTGACGTTATTCTGACATTCTTCCCTCTGTATGTAAGGAATCTCTTCCCCCTAACTGCCCTTAAGATGGTTTCCTTGATTCTAAGATTTGTGAGTTTTACTAATACATGCTGAGGCATTGGTTGGTTCTCCTTGATTTGGGGAGAGGTCCTCTCTGCTTCTAGGACATGAATACTTGTTTCATTCCCCAGATTAGGGAATTTCTTAGCTCTGATTTGCTCAAATATGTCTTCTAGTCCTCTCTCTCTCTCTCTCTCTCTCCATCCCCTCAGGGATCCCAATAATTCTGACATTGGAATGTTTCATGGCATCATTTATTTCTCTAAGTGTATTTTCATGGATTTTAAGCTGTTTGTTCCAGCCCTCTTCCTGTTCCTTCTTTTCTATCAATTTGTCTTCTAGATCACTAATTCGTTCTTCTACCTCATTTACCCTAGCTGTTAGAGTATCTAGATTAGATTGGATCTAACTGATGGCATTTTTAAGTTCTGCCAGATCAGCTCCCATTTCTGCCCTTAGGGAATCTATGGTGCTATTAATGAGTTTTCTCCATCCTAGCTATCATCTTCATAACTGTTACCCTGAAGTCTATTTCTGACATCTTGTGTATATCCATATCCATTAGTTCTGTGGCAGAGGTCAAAATCTCTGAGTCTTTCCTATTTTGGGGGTTCCTCCTCATAGTCATTCTGTTGAGGGGTAATTGAGGGAATATACAGAATCCAAATTATTGCCCAGAACCCAAGCAAGATGTATCTGTATTTTATAGGGATCTTAGGATTGTTGGCCCTTGTTCTTCTTGACTGTCTTCTAGGGGAGGATCCTGTGACACTGTTACTCAGGTAACCCTGTTTGGGCAGAGTTGCTATACCCCTGTTGTGGGGGGGGGGGGTCAGTGAGAACTGGTTTTGGGGGCTTTTGTTCTCTGGTGACTTTCCCTGGTGGCTTTCCTTGTCTCTTCTGAGAGTCAGAGTGGAAGTGACCATATCCAAATCTCTGTCTCAGAACAGAGAGATCACAGTCTGCCCCTCAGTGAGCTCTCCAGGCCACACTGTCTCCATTTCTGTCTGTGTTGCTAAAAACTGCAGCATCCTGGATTATGCGCCCAACAGCAGCACTCCCAGCCCTTGCTTCCAGGTCCAAGCACATTTCTTCCCTTTGTGCTTCTAAAACTGCCAGCCACCCCAATTCACACACGTGCCCCTGCAGCTCCAGGTTTCAGTTTGGGGAGCTGCCCTAAAGTCCTTTCTCCACTGCTACCAGTCTGCGAGTCTGTGCCCGGTCCCCAGCACATGAGGCTTTTGCACTCCCATGGCACAAGATCCCAGAGGCTCCCTACACCTTCTGTTCATCTTCTGATATCTGCTTGTAGAATCACGGCTCCCCACTTCATACCTCTGAGACCAACCACCTGAGAGATCTGTTTGTATAGATCCAGATATATCTTCTTACATCACAGACTGATTTTGTGGGTGTTCAGAATGGGCTGGTAGATATCCAGCTTAATTCAGAGGACTGGTTGCAATAGAGTCCCCTACTCCTCCACCATCTTTGTGACTCTCCCCAGGGGAGTATTTTAGTTGGCAGTATTAAATAAGAGTCTGAAATTCATTTGAAAGAACAGAGGAAAGAGAGATTCATTGGTGTATAAAAATGGTGGCTTGAAACCATGGATTGACATGGAAGGAGGAGATAGCAATAACAATTATTTTGGAAGGTCTGTCCAAAACACTCTTTTTCTCTAAGAATTCTCCCTCACTTGATCCATAGGTGGACATGTTTGAATAGTGTGGCCTTGCCATACTGTCCTAATTGTCATAGCTAGTTGGTCCAAACTGGACAAATTAGAATATATCAGCTAGAGGATCTGACATTGAAACATCCTTGCACAATATCTCCATAAGTTGTTTGGCTGTGGAAATGTAAATTCAGAAAGTATGGGACAACCATATTTGGCTATGAAAAAGCTAAATAAATTAAGTTGAGAGTAATGGAGGCAAGCCTGGGAGATAAGAGAGAGAAAAACTCCAAATTATCTAATAGTTTTTGAGACTGTGACAGCCCTTCACTAAGCCTTGGTTCCTTGGGAAATACCCCCCAAAATTCTTCCATTAAATCCCAATCCACCCCCTCAAACATCCCATTTTCCCCCTTAATCTTTAGATTGAAAATGTTATGTTCAAGCAGAAGGAGAATTAGAATATAACTAATTTGAAAGCCTTAATAAAAGTATGAATCCAGGCAATAAGTAGTAATAGCTGCTAACAAAACAAAAACTAAGCAAATATTATGTGTCTCCTAGGTGGAACTGGACAACATCACCTATGGTGAATCACTCCCAGAAGATCAAACTTGAGTCTGATCAAGTCTCTAAATCTAACTATAACAGTTTACAGCAAACACAGGGTCCAGGGGAGCATGTTAAACTTTACCATGGGGATAAAATCAGTAATATCCAGACTGGACAAGCATTACCAGACAGATCACTTTATTTTTTTTCATGCAGAAAAAGAGATGGGAAGAGGTGGGAGGGGGATCCAAGAAGTTAAATGAAAGTTAAGGGACGCATGAATCAATTTTAATATTTAGACCTTATTTTGATTTTGAGTCAAATTTGTTAAAAGGTATGAGATAACTAATGAAATGTGTTCCCTGACTGGACATTTTTTGATATTAAGGAATTATTACTTTTAAATATGATAATGATACTATGGCTATTTTAAAAAATAGTCTTATACCCTTCAAGATACATATATAAGTAACACATGAAGAATATAATTTCTGGGATTTCCTTCAAAATTATGAGAATGTGGCAGAACAAAGCAAAGAGTATAGATGAAAGAAATTGGTCCTGGAGTTGATAATAATTGAAGCCAAGGGTTCATTATATTATTCTCTCTACTTTCTATGTGTTTAGAATTTTGCTTATAACAAGTTGGTTGCTTTTAATAACAGCTTGACATACCTAGGAAATGGTGTCTGAATATCACTGTACTATACCTTGTCAATAAAGGATAAACCCCACATGGTCATTTCAATAAATGCAGAAAATACATATGACACTTGTCAAACTAGAAATGGAAAGGAACTTTCTCAAGCAGATAAAGGTCATCTACAAACAAAACAAAACAAAACAAAAACAAACCCAGGAAATAAGATACTTAATTGTGAAAGACTCAATGTTTTCCCTCTAAAATTGAGAACCAGGCCTGCTTTGACTATGTCTATTTAACACTCTGCCGGAAGTTCTAGCTAACACAACCAGGCAAGAAAATTAAATAAAAGACATTTAAGTTTTAAAGGGAGAAGTCAAACATTCTCTGTTTGTAGATGATATGACCTTGTATTAGGAAATCCTAAAGAATCCACTAAAAAACAATTAGAATACTAAATGAGTTCAGTAAAGTTTTCAAGACATTAGATCAATATACAAAAATCAGTTGAATTTCTATATATTAGCAATGAACAATCTGAAAATGAAATTAAGAAAACAATTGCATTTATATTAGCATCAAAAAGAATAAATAGAATACAAAAAATAAAACACTTAAGAACTAATTTAACAAAACTTATCATCTGAATACCATAAAACACTGATGAAAGAAATAAAGACCTAAATAAATGGAAAGAAATGTCATGTTTGTTAATCAGAAGGCTTAATATTGTTATGATTACAATTTGCCCCAAATGTTTGTCTGATTCAATACAATCACTATTCAGATCCAAGTCTGCATCTTTTCAGAAATTAGTAAGCTGATTCTAAGACACATATAGAAGTGCAAGGGAAGAAGAATGGCCAAACAATCTTGAAAACGATCAATGTTGGAGGAATCACACTTTCTGATTTTTTTTTAATGTTTTAGTTTTTCATTCCAATCCTGTTTCATTTGTTGCATTGGGGAAGACATAGGCAGCAACATCTGTTTCCAGGAACACTGGAAGAGGAGTGCATATAGACAAAACATGCAGTCATAAACAGACAAGTCAGGAGACAAAGACTCTCCTAGTTTATAAATGGAATGGCATGAAGCAGTAAAAACCAGAGGGATCACTGAGCAAGAAGATTAAAAAAAAAGAAGAAGAAGAATAGCAGGCAAAGAAAGATTGTACAAGAAAGCCACTGATTTCTGGACATTGACTTTGTATCCTGCTACATTACTGAATTGCTGTATGAGTTCTAGTAGTTTGGAGGTGGAGTCTTTCGGGTTTTCCATATAAAGAATCATGTCATCTGCGAAGAGAGAGAGTTTGACTTCTTCCTTGCCAATTTGGATACCTTTTATTTCTCTTTGTTGTCTGATTGCTGTTGCTAGGACTTCTAATACTATGTTGAACAAGAGTGGTGAGAGTGGGCATCCTTGTCGTGTTCCTGATCTCAATGGGAAGGCTGCAAGCTTTTTCCCATTGAGGATGATATTTGCTGTGGGTTTTTCATAGATAGATTTGATGAAGTTCAGGAATGTTCCCTCTATCCCTATACTTTGAAGCGTTTTAATCAGGAACCGATGCTGAATTTTGTCAAAAGCTTTTTCTGCATCAATGGAGAGGATCATGTGGTTCTTCTCTCTTCTCTTATTGATTTGTTCTATCACATTGATTGATTTGCGAATGTTGAACCATCCTTGTAACCCAGGGATGAATCCTACCTGGTCATGGTGGATAATCTTTTTAATGTGCTGTTGGATCCTGTTTGCTAGGATCTTGTTGAGAATCTTAGCATCCATATTCATCAGTGATATCGGTCTGAAATTCTCCTTTTTGGTAGGGTCTTTGCCTGGTTTGGGGATCAGGGTGATGCTGGCTTCATAAAAAGAGTCTGGAAGTTTTCCTTCTGCTTCAATTTTTTGAAACAGCTTCAGGAGAATAGGTATTATTTCTTCTTTGAAAGTTTGATAGAATTCCCCAGGGAATCCGTCAGGTCCTGGGCTCTTGTTTTTTGGGAGGTTTTTGATCACTGCTTCAATCTCGTTACTAGATATCGGTCTATTCAGGTTGTCAATTTCTTCCTGGTTCAATTTTGGGAGTTTATAGTTTTCCAGGAATGCATCCATTTCATCTAGGTTGCTTAGCTTATTGGCATATAACTGTTGATAATAGCTTCTGATGATTGTTTCTACTTCCTTGGTGTTAGTTGTGATCTCTCCCTTTTCATTCATAATTTTATTAATTTGGGCTTTCTCTCTTTTCTTTTGGATTAGTGTGGCCAATGGTTTATCGATCTTATTGATTCTTTCAAAAAACCAGCTTCTAGTTTCGTTGATACGTTCTACTGTATCTCTGGTTTCTACCTCGTTGATCTCTGCTCTAATCTTGATTATTTCCCTTCTTACGTGTGGAGTTGGTTTGATTTGTTGTTGATTCTCCAGTTCTTTAAGGTGTAGAGACAGCTGGTGTATTCTGGATTTTTCAATTTTTTTGAGGGAGGCTTGGATGGCTATGAATTTCCCCCTTAGGACCGCCTTTGCTGTATCCCATAGGTTTTGGAGTGAAGTGTCTTCATTCTCATTGGTTTCCATAAATTGTTTAAGTTCTTCTTTGATCTCCTGGTTGATCCAAGCATTCTTAAGCAAGGTGGTCTTTAGCTTCCAGGTATTTTGAGTTCCTTCTGAACTTTTCCTTGTGATTGAGCTACAGAACACTCCTAAAAGAAATTGAAGAAGACACAAAAAGATGGAAGACCATTCCATGCTCTTGGATGGGAAGAATAAACATCGTTAAAATGTCTATACTGCCCAGAGCAATCTATACTTTTAATGCCATTCCAATCAAAATTCCACCAGTATTTTTCAAAGAGCTGGAGCAAATAATACTAAAATTTGTATGGAATCAGAAGAGAACCCGAATTGCTAAGGAAATGTTGAAAAACAAAAATAAAACTGGTGGCATCACGTTACCTGATTTCAAGCTTTACTACAAAGCTGTGATCACCAAGACAGCATGGTACTGGCATAAAAACAGACACATGGACCAGTGGAACAGAGTAGAGAGCCCAGATATGGACCCTCAACTCTATGGTCAAATAATCTTTGACAAAACAGGAAAAAATATCCAGTGGAAAAAAGACAGTCTCTTCAATAAATGGTGCTGGGAAAACTGGACAGCTATATGTAGAAGAATGAAACTTGACCATTCTCTTACACCGTACACAAAGATAAACTCGAAATGGATAAAAGACCTCAACGTGAGACAGGAATCCATCAGAATCCTCGAGGAGAACATAGGGAGTAACCTCTTTGATATCAGCCATAGCAACTTCTTTCAAGATATGTCTCCAAAGGCGAAGGAAATAAAGGCAAAGATGAACTTCTGGGACTTCATCAAGATAAAAAGCTTCTGCACAGCAAAAGAAACAGTCATCAAAACAAAGAGGCAACCCACGGAATGGGAGAAGATATTTGCAAATGACAGTACAGATAAAAGGTTGATATCCAGGATCTATAAAGAACTCCTCAAACTCAACACACACAAAACAGATAATCATATTAAAAAATGGGCAGAAGATATGAACAGACACTTCTCCAATGAAGACATACAAATGGCTACCAGACACATGAAAAAATGTTCATCATCACTAGCCATCAGGGAGATTCAAATCAAAACCACATTGAGATACCACCTTACACCAGTTAGAATGGCCAAAATTAGCAAGACAGGAAACAACGTGTGTTGGAGAGGATGTGGAGAAAGGGGAACCCTCTTACACTGTTGGTGGGAATGCAAACTGGTGCAGCCACTTTGGAGAACAGTGTGGAGATTCCTCAGGAAATTAAAAATAGATCTTCCCTATGACCCTGCAATTGCACTGCTGGGTATTTACCCCAAAGATACAGATGTAGTGAAAAGAAGGGCCATCTGTACCCCAATGTTTATAGCAGCAATGGCCACGGTCGCCAAACTGTGGAAAGAACCAAGATGCCCTTCAACGGATGAATGGATAAGGAAGATGTGGTCCATATACACTATGGAGTATTATGCCTCCATCAGAAAGGACGAATACCCAACTTTTGTAGCAACATGGACAGGACTGGAAGAGATTATGTTGAGTGAAATAAGTCAAGCAGAGATAGTCAAGTATCATATGGTTTCACTTATTGGTGGAGCATGACAAATAATATAGAGGACAAGGGTAGATGGAGAGGAGAAGGGAGTTGAGGGAAATTGGAAGGGGAGGTGAACCATGAGAGACTATGGACTCTGAAAAACAACCTGAGGGTTTTGAAGGGGCGGGGTGGGAGGGTGGGGGAACCAGGTGGTGGGTATTAGGGAGGGCACAGATTGCATGGAGCACTGGGTGTGGTGAAAAAACAATGAATACTGTTACGCTGAAAATAAATTAAAAAAAAAAAAAAAAGAAAGAAAGAAAGATTGTACAAAAAATAAAGGTGTACAGATCTCCAGAATGGATTCATCTTGCATAACTGAAACGTTGTCTCCTTTGGCTGACAACTCCCCATTTTCCTATCCTTCCAGCCCTGGGAACTATTATTCCACTCCCTGGTTTTGTCAGTTTGACCATTTTATTTTTTTAATTTAATTTTAATTTTTTAAATTTAATTTAATTTAATAAATTTTGTGTGTGTGTGTGTTCCAAAATTCATTGTTTATGCACCTCACCCAGTGTTCTATGCAGTACATGCCCTCCTTAATAACCACCACCAGGCTCACCCAACCCCCCACACCCCTCCCCTCCAAAACACTTTCTGATTTTAAAACAGTAAAAATCTACACTAATCAAAATAGTATATATTGGCATAAGGATATATGTGTAACTGAATGGAATAGAACTGAAAGTCCTGAAATAAAACTCTCACTTGCAAGGATCGAAAGTGCTCCTTCCACTAACCAGTGATGACTGAAAGAAAAGAGAAATGTCTTTTTACCAGGAGATAGGGATATATGGGGCTGTTGGCCCTACTTAATTTTAATTGCTTTAATTTATAGCTCATTAGAAAAACAACATTAAGTTTTTGCCCATATGTAAAAGACTCCATGAAAATCCGAACACACAGAGAAAAGGAAAGAGGAAAAGAACACTAATTACAACTACAGTCATGATGACAATAACAGCCAACATTTATACAACATTTACTAAATGCTGGGCCTATTTCTAAGTATTTTCAATTTATTGAGTTGTTTAATACAAAAATCATATGTGCCACAAAAATCATATGTACCATTATTATTATTCTCATTATATAGATGAGAAAACTGAAGCACTAAGAGTTTATCTAGCTTACCCACAATCAGGTGGGTTGAAAGTGTTAAGACAGGCGTTCTCAACACTGATTACACATGAGAATCATGTCAGGAGCTTGTAAAACACCTAATGATTAGTTCATATCTCAGACCAAGGTGATTTCACTATGCAATCAAGGCTAAGAACCACTATATTAAAGTCCATCCTTAGTGATCAGAGTAAGAGGCCTACTCACTTAATAGTACAGTGTCCTCTGGTTTAAAGATTGATTTTTCAAAAAGTGGTTCCCAGATGCATTGCATGAATATTGAAATTAAAGTGAACTAAAATTGTCAGGTCTCCATCAAAACCTTGGATCTGTGTTTTAACTACCCTACAACGTAAGTCTGATGCTAGTTCAAGTTTGGGAACCAGTAGTACAAGGATTAGGGCAACTTCCTCTTCTCTTGTACCATGGCCTAGGAGACTAGAGGTGAGCATTTTTAGTGCAAAGTTCCATCTCTAGGTGTTTATCCACTGGCAAGTGTTTTGTCTATGAAGTCCTTAGATTCTTCAGTTGTAAAGTGAGGGAGAAAACAAAAATCTCTCAGATGTTCTCTAAGGTTAAAACTCTGCTTTTGGAGAATTCTTTCCTAATTTCCAGAACTGATTCAAGTTACCTGATAAAAGGAAATTTTCCTAAACCATAAGCAAACACAACCTTATTACCAGACATGAGAAGTCACTATGGCAAAGTGATTAACAGCATGGGCTCCTGGCCCTATCTAGGTTTGAATTCCATTCCTACCCTTCCTATCTGGTCATAGAAAAGTTTTAAAATATGTGGGCTTCAGTCTTTATTATAAAATTGGATTCCTATTCATACCTACATCTTGGGCTTATAGCAAGGTTGTATAAACAGTTATATGCCAATAAGTTAAGCGACCTAGACAAAATGGATGCATTCCTGGAAACCTATAAACTTCCAAAACTGAATCAAGAAAAAATTGACAACCTGAATAGACCAATATCAGTAACGAAATTGAAGCAGTGATCAAAAACCTCCCAAAAGCGAAAATGAACTTTTGGGGCTTCATCAAGATCAAAAGCTTCTGCACAGCAAAGGAAATAGTCAATGAAACAAAGAGGCAACCCACGGAATGGGAGAAGATATTTGCAAATGACAGTACAGACAAGGGGCTGATATCCAGAATCTATAATGAACTCCTCAAACTCAATACACATAAAACAGATAATCATGTCAAAAAATGGGTAGAAGGCATGAACAGACACTTCTCCAATGAAGACATATAAATGGCTAACAGACACATGAAAAAATATTCATCATCACAAGCCATCAGGGAGAGTCAAAACAAAACCACATTGAGATAGCACCTTACACCAGTTAGAATGGCCAAAATTAACAAGACAGTAAACAACATGTGTTGGAGAGGATGTGGAGAAAGGGGAACCCTCTTACATTGTTGGTGGGAATGCAAGTTGGTGCAACCACTTTGGAAAACAGTGTGGAGATTCCTTAAGAAATTAAAAATAGAGCTACCCTATGACCCTGAAATTGCACTACTGGCTATTTACCCCAAAGATACAGATGTAGTGAAAAGAAGGGCCATCTGTACCCCAATGTTCATAGCAGCAATGGCCACAGTCACCAAACTGTGGAAAGAACCAAGATTTCCTTCAGTGGACAAATGGTAAGGAAGATGTGGTCCATATATACAATGGAGTATTATGCCTCCATCAGAAAGGATGAATACCCAACTTTTGTATCAACATGGATGGGACTGGAGGAGATTATGCTGAGTGAAATAAGTCAAGCAGAGAGAGTCAATTATCATATGGTCTCACTTATTTGTGGAGCATAAGGAATAACGTGGAGAACATTGGGAGATGGAGAGGAGAAGTGAGTTGGGGGAAATCGGAGGGGAAAACAAACCATGAGAGACTGTGGACTCTGAGAAACAAACCGAGGGTTTTGGAGGGGAGGGAGATGGATGTTGGGTGAGCCTGATGGTGGATATTGAGGAGGGTAGGTATTGCATAGAGCACTGGGTGAGGTGCATAAACAACGAATTTTGGAACACACACACACACAAATTAAATTTAAAAAAAAAAGCACTGAAAACTTTAATCCCAAAACAGCAATATCTTTTGAACAACACCTTCTTTTTTTTGTTTGTTTTCTAAATTTTATTTTATTTTATTTTAGTGTTCCAAAATTCATTATTTATGCACCACACACACCCCCCAAAAATGTATTAAGTGCAAAGAAGTAAAGAAAAATAAGTTATATTTTCTTATAATAATAGGTCCTATTTATAACATACATTTCTATGTCAAACATTGTGTTAAATACTTTACAATCATAATCTTTTTTTATATTTATAATAATACTGAAAATTAATATTATTATCCCAGGTTTATAGATCAGGAAACTGAAATTTAGAAACTAAGTGGTTTGCCTAAGGTGAAGAAGTGGTAGAATAAAGATTTTAAACCTGCAAAAAAAAAAAAAAGTGCTTATGGAACACTTAACATCAACTGAGGCACAAATTGAGCTCTCAATAAATGAAAGCTATATTTATAATTATTAACATTATTTTTCCACAGTGGATATTGCACAGAATTTGTATTTCAATATTGCCCCCATTTACAGGCATACCCCAAAGGCAGGTATGAATGAGAAAGTTTTGGCAATTAGAAGAGAAAGTGACTATAGAGGACATGGGGCTGTGAGCAGAGATTATATGATAAGAATGAAATCCTAGGTTCATTCTATCTTAGAGCTGGCAGGGACCTTAACTACCTTTTAGGTCAACCCTCCATCCTTGTGGATCTGGAGAAAGGGGCCATGGTGGGGTAGAGTCTTGGCCTTGAGGGGTAGCAATTTATGAAGCATTAGTGGGTGGGGTCCTATTAATGGATGTGACTGGGGTTGGGCTTTGACCTACAAATAGACTACTATTAATTCAGAATGAAAATAAAAGCCAATATAGGAGAAAGAAGATTTTGGATGGAGGAAGTCCCACATTGTCTTAACCATCAAACCAAGTGTTAAGTGTCCTCCAATTCACCAGAATGGCTCCTGAAAGTAATCCATCTTGCATACTGACAGGTGTTTCACCCATTGGAAAGTTCTGTCAGACACCCACAAGATTTATCATCTGTTGCACAAAATTCCCCATACCTTTCCTATGCCAAAAACTAATTTTTAAAGTACACATGAGATGAAGGCCAATGAGAAGGGAGGATGCAGAATGGACTTAAGGTTGAGAGTAACACTCACAGTGCCCCCTGAGGAGAGCCCTAGAAGGTATTCTTGGCTATGGGAAGACAGAGTGGGGTGCTGGTACCTGAGGCCAGAGACATGAGAAGTAATTGCCAGGTGTAGAAAGTAGATGTGGGAGAGTGTTGGAGGATAAACTGTAATCTCTTAACAATTTTATGTATTTCCAACCCCTGGCCTGTAATAATCTGCTGCTCTCTCAGAAGCAGAGGAGGATGCTAGGTAAAAGACTCTGAATCACTGTAGTAATGTAATTCTCTCAGGAACAGCCATAGTAATTTTCTGAGTCTGTTGAAACAAAATTTGGAGGCTAGACGTCCAAACTCAAGGTGTTAGCAGAATTGGTACCTTCTGAGGGCAGTGAGGGAGAATCTTTTTCCTCTCCTAGCTTCTGTTGACCTCAAACATTCCTTGGCTTGCAGATGATGTTCTCCCTCTGTGACCTCACTTAATGTACTTCTGTATGTGTCTGCCTCCATGTCCAAATTTCCCCTTTTCATAAGGACACAGTCATATTGGATTAAGGCCCATCCCAATGACCTTATCTTAATTTGATCAGTTGCAGAGACCCTATTTCCAAATAAGTTCACATCCACAGTTACTAGAAATTAGGACATTTATACCTTTTGGAAGGGAACAAGTTCAACCCATAATATAACTCTTGCTTTGCTCCTAACTCTTACATGAAGCATATACAAATTTTCCTTTGTTATTCAATTTCTTGAGTCTTCAGTGTTCTGTCTCTAATTCAGAACTGTATGGCTTCCAGGCACATTCCCTACTGCCTTCTAACCTGGAGAAGTATGAGTGGTCCCCATACCTCTCTGCAAGGCACTCTGTCTAGCAGAGAAAAGCCTCAAAGTTTTCTTCCTAGAGCTGTTGGCAGGCAGCTGTTGCATTGAGAAAATGTAGATCTGGGAGGAACCTCAGGAGTCATGTTGTCATAGGATAGAACAGTGAACTGGGACACAAAAAGTCATTCTTTTTCAGGTACATAGCAGAACTAGTTACAAACTCAGTGTCCTTATTTGAAGGGCAGCACTCTTTCCGTTTTTTTGACCAGCTCAGTATTATATCAGGCACTGTAAAAGAGTCAAGGAAGTATAATATTCCATTGAGTTAAAGATGTGCATTATTAGGGGCTCCTGGGTGGCTCCATAGGTTAAAGCCTCTGCCTTCGGCTCGGGTCATGATCCCAGAGTCCTGGGATCAAGCCCCGAATCGGGCTCTCTGCTCAGCAGGGAGCCTGCTTCCTCCTCCTCTCTCTCTCTGCCTGCCTCTCTGCCTACTTGTGATCTCTGTCTGTCAAATAAATAAATAAAATATTTTTAAAAATTAAATAAATAAAAAATAAAAGAGTCACTTCTTTGAAAAACCTTCTCTAACTCCCTGAATAGGTCAAATTGGTTCCTTATAAGCTCTCAAAGCAACCCTTTGTAGCTTTCCCTTTGTAGCATTTGCTGTGGATACATATAGTTATATATAAATTTGATCATTTGAGTAATACCAGTTTCTTCTATAGATGATGCCAATAAATATCTGTTGATGAATGAATGAGTGATGAATCTATACTCATTTATAGAAGATGTCATGGTAGCTTTATGATTTGACCTTCATCTTGAAAAATGGTGGGCAATGAGCATAGAGAATATCACAGTCATTGGGTCATGCAAATATGAAGTAAAATCCTAATTCTGTCTTCAGTGGAATTATTGAGATCATTAAATTAAATAATATATAAAACACCTGTGCAGTATCTGGAATGCAGATAACAATAAATCACAGCCTTTTTTGTTGGTATTACATGCTTATCTCTAAGAGGCTGTTTGGGGGTAGGGGTCATGCTAAATCAGTACTTCTGTACATGTGTAGTACCTTCTGCCCGCCATGTGTCCATAAATGTCCATTGACTGAATGCATGGCCTTAAGGTTAAAGAAACATTTCTGGGATAAATACAGGAATGCTTTGTGTCTAGATCTACATCTAAGTAATAACTGTAAAAGTCACTTTTATGTTTTTCAAGAAATCATTTATGAATGGTAGGGAATCCTTCAGAATGGTAGGAAACTTTATCCCATCTCTCTCTCAGTGCAAATGTTTCTCATGCGGCACCTGTGATTCAGTAGCATTTTCAGTTTTGTCACCAGTCCATGGCTTAATGGGGGAAAGGAATGCCTAAATCAAATCAGGCGGCAGGGCTTATTAACGCCATTGGCTTAGAATTTCCACTGTAGCCCCCAGGACTATTCACAAGCTCTTGGCTCCTAGCTTCTTCATCTGACTATCATTTTTGGCTACAAGCCTCCTAATATAGAAAGTTTGACACTGTTTTTAAGTCAAGCAGGGAAAGACAATTATCATATGGTTTCACTTACTTGTGGAACATAAGGAATAGCATGAAGGCCATTAGGAGAAGGAAGGGAAAAATGAAGGGGCTGGGGAATCAGAAGGGGAGACAAGCCATGAGAGACTATGGACTCTGGGAAACAAACAGAGTTTTAGTGGGGAGCAGGGTGGAGGACTGGGTGAGTCGGGTGATCGGTATTAAGGAGGGCATGTATTGCATGAGTACTGGGTGTTATATGCAAACAATGAATCATGGAACACTACATCAAAAACCAATGATGTACTGTATGGTGGCATGCATAATAAAAATAAATAAATAAATAAAATTTATTTTCTCTCATTATGCATAAATTTTGATGAGTCTTTTAAATCCATGAATATTGGCATTTTTTTCACCATAGAAACAGTTTAATCTCTTTTTACCTTTTAGTTCCATTTTATAATACTATTTGTTTATGTATTGTGTATCTATTCTCTTATCTTTGTGTTTCTATTAGATATTGTATCTATTCTCTTATCTCTAATTCTCTGAATGTCCTTATAGTTTTGTTTTTTTTGTGTGTGAATTAACTTTTCCTTTGAGATCATTGTAGATTCACATGCAGGTGTAAGAAAAATATAGAGATCTTATATACCCATTGTTCAGTTTTCTCCCATGGTAATATCTTGCAAAAATATAATACAGCATCACAGTTAGGATATTGACATTTCTACAATTTTCCAATCTTACTCAGATTTCTCCAGTTGTACTTGTATTCTTTGTGTGTGTATGCATACTTAGTTATTTGTAATTTTATTACATGCATTGGTCCGTTTTCTACCTTCACAGTCAAGATACAAAAGAGTTCCATCACCACAAAGATCTCTGATGTTGCCCTTTTATAATCACACCTAACTCTGAGCTCCTGTCCTCACTTTGCTGTTTTTCTCTACATTACTTTCATATTTATCTACCACAGTACTGACTGGATTTTCTGCAATATCAATCCTGCTCTTTACTACTGTTTCCAGTATAAATGGTAATTCTACAGACATACTCTTTTTTCCCCTCATCGTCCTTTTTAAAAAATCTTATTTGTATCTCTTGTTTTCTTATTCCCTTTTCCTCTTGCAGCTGTCCTCACATGAGCATAAAATTGAGTGGGAACATGGGGAGTCATCTGATCCAGGGAGGCAAATTCTTAGAAAATATGCTGACAGATATTTCTGTACTTCATATACGGCAAGCTTATGGCCAAGGCACATACAACTAATCAATTGGATGTGGCCTACAAAAGCAAGTCTGTTTGTCATTCATGGCCTTTTCCAATCTTTCATTCCACAAATGAAGAAACTAAGGACAAGTATAAGAGAGTCTGTACCAAACTGTACAGGTAAGATTCGGAAATAGATCCATATCTGAAAATCAAATGGAAAACCAATGCCATTTGCATTCTTTTAGTTCCAAGTCTTTGCTTGGCCTCAGGGATGTTTTGCATCTAGGCTGGATGTAGGGTACTTCTGGATGACAAAGAGCTCTGAAGAGGGATCTGCTGATAAAGCTATTTTTCAAAAGTGCTCTGCCTGACGAATTTCCTGCCTAAATAAGGCAAAAGAAGAAAAAACTGTGGATCCCAATTCCATTTTTATTTATCTTATGTAAGACTTCTCTCCCCACCTTTTTCTTCAGCTAGTCAAATCAATCTTTAAAAGCAAACAGGATTCAGTCTGGCTATATGTAACTAACAATGAAAAGCAGCACTAGTAAGAATGGGTAAGGAAAGGCAATTTTCTATTTTAATCACAAAGAATATGGCCATGTATTATAGACCTCACTTCAGAAGAGAGGCAGTATTATTTAGTGGCTAGGGCCATACATACTGGGTCCAGCTTCTGGTATTTGAAACCCATCTCCAGCACTTTTTGATTGGTGACTTTGAGCAAGTTAGTTAAGCTTTTATTGCTTCAGCTTCTTCGTCTGTAAAATGGGGATTATAATATCAGTATCTACCTTACAACAGTGTTGTATAGATTAAATAAGCCACATACACAAAGCACTTGGAAGGGTTCCTAGCATATAGTAAGTGATATATAAGTGTTTGCAATGGTTATTTCACCACACCCAGACATAATGTACATAATGATCTTATGACGTAGATATTGCTTTTCCCATGAGGGAAATAAAAACTCAGGAAGTTACATAATAAAAACAAATAAGTACCAATTTTAAATAAAGCATAGAAAGCTAATATTTCCAACTTGGGGAAGTCATGGAACACTTCTTACAATAGGCGGATAAATACATAGGGAAGGAAGGAGACCATTAAAATATGAATGATTGAAAAAAAGAACAAAAGATGTCAAACCCTAGGTGTCAGGTCTTCTGGGGAAGGATACCAGATGCATAAGACTTAGACCAGCAACACTGTATCATTCCTTACCTATTTATTGGGCATTAGTTAAATATACACCATGATGTAATTATGATGAGGAACATAAGACAGTAGAGAAAACATAACCCCAGCCTCAAATGTAAGTACTATGTATTCTTCTAGGAGAGAAGAAATGGAGGGTAGAGATTGGTCATTTTCATGCCCTTTTATTATATTATTTTCTAATAAATTTCTTAGCACTGATCAGATGAAATTTTCCATAATGATCATACTTTGAGGTCCATTCCTATTACTGAAAATGTCATCAAAGTTTGTCCTCTCAATGATGGTGTCAGAATAGGGGTTGCAAACTGAAATCCTATAGGAGCCAAAAGGGATAATAAACCAATGAGGCATTCTGGGTATAAGTGCAGGAGCACTAGGAATGTAAAAGTTGAGGTGTAGACCACAGAAACCTGGGGAGCATACAGCCTGTATAAAGGGCATGCACTCTTCACTTGTAGTGGGTTATTGCCAGGTCTTTTTAAATCTTTGAGAGAATCCAGAAATCTGAGAATTTAACGTGAAAGCTCTTTATTTTTAAATACTGCATCAAATATAAACAAAACTAGGTGTGCCAAACAAAACGTGTCTGAATGTCATTTTTTAGCACTTGGCAACCAGCAGGGAACTTGCACAATCAATGATATACAGTGGATGCTGTTGTCTTTCCAGCTCTCTGAGAAAACCCAAAAGTCCTGCTCCAAAGCCCTCCTCCCAGATACCCTCTACTCTATCCCCTTATGCCCACTGGCTCCCCAGACAATAAACCGGACAACTTAAACCAAGAGTCTTACTGCCAAGGTATTGCTGCTGAGATTTTCAAGTTTCAAGTCCCTGGTTTAGAGTGAGTCATTTCAGACTCAATTAGTGGAGAGTTCCTCTGGGTTTGTCACTATTGGCAGAGGGGAAATGACTCAGACAGTGGAGTATGCAGTGCCTAATGGGTCCAGCATGTGAGGGCTTTTGAGATTGCTGGGTATAGTGCTCATGGTACCCAAAGGGATCACAGAGGAGGGCTAGAGGTTGCAACATGCTCTCAGCTAAACTCACTGCTGGCTCTTTTCAACTAAAAAGAATTTGAGATATTTGCATCTGTCCTCAAACATAATGTAGGTCCAGCACCTCAAAGATATGTATTATTACAGGCACTCTGGTTCCTTCCCTAACCTTCTTTCCTTCTGTCTGTCCAAACTGTGCGTGTACTTTGCATTTGGTATCACCAAACTTTGCAGTTCTCCAACCCCCTTTCTTGCTTCTATACCTTTGTAAATGCCTCTTTTCTTCCTGGGATGCCTTTGGCATTTATATTTTGCCTTTGTATTTCACAGTACCTTGTACATAGACAGGCAGTCAATAAGGGTTTACAGACCTATATTGAATTGGAATACTATGCAGCCCTGAAGTGGCCACAATGTGACCTATCTCAATTTTGTGGGCCAGACCTAAAATATCATTGACTCAGGCTCTGCCATCTAAGCCCTTGTGAGTTATCTGTGGGCATGAGCGGAGTGATTAGAGCAGAGAAAACAGGAATACACAGATAATTGAAAAGCCAGTAGTTTTACCCCAGTGCTATCATTCACTCAAATTCAGTAAACATTCTTTGAAAAAATACTTTGTCAGGTATTAATCTAAACACTTGGGATGTAGCAGTCAAGAAGAGGAATCTGTTCCCTGCTCTTTTAAAGCTTATATGTGGTAGGGAAGGAGAAGTAATAAATATAAACATGAGAGTACCAGGTAACATTAAATTCAATGAGGAAAATCCCGTAAGATAATCTGATAGAGACAAAATAGGTGTGGTGGCATCCCAAACAGAGTAGCAGGCTTGGTCTTTCTAGGAAAGCATTGTTTGTGAGACATAAGCGATGAGGACTCAGCAATGCTGACAGGAGGAAAGAAAGAGCATTCCCATAGAGGAAACAGGAAATGCTTGGAGCTGGGAATGAATTCGGTGTGTTCCAGAAAGAAAAGGGCCAGAATGGCTGGAGCAGCATTACAGAGGGCAAGAAATAAATTTTAAGAAGTAGTGAGGCCCAGAGAATGAGGGGCCCTATGAGACCACAATAAGGAATCTGAACTATTCTGAATGTGATAGCAAACCAGTTTTATACAACTTTCTGTCATGTTATGACTTTCCTCCACTTGGCACAGAATGCCCCATGAGAGGAGGAGAAACAATAGAACAGAATAGCTGAGGCTGAGATGGAGTGCTGGATGGCCCTTTGCTTATGGACCCTGTTTCAGGCCAAAAGACCTTTATTGTTAGGGATCAAGGCCTTGGCATTGCTATTAGGAACTTGTAGACTCCATGACATGCACTATTGTTGAAACAATTAGACACAGGCAATGTCCTTTCTGATGCATACAGGGCTCTTTGTGGGTCTGTATTCTTCCTTTGCATATAAAATCTATGAGTATGTTGTTTCTCAGACCTTAACATACATATGAAACATCTTAGCAGATCATGTTAAAATGCAGGTTCTGATTTGGTAGATACCCTTTCTTTCTTTCTTTCTTTCTTTCTTTCTTTCTTTCTTTCTTTCTTTCTTTCTTGTTTCTTTTCTTTTCTTTTTTTTTTTTTTTTAGCTGCTTGATGAATAAGTTTATTATCTTTACCTGAAAAATATTAATAGAAAAATGTGGTTTGGTTTATTAGCTCTCAACAGCCCACTCCTGAGTGCTAGGAAGCTTGCCTTTTTCTGAGCTATGCAGTTTCTCTCCTGGGCAAGAGACATTTTGGGATAGTTCCACTTTTTTCCTTTTCACTTCTTTTTTAGGCTTCTTCTCATAGAATAGATTCTCTCATATAACAGTGTGAGCTTTCTTAAAAATGTCCTCCATCATGTCTGGAGTTACATTGTTTGTGTATTGAGAGAATTATTTATTATAAGTATTTCATCTTCTTCCATTAGGTATCACATATAATCTGCAACATTCTGACCCATGATGTGCTTCTATTGTAGTTCTGTATTGAATTCATTGCATTCTGAATCATAACCAGGGAATAATTTGGTACTGTGAGGGGTAGACAAGCGTCCATCCACAGCTCCCTTGAGTGCCCCAAAAACTTCATTTCCAGTAGTAGTTCTGGCAAGCCTTGCATCCAGATAGTGGGTGATGGCACCACGTTGGCCATCAATCTTCCCATATTGTATTCATCTCTGGTCACCTCCAGTTGGCCTTCATAGATCTTGTCCATGCCAAACCTGTTGAGAAGCCTGCAGACCAGCAACATGCCCATACAATATGATGCATCATAATTTTTCAGGCCAACCTTCATACCATAACATTGGGAGTTCATAAACATAAGCTGCACAGACTATCATATCTCCTTCTCTACAGGCATAAACAATCTGACAAATGACATCTCCTTTGATCATGCACCATCATCCTGTATTTAGGTGTGTTGTACTTATTTTTATCCTGAGTTACCAAGCATTTCTGAGTATAGTAATCAGTTTTACCCTCTCATCTTTTTCTAAATTTCACATGGTATCTCTTGAAGTAAGCCTTATTCTTGACCACTTTTAAACCCTATCCTGCAGAACAAATACTAGTGTCTGTGGCTTGCTATAGAGCAGCCAGGGTGTTGCATTTCAAGTAATCTCAGAGGTGATATTGAGGCATCATATAGTCAGATCATGCAGTCTGAGGACTACATTTTAAGAAGCCAGAACTAAGGCCCCTTTGACAAGGATGCAGTTAGATTCCTTCACCTGTCTCCAGTTTACCTGTTCAGATTCAATCCCCTTCGTTCCAGAGCTGGAGTGACCTGATATAAAGTGAAGTAAAAGATGAAAAGTATAAGTATAAGATGTATAAGAGAAGAAGTATAAGATGCAATTTGAGGGGCACCTGGGTGGCTCAGTGGGTTAAAGCCTCTGCCTTCAGCTCAGGTCATGATCCCAGGGTCCTGGGATCGAACCCCGCGTAGGGCTCTCTACTCAGTGGGGGCCTGCTTCCTCTCTCTCTCTCTCTCTCTCTCTCTGCCTACTTGTGATCTCTGTCTGTCAAATAAATAAATAAAAACTTTAAAAAAGAAAGATGCAATTTGAAATCATACCTAGGCCCATGGGATCCTGAATTAAATAGTGAGGCCAGATGGACCAAGTCAAATAAAAGTCCTATGCATGTTAGGTAGTCACTCTGTTTACCCCTCCTAAGACACCAAGGTCATTTGTTCCAGAATCTCTTAGAAGACAGAAGGCAATTTGAAACCAATCCTGAACCCTGAGCACCTAGGGCTGGCCAGTGAGGCCAGCTGACCCTGATCAAATGGCACCCCACTTCTGTCTCCAGAAACACCAGGCTCCCCAGCCTGGCTCCTGCAAGGAAAGCTTTTTTTTTTTTTTTTTTTTGTATTGCACAGGATATTAGCCACTTCCTTCTCTATAATTCATCCTTCCACTTTGCCATCTGGAATATTTCTCTTTTACAAGTGCCTAAGTTGTTACAGTTTGAGGCAGTTGAATCTTAAATTTGCCATGTTAGGTAATTTATTGTTTTTAATGCTTTCTTCCCTAAATTCAGAGTCTGTGGTTTGAAACAGACTCCAGTCAGGATTTCTGCTTCCTACTTGGATATCTGGTGGTCTGCCCTTTCCAGGTCTTCTCTGGGTTTATTTTTCAGCTTCCCACTGGTGACTACCAAAGCTTCCTTCAAATCACTCCTCCCACTGAATCCATTAGTTTCCTCCATCCCTTCACTGTCCTGAATGCCTTGGTCAGCCCCCTTATGGTGGGAGCTAAGAGGTTTTACTGTGCCTAAAACATCTTTATACTGATACTCTAAATCCTGCTTTAAAAAACCTTTTGGGCTATGGTCATATAAACAATAGGTAGAAATAAGTACAAAGTAAATAATGAGATTTGAAGGGAAAGAGGCCTCACAATTGTTGAATATTTACTATGTGTAAAAGTCTGAACTGATAGAATAAGAAAATATCATTCCTACTGTGCAGATGAAGAAACCAAGGCTCCAGAGAATTTTCCCAAGGGATCCTGAGTTACAGAGTGGTGGGGTCAAGACTTGTACAAGATCTAACTCAAAGCCCATGTGTGTGTCATCAGGTTAGTAATGGAAGATTAGGTGAAGAACAGGATACCAGGCAAAGGTTGAAAACCAGGTTCTGTGGGTATTCAAGGTTGGGATAATCGAGCATAAGTCAAGCCAGGAAGCAGAATGGGCACAGAATTTCTAGAACAAAGTACCAGCTACTAGATAGAAGCTTTATGTTGAACTAACCTTGGCATTATCTCAAGATTTTATGAGCTTCTTATTTATGGAAAGAGCTGTACTTCTGGTTTGGTTACCTTAAAGCTTGCAAATGAAAGTGAATGGCGATAATCTGCTCTATGGAAATTTTGAGTAGGAGTGGGAGAAGATTAGTTGATCCCTGGAAATTTTTCCATGATTCTCTTTGAAGAGGCATGTTTAGGTAACACTACCCTAGCGGTTCTCAACCCTTGGGAGCTTTGGAATAGTTAGTATACATGGGCCCCATCCAAGACCGACTGTTGGGTTTCTAGCTGTGGGACCCTGGCATTTATGCTCTCTGAAGCTATCCAGGACTGATGGGATGCCAGGGTTAAAACAACAGCCTCAGGATAAATGAACTTACTATTTTTCCTTGCTCTGAGAAGGACAGACTTAAAACACTGCACAGTTCTAAGGGGCAGAGGAGAATAGGGAAAGCTTTCTAGTGCTAAAAGTTGGAAACCTGAACTTTTGTCATTTGGAAGGAGAAAAAGACAAATTTTAACCACTTTCCAATTTTGTCAAAGGACCATCCACCCAGAAATTCCCTTCATCTCATGTTTTGATGAGTCTAGCTTCCAGGGTTTAACCTTCATGGAATCAGGTTCCGGAGTGAGTTTGGTAATATCTGACACTCACTTAAAAAGCTCAATTTTAAAACTCACCACACTACATACAAGATCTGCTCTTTGTCTAAAGTACTGGCAGCTAGGGAAAATGCTGCTTCGTTGATTTTAGACCCAGATAATCTAAGGGACACAGTAGTTATTTGTCCTGACCAAGCTGCTTACGAAGCCATCAGGGAGCCAGAGCTAGGCCCTGCCCATCCTAGACTGTCTTCTTGAAGTGGAGCAGCATTTAAGATGCTCCTGAAATGTGATGAGAAATACAATCATCCCTATAAAATTAGCATGGGATGCTTAAGGGAAACAGTCTGTGTACCCAGCTCAACCCAGCCTCATAATGGTGGCCAGAGGATCTATGGGGCATCATGGTTATAGTTCCAACTTTTTATCAAGCCTCTCTTTTTTTTAGAATTGGTGTAAGACCCCAAGATGAACTATAGCACACTGAATCAGAAATTAACTATAGAAGATGATGGATATTTCAGAGCAAGATGACCCCCAGCTAGCATTCACTCTTTCCTAATTTGTCCTTGGTTTATTTCTTGGGATGTATTACAACTCAGAAAAAAAAAAATAAATGAACCAGATTCATCATAGCTAAATGAGGTTTTTGCCTAAGAAGAGGTATGGCCGAGAGAGAAAACATAAAAATCCCAGAGAGTTGAACAAGACTTTTAGAGCTTGTCTAGGTTAGTGATCCATCAGGATCGGGCAAAAAATGAAAATGTCTTCCCCATATCCCATGAGTTCATTTCATTGGTAGGATGTAATCCAAATACAAAACCTTAGTTACCCAAGTCTGAGAAATGTAAATTTTGTTCCTAACTACTCTAAATGGAAGGATGGTAAAAAGAAATTTTAGAGAACCAATCCAAGGATTGCCCAAAACCAGCAATTTTCAACCTGTATACCATAGAATAGTGACATGTAGCTACATGTTATTTTTTAAAGACTTATTTGAGAGAGAGAGAGAGAGCATAGAAAGAGGGGCAGAGGAAGAAGGAGGGAGAATTTCAAGCAGACTTCTCACTGAGTTTGGAGTCCAACATGGGGTTCAATCCCAGGACCTGAGATGACAACCCGAGCAAAAACCAAGAGTTGGATGCTCAACCAACCGTGCCACCCAGGTGTCCCCATTTTTTTTTTTAAGAGATTTTGTTCTCAGATGAATTTGAGCCATCCTTGACAAAACAAAGCTGAATATGATTCTTTACTGAGATATGTCTCAGGGTCTTCAACATCCATGCGGGCAACCCAGTTCTTCATATTTTAGGAAACATGAATTGGGTAAACACTTATCTAAGCCCATTTTTCAGATGAGAAAATTGGAGTCCAGAGAGATTAAATAAGACATCTGAAGTTGAATAGCCAGTTCCAAACCAGAATCCATGTCCCTTAAGCAGCCAGGCACGTACTCTGCTAGAAGAGAATGAAAAAGAGGTAGGGGTGGCAGACAAGACAAAAAGAAGAAAGATGAAACTGACAGGAAGGTGAGAAGGCTAGAAATCTAGAGGAAGAATATGCATCTATGTCTCTCCTAGTTACTGAGAGGAAAAAGTACAAATCAGTCTGCATGTGTCCTGACCCAGATGCAGAATGATTTCATTAAAGAGGTCGGAGCCCTGAACCCACATCTCATCCCTTCCCACATGTGCCTGGAATATGTTGATGCTTTAGCCTCGATTAGTAACAGAGAAAACTGGTTCTGTGGAGCATGTCATCTTTATAAATAGAACCAGAGTCCAGTGGTTTCTAAATAGTCAGGAGAAGCTCTGTCTTCTGGTATCAGCTATTTATTTGTACTTCTGTTTCATAAAACGCACCTTCTCTGGTCCTACACTTTGCCCATTAGGCGTCTGCTCTCCTGCCCCAGATTTGCTACACAGATTCCTGTCTTCTTGACTCAAACCCCTGGGAACAGGGCCAGTGAGCACTTTCTCCTCTGGTCCCTGCCAAGGTTGTCACTGTGGTGAGGATGTTTGTGTTTGATAGTAATTCCTCCTTTAGATGGTGCACTTAGGGGAAGGAAGGAAAAGAAGAAATATCTTTTTCAGCCACTATGCCTTAGTGGCCACATCTCTTTCTCTCAGCCAACCTGCACATTTGTTAATTCTTTTTAATAAAAATTTTAGTGTGTCAGTTCTTTCTGGTTTGGGTATATTTTGTCACTCACAAGAAGTAAATTGTAATTCCAAAATGATGCTAGGCAATCTGGTGATGTTATGGTGCCGAGTCTCTCCTCCACTCCCGTTTCTCTCTCTCTCTCTCTTTCACAAGCACTCTCTTCCTCAGGTAACAGACAGAAACCTAAGCTCAATCAGCAAAGCTGAAAAAGACAGGATTCTCCAGTAATGTAGCATTTCCTTTTCTGATAGACTTTTCTGATAGACTGATTGATTTTATTTTATTTATTTATTTTTTATTCATTCATTTGACAGAGATTACAAGTAGACAGAGAGGCAGGCAGAGAGGGCGGGGGAAGCAGGCTCCCCGCTGAGCAGAGAGCCCGATGCAGGGCTTAATCCCAGGACCCTGGGATCATGACCTGAGCCGAAGGCAGAGGCCTTAACCCACTGAGCACCCAGGCGCCCCTCTGATAGACTTGATTTTAAATGAACCATTCTGGAAATGAAGAACTCAGTAATTTGTGAAGCAATTTATACTATAAATAGCTATTTATCTCTATTAGTTAACACGTTTGGCCACAAGTAATAGAAGAGCCAATTAAAACTTGCTTAAACCCCACCTCATACATACCCCCCCCAAAGGGTAATTTACTGATCACCCAAAGAACAGTTAAGGAGTAGACCTACTTGTTATACTGTCGGATCCAAGAGCCAAAACAATGTTATCGGGACACAATTTCTCCCTCACTACTCCTGCTCCCTGCTCACCCTCAGCAGACTTCTCTCAACCAAGAGGTCCCTAGATGCCCCAGACTGACGACCTCATAGCTCCCAGTCAGCAAAAAGAGAGAGTCTATCCTTCAGTTGCTCAAGCAGGTCCTTAGATGAGTTTCACTGTAACAAGTTCAACCATGTCTAGTCTCCTGAAGCACTCACTGACCAGAGCTGTTCATTATGTGATTGCCATGACCTGGGTCATGGGCCCACTTCTGGAGCCAGCAGTGAGGTGCTATTACCAGGATGCCAGGCAATTATTGCTGGTCAGGAAAAAATACTCTCAGTTACACTCTATTTATGTATCATTCATTTATTCATTTTTGCAGAGATGAATTGAGGACTTGTTTTGTGCTGGAAACTAGGGATAAAATCCTAGATAACTTCTGCTTGTCCTTCATGATGCAGCTGAAGAATCAGCAATTTTATGATGAATTTCCTTCACTGACACCCCCTCAGCAGGACAAGGTATTCCCTCCTGATGCTCCTGCTTTTCTCAGTAAATACCCCCACCATAGCACACACTATTCAGATTTATACTGATGTCTCATCATCTTTCTCCTTAATTTACTGTGAGCTCCTGGAGGACAGGTCTTCTGTCTTATTTATTTTGGCCTCCCCAGATACCAACAGCAGGCACAAAGCACTCAGAAACCCTTTGCTGAATAAATATATGAGCGATGAGTTATTTAATTAGTGAATTAACACATGTGTTCCTTGGAGATTTTGGAAACTCTCAGGAGAAAAGAAATCCATAAATAACTAACTGGAATACAATGCAATCAATGGGACAACAACTGTATGACCAAAGACCTGGGAAGCACAATGGAAGATGATGTGTAACACAATTATTGAAAAAATTTAAGATATTTTTTGGTATTTCAAATCTAAACCTATCTCCCCATGACTTGTACCTGCATTTTTTGTTTTTCATTTTTTGAATAACTCCAAATATGTCTATCTGTTTTTCTATCATCTGGAACAATTCCTGACAACACATAAGGCACTTAATCAATATTTCTAAGAGAAATCATTGCATTTTCCCAGCTACACAACAGTATCAGTTGTGTAAAGGTAGGTATCTTATCCTATTATTGGGTATTCTCTGATAATTGCTATATCATTGTAAGAGTGAAAATATTCTCTTGTTGACAGTCCCCTGTGTTGGTATGTCTGCAACCCCAAAATCAACTTGAAAATTGGTTGTTTGAAACCTGAATTACATTTTTTAGGTAAAATATGGTCAATGGTGCTTGCTTTCCAAGCTATTACTCACTAGCTGATTTGGTGGCTATTGGTGCTCACCTGGGACTCAGGAATCAGAAGCCTCTAAGTAGTCCCAACCCTCATTTAAGGTGTAAGTTGGGTTTGGGCAGAACTGGGTCAAATCAGTCTTGGCCTCCTTTAACTGCTGATATCCCTCTTCCTTCCTCTACTGTCCTCTTCGCCCATGGCCTTCTGCTGCACTAAGGCTTCCATAGCTATGGTGGCCTTGAAGATGCACCACTTAGAATTCCTACTGTGTCATTGTGACTAGAATTGATAAACAGCCCCAGAGGCTGTGCTCCAAATCCACCATGCCATCTGCTCTGAGGCTTTGCTTCTCTTGGGCTGCTCTCACCCAATGATTGAGCACAAGAGGGGTACTAAGGCAAGCCCATACCTGTGAGGTGCTAGGTACATTGGCTCCAGGACTCTCCTTCAGCTTGGCCAAAAATTTCCTAGCACTGTGCTACAGTCCGAGACTCTGCCAACCCAGCTGCCTATCCTTCCTTCCCTCTGGCCTGCACAGGGTCAGCCCTGCACTGTGGTCAGATATCTCTTCTTACCTTCTCAAACTCCTCCTCTGCATCTCTTACAAACATTTTCCAGTGGATCTCTTGCATTTCTAGTTCTGTCTTGGCCTCTGCTTCTTGCAGGACCAGGAGTAACACATTTGTGACCTTGAGATTGCACACAGGAAGCATACAGCAGGGAGACTTCTTCAACCCCCATAACTGATGAGCATTTTCTTGCTTGGGGTACAGGAGAGATTGGTTGGCCAGTGCATTAAGGAATTATTAATTCAAACAAGAGGAGTTGGACTTACCTAATGGAGCTGAAAAAGATCTGAGACTCTTATACTTGGCAGTTAGCACCCAGTCTTCCTCAAGACCCTAAGGTCAGATAGATAATCTGCTCTTCCCGATTTCCTGACTTAAATTTCAGACTGTTTCTTATTTTTACTTGATTTATACTTTAAAATTACTTTCAAGATTCATCTTGATCTGATTTTACATGGAAATAAATGGGAGTAAAAAGAAAAGGTTTCCAGTGCAATTTTTTAATTTAAATTCAATTAGCCAACATATAGTACGTCATTAGTTTTGATACAATGTTCAATGATTGTTCATTGGTTGCGTGTAACACCCTGTGCTCATCACATCATGTGCCCTTCTAAATACTCATCACCCAGTTACCCCATCCCCCCACCTCCCTTTCCTCAACCCTCAGTTTGTTTTCCAGAGTCCAGAGTCTCTCATGGTTTGGCTCCCTCTCTGATTTCTTCCCATTCAGTTTTCCCTCCCTTCACCTATTCTCCTCTGCACTATGTCTTATATTCCACATATGAGTGAAACCGTATAATAATTGTCTTTCTCTGCTTGACTTATTTCACTTAGCATAATCTCCTCTAGTCCCATCCATGTCAGTGTAAATGGTAGGTATTCATCCTTTCTGATGGCTGAGTAATATTCCATTGTGTATATGAACCACATCTTCTTTATCCATTTATCTGTTGAAGGACATCTCAGCTCCTCCTGCAGTTTGGCTATTGTGGACATTGCTGCTATGAACATTGGTGTGAACGTGCCCCTTCTTTTCACTACACCTGTATCTTTGAGGTAAATATCTAGTAGTGCAATTGCTGGGTCAGAGGGTAGCTCTACTTTTAACTTCTTGAGGACCCTCCAAACTGTTGTCCAGAGTGGCTGCACAGCTTGCATTCTCACCAACAGTGTAAGAGGGTTCCCCTTTCTCCACATCTTCACCAACATTTGTTGTTTCCTGCCTTATTAATCTTAGCCATTCTAACTAGTGTAAGGTGGTATCTCAATTGTACCAAAAACCATAAGATGGTTAGGAATAAACCTAACTAAAGCAGGTAAAGGATCTGTGCTCTAGAAACTACAGGACACTTATGAAAGAAATTGAAGAAGACACACAGTGGTGGAAAACACTCCATGCTTATGGATTAGAAGAATAAACATTGTTAAAATGTCTATCTTGCCCAGAGCAATCTACACTTTCAGTGCAATCCCTATCAAAATATCATTGACATTTTTTAGAGCTAGAACAAACAATCCTAAAATTTATATGGAACCAGAAAAGATCCTGAATCACCAAGGGAATGTTGAAAAAGAATACCAATATAGGGGGCATCACAATGTCTGACTTCAAGCTATGTTACAAAGCTGTGACCATCAAGAGAACATGGTACTGGCACAAAAACAGACACATAGATCCATGAAACAGAATAGAGAGCCCAGAAATGGCTCAGCTCTATGGTCAACTAATCTTTGACAAAGCAGGGAAGAATATCCAATGGAAAAAAGATAGTCTCTTCAATAAATGGTGTTGGGAAAATTGGACGGTCACATGCAGAAGGATGAAACTGGACCATTCTCTTACACCATACACAAAGATAAATTCAAAATGGTTGAAAGACCTCAATGTGAGACAGGAATCCATCAAAATCCTAGAGGAGAACACAAGCAGTAACCTCTTCGACATCAGCCATGGAAACTTCTTGCAAGACATGTCTCTAAAGGCAAAGGAAACAAAAGCAAAAATGAACTATTGGGACTTCATTAAGATAAAAAGTTTCTGCAAGCAAAGGAAATAGTCAACAAGGCTAAAAGGCGACCTACGGAGTAGTAGAAGATATTTTCAAATGACCTAACAAATAAAGAGTAGGTATCCAAGATCTATAAAGAACTTACCAAACTCACACCCAAAAAATAAAAAATCCAGCCAAGAAATAAGCAGAAGACATGAACAGACACTTCTTCAAAAGAAGAAATATAAATGGCCAACAGACACATGAAAAAGTGCTCCACATCACTTGCCATCAGGGAAGTACAAATCCAGTGCAATTTTTGAGTTTCTGTCCCTTCACCTCCCAGCAACACTATGCATGCAGCCCGGTCAGACTGAGACATTGGACATATCAGGTGAATAACCTGGATCCTTTTTACACAATTTTGTCTGTTCCTTATATGTCTGTTCAGTATTTAATAGGAATGGAAAAAATAATAAAAGTAAATGCTTTTTTATGTTTAAAATAAAGAAATATTTTCCATGTACATACTACACATGATTTTTGAACTAGACAATTTCTTGAGGAGGCATAAATGTAGACATTTTAAGAAGCTATCCCCAGAAAAGACCACATACAGCATCACGAATTTTTCAGTTTCAGAATTTCAGCAGGCTGGTTGGTTACACGGAACTCTCAGAGGGCCAGTCTCAAAGTTAGTGGTGAAGCCTTGTACACACCATGTACTGCCACACACACACACACAAAAAAAAAAAAAAAAAAAAATCAACAGAGAGAGGTTGGCAGCAATTGGGAGTGTTTAACTGCAGCCAAACCAGTTTATGTCTCACCAGTTTTGTTAACCATCGTGTGTGGAGAGCTGAGTTAACTGGATCCCTACTCTAGTTTTATGCCAATAACATTTTGGGAGCCCCTATTGACTGGTGCTCTGGACAGCTGCCTAGTAGCTCACCCATTAATCTGGCCTGTATCATTCTTAGCCTGGGGTATAGAATGGACTCAGACTGAAATACCATGTCATGTCTCTGAAAAGCCCCCAGAGAGCCTGAGTGCCATTTGGCCAGAGGAAGACTAGGGAGAGGGGAACTTGGTGGAGACAGATGAAAGAATTTGGTGCTGGTTATGTACCTGGAAGGGTGAAGGAGAGCTGTGGCAGGAAATCACAGGTTTTTCTTACCATCTGAGAAGGAATGTCTTCAGTGAAAGAAGGGAAGGGGTAGAGGTTTTCAGTTTTGCCATTCCTCCTGCCCCCAAGAACATTTGGCAAAGTCTGGAGACTTCTTTTGGGTTGTCACAACTGGTGGGGAGGTGCTATTGGCATCTAGTGGGTAGAGACCAGAGATGCTGCTAAACATCCTATAATGTGTGGAATAGCCCCCACAATAAAGAATTATCTGGTCCAAAAGATCAGTAGTGCTGAGTCTGAGAAACCCTGCTAGACCCAGGCTTACCTCTAGTCCTGGGCTAGGATAGCTTATAAGTCTTTTATTTCCTTTCTATGATAAAAGCTTTCCTACAAATCTTCCTTTGCTTCATCCTTGGTTTACCTTCTTCTTGTCTGAGTCCTGTAGCACCTAGAGTATGTTCCACACCTTTATTCCATACTGGTGGAGAGCGTGAGTGGCCGGAAGCTGGGACGGAGGGGAAGGCAGGGAGCTTTGATACAAGGTACTCCCCATCTTCCCTGTCTGGGCCTTTCATTTGTACCCTGAGGCATTCATAGGAAGAGAAAGCCTTACAGACTAACAAGGAGATGGCTCAAGAATTAGTGACATCCAGATTTGTGCAGAGGAAGGAGAGTTTCCAGAAAAAATAAGTTTCCTTATTAACACTTACATGGGAGAGGGAGTGCGTGTGGTATGCTTACATCCTATTTATCTAAATATTGTTTCCATGAAGTCAGAAACCTTACCCTATGTTCTGACTATCCATAAATGCATAACAAACCTCCCCTAAATTAGCAGCTTAAAGCAATTTATTAGTATCTCTCACAGTTCTTGAGTTGTCTGGGCTCAGCCAGGTAGTTCTTGCTTAGACATCTCACATGTGGTTATAGTCAGATGGTGGTCGAGGCTAGTCATCTAAAGGCTTGACTGGCCTGGATGTCCAAGACAGCTTACTAATACGGGTTGCATTTATTGTTGGCTCTCAGCTTAGAACTCAGCTGAGGATCCACCTGGGATGTCTACCTGTGGCCTCCCCATGTGGGTCAGACTTCTTACAGCATGGCAGCTGTCCTCTAAGAGGGGGCATATGGAAGAGCAAACTGCAAATCTTTTTGTGACCAAGCCTCAGAAATCTCAGATTTCAGATGGTTAGAATAAAGTCACTGAGGCAGATTCAAGAAGAGGGAAATTAGACAACCTCATTTGACGTGAAGAGTACATGCACACAGGGAGCGAAATGATTGATTTTTGCCATCTTTGACTGTTTACCACTTCCTACTCTTTGAAGTCTCAAACTCTCCCTCCCAACCCCAAACAAGAGGGCCCAGCATAATGCTGTGCCATGTAGGTGAGAACCAGTATAGAGTAGTGGTTAAGACTATAGGTGTTTAGAGGCAGGGAGACTTGGGTTTGAGTCTGGGATTTTCCACTTACCATCTGTGGATCTTGGGCAATTTGTCTAACCTGTCTGAGTCTCTTTTGGCTCATTTGTGAAAGGGTGTTAATAAGTACCTCCCTTCTTTGTACCTGTGTAGGGTGTGGGAGAGGATGCTGATCTCAATGAATTCCTTTGGCTTTCTGGCTTCTGTTCAGGTTCAGTCAATGAAGGATCCAGCAGGAGACTGGAGGGCACAAGGCAAGAGAGTTTGAAATATTTATTCCCAATGGGATGCTGCAGTTCTGTCATTATCTGTGATACTCCATGACCACAGCTTCTGCAGGGCAACCATCATCCTGGCTCCAGCTGTCACTGCTTCCTCCCCTTGCCTCTTCAGGCCTAGGGGTAAAAATGGCTTCTCCTTGTAGCTTTGCTTGGGTGCCTCAACATCTTGCCTTGGTTCCTTTAACTCCACCATGCACAGGAAAATAATTCCTTCTGTAAATTATCCCAACATTTCACTGAAGTATGATTCAATGAAACCAGCAGTTACCTCCTAACGTCTTAAGGGCTACATCCACCAGTGGCTTCCTATTGGTCTCAGGGTGGAGCCCAAGCTCTTCTTCACAAGGGCCCCATAACCCTGCTAGATCTAGACCCTGCTTGCCTCTCTAGCCCACTGGGCTGTTTGTCTCCTCTGCATCTAGTACCCTGCCCTTAAGTCAGTTCTTATAATGCTCGTTCCCATTGAATGTGCCTTTATGCCTTCCTGGAAATCCTGTCCTCATTATCCCTCTTCCCTTGCAGAGTTCACTCAACTTACCCTCAGCTCAAATGCTGCTTGCTTGGGAAAATCTCCACAAATCACTAGATTGGGCATTTTATTTGTTTCTTAAATTTACTTCATATTTATATCACAATTTATGCATTTGTTTGATCAGTCTGTCTCTCCTACTAGACTATAAGAGGCAGGGGATTGAACTCATAGAAACAGAAAGTAGAAAAATAGTTGCCAGGGGCTGGGAAGTGGAGGAAATAGAGAGAGCTAGTCAAAGGGTAGAGATTTGAGGTATACGATGAATAAGGTCTGGGGGCGCCTAGGTGGATCAGTGGGTTAAGCCTCTGCCTTCGGCTCAGGTCATGATCCCAGGGTCCTGGGATGGGGCCCTGCATCGGGCTCTCTGCTCCGCAGGGAGCCTCTTTCCCCCCTATCTCTCTGCCTGCTACTCTGCCTACTTGTGATCTCTGTGTCACATAAATAAATAAAATCTTTAAAAAAAATGAATAAGGTCTGAAGATTGAACGTATAACATAGTTGCTCTAGTCGATAACACTATGTTATATAATTGAAATTTGCTAAGAGAATAGAACTTGAATGTTCTTGCCAAAAAAGGGGGGGAGGAAATACATGAGGTGATGGGCCTGTTAATTAACTCACTAGGGGGAATCCTTTCACAATGTGTATGTTTATCAAATCATCACATTGTACACTTTAAACATCTTACAATTTTATTTGTCCATTATACTTCAGTAAAACTGGGGGTGGGGAGAGGCAGGGAATAGGCACCATGTCAATTTTGGATCACTTTTATATCCTAAACATCCAGCATGGTACCCTGGCACATTTAGAATTTTTTAATCAATACATATAATCCAAAATTCCAGATTTCACCACAGGAGGTTAGAAAAAATGAGTTGGTGCTTCCAAGGTCATTTTAAGAAATTAGATGCCGTGTTGAGGACTTGAGTCACCAGATTTCCTACGACTTAAATTGCCCCTCTGCACCTTCAATTCCTTTTGGATATTTTTAGAAACCATGTGTCCAAACAAAGCTCTGCAAGGAAAATTTATACCCCCACCACCACCACGTGTGTGGTATGCAGCAGAGCAGAAAAACAATCAGAAAAGCACTCAATGAAGGAGAAAACAGCAGAATGTGAGTCCCTGGGCAAAGCATCTTGGAGAAGCCAGCCCAACAGCTGCTTGCATTAAAAATGATTGCTTTATATTTACGGCGGACGGGCAACAATAAGCAGTTTATAGCCTATAATCTAACACAAATGACTTGGGAAAATAGTCTTAATAGATAGTTCAGCTGAGTGTCCCAGGGCGTTAGGAAGCCCAGCAGGGAATACTCAGAGTTGGCCTTCATTGATCCAACAAAACCTCACTGACTGGCTGCATGTTAAACCATTTCGCTGTACAATTTTATATTCTCCCACTTAAGGAGACTCTGCAGAAGACCCATCAAACTCTGGGGGCACAGACTCTACTAGATACTCATCCCCAGAGTTCCCACTGGCTTCTTAGAAACTAAACCCTCCTCCCTGGGCTGCATCAGGCCAGAGAAAATGAAGCGCGACCTTGTAAAATATCAGTTCCTGGCTATTTCTCCCCTAATTGTGGGGATGTTATCATGGCAGAAGAAAAATATCATTTTTCTGCACTCCATTCTGGAAAATGATATCCATCTGTGGGAATGCTGAGCAGGCACAATCGCTGTGGCCAGGCATGGTATCAGACTGACAGGCTGAGTAAGAGTTTGGTTTTTATGAGTGGTCAGCTAGAAGAAAGGAAGTAGGTTCTGGGGGAATTTGTGTTCTCACTGCCCTTTCTTCTGGCCCTCTCACCGGTGCCTTGGGCCTTCTTGCTGTGCAGTGGAGCCTATTTGATCCCAGAACACCAACCTATATCATTGGTTCCTGTACTGTACACACATATTCCTAACCAGACTGCATGTTCCTCAAGGTCAGGTCCATGCCTCAGACCTCTTAGTCTCTCCTGCACCTCATTAAGACAACTGTTTTACTAGAAAGTATCTACTTCCTGCTAGAAAAATAGTAGTTCCATCTACAAGAAAGAGCACAGCCTCCCACCTCCTAACCACAGGTAATATTTTGTGTTACACCAATCCCCCCACCTATGTTAAATTTGTCTGACCTATAGTCCCATTTCTCTTTCCTCTTATTAGTTAAGAACTTAAGATCCAATACCAGGGAATTAGTGGCCAGCATTCCAGCTCACTCACAGTGGTGTGATCTTTGGAGAGTTATTTAATCTTTCAGAATCTCAGTATTCTTATCTGTAAAATGTGGCTAACAATGATACTTACCTCACAGCGTTGTTGTAAAGACTGAGTGTAATATGTACAACATGCTAATGTTGTTTGCACAGTGCATCCACATAGTTAGCATCAATCAGTGTCAACTTCTTGCTATAGTCTGGATGTTTGTGTCCCTTCAGAATTCAATTTTTCAAATCCTACTGGCCAATGTAATGGTATTTGGAGGTGGGGCCTTTGGGAAGTGATAGGATTCTGAGGGTAGAGCCCTCATGAAGGGGGTTAATGCTGTTATAAGAGACTCCACAGGGGTGGTTAAGTGACTCAGTTGGTTGAGAATTGAGCTCTTGGTTCTTGGTATTGGCTCAGGTCATGATCTCAGGGGTCATGGCATCGAGTAGCATTGGGCTCTGCACTCAGTGGAGAGTCTGTTTGAGGATTCTCTCTTTCTGCCCATCCCCACCTCTCAAATAAATAAATCTTTAAAAATATATAAATAAGAAAATAAATAAGAGAGACTCCACAGAGCTTCCCCACCCCTTCCAACATGTGAGGACAGAGTGAGACGGTGAGAGCTATGAACCAGAAAGAGAGCCCTCACAAGAGCGTAACCATGCAGGTGCCTTGATCTCGGGCTTCCCAGTCTCCAGAACTGTGAGCAATAAATTTCTGTTTATAATCTACCCATTCTGTGTTATTTTCTTAACAGCAGCTAAATGAACTAAAATATTAATTCTCTCCCTTCCCTTCTTTTTCTTCATTTTATGAGGGTAATCTCATCATGGCCTACAAATATTTACAGATTTTTTTTTTTTTAAGAAGCAGAAGTTTCCTACTAGAAAGGATTACCCTAATGAAGACCAAGAAAGACAAGGAGGTCTGAGACATGGACCTGACCTGCAGGAGCTTGTAGTTCAGTTAGTGATAAGTGTGTGCAATACAGGAACCAACAATACAAGACAGTGAGCTCTGAGTCCACAGCAAAAAGAGAAGATACTCTGAGCACAAAAAGAATAGCTCCATAAGCTTGGGAAAGCTTATCAGAGAAGCAGGGTCTTTAAGTTCTCAGAAAAATTAACAGGAGGAGAAGTACTCTGGACTGGAAAATGATATCAGTAAAAATCTTTGGGTAAGAAATAGAAAGTTCAAAGGACAACAAATAGACCATACAACTGAATTGCCCTGCGTGTGTTTGGCCAGTAGTGAAACATATGGCTATAGGAAGCCTTTGCTCCAGGAACCATATAGCCCCATGGGTGTTTTTACACATGAACTTGGGCTATTCAAAGTCACAGGATAAATACAGTATCTCTTCCTGGAGCTTCAACTTTCTTGAAAATTAAATTTCAAATACATCATGATTACATTAAAATAAATCCAGATATAATGTCCAGGAGACTAAAAAATTCACATGAAAATCTAGGATAAAGAATGAGAATTTACGGGGCACCTGGGTGGCTCAGTGGGTTAAAGCCTCTGCCTTAGGCTCAGGTCATGATCCCAGGTCCTGGGATGGAGCTCTGCATCGGGCTCGCTGCTCAGCAGGGAGCCTGCTTCCTCCTCTCTCTCTGCCTGCCTCTCTGCCTACTTGTGATCTCTGTCTGTCAAATAAATAAATAAAATCTTAAAAAAAAAAGAATGAGAATTTACAAATGCTGTGCACTTTATTATTTTTTTTTTATTTTATTTATCTGAAGGAGAGAGAGAGCATGAGAGGAGAGAGGTCAGAGGGAGAAGTAGACTCTCCACCAAGCAGGGAGCCCAACGTGGGATTTGATCCTGGGACTCCAGGATCATGACCTGAACTGAAGGCAGTTGCTTAACCAACTGAGCCACCCACGTGCCCTGCTTTGCATTTTGGGAGGCTTCTTAGAACTACTGCACAGAACTTATGGAGACTCCTCATTAGAGTACTTGGTAGTCAAAGTTTGAGATTAACAACTAAACCAGAGAATTGTTTCTAGTAATAGAAATTGTGTGGGTAAGAGGAAAAAAGAGTGGTAAAATTTTAGATACCAAATCCCTTTTCCTAATTTTGTATTTGGAGAGAACAAGGTTTCAAAAGAAAGCAGTTATTGCCTGGGGGTACACAGCTAAGTCTCGCCAATGCTATTTAAATAACAACCAAGAGATCTTATGTGGGGTGGCTGTAACATAATTTGTTTCCCTGCTTCTGAGATGCTCTCTCAAGATTAAACCTTACAAGTTGTGGTAGAAAACTTGTGTAATCTTTTGAATAGCTTGTAACCTTTCCATGTGAAATGTAAAGCTTCCCATTCAGGGATTCTGACTCTAGGCACCATTTTCAGTCTGTGAAAAACATGTAGGGAATCTTTTCCTGGCTGCTTGTCAGTTGTTGCTCAAGTGGTGACATTTTAGGTTTCCAGTCTTTTTAGCTCTCATTCTGATAGTGTCAGGTGAAATGGTTCAGGAGGTCTGGGTGATCAGTGCACCCTAGATTCTACTGGCAGTCAAGAGTCCGAAAGACACAAATCAGTTAGGAAGATCAGTCTAGCTTCAAGAGCAGTGTCTACATGTGTCCTAGAGGAACATGGAAAATTCACCTACTCCTATGGTGTCCACACCACACTATAGCAAAGTGGAAAAGCATAAGCAATACATTTTAGCAAACAGACTACAGAAATCTTAATCAAGTAAGGTTTTCTTCAGACCCTAAGGAAAATCTCCAACCACAAACTGGAAAAAAATACTTAAATTCACAGCTGAGGGGCACCTGGGTGGCTCAGTGGGTTAAAGCCTCTGCCTTCAGCTCAGGTCATGATCCCAGGGTCCTGGGATCGAGCCCCACATCAGGCTCACTGCTCAGCAGGGAGCCTGCTTCCTCTTCTCTCTCTGCCTGCCTCTCTGCCTACTTGTGATCTCTGTCAAATAAATCAATAAAATCTTTTAAAAAAAAATTCACAGCTGACAAAGAATTACATCCAGAAATTATAAAACTTCCTCATAAATCAAATAAAGGGAAGACTGAATTACAATAGAAAAATGGAAAATGAAGAAACCTGAAAAATCATAATCATGGAAAAAAATAGTAATCTTGTAACTGCAAATTAAAATCATAATGAGAGAACTTTCTGTATCAGATGGAAAAAAGGTAAAAGGTCTAACAAAACCACGTTTTGAGTTGGATATTGAAAAGTCAAGATCATATTCTCTATCAAAATGTTTATGACTATAAATTAGCACAACCACTTACGATAGTAATTTATCAACACTTAATAAAGTTAAAGATGTCCAAATCCTATGACCCAATAAGTGTATAGCCCAAAGACATTTCCACAAATGTGTACAAGGAATATTCATGCAACAATAATTTATAATAGTGAAGAATTAGAAACAACCTAAATTTCCATTAATAGAAAAATGGAAAAAATGTTGTTTTTGAGTTTTGAAAAATGGAAAAATGTTATAGTGGATTATTGTACAGCAATTAAAATGAATAGGCTTGATCTGTATCTGTCAGCATATTTAAATCTTGAAAATATGTTTACTGTGAAGAAAATAGGCTGCAGTGAATAACAGCAATATAATGTTAATTGGTATAAATTTTAAACCACAGATCAACACTATATACTAGTTTTAGACACTTAGTCAAAGTATAAATACATGAATAGGAAAGACACAAGCCATCTTCAGAATATGAATCACCTCTGGGGAACAGAGTTGGAAAGAGGATAAGAAAAGCTTTAACTGAATTCTCTGTGACTGAGAAAATCATATCCCCAAGCTTGTTGCTTGGATGAATATGAGTCCATATTTTTTTTTCAATCAGCCAATGTAGAGTACATTATTAGTTTTTAATGTAGTGTTCAACAATTCATCAGTTGAGTATAACACCCAGAGCTGATCACATCACATGCCTTCATTAGTACCCAATACCCTGTTACTCCATCCCCCACCCACCTCCCTTCTATAACCCTCAGTTTGTTTCCTGGTATCCAGAGTCTCTTAGGGTTTGGTTCCCTCTCTGATTTCTTCCCATTCAGTTTTCCCTCCCTTCCCCTTGAATATGAGTCTAAATTTACAGTACTTGAATGACATAAAAATCTCCGGCTGAGAAACTGGTGTTTAATAAAAGCAGTCCTGTACTGATAAATGCTTAAAACATACATTGGAAACACTTTCACAACTTGGGGTACACATGATTGACTACCACACTCATGCACGCATAAATCCCTACTGGTAATCAGCTCACAAACAAAGAGTAGAAAGTAGTACATCATGAAGAAGAGTCAGTGGACACCACTAAATGAAGAATGTGCCTTCCTAGAAGTGGGTATTATAGAACATTCCTAAAGAAACTAAATAACAATCAAGAAGTTCCTATCCCTGGGCGCCTCGGTGGCTCAGTGGGTTAAAGCCTCTGCCTTTGGCTCAGGTCGTGATCCCAGGGTCCTGGGATTGAGCCCTGCATCGGGATCTCTGCTCGGCAGGGATCCTGCTTCCTCCCCTCTCTCTCTGCCTGCTTCTCTGCCTACTTGTGATCTCTGTCTGTCAAATAAATAAATAAAATCCTTAAAAAAAAAAAAAAGAAGTTCCTATCCCTATTGAAGAGGGCCATCACAATATGCATCTTCCTTTTCCCCCTTTCTGAATAGACGTGCTCCCTGAAATTATCCTGCTGGTGTTCTATTGCTGTGTTGGGGAGAGGGGCAGATATTTACTTTTTGGTTCATAGACCTCAAGGCAAAGAGGAACCATGTCTGAATCTGATGGAATTTAAACTGAATGAAATGACTGGATGGACCTTTGGGTAGCTTCCCTTGGGGGAGGGGATGGCTTGAATGTGTTCTACAACTGGAAAGAAGGGGACAAAAGAGTATTCAATTCTGATTAAAAAGCAGAAACATGTACAGTTCACCAAATATTCATATGTTCCTCACAATTTTCAAGCCACTTACAGTTAGTTAGGAGCATGTGACTATTTCTTTTTTTTTTTCTTTAAAAAAAAAGATTTTATTTATTTATTTGTCAGAGAGAGCACAAGCAGGGGGAGCAGCAAACAGAGGGAGAGGGAGAAGCAGGCTCCCCACTGAGCAAGGGCGTGATGTGGGACTTGATCCCAGGACCCTGGGATCATGACCTGAGCTGAAGGCAGATGCTTACCTGACTGAGCCACCCCCACCATGTGACTATTTCTAAGCAGTGGATTGAAGTGGGAGTAACATGGGTTACTTCTGGACTGAAGCATAGAAGAGAAGGCATGAGATCTCCTGGCCCTCATGAAAAATTCCTCAGTGACAGTGGCAGCTCCATCTTGAGATAGTTTAGCCCCTAGATGGAAACAACTGGATTGCCAGATCATGGCTTGGAAGGAGCTGCTGACTTTCCATGAGAGAAAAATAAACTTTCATGTGTTAAGCCAAAACTTGTATTGCATGTGACTCTTATACACAAATGCACACACAACCAATGCTCACTGAAAAGAAGATCTCATACTGGGGTGCCTCGATGGCTCAGTGGGTTAAAGCCTCTGCCTTTGGCTCAGGTCATGATCTCAGGGTCCTGGGATCGAGTCCCACATCAGGCTCTCCGCTCAGCAGGGAGGCTGCTTCCCTTCCTCTCTCTCTGCCTGCCTCTCTGCCTACTTGTGATCTCTGTCAAATGAATAAATAAAAATAAAATTTCTTTTAAAAATTTTAAAATTTTAAAATTTCTTTTAAAAAAGAAAGAAAGAAAAAACAGAAGATCTCATACAAAAATTAAAATTACCATGGAAGGCCATCCACTGTAAGGAGAACAGCAGATATAGCAAAATGGGAATAATGTCCCAGAAGTCTGAGATAATGGAACTATATGATAGAGAATATATTAAAAAGTACATTTTAGATACTTGAAGTGCCATTTACAGAGATACAGGGTAGTATTGGGAAATTTTTTAAAAATTTATTTGAAAACAAAATTAACAGACCTTTTAAAAAGGAAAAGCATTGCATTTCAAATTGAAAAGCAAAGAAGACACACACGCACACACATATGTTTACTCATTTTATGACAGAGGTGAAACTGAAACGTAGTAGGAAGTGGGGTCTCTTTTCAATAATTTAATTTTTCATCAATCAGATACCCACATGAGAAAAATGAATTTTGATTTATACCTCACATTATAAAAAAAATTTCAGGTATATTGCAGATCTAAATATAACAATAAAGTTTCTACAAGAAAACATGGAAAATATTTCATGGCAAAGATTTCTTAAGTAGAATAACTATAAAATATTAATTAAAGACATGTTGGACTGTGTTAGAAATAAAAATTCCTGCTTGCCTAAAAATGCCACTATGAAAGTGAAAAGGCAAGCCATAGAATGGGATAAGATATTTACAGTATGTATATCTGACAAAATATCAAAGGAACTACCACAGAATAATGATAAAGACATAAACTCAATAGAGAAATGGGCAAAAGACTTAAAATAAGTATTTCAGAAAGAAAGCTTTCCAAAAGCCACTTAGCACTGAAAAAGATATTCAATATTATTAGTAATTAGAGAAATACAAATTAAAACATCAGTGGGGGTGCATGGGTGGCTTAGTTGGCTGAACAGCTGACTTTTGATTTTGGCTCAGGTCATGATCTCAGGGTCCTGGGATCAAGCCCCACATTGGGCTTCAAGCTCAGTGGGGAGTCTGCTTGAGGATTTTCTCTCTCCCTCTCCTGCCCCTCCCCTCACCATAAATAAATAAATCCATCTTTAAAAGAAACGAATTAAAACATCAGTAAGATAACAATCCAACACCACCAAAATGAGTAAAATGAAAAAATAAAATAAGTGTTGGCAAAGATATCAAGCAATAGAACTCCCCTCTACTGCTATAGGAGCATAAACTGGTAGAGACAATTTAGAGAACTATTACAGAGTAATATACATATATACATACACATATTCTATGTGGTAGAATAATGGATCCCCAGAGATATTCGTGTCCTAATCTCCAGAACCTGTGTTAGGTTACATGGCAAAGAGGAATTAAGTTCACAAATCACCTGACCTTAAAAGAGGAAGATTACTGGAATGTGCCCATTGTAATCATGTGAGTCCTTAAAAGTGGAAGAAGGAGTCGGAAGAGAGAATGGATGAAATAAGAAGGATCCGTATTGAAGTTACTAGAGGAAGTCAGGTGCAAGCCAAGGAAAGCTGGTGGGTTCTAGAAGTTGGAAAAGACAAGGAAATGGATTATCTCCTAGAATCTCCAGAAATAAAGGCAGGCCCTCAAACATCTTGCTCTTAGCCCAGTGAGATTCATGTGGGACTTCTGACCTACAGACTGTACATTATTAAATTTTTGTTGTCTTAGGCACTTTGTCTGTGGCAGTTTGTCGCAACATCAAAATGAATCTATCCTGTGACCCAGTAATTCTACTCCCAGATAGGTACTCACAGGAATGCAGAGATACATACACAAAAAGACATGTACAAGACGGTTCACATGGCTTTATTCATAATTACCTAAAATGAGAAACTACCCACATTTACATAAATGTCAAATGGATCATGTGTAACGTCTTAATACAACGGAATACTAAACCACAGTGAAAAATGAATGCTATACACAATGGTAAGATGGCTTTCACAAACATAATGTTGAATAAAAGAAGCCAACAGAGCTCAAGTAGAAAATTCCATTTATATTAAGCTCAAGATTAGTATAACTAACCTACGGTGTTAGAATCAGAATTGTGGTTGCCTTGGCAGGTGTCTGGGTGACTGAAAAAGGGTGCAAAACTGGTCTGCTGGTGCTAGCAACACTCAATTTCTTGATCTGGGTGGCGGTCTCAGTGTTTGTTTTATGGAAAATGAGTTGAAATCTATGATTTATGTGTATTTGTGTATGTATTTTTTATTTCAATAACTAGTTTAACTTTAAAAAGGCAGTAGATTGCTTAAAAAGCAGATTGACACAATAAGGGTGAAAATTGAAAATTGAGAAGTAAATCTGAAGAAATTCTCCAGAATGCAACTAGAGGATAAAAAGATGGAAAATATAGAAAGGGGTGTAAGAATGAGAAAGATCAAATTTTTCTATAATAGATGCTACATAAAGAGAGAGTAGAGAAAACAGAAGAGGAAATGTTCAAAGAGATAATGCTGAAAATTGTCCAGGCCTAATAGAAGATAGGAGACTTCAGATTTAGAAAGCAGGGTTTAAAAAGATGAAAATAAATTCATCCCTTTATATGTTGTAGTTAAGCCTAGAAATACCATTATCAACAACAGAGGATTGAGAGCAGTGGAATAATAAGTTCAAAGTTCTGAGGCAGAAGCAGAGCAGTCAACCTATGTATTTTTTTTTTAACTCAGGTGTATTAAATATAGTTTCCATAAGGTAAAATTCTCTCTTTTTAGCGTATGGTTCTGTGAGATTTGAGAAATGCATACAGTCATGCAAACTCTACTATAGTCAAGATACAGAATGTTTCCATCACACACACACAAATTCCCTCATGCCTCATTGTGATCAACCCTTCCTCCCACCCAGTCCATGGCAACCGCTGAACTATTTTCTGTCTCTGTAATTTTCATTTTCAAGAACATCATATAAATGGAATCATACAGAATGTGGGCTTTTCAGAAAAACTAATTTCACTCAATATAATGCATTTGCAATTCATCTAGGTTGTTGTGTGTATCTAGAGTCATTTTTTTATTGCTGAGTAGTATTCCATTGAATATATGTAATTCAGTTTATTTATCTATTCACCAAGTAGAAAGGCATTTGGGTTGTTTCCAGTCAATAAAATTTATGGAAAAAAATTACTATAAATATATGCATACAAAGTTCCGTGTAAACATGTTTCCATTCTTTTGGGTAAATAACCTAGGGATGGGATTGCTGGGTCATATATGACAAGTGTATATTCAACTATATGAGGAAAGTAATGATTTTCTGTACCATTCTGTGAGTATCTGTACCATTTTGCATTCCTACCAGCAATATGTGAGAATTTTGGCTTCTCTACATCCTCACCAGCACTTTGTATTACCCATTTTTTCTTCTAAAAATGTATGTAGTGATATTTCATTGCCATTTTAATTTGTATCCTTGCATGTGCTCATTTATCACTGGTATACTTCATGGGTTAAGTGTTCAAATCCTTGCCCATTTTAGTTCAGTTGTTGGTTTTGTCTTTTAATTGTTTTAACTATACTTTGAAGAACAAAAATTTTTAATTTAAATGAAGCCCAATTTGTGAATTTTTTAAAGTATGATGCTCTTGATGTCCTATCTAAGAAATATTTGCATTATCTTAGATTCAAAAATTTTTTCCTATGCTTTTTTCTAGGAATTTTATAGTTTGAGGATTTGCCTCTAGGTCTATATCTATTTTAAATTCACTGTTGTTTGTGGTATGAGATATGGGTGGAGGGCTTTTGTTTTTTATTTTATTTTTTTCATGTGGATGCCCAATTATTCCATCACAAATTGTTAAAAAGACCAACCTTCTCTACTGAATTACCTTTATGCCTTTATCTATTGTCTATACATGTGTGGGTCTTTTTCTGGACACTATTCTGTACTATTGATTCAAATGTCTACTTTTTCACCAATACCACACTATCTTAAATACTATATAGCTCGACATTAAGTCTTGAAATCAAGTGGTTTAAGTTTTTCATCTTTGTTCTTCTTTTTCTAATTGTTTTGACAATTCTAGTTTTTTCCCTTTACAAATAGATTTTAGATGCAATTTGTCAATTTCTACCAGAATGTTGGTTAAGATTATCTTAAATCTGTATGTCAATTTGGGGAAGGATTTACATCTGTAGAATATTGTGTTTATTACTCTATAATTCTGAAGAATCTATTTTAAGTCTTTAAAACTGTTTTTCAATATTTTGTAATTTTAGCATATAGATCTTGCACAAATGTTATTAGATGTATACCTATTTACTTCATGACTTTTGGTGATATAAATTACACTGCTATTTAAAGTTCTAATTTTTCATTGCTAGTATATAGAAAATCATTTGATTTTTTCATTCTTTATCCTGTAACATGTTACTCTGGCAGATTTTTGGAGATTCTTTGAGATTTTCTATATGGCAATCATGTTATCTGTGAATATAGACAATTTTATTTCTTCCTCTTTAACATAAAATCTTTTGTTTCATGCCTCACATAAATATCCTCACTTTATTCTTGAGAAAACATTCAGTTGTTTAGTAATAATGTATCTACAAAACTCTACAACTAACATCACACTTGTGACAAATGATAAATACTAACAGTACAATGATATTGTACTATAAGCTGTTTGGTTGAATCATAGAATTATTTTTAAAAATATTTTATTTATTTATTTAGAGAGAGTGTGTGTGAGTGGAGGGAAGGGCAGAGGGAGAAAGAGATTCCCAAGCAGACTCCCCGCTGAGTGTGGATCCTGACATGAAGCTTGATATCACAACTCTGAGATCATGATCTGAGCCAAAACAAGAGTTGGATGCTTAACTGACTAAGCCACCCAGGTACCCCTAAAATTAATTTTTTATAGCTTCCCAGTGTAAAGAGTACAACTGGAATCCTTTTTCATAGATAAGGAAAATGAAACTCTTGTGTATTAAGTCATTTTTCCTAGCAAATGGAAAGCCTGAATCTCTAATCTGGGTTTGATTGCTTCCAAAGCTGTACTATGAGGGCCTGTCCTGCTTGCTTTCCTGAGTTTAAGGCTCTTCTCCCTAAGCTTTAGCATCTCATAGATCTAAGATCTTTCCAATCTCTCATTCCAGTTACCATAAGATACTTTATGGCCTACCATAAGATATTTATGGCCCCACCTCATGGACAACCATTTTTACGTACTAATGTTTAGAGATTAATGGGCAGTAATAGCATAATAACTTCCTTCCTACACACATGATGTAGCTACAGGGATCTACCTTCAGAATCACGAAGCCTAAACCCAGAGTTAAAGATGGGAAGAGACTTCCTCAAAGCATATTTGAAAGAAGAACAGAGATTTCTAAGGATCCTTGAGATACAACATGCCTATTATTCTTTTCAAGATTTTATTTCAATAAATGGTTTTCTCCAAGCATATGAATAACTTATATTAGCACGGGTTGAATGGAAAACCTTGGGTTTGGGACTCAGATGGACCCAGCTCTATAACCTACCATGTGAAATTAAGCAATCTGCTTATTAGTTTATTCATTCAGTGACACTGTTTTGAATTACATGCCAAGCTCTATTCTTAGCATTGGGTTATATGACTAATCAAAATAGAGTCCTTCCCTCAGGAAGTTCATATTCTAGCATAGGAGATAATCAATAAACAATACACATGAAAAATAAGTGACATACCAAAAAAATGATAAGTGCTTGGCAAAAAAGAAAAAAAATAAAATAGGGCAAGGAGGAGTCAGGAGAATAGGTAGGGAAATGGAGGTAGATTGCTATATTAAATAACAGGGTCAGCATAGGACTCATAGAATAGTCAGATAGGAACAAAGGCTTGTAAGAGGCAAGGGTGAGACAAAGGGATATTTAGGGGAAGTTTGCTCTAGGCTTAGGGAAAGTCTGGAGCAAAGCAAGACAAAAGGGTGCCTGGTATATTCAATGAACAGGAAGGAAGTCAGTGGGGCTGGAGTGGAATACACAAAGTGGGGAATAATAAGGAAGGTCAAAGATGTAATCGGGGTGTGTGTCAGACTATGTGGAGTTTAAGACACTATAAAAACTTTGACTTTGAGTGAAATTGGAAGTCCCTGGAGTATTGTGGCAGCAATGATAGAAACAACCCAATTAAGGGACTATTGCAATAAACAAAGAAAAATGTCGTTATGGTTTAGAGAAGGGTCATGGAAGGGTGAGAATTAGCCAGAATCTGAATGTATTTTGAAAATGAAAAGAACAGGATTTCCTGATATATTGGATGTAGAGGTGAGAAAAGGGAAGGAGTCAGGGATGATTACAAAGTTTTTGGGCTGACAGACTAGAAGGATAAAGTTGCCATTCACTGAGATGGGGAAGACAACAACATTTTAGAGGGAAGACCAGGAATTCAGCTCTCTGGAGATTGACCCTATTACAATAAAAGAAGAGATCTAATGGTTGTAAGTGGCTTAAAAGCAAAGTTTTGTCAAACTGCTTTTTTTTTTTTTTTTAGTCTCATTTCTTCCCCTTTTTTCAAAAGTTTGATCTAAATTAAGTCCTGGGTCAACATGTCCTAGCTGATAGACAGAATGAGCTCTTGCTCCTTCTCAGCCAGGGAAGAATATAGGTTTTGGACAACAAACATAGCTACTAGAGCCCAGATCTGTGATGCACAAGGTATACGGCCCAAGGCAAAGCCATTGAGATGCTCTGTGCCTTAATTCATCATTGTGAAATAGGAACCATACTTATGTCACCTGATAGTTGAGGGGGTTAGTTCTAAGTATTTAGTATCACCCTGCATACAATTGCCAATGAATGGTAATGATTGCCATGTTATTATCATTATTATAATTGTTATAATTAAAAAGCAAAATAATGATTATGGTGGTGCAGTTTGCAGATAGGTCTGGTATAGAACATTTAGCTATGGGTATGTTTAAGGAGCTTGTCTCCAGTTGAAATAAATGACTAGAAATTGGGCCCATAAGATGTGATACCTCAGGACAGTTGGGGGAGAAAATCTGTGAAGGCAGTAGATACAAAGGTCAAACCACAAGCATTACTGTTAGAGTTGTAATGGGACCTAGATACAGGCTGAGTTCTGAGACCAAATGAAGGAGTAAGCCCACCTCCAAAGAAAATGGAAGAAAACACAAAATGGATTCAGTTACTCTAAGTGTAATTATGTCAGCTATGAAAATGCATTTACATGTTGTACTGTTGTATGTCAGAACTCTGATACCTCCTAGGCCACGAGAAATAAATAGAAACACTTTTCGAGAATTCTTCCTTCAACCCAGACAACATTCCAATGCAAACTAAGAAAAGATATCAGGGTGTGAATTCGAAAAGCAGAATGTATTCACTACGGTCTGAATTCCAGTGTATCTGCTTGAACCCTGAAAAGACTGACTCTGTCTTCCTCTTTATTATTAAATGTCATACTCATTTAAGTATTGCACAATTTACCAGTACATATGAAGCATAATAAAAGATGCTGGTCATAAGTATATTTTATCTTTATTTCAATGACACAAAATGGCAAATAGTAATCAGAGCAATGACTTAGAAATCAGGGCCAGAATGATATTTTCATTTATAAAAAATTATAACAGTAGCTACAATTATATAGATGAAGAAACTGAGACTTAGATGAAATTTTGAGGAATCAGGTTCATTGAGATATTTATAGACAATAATATATTTCCTTTTTAAGAGTATAGTGAAGTAAGTTTTGACAAATGGGTACAGTCCTATAACCAAACCATAACTAAGACAGAACATTTCTATTACTGCAGAAAGTTCCTTTGTGTCTATTTATAGTCAATTATCTCCCTTCACCCCCAGTCCCCAGCACTCAGTGATCTGGTTTCTGATCTGCTTTTTGCCTTTTCAATATGTCATATGAATGTAATCATAAAGTATGCAAGTTTAGTCATAAATACATTTTATCTTTATTTCAGTCACATAGTGGCATAGTGCTTTTGACATTCACCTACTTTTTGCCTGTTTTGATGCTTTATTTTTTTATTGCCAAATTGTGTTCTATTATATTAATGTACCATGAACTGGTTATCCATTTAGCAGTTGATGAGCATCTGAGTTGCTTCTATTCTTTATTATAAACAAAGTTTCCATAAACATTTGCATATACATGTTTTGTGGACATAGGTTTTCCGTTAAAGTATTAGGAGTAGGGTTTCTGGGTCACACAATAAGTGAATGCTTAACTTTCCTAGAAAGCACCAGACACTTTACCATTTTGTCTTCCCATAGTTCATGTGTATGAGGCTTCCAGATGCCTTATATCCTCAAGAGCACTTTTCAGTTTAAGCTCTTCTAATGGGTATCTAGTGATATCTCATTATGATCTTAACTTTCATTTCCTCAGTAACTGGTAATGTGTAGTTTCTTTTCACGAGTTTATTTGTCATATGTGTGTCTTCTTTGGTAAAGATTTTACCCCATTTTTACTTGGTTTCTTGTCTTATTGAATTTTGAGGCCTCTTTATATATTCTGGACATGAACCCATTATCAGATATGTGTCACCTACCGCTTCATGTATGTCACAATATCTTGCAAAGAACAGATGTTTTTAATTTTGATTCAGTTCAACTTATCAATTTTTTTTCTTTTCTGGTCTGTGCTTTATGCATATTACTTAATAAATCTTTGCCTAATTCAAGAGCAAAAGGATTTTCTCCTACGTCTCGTCTTCTAGAAGTTTTTATACATTTAACACTGACATTTAAATATATGCCATTTCAAGTTAATTTTGTATATGATGCAGGAAAAGGTCAAGGTTGTTTCCTTATTTAGGATATAAGTAGCCAATTGTTCCAGCACCCATTGCCAAAAAGATTATCTTTTGTCTGTTGAATTACCTTACCACTTCGGTTGAAGATCGGGGAGCATATGTAAGAGTCTGTTTCTAAACTGCTGATTCTATTCCCTCGATCTCTGTCTCTCTTACAGCTAATACCACACTGTCTTGATTATTACAGCCTTATAGTAAGCCTCCAAATCAGGTTATCTGAAATCTCCAACTTTGTTCTTCATGTCCCAAATTATCTACTTTAGCTCTTTTAGTTCTTTCATTTTTCTATACAAATTTTAGAATTAACCTGTAAATTTCTACAAGAAAAATTCACACCAGGATTTTGATTGGGATTACACCGAATGTATAAATTAATTTGAGGAGAATCGACAGCTTAACAATATTGAATTTTCTAATCCATGAGTACAGTTATATAGCTATCCATTTATAAGGTCCTCTTGATTTCTCTAATCAACCTGTTTGTCATTTTCAGCTTTTAAATCCTGTACATAGTTTTGCCTCTAAGTATTTCATGTTTTTTAATGCTATTTTTTGTTTTTATTTATTTTAAATTTTATTATTATTTTTATTGTTATTTTAGTCACCATACTTTTTAATGCTGTTGTAAATGGTACTATTTTTGTAATTTCAGTTTCCAGTTATTCATTGCTAGTATCTGAGAAAACAATTGATCTTCACATATTGACCTTATATCATGCAACCTTACTGAATTCACTTATAAGTAGATTCTTTAGGATTTCTTATGTAGATAATCACGTTGTCTGTAAATACAAGTTATGTCTTCTTTTAAAATCTGCATGCCTTTTTACTTTTTCTCATATTACAACATCAGTTGGGACCTCCAGCATAGTGTTGGAAATGAGTGATGAATCAGACATCCTTTCCTTCTTCCTGATCTTAAGAAGAAAGCCTCTGTTTTTTCATCTTAGCTAACTGTAGAGGTTTTGTAGGTATATGTTATTAGGCTGAGGAAGTTTCATCTTTCCCATTTTCTGAGAATTTCTATCATGAATAGATGTGAAATTTTGTTAACTTTTTTCTCCATCTCTCTAGATGATCAATGCTTTTCCTTTTTTACATTCCGTTCATGTTTTGCACTCTGCTTTTTATTTGTTACAAAACTTTTTTACACTCAGTTAAACAACACTGATTAATTTTCAAGAATTGAACCAATTTTTCATTCTTATGCCAAACTTTAGTTGGTCATGATGTATTATCTTTTTTATTACTTAATTCCATTTTCTAATATTTTTTAAAGATTTTTTATATTTATGAGAGACATTGGTATACATTTTTTATTTTTTTATAATATCTTTTTTTGGCGGGCAGCAAAGCAAAGTTTTTTTTATTATGTCCAATTATGTCTTTTTCTGTTTTTGATATCATGATAATTCTAACCTCATTAATGAGTTGGAAACTCTTCTCTTTTTTTCTGTTTTCTTGAGCAGTTTATGTGAAGTTGGTTATATTTGCCAGTGAAAATATCTAACCTGGATTGTCTTTGTGGTAAGGTTTTTAAACTATGAATTCAAATTTTAATAGATGTAGGGCTAATTAGGTTGTTTCTTCTTGAATAAGCTTTTGTAGTTTGTGCTCTTCAAGGAATTTGTCCATTCCATCTAAATTATCAAATGTTTGGCATAAAGCTTTTCATAATATTCTATTATTCTTCCTTTAATGTTCGTTGGCTTTATAGAGATGTCTCCTGTTTAATTCCTGGTATTGATCACTTACATCTTCTCTCTTTTTCATGATTATTATTTTAGAGATTTTCCACTTTATTGCTTCAAAGGAAAAAAAATGGTTTTCTCTGTTGCATTCCTGTTTCAATTTTAGTGATTTCTGTTTTCCATTATTTCCTTCCTCCTCTTTACTTTGGGTTTGACACATTCTTCTTTAGCTAATTTCTTAAAGTAGAAACTTAGGTTATTGATTTTCATCCTTCTTTCTTATCTAATAAAAGCATTTAATGCCAAAATGTTCCCTTTAAACACTAGTTTAGCTTCATTCCACAAATGTTCACATGTGGTGTTTTCATTTTCATTGAATTAAAAATATTTTCTAATTTCTCTTGTGATTTCTTCTTTCGCTAAAGTTTATTTAGAAGAGTGTTGTTTAATTTTCAACATTTTAAGTAATTTTCCATGTATCTTTGTGTCTTTGATTTCTAACTTAGTTCCGTTGTGGTCAGAGAATATTTTTATACAATTTGAATCCTTTTAAAATTATTGTACCTTACTTTATGACCCAGACTATTGTTTATCTTAGTGAATATGCTAAGTGGATTTGAAAATAATGTGTATTCTGCTATTGTTGGGTGGAGAGTTCTCTAATGTCAATTAGTCTTATTTGGTTACTAATTTTTTTTTCAGTTTCATATATCTTTAGTGATTTCTTGTCTACTTGTAGCAATTACTGAGATAAGATTGTTGATACCCACAACATAATTGTGGATTGGTCTATTCTTTTTTTTTTTTTTTTTTTTTTTTTTTAGCTCTACTGCATTTTGTTTTCATGTATTTTGAAGCTCTGTTGTTTGGTACATCCACATTTAGGATTGTTATGTTCTCTTGGTGAATTGACACCTTTATCATTATGAAACATACTCTCTTTATTGAGGGAAATACTGCTTCTTTTATTTTTTTATTTTTATTTGTTTCTTTTTAAAAAGTTTTATTTAAATTCAATTAATTAACATATAGTGTAGTACTAGTTTCAGAGGTAGAGTTTAGTGATCCATCAGTGGCATTATAACACCCAGTGCTCATTACGTCACATGCCCTCCTTATTGCCCATCTCCCAGCTACCCCATCCCCCCTACGTACTTCCCCTCCAGCAACCCTCAGTTTGTTTCCTATAGTTAGGAGTCTCTTATGGTTTGTCTGCCTCTCTGACTTTGTCTTAATTTTTTTTCCCCCTCCTTTCCCCTATGATCATCTGTTTTGTTTCTTAAATTCTACATCGAAGTAAAATCATATGAAAATTATCTTTCTCTGTTGATTTGAAATAATGCTTATTTTAAATTCTGCTTTCTCTAATAATAATATAGCCACTCTAGGTTTCTTTGACTAGTGTTTTCATGCTGTATTCTTTTCCATCCTTTTATTATTACACTCTCTGTGTCTTTATATTTAAAGAGGATTTATTATAGATATCATTCAGTTGGGTCTTGCTTTGTTTCATCCAATCCCACAAGTCTCTGGCTTTGTTTATTTTATTTATTTATTTGTTAGGATTTTTAATTATTTGAGGTGCCTGGGTGGCTCAGAGGGTCAAGCCTCTGCCCTCAGCTCAGGTCATGGTCCCAGGGTCCTGGGATCAAGCCCGGCATTGGGCTTTCTGCTCAGAAGGGATCCTGCTTCCCCTTCTCTCTCTGCCTGCCTCACTGCCTACTTGTGACCTCTCTGTGTATGTTAAATAAATAAAAAATCTTTAAAAAAGGATTTTTAATTATTCATTTGAGACAGAAAGATAGAGAAACAGAGATCACAGGTGGGGAAGAAAGGGAGAAGCAGACTCCCCACTGAGCAGGGAGCCTGATGCAGGGCTTGATCCCAGGACTCTGAGATTATGACCTGAGCTGAAGGCAGACACTTAATCAACTAAGCCACCCAGGTGCCCCAAGTCTCTGGCTTTAAATTGGATTGTTTAGACCATTTATATCTAATGTTATTATGGCCATATGGGTTTGAGTCTACCGTCTTGCTATGTGTTTAATATTTGTTCCATCTGCTCTTTCTTGCCTTTTTTCCTATTTTCTTATTTTAGATATAGAGAGAAATTTTTATCACTTCATTTTATTTCTTCTACTGCCATTTAGTTATATGTCTTTGTTTTGTTTTTTTGATGATTTCCTTAAAATACTGTTTATAACACATATTTTAAATTTTCATAGTTTATCTTCTACTCTCCAATAATACTATACCACTTTTCCTATAGTATAGTAACTTTACACAGTATATTCCCATTACCTTCTCCTGTCCTTTGTGCTATTATTTTCATATCCTCTACTTTTGCATATATTATAAACTCAGTGGTACACTGTTGTCATTTTACTTTAAACAATTACCTTTTTAGCAGCTTTATTGAGGTATAATTTAAATCCACTTGCCGGGAGCTGGCCCCTCCTGCTGCAGTCTATCTTCCCCGTCGCTTTGGATTCACTTCTCCGCCGGTCCTACCTTTCAGAAAGTGGTCGATTTTCTGTTTCTAGAATTGCTGATCTTCTCTTTGATCTCCTGTTGGATTTGCAGGTGTTTGGAATGGTTTGATAAAATATCTAGCTGATCTCCTGCTACCTGATGTCATCTTAGCCTGCTACTTCTCCACCATCTTGACTCCTCCTAAATACAGCAAACATTTTTAAGTCCAGTTGACTTTTGAGTTTGGGTAAGTATATAGCTGAGTGACTATCATCACCACAATCCACTCTTGAACAATTCCAAAAATTTCCTTTATACCTGTTAGCAATTAATTTCTACTGTCCATCCCACCCTACACTCAGCTCCAGGAAACCACTTATTTGCTTTCTGTATCTATAACTTTTCTTTTCTTTATATCTGATGTAAATGGGTTCATACAAAATGTAGTCTTATATTTGCATCTGGATTATTGCAATTAGCATTATGATTTTGATCTGCATCCACATCATTGCATGTATCAGGAGTTTGTTCCTTTTAATGAGTAATACTCCATTGTGTGGATATATCATTTTTAATTTTGTTTGTTTTATCTGGTCATCAGTTGATGGACATATGGATGGTTTCTAATTTTGAGCTATTATGAATAATACTGCTATACAAGATTTTGTGTAGACATATATTTCCCTTTTTTGTTTGGTAGGCATTTAGGAGTGAAATTATTGGGTCATATGATAAGTATATGTTTAACTTTTAAGAAACTGCCAAGCTGTTATCCAAAGTGTTTCTACCATTTTTATTCCTATTAGCACTGAATGGGTGCTCAAGTTTCTGTTTATCCTCTTCAACACAGTAATTTCAGTCTTTTTGGTGCTAGCCTTTTTAATGGCTGTGTAGTGGTCTCTCATTGTGATTTTAATTTGCATTTCCCTTATGACTGATTTTGAGCATTCTTCCATGTGTCTACTTGTTATTTATATCTCTTCATCTACCTTCTTGGATGAAGTGCCTCTTTAAGTCTTGGGTTTATTTTAATTTGGCTATTTGTCTTTTAATTATGGAGCTGTATGAGTTTTGGGTTTTGGTTTTTTTTTTTTTAAATAAATTCTGGGTACAAGATTTTGGTGAATTGTAACTGCTGCCAATACCATCCAGTGTCTTTATATGTTAGATACTATATTTTACATCTTTAGAAGTTCCATTTGCTTCTTTTTATATCTTTTTTTTTGCTTCCTAAATATACAAGTTATGTTTAAAATAGCTGTTTTAATATCCTTGTCTATTAATCATTATCACCTCTACCATTTCTGTGTCTGTTTGTATTGATTTTTTTTCCTTTTTTTGTAAATCATATTTTTCAGGCTTCTTTGTGTTCCAGGTGATTTTTGATTGGATGGCAGTCATTGTGAAATTTCCATTGTTGGTTGCTCTAGTATTTCTTTAAAAAGCATGGAATAGCCAAACTGTGGAAAGAGCCAAGATGACCTTCAATAGATAAATGGATAAAGAAGATGTGGTCTATATATACAATGGAATATTACTTAGCCATCAGAAAGGATGAATACCCAACTTTTGCATCAACATGGATGGGACTGGAGGAGATTATGCTGAGTGAAAGAAGTCAAGCAGAAAAAGTCAATTATCATATGTTTCACTTACTGGTGGAACATAAGCAACAGCATGGAGGACATTAGGAGAAGGACGGAAAAATGAAGGCAGAGGTGGGAGTCAGAGGGGGAGATGAGCCATGAGAGACTGTGGACTCTGAGAAACAAACTGAGGGTTTTAGAGGGGAGTGGGTAGGGGGATGTGTTGGTCCAGGGATGGGTATTAAGGAGGGCATGTATTGCATGGAGCACTGGGTGTTATACATAAACAATTAATCTTGGAACACTACATCAAAAACTAACTAGTCCTATGTGGTAACTAACATAACTTAATAAAAAACAATAATAAATAAATAAAAAATAAAAAGCATGGACTTTGTTCTTCTCACAGTTAAGTTACATAGAATCAGTTGGAGACATTTGAGTCTTGTTTTTAAGCTTTTCTTAGGGTGGGTCCCAAGTGTCTTCAGCTCCACTGCAAAGGTAATATTATTCTGAGGTTTCTACTCAATGCCTTATATTATGAGGGTCTTTCAGGGTGGCTGGTGGAAACACTAACTATTCCTAGTCTTATGTGAACTGTGAGAATAATTCAGCCTATTCCTGTCAGATAGTTCTCTCCTCAGCCTCATGTATTTTTCTCTAATAAATACTTCACCAAAGACTCAAGGAAATCTCTCAGTAGATCCTAGAATTCTCTTCTGTTCAGCTCCCACCTCTTGGTTACAACTCTAGTTGTAGTGTTACAACTCTAGACAAAGTTGTCTTTCCAGTCTCTATCTCTTCAACTTCAACTTAGAATGCTAAGTTCTCATCCCTATACTGCAATCTGTAAATTATCTATAGGAAGTAAGGTGTAATTGTACAGCTTACCTCACTTGTTTCTCATTTTAGGGAGGGGTCGTATACTTCTTATCTTCTGATGTTTGAAAATCATCTTTTTTATATATTGTGTCCTATTTTCTATAGGCTTAAGGTGGAAAGGTAAATCTAGTTTCGGTTATTCCATCATAGATAGAAGCAGAAGTCTCCATAGGAAGTTTTGGATCACAAGAATTACATGATCTGATGTATATTTTAACAATATGGGGCTGCTGAGTCAAAGGTTGGCTATAGGAGGTGGGGCTATAGGAGGCAAGGAGTTAGGAGATGATTGCCAGAATCCAGGCCAGAAGTGACCACCATTTGTTGTAATGGTAGACATGAAACAAAAGGATTGAATTCTGGACTTGAAGAAAAAATAAATGCAATTTGCTGATTATTTAGTTGTTGTGTATGAAAAGAAGGGAGAAATGAAGGATGACTCTAAGACTTTTTACTTAACTAGAAAATGGGGACGTCATTGGAAACAACAGTTTCGGCTTGGGGAGAAATTCTGAAAGGGGTGGTGGATTGAAGAAATAATAGAGGAGCTAGACACAGTTAGGATAGACAGCTCTCTCAAGGAGGTCAATCAATTACATTCCATCTGTCAAGAGACCCACAATCTAGTTGGGCAAGAGGAATATTCATAAGTAGATAATTACATCAGTGTAGGAGTGCAGAATAGAGGTTTACAGCCACAAATCAAATGAAGAAGTCTCTAATATAGGAGGGAAGCATAAAATACTTCACAGAGGTGGAGATGCTTTAGCTGCATGGCAAAGGACCAGGACAATTTCAACAGAGGAGGTGGGCAATGGCATTGCAGAAAGTGTGAAGAGAATGGGATAACTTGACAGATGGTAGACACCTCAACACTTTCAGGAAATTCTAATTCTCTATGGCTCAGCCTAAAGTGGGAAGAAGGACTTGTGAAAAAGTGAAGCAAGAGATAGAGGCAGAGACAAAGACCTTTCTTTACCATGTACATAGTTTAGACTACTCTGTAAGTAATGGAAATACTTCTAAGGCTCTGAAATGTGACTGGAGGAGTTGAGCAGGGAAGCCTTAAAGAGCCTGGGTGAGAGGCCATTATGGGCAGAACAAATCCAAGGAGAGGGAACATTTGGGGTATGAACTCACAACATTTTAAGCTGAGGAGTCAAGAGGTCTGTGTGAGCTGATGGATGGGGTAAATTAAGAGGAATAAAAGGGGAAAGTTAGATGTTTAGGTTTTTTTCTTGGCCAACTGGGTAGATGGTGATGCCATTAGCTAAAGTTGGGAAATAAAATATTTTACAGAAAAGCACACTCCTTACCCAAGACTAGATAATCCCTCAATGAGCTGGTGGCTCCAAGAGTGGGTTAGAAGGTCCTTAACCTCCTACTCCTGTGGTCTTCATCAACTCCATCCCTTATCCCCTAGCCACATTAAAAACTTAAAAGCTGTGGGGAAAAAAAACATTGCTACCTATGCAAGATACCTTTAACTCAAATCCCTTAATTAATGTGCATTTACTAGCCCCTTTATCTACAAATATCCCTGGAATTGCAACTGATTCTGTGTCCAGTCAGATCAGTCCAAAAATTTAGGCTTCTCTTCATACACACAAATAATAGGGGTAATACCACTCACTGTAGTACTTCACATAGCCCAGGATCAGTACAATGGTGAAGAAGAAATAATTCTGGCCTTCCCAGAAAAGGTCTCCCTCATATTCTAGGATCCATACAGTGCCCTTTTTCATGTTCCTCAACTAGTGAACTCACAGCATGGGGCCTTTGGATGTTTGTCTCTTGGAATAGTGTCCTATCCCATACCTTATTATATCATAGCTATATATCATATGTATGATATATATATATATCTCCTATTCTTCAGGTCTTTTGAGTCTCCTTCCATGGCGATTTTTGAGACATTTCCAGCCTCAGTTAGTCTTTATCATATCACCTTGTTGATTCCCTTCTGAACACTTTATAATTTTTAATTATATATTTATTTTCTTGTGTAATTGATTGTTTTACATCTATTGCCCAAATAAGACTCTATAAGAGTAACAATTGTGATTTATCTTGTGTTCACTAGAACATATATGATGTGACCTTTACCCAAAAAATACACGGTAAATATATGCTGAATCAATAAATAAGAAATAAATAAGTCAGACAATTAGGGTTACTATTTAAAAACATTTCATTAATTAACCAATAGGAGAAGGTATTATTTTGGGAAGGGAGAAATTTCCTGTTGTTCTGAAATCATACCACATAGATAATAGCTTTTCCTAAGATTCATCCTGTGTGATTTGGGGAAGAAAATTTCAAAATTGCATTGTTATCCCTTACTTTTGCAGAGCAAAAATGAACTTTGGGGACTTTATTAAGAGAAAAATCTTCTGCACAGTAAGGGAAACAGTTAACAAAATAAAAAGGCTACCCACAGAATGGGAGAAGATAATTGCAAAAGACATTACAGATAAAGGGCTGGTATCCAAGATCTATAAAGAACTTCTCAAACTCAACACCCCCCAAAAAACAAATAACCAAGTCAAAAAATGGGCAGAAAACATGAACAGACACTTCTCCAAAGAAGATATATGAATGGCTAACAGACACATGAAAAAAATTTTCAACATAATTAGCCATCAGGGAAATTAAAATCAAAACCACTTTGAGATACCACCGTATACCGGTTAGAATGGCAAAAATTAACAAGGCAGGAAACAACAAATGTTGGAGAGGATGTGGAGAAAAGGGGAACCCTCTTACACTGTTGGTGGGAATGCAAGTTGGTATAGCCACTTTGGAAAACAGTATGAAGTTTCCTTAGGAAGTTAAAAATAGAGCTAACTTATGACCCAGCAATTGTACTACTGGGTGTTTACCTTACAGATACAGATATAGTGAAAATAAGGGGCACCCCAATGTTCATAGCAGCAATGTGCACAATAGCCAAACTGTGGAAGGAGCTGAGTGCATTCAACAGAAGAATGGATAAAGAAGATGTGGTCCATATATGCAATGGAATATTACTCAGCCATCAGAAAGGATGAATACTCAACTTTTGCATCAACATGGATGGGACTGGAGGAGATTATGCTAAGTGAAATAAGCCAAGCAGAGAAAGACAATTATCATATGGTTTCACTTACTTGTGGAAAATAAGGAATAGCTTGGAGTACATTAGGAGAAGGAAGGGAAAAATGAAGGAGGGGAAATCAGAGGGGGAGATGAACCATGAGAGACTCTTGACTCTGGGAAACAAACTGAGGGTTTCGGAGGGGAGAGTGTGTGGGGATGGGTTAACCTGGTGATGGGTATTAAGGAGGGCACATATTGTAATGAGCACTAGGTGTTATATGCAAAAAATGGATCATGGAATGCTACATCAAAAACTAATGAAGTACTATATGGTGACTAACATAACATTAAAAAAAAAAGATTGCATTGGTATATCAGCCTATAATAATAATGAACAACCCCAAATCTTTTTTTTTTTTAAGATTTTTATTTATTTACTTGACAGACAGAGATCACAAGTAGGCAGAGAGGCAGGCAGAGAGAGAGGAAGGGAAGCAGGCTCCCTGCTAAGCAGAGAGCCCGATGTGGGGCTCGATCCCAGGACCCTGGGATCATGACCTGAGCTGAAGGCAGAGGCCCCAACCCACTGAGCCACCCAGGTGCCCCTGAACAACCCCAAATCTTAGCGGGGGTGTTAGGTTATTCTCCTATTACAGACCGTATGGTCATTACCTTCTATGTAGTGATTCAAGGACTCCAGTGTCTTCCTTTCTGTGGTTCCACCATCCTCTCAGGACACTGTGATTCTTCACTGGATCCCCTCTGTTTGTGTAGTCAGAATGAAGCATATGACCCCATCCTAACTGCTGGGAAGGCTGGGAGGGAGGCTGGTAAATATAGTCTTTTTGTATTCCCAGAAAAAAATAAACTGGATCTGTGAGCATCAAGCTAGCCTCTGCCACAAGAGGGGACTTCATTTGGTTGTTTAAGATCAGAGAGTTAATATATGTAAAATACTCAGAACAGGCCCAGCATATCGGGGGCATCCATGATGTCAGGTTAAGTTGCAAGAGGAGTTTCTCTGATTTTGCACTAATCACTGCTTGCTAAACAAGGGTGGTATTCTAAAGTTTCTGTCAAGCCCAACAGCTGGCTGGAGAGTTTTTTGAGCCCCAGTGCCCAAGGAAGCCAGCCAAGAATACAGATGCCACGGCCAAGTCCGTGTGGCACATCCTCATGCTTTGTTTAATTTGGTTCCCTGGGTGGGATGAATTTTATGAGCAGGTGTTCTGGTTAATTAGGTGATTAATACTCTTCAAATTGGAGAGCCATTTCCCCAGTGACAGTTCTTGCTTTGCTCAAATATGAGACAAAGCTTCATTGCATAGTTTGGACAGACCCATGATTGCACTCACCTGTCTCCCAGGCCTCTCAGGTCTACCCTCTGGTGCTGAGGACCAAGAGCCTGAACCCACATCTGGCTGAATCACCACCATCTTGATGTACCAGTTTAGAGAAAAAAGAGCTCTTCACTTCATCTGGCCTCCTTTCAGACCAGGGCAAAGCTGATCTGGGATATATTTCTGGTTCCTTTCTAGGGATTCCAGTCTGCATCATCTCTCATAGAGCCCAGATGGCCAACCCATGTCCAAAAGCAAATCAAGCATCAGAGCTTTTTCTTGAATTTGCTCTCAGACCAATAGGAATCTGTCCTAAACTCTCTTATATTCCACATTCCCAAAGCCCTTTCCTTACACTCATATACCATTCTTTTCCTGCCTGTTCATAGGCATAGGTTCATAGCCTTTGCTTCCCTCAAGAGGAAGACCCTTTTCCCTCACATTGAGCTCATCAAATCTGTGTATTCTCCAAAAATTGACCGGCATTCCTCAGCACTTCCAATCCAACTTGAAGTGATTTTTTTTTTCCTTTTTAGAATTTTTGTAGCACTAACTATCTGACTCACATTAATTAGCATTTAATTATATACCATATCTTTTATCTTCTTTCATATATCTTAAACTTCTCTTCCTAATTGGATTGTTGGCAGCTGTGAACTGTGTCTTCTTCTGGGCGTATATAAAGTTCCCAATAAATGGCTGTTCGATTGCTAAATTAAGCTAGATGCCACTTACACTTCTAGAAAATGGGTCAAATCCATTTTATTATACCAGCTGGGCCACACAACTGAAAATACGTCTACTCATTCTAGTTTCTCACATGTTCCAACTTTACAGTCATAGAGGAACTGAATCTCTTTCTCCAGTTCCAGTTGGAAAAATTTCAGGGAAGACTCTGATTGGCTTTATGTCAGTGCTCACCCCTAGAAAATCACTATCATGAGAGGGAGGCAAGATCATTTAACAAGCAAGTTCTAAATTATAATCACATAGTTGAAGTGAAAGATGAAGTAAGAGTTGTCCATTACAGGCAGCTCTGGATTTTGGAAGGTTCTATTGCTTTATCTTGTTCCCCAGGATAGGTTATATATTTTAAAGTTATGTATTCAGTCATCAAACATTTATCTATTCAGAGTAGATCTTGCCCCCTGGGGAAGCTCAACAGTGTAACTGGCAGTAAAACTTTAATATTCTTTTTTTCTCAATAGAGAGAAAAAGAAGCCTTTACAGGGAAAAAAATGACCTTCCAGCTCCAGCTGATGGTACCTTTACTTAATCCTGCTCCCCAGAAATGACCTAAAATTCATATATGTGAGTTTTTCCCTCCCCTGGGAAGATTTAGTAGGAATCACAGTCTTAATCTCAAATTGGAGTTTTCATCGTCTTTCCCTTCTCTCCCCATTCACATATTCCTCAGTGATCTACTAGGATGGCTCAGTGAGGTAGTGTGTCAGTTTCAGGGCCCCTGGTAAGAAGCAGACAACACAACCCAAAGGAGTAATTTGAAGAAGGTGAAGTAGAGGGACTATTTAGAAAAGTGAGACAGGGTTAAGGAATCAAGAGATGGGGACTACCCAAGGTTTAGCAATAATGGAAAGCTACTCCTACCCTCTAAAGAGATAAGGGGATGGGAATGGCAGCTGGAGGACATGAACTCTGACCTTCATTCAGTAAAGGAAGGTAGCCACGGCCACACTGCTGTCCTTATAGAGGAAGCGCTGACTTTCCTCCAGATTTCTGGGCTAGTTCCCCACACGGGCAGACCCAAGGGAGCACAGGTGATACAGTCCATACAGTGGGCAGAGTAGTCTGGACAATTCACTGGGGAACAACCAGCACAAATGGTAAGTTTCAGTGGGATGGGAGCAAACATATCAGAATGTGGGGTGGGGTGGAGAATGAATATAGTTTTCAAAAAAAAACAAAACCCCACTCAGAGTTTCTAGAAGGGTGCAGTCTCATCCTCCTCCCACAAAAGATCAAGTAACACTGATCGAAATAAGTAAAACTGCAGCAAGAGGGTGTCAAATAAGCTAGGTGATTGGAGAGATGATTCACTTGCATACTTGTAAATTAGTCATTCACCAATCATCAGAGATGAATTTGTACCTCTAGGCATCAAGCATGCAAAAATGAATTAGATACTTCTGTATGTTTGAAAATGTTTATAATAAATGTTGGAATTAATAGATTCTATAGATTCCCTGACTTTGAAAATCTAATAGACTGGATCAGCAAGGTTTCCTGGAGAAATGAAAGGCTCAACTAACTCTGGGTTAGCCAGACAGGAAAGAGCCAGGAAGAATGTTCAGGAGGGACGTTGATTGGGTGCGGGAGAGCAGGAGGAGTTGAGGTATAGAGGTAGAAATCTACTTCAAAGTTCAGGTTTGCATTGTAATGTGTGCATTTTAGAAAAAAATCCCTTGATCATCCGGACCAAGGATGAATTGTTGGAACAACAACAACAACAACAACAACAACAACAACAAAAAAAAAAAAAAACAAAGAAAGAGAATTGAGTTGGGGGCTGGTGTGAGCAATGGCCATGCCCGAAACAAGGATCTGAACAATAGAGCTGGATGCCCAACGATGAAGAGGGACAGATGCAAATGATACTCATGAGGAATAATTAAGGGGACTCGGGAACTGAATGGCTGTGGTGTGAAACAGAGGGAAGATGCTTTGGTGCTGTTTTGCCTTCTCGCCGTCCCCTTACTTTTTCAGCTTACAGCTCCCCAGTTTTCCTTTGAGAACACTGCTCCTGCCTGCCTCACTGAGTATAGCTTTCACGGAACTGTTATCCACAGATTCTGGCCTTCTGTGGTTAACAGGGTGATTATATAACCTAAGCCAGGCCAGTCTTTGTGTCTTGGGAATTTGGAAGTTTGGGTTTGGGCTTGATCCTAGATCCCCCTTGGTTTGTGTCTTTTTAAAAACTTCCTTCTTTAGTTTCTTCCTCCTTAATTTTGTATGCTACCCAAAGGCGTTCATAAAAATTATTTCTTTTTAACTTCAATTAGCTATTTTCTATTGCTGAAACCAGAAAACCTCAATTGATCATAGTAGCCATGTAAATAATGGTGCCTTCCACTGAGAGACAGAAAACGGGTGGAGGAGAAAGTTTGAGGTGAGTTTCTTTGGAGAATGGGTGGGCAGTTTGCTTTCGAGAAGCCTAGAGAGAAATAAAGAAAAAAAAATCCAAAAGTTGGCCCTGGAGGCTTATGCAGAACTCTGAAAATGACACCATAAGGTGTAAATGCCATCTCTCTGGTACTTAGACATAATAAGTCCTACCCAACAAACTCGCCTCCTAAGGACTTACTCATACTTCTCTGGGAAGAGTAATGCTTCAGAAGCCATAGAGGAGAGTGGGTAGAGCCTAATTCTAAGCATTGGGAGCCCTGGGTCCTGGCTCTGGCTCTTTCATTAATTAGCTGGATAACCTTGTACTAGTGACCCTCCCTCTCTGAGCCTCAGTTTCCATGTTATTGAATACAGAGGCTGAATTATATTGGGTGTTCTCCAAAAATTTCAAAAGGATTTTAAGTTTATATGTAAAAGGGTCAGCTATAGCAGGGAAACTGTGTTCAACAAACCTTAAACCAGTTTCCTTACTGCAGGGCTTCTCAGAATCTTAAATATGCTCATTGGTGATACAAAACTCCAAGAGTAGTGAAAGCCAGCGTTTCTCACCCTATTTTTGCCCAAGAAACCCCCTTCCCCACTTTGTTGAAGAAACAAGTAGAACTAGTAGTTGTCAGAACACACTTGCAGAAATGCTGGATCAGGTGGCTTTCAAGGTGGTTCCAGCCCTGCTCCCTAATTTTGTACGGCCCATGCCCTGTTTACCGCCTGTTTCTTTGGGATGATTGACTCCCAGGCTCTGTTCTAAAGTGTTCTCCCAAAGAAAAGCAAGCACACTTGAATGCCTATTAAGTCACTTAAAGATCTAGTCAGGCTCATGAAATTTCCCATCAGCTTAAATGGAAAACAAAGTCCCTGCCCCCCACCCCACCCTCACACTGTGCTCAGAGCACAGACCCAGGCCCAGCCTAAAGGGATTGCAAAACATGCTCTAGCGTGCATTTGGGAAAACAAAGAAAACTCCACTCTTTTCTGCTCCAGACAGTCTGAGACGCTTTTGTGCCCTTGGTTCTTTGCCCAGTTCTCTCATCTGCCTCAGTCCTGGTACTAAATTGGTTCAAGGTTTGGAGGAAAGTTTCAGAGGAAAGGATGTTTAGAGTTCTTAAAAGCTGAAGTCACTCTATGGACCAGGGCTTAGACTCTCTATGGCCACCAGAGGGCGCTGAGAACAGCATCGGTACGGAAAGCTGCTCCCAAGAAAAACAGCAGTAAATTACGCCTAATGTGTTTATGAATGATGGAGGGGCTGAAGTGTGTGTGACTGTGTATGTACGTGTACACGTACGTGCAGTTGGGTGCTATGATTTTGAAAATACGTTAAATAGTATAAAATAAAATCTACACCTCTACTATAAATTCACAGGATAGGTACGGTCAAGTCGTTGAAAATTTCCTTCAAGGAAAATGAGGCAGAAGTAATTAGAATAGCATTTATATGAAAGAAAAGGAAAGAGCTCTCAGCTGCGTAATTATTATTGTGGTATGTGTGACTGTGCATAGTGTGAGGCTATGCATGTACACATGCGTGTATGTGATTGAGTGTGAGGGTGTATATGGGTGTGTGTGTGAGCCTCAGGATAAGCACGTGTGTGCATGGAAGTGTGGGGGGGGGGGCGTGTGCACGCACGCGCATGTTCAGGGCTCATTTAGACTTTTTAAGGAAGTCTGGGCAATACTTCCTCCAGTTGCTGCCCTCTCCCTCCAAACAAACAAACAAAATCATTCCTACAAGTATTTATGGAGCTTCTAACACACGCGCCCCTCCCCACCAGCATCTGGAAAAGCTCAGACCTGGCCAATTTAGAGCGCTATGGAAGAATGAAGGCTCTGGGGGTGAAGGGATGTCTCACATGCGAATGACTGCTTTGCAAAAACACTTTCTCTTCTTTGATGCTCCGAACAACCCAGTGAGGCGGTCCCAAACTTGCTTTGAGGAAACCGAGGCTCAGAGGTGACATGATTGTCCCGGAGTCACCAAGTCATGAAGCAAAAGCTGACTATGGATGGGCATTGTCAGTCCAGCGGTCCTAGTCCTGGCCATCACGACTTTTAGCTGCACAGCGGGCGTTGGGTCTAGGCAAAGCAGGACCCGTCTGCGTGTAGGGTTTGTCAGCAGCAGCCTGATCAACAACACTATCAAACATTTTATGTGACACGTGTGACTGTGAAATGCTTAGTATCAATAAAACAGGTCCTTTAGGAAGAAGTTGCGGATCTTTGCCAAGATGAGGTAGGATCTTTGAGGATCTTCCTAGATGAGTGACGGACACAGCTTTGATGGGCTGTGGTGTAAAATATGAGTGAATGTGAGGACTGTGGTTTGGGGTACCTAGGAGCTGTGTGGCGTTGAGCAAGTCCCTTTACTTCTCTGAACTTTGTTTCATTTATAAAATGGGGTACTCAGATGCCCTCTTGCGGGACGGTGTTGAAACCCAAGGAAAGAAAACTGAGCTGAGTGCCTAGCTCAGTGCCAGAATAAAGAGAAAGTGCCACCAACCTGATCAATCCTTGGCTCCGTAACAGTGAATGGGTCTCAGTTTTGGGACCCTGCTGGCCGAGCCCCCTTTCCTTCCCTCTAACACATCTCCTGCCTCCTCCCCTCCGGGCTCTGGGTTGCTCCAGCAAAGTTCCCAACTTAGTCGACATGACGTGCGGCGCAGCCAATGAGAGGCGGAGCTGGCGTTTTTGGGGGGGGCGGGAGGGGAGGGCCCCGCGTCTCCGGTGTCTGCCCTGCTCAGTGAATGGAGAGAGCGAGCGCCGGCCAGCTCACCCTGCCGCCCCGTGCCCCAGCCGCCGCAGCCGCGCTCCCGAGCTCAGCCCCAAGTCGGACCTCCTCGGGCGCCGTGCCCCACTGCGCTCGCCCCCAGGTCCCCGACCCGGCCCACGCCCCGGGCAGCGGGCCAGCGGGCCCAGGAGGCGCTCTGTACCTGGGCACTCCGAGCGATGCGCAGCGGGGCAGCAGCAGCCCCGCGGATGGAGCTGCTGCCGCCGCCGCCGCCGCCCGGCGCGCCCCGCTCCGCCTGCGCCCCGTGCGCCTGAGCGCCGAGCTCGCTCCTCCTCCGCGCCAACTCCGCCGCCCGCTCCCCAGGCCGCTTGGGCTCCGCGCGCGATTCCCCGGGCTCCACGCGTCTTGCCCCGCCGAGGCAGCCTCCTCTGGGCGCGGGCCCCTGCACACCATGGCCCCCGGGCGGACAGGGGCCGGCGCCGGCGTGCGCGCCCGCCTGGCGCTGGCCTTGGCGCTGGCGAGCGTCCTGAGCGGGCCCCCAGCCGCCGCCTGCCCCACCAAGTGTACCTGCTCCGCCGCCAGCGTGGACTGCCACGGGCTGGGCCTCCGGGGGGTTCCCCGGGGCATACCCCGCAACGCCGAGCGCCTGTGAGTACCCCCGCCCCACCCAACCCGGGCCACCCACCTGGGTCCATAGTGGGGCCCCCAGGCACCAGATCTTTCCTCTCCTCTTGGCCGCACTGAATGCAGTCTCTGCTGTCACTCTCTCCCGGGTCGGATTCTTCATCCCCTGAGTTGGGGGTCTGTGGCGTTGGGCAGGTCTGGGGAGAGAGGTCCTGAAGCCCACTGCGATGGGCAAATAGCAGTGATTCTCCAGGGTTGAAGGCTCCAGACGCAGGGCCGGGTGACAGTTTCCAGCAGAACGCTGGCAGGAAGCGAGGGGAGGAAAGAACACTGCAGCCAGTGAGGTCTTAGGACGAGGGCAGGGGATCCGCGCACATTTAAGAGGTGGGCGAAGGAGAAAGCCGAAAGGTGATGGGGCTTAAGGGCACGGAGACCGGAGAGGGCCGAGACTCTGACCTGCCTGAAGATCAGAAAGGGCAAGTCACTTTCCGGCTGCCCTTAGAAGCGAAGTTGAGAGAGTGTGTAAAGGTCTAACTTCTGAGGAACCAAACGAATTGAGAGTGGGTGCTTGCAAAACCCGCCCTGCCTGGAGCGCAGCCTCCCAGATGCCAAGTTGCAGCCGGGGTGAATTTTTTATGGCTTCGTTATAAATGCCTCCCCAAACGGGCCGGAGAATGGAAATGCTGACAGCCCTTTAAATGAGACCGAGCGCTATAATCTTACAAACCGCACTCAGCCTCGGATCCTGGGTTTGGCAGCGAGAGGAGAGGCGTTTGGAGAATGGGGTGGATTGACCCTCGTTTTAACCCCAATTGTGCAACCAAATATTTACTTTTCATATGTCAACGTTTTGGAAACATTTATCATTTTGATCCTCGGACCAAATTCAAAACTTGGACTCCGAGGGTGGGCTCTTCCCAGCCCACAGTTGGGGAGTAAGGGAAGAAGGAGAAATGGAGGAGGGGGTTGGAACCGGCCTGGGAACACAGCCCAGAAGTGGGTGAGGGTTTGCTCCAGTGTAATCGACTTCTTCGTGTCTTGCTCTCCCTCTGTCTCCCTTGCCCATTGCATCTCAGGGGTGGGTGCATTGGGTCTTCCATTCTGCTCTCTTGACTTGAGGCTGGAAGAGAGTGGCACGAGACTGAATTGTCCTACAGTATGTTATTCCTGTTGATCACCTCCTGTCACCTCACTTCTCTTCCTCTAACTCCGTGTGTCCCTAGGCAGAGACTCAGTATAACTGCTTTCCTTTCTCCTGGAGCTTTCCCGTGGCTCAAAACATACATGTTGTTTTTTTTTTCAAGTGCATTCATTATTCTGTGTGGTCATGCAATTCTAAAGCACTGGAGCCAAACCTTCATTAACATATGTAGAAAAGGAGGCTCAGACATTTGAAAAGACTTGCCCAAGGTAATGCAGCAAGTTAGTGGCAATAAAGAGGCCACAATCCAGGTGTCCACAGCTTAATTCAGACCTCATATTTTACAGTACCAGTTAAAAACTTGTTGTAGTGGTATTCTTGGGTATCTCCCACTCTACTAGCCATCTTTGGAACAAGGGTCAGTTGGGGCCAAGATCTGTAAATAGATGGTCCTGGAAGGGTTCTGGCTGGGCTTGGGTCTTAGGGTAGCCTGCTCTTGCTACTGCTTCGGGTGGACCCCGCCAACATTCAGCTTGCTATGACATTGGTTCTCCTGTTTGGTTGGAGTCGTGAGACTACCTCTCCTCCATCCTCAAAATCATGGTACCTGTTTGGGAAACGGGGTGGGGGGTGGCCCCTTCTCCTGCTGGCAGGTAGGAAGTCTTCAAAAGCTATAGACATAGCACTGCAGTCAGTATGCCACCCACCCACCTTCCCCGGGAGACCCAGGCAGCTTGGAGCACCCCCTCTGCTCTACCACTGGAGACACTGGGTGGAGACGGAGTCCTGGGGATTCCCATGGCCCCCTACTGCAGTCATGGTCATCCGCAGGCACTGGCAGAGTGGGAAGTGCTTTGGAATATCTGAGTCTCAACTACCTTGGTTCCGGGCACTGGTGCCTCTTTGGCTGGGGTGCATGGAGTGACGTGGCTGCCAAGGCTGGCTCTTCATTCTGGTCTTCCTGCCCTGGGAGAGGGGACAGCCTTTAGAAGAAAGCTTGGTCAGGAGGGCTGCAGGGGTGAGGAGCAGCCCACCAACAGTCCTTCACCACCTCTCATCCTCTGTCAGTCAATGCAGATGGAATGTTTGAGTTCTGCAAACTCTTGGGGGGATGTTTGGCATTTCTAAGCTATGGGGAGGATTTTTTTACGGGAGGAATTTCTCATTCATTCCTTTCTTCATTCATTCAACAAACATTATTTGAACCTCTATGCATTCCAGTAACTGTATATAAAATCATTGCATATACAGAAGAAAACCAGCAATTCAACGTAAAGAATGTAAGCAGAGGACAGAAGAAGGAAACTTGCTTTAGTCAGGCTTTGAAACTCACCAGGGCTCGTTTTCTTCACGGGGCATATGGTCTGTCAGCATTGGCATCACATGCTCAGGACTTTCCTCAAATCCAGTTTTCTGATCTCTAATGTTTATGTTGTGTTTTATAACAAAGGAGAAGCATTTTCACCCTTTTTCCATTCCTGCTACTTGGCCTCCCAGAGAGGCTTTTCTGTAGGAGTATGTATGTGTGTGTGTGTGTGCACATACATGTGCAAATGTGTGTCATTGTCTCTCTGGGGGTTTTAACTTCTGAGGCCTTATGTGTTCATGCTACCCCTTAAGGAAAATCTGTATGGGGATAATGTGGTCACCATTTGGACTTTGCTTCAGGCCTGGAATGGGGCTTGTTCCATTGTTCATAATTAAGCTGGTATCAGAGTTGAGGGTCTGTGTTCCAGCTTCTTCTCCATAATGTCAGCACATTACACAGAAAGAGAAACTCTCTATCGTTTATAAACTACTGACATTTTTTTCCCCCTCAATGAGGAGGTGACACCCACAAGAAAACTAAATAAACGCAGGAGAGAATTCAGTGTAATTTATTATCCGTGCAGCAGAGATAGAGGACAAGAGGAGAGGAAGTGAATGGTGGTGCTTGAAACAAAACATTTACCATGGAGCACAGAGTAAACAGATGTCGCATTTACCCTTCTGAGTACAAAAGGAGCCCACAGATGTAATTCTTCTCCAACCACAATCTCAGCCTGGAAAAAGAGGAGACAGATGAAAACGAACTCTCACAAGGGGCCCCTTCTCCCCATGCTGCCTCAAGGCAGGCAGAGGCCTACTTCTCACCCGCAGCGAGGTGGTGGCCTAAACAGCGGAATGGGGCAAGAGTGGACATCTTTGGTTTTTCACTTGGCTCTGGAACATGCTGGAGACTGCTGTATTTAAATAAACATTTCCTGTTTGCGAAGGAAAACGGGCGAAAGGCTGAAACGTGAGAATGTGGTAACTTAATTTTCTCCATCACTCCAGATGATGGCAAGCTTCGCCGGTGGTTGGGTCCAATAAAAACCGACACCGTGTCACAGGCTTTCCCTCACTTGACCACAGAGGTCTCCAGGTCAAGTGGGAGACGTTCCAAGATGCTCCACAGCCAAGCCCTGCATCCTGGTACTTCTAGCCTTGGAGCCAGCCCAGCAGACGAGGGGCAGTTTGGTGAATCACGGGCCCTCTCTGAGCCACCCGTGGTGATGTGGCCTTTCAGAGAAGCACAGTGTTCTCCTGGTGAACCCATGAGCTGGACAGGAGCACTTAAGTGCACCTGCCTCCAGTGTGCTGTGCAACTGGATGGATTGCTTTGCCTTTCTGGGCCTCCTTTTCCTGAAAGCAGAAGTCTGGTGTAGTCCTAATAGTTTTCCCTGTATGGTCCTCTTCCCCAGTGCCTGACACATGGTAGGTTTTCAACCGGTATGTGTTGATTAAATAAGGAAGTCTCAAAAATACAAGTTTTTCTTTAGTTCTTATAAGTAAAAGATGGGTGATTATGGTTTTGTGTTTTTTATGTATGGCCAAGGGCGACTTACTAGTAACCGATTACATGAGTTATTAAGGGTTTCTAAAATTTGGCTTTCATGAACTAAAATTATTGCCTTACTAGAGTTACCAAGGACTCCTAATGAGGGATGCACTCTGGAGTCTGGTTGCCAGGCATTGCTTAGCAACCTTGCAAAACTCCTACTGTGCACACGCCCATGAAAAGAGCTAGCAGTCCCGAACACTTAAACTGTAGGCCTTTCTAATCAGGACCTCATCAGCATCATCCTGAGCTCTCTGTGGTTTTTGATTGCTGCTCTTCTTGTATTAATTGATGTATTTGTAGGATCATTATTAAGTTTTGCTTTTGCACATCATCTGGGTCTTGTATATTTCTGCATTTTTTGCATTTTGATTGTTATTTTGTTGTTATTTTGTTTCTCTCCGGTTCTGTTTGTTGTCTCTGAGTTCTTCCTCCCCTGCAAAGTGAGAATGGTAGATCTGAGAGCCCTGGGATCTTTTGCAAGGACTAAGTCGGCTGTGGCAAGGTTTCAGAACCCCATACCTCCCAGTTCAGGCTGTGGGCTCTGCAGACAGGCAGCTCTGGTTTGAATTCTGTCTCTGTTAGGGCTTTGCTGTTGCACCCTGGGCGAATGACTCCACTCCTCTGGGCTGTAGTCTGTTTAATCCCTTTGTACTGCATTTCCACAGCTGTAATACTGGGATGATGATCACAGTGGTCGTGTGAGCATGCTGTGAGTGTGGCCCCGGAGGAGCCATGTTCAGGCACACAGCCCAGTGCCCAGTTCTCCAGCTACTGCTCTTTACCTGTAAAGTGTGCCTCATAAATGTTCTGCTAGGGGAGAATCAGATAAAATAATGAACAGGAAGTGCTTAACACAGTAGCTGGCACTTAGGCCTCCACCAGCTATCCATAGTGGTGACCATGGCCGTTTCTTCTGTTGCTTCATCTTGGGCCCCATCCAGCTGGAAAGTTTGAGATGCCCACTGTTTCATTGTGCTCCATTGAGGCAAACTCCTTGCCTGCACATACACTGTGCCCAGCGTAACTCATGGCTGGTCCCCTCCCTCTCCTCTCCAGCTAAACCCAGGTTGGCCTCCGTTCCATAAAAAGGGGATTACGGTTGAAGTGGTTTATATCTTTTCCATGGGCGTGCTGCTTTGTGGTATATTTAAATAAGGAATGTATTTTATTTATTTATTTTGGGGGGTTGGATTTTCATGGGGGAATTTTTGGCCCTGACTTTTTTTTTTTTTTCAAAGCTCATTCTTTCTGTCTTTCCCTAAATACCTTTTACTGACTTCCCGTGTCTGCCTCTGTTACTGCTTTTACTTGAAACAGCTGTATTTACTAGTATGCTCCACCCTCATTATGTAAGGTGGTCTTAACCCTTTTCAGAATGGCTGAAAAGGAAAAAGTGAGGCACGAAGGCTTTTCCAGAACGCTTTTCTGGACCATTACTAATCCCAGATAGGATAGATGCAGAGGGTATCCTGCTCAGGTGCATGGTGTTGAGTTTCCAAGGCATTCTCCAGCCTTAAATTCAAATCAGCCTTGCCCAGGTGGGAAGCGCTCATAATGGGAATCTTCTGCTTCTCAGTTCTGAAGATCTGGATTGTGTTTCGTAAGTACTGCTAGGGCTGGTCTGCTAGGGCTGGTCTGCTGTGGTCTTTGCCGCTCTGTGGCCAGCACTGTATTTGATACAGCATTCCCTGGGAAACATTCGTCAGGATTGTGTAGTTAAAAGTCCTCAATAGTGAGTGGGTAGGGAGGTTGGAAAACGAACAACCGTTGGGTAAAGGCCTAGACTTCAGAGGCAGACAGGGCCCACTCCTGGTTTCTCAAACACTTACCAGTTGGGTGACCTCATTTTTCTCATTTGTAAGGTGGGAATGATAAAATACCCCCTTCATAGGATGCTGTGAGTACTGAATTTACTCACACGGACTGAATTTACTCACAGCGCATCCTCCCGAAGTATTCCTAGTGTGGTTTTCATAGAGATTCTCACTGACTGTAGCCCTCCTTCCGGAGCGAGCCCAAGTCACAGCCTCATGGGGACAACATAGATTGTCAGGGTTGAAAGGGTTCCTCTGGTTCCTGTTCCAACCACGTGCAGACTGATCTTCCACCAACATAATTTTGGAGAGAGCCGCCATTCTCCTTTGCTGGATTACAGCTAGTGGGGAGGAACTCAGTTTTTCCTAAAGCAATTTATTCCATTTTAGAAAACAGTTTTAACAAGAAAATTTTCTTTGCCTGGGGGTTGAACTTATCTCCCCCTGACTGTTGTTACACAGAGCAAATATAATCCTTCTTCCAAATGGTAGGATTTCAAAAATGTTACTGCTGTCGTGCTTCTCACTACCCACTTATCTTAGTTTTCTTCTTTCTTCCATAAATTTTTATAATTGCCTCAACTATTCTGTGTGTGTTAGTCTCTGAGACAGGCCCCCTTCCCGTTCCTGGTTATCTTCCTCCAAACAGGTTCCAGTCTTCTTTGCTTAAGAGTTAGAATGAGTCCTTCTACTCCCTTGCTATCTAAACTTCTATCAACATCCCAAAGCGACATTTTCACTTCAGAGAGCCACACCCCTGGCTTGGCTCCTTCCCACCAGGCTGTTCATTGCATCCCTGGTGTCTCCCAACCCTCCCTGCTGTTGGTCCTATTTTCTCCATCCCAGATTTGCACAGTTGACTTTTTGGAGTCTAAGTGCAACACTCTGCATTATCTTAATTAAATTTTGGCAAATAGTTTAATTTCATCAGCTCTTCAGCGACATTTTCTATTTGGATTCTCTCTTCTAGCATGTTACTACTCCTACCCCCACTCCGTCTGCCGGGTTCCTGGGCTTGCCCTGTGGATCTTTATCCAGGTTGTCAATGGAATCAGCAGAGTCCTCTCTGCTTGTTTAAAGTCTTTCTATGGCTGGGGAGTGGATTACATGAATATATTGTGCTGTTCTTTCTGGCTGGGATGCATAGAAATGTTGAGGTCTTGTTGGCCTGTAGCATCTTCTTCCCCTGGGGTTCTGTTGTTCATATTTTCTCTGGAATGATTTCCTATTAATGCTTAATTCCTCTGTTTGTCAAATACTTTCTAAAGTCTTGGTTACTCTTGGCCCTTTCCATTGTGATTTAAGTTTCATCCTTGTCCTATTAGGCTGGTACCAGCAGCCTCACCAGCATGGGATGGGCCTTGATGTGACACGTGTGTGCGCGCGTGTGGGCATGCACGCCCATGTGTGTGTTCTCTCCTGTAAAGTACTGTAACGTGTGAAGTTAGCTCTTCTGTCAGCAGCAGAGCTCCGCGGAGAAGACTCACTCTTGCAAAGTGATTTCCTTTAACGTCTTGGGCGCCCGCTGGCACAGAGCACATTTGTTTGAGCAGTGCTGGGCATGAACGTGATGAGGAATGAGGCTTAGAGGTGCACAGGCTCTTCCCAAATTTCGAACCAATGATAATGCTAATGACAACAACAGTCACCGCCACCACAACAGCTGCGGGTTGCTAACCTCCTCCTTGTGCCTGGCACTACTCTCACACTTTCTTTACATACTTTCTCTCACTTAATTTAACAATCATGCAAGGCAGAAACCCATCCTGTCCTCATTTGACAGATAAGGAAACTAAGAGAGGTGAAGTAATTTTCCCAGGTTTGAGCAGTAGAGTCAGGGCTCATTCAGGCAGACTGGTCTCAGGTCTGCGCTCCCCTTGCTGATCATGCCATCATTCCTCAACAAGCCTTCTAAGTCAGCCCCCTTGCTTGTCTTCCAAACCCAATTCTCAAATAAGAAGGAGGAAAGAAGGGGAAAAAAAATGAGCCCCGGTTGAAATAGTGAGCACCTGTTTGATGCGAGGCATCCCGAAAGGAAGACTGGGGCTGCGTTCTGGATAGTTGGTGGTAGAGCCGTCATGTCCAGTTTGGGGAAGCAGGCGGCATTCAGATTGGAGCTTGAAGGATGAATAGTGTTCCCATTGGGAGTGATGGAAACGTGGTACAGATTTGCAGGAGTTCATGGTTATGTTGAACAAAAGAGAGCCTGAGCCCAATTTAAAATGAATAGAAACTGTTCTTGAAGAAATGTCATCTAACAAGGGTGTTTAGAGAAGAATCCATTAGGTCAAGTCTTAGGAAAAGTATCACCATGGTTAGATGGCTAATATTTTTATTTTGGATTTGAGGGGATAAACTCCTTAAGAAGAATTCTGAGGAGGCTTCTTGACCAGTATTTTCCCCAAAAGTATTTGCTTAAATTTTTGCTGGGATTGCCTTCCTTCCCAATTAAATGTACCACTGGGCTTCTCTCCGCCTTGATCTCTGGGCTCCCCCACCCTGAGATCGGGTCCTGATAGAACAGGACATATAGAAGGTGCATCCCAGTTGGAGTAAATATGCCTCCGCTTTCCACAGCCTTATACTGCCTGTGTGGGCTTCGACTCCTCTTGTCCAAAACACCAGTCTGGCTTCTCGACCCCTGATTCATTCTGCACTTTGGCAGTAGTGTGGATTGTGGTTCCTGAAATTCAGCCAGCACATTTAACCACCCACCTTGACTCCCTCTTGAGTTTTTCGGGCTCCCTAGTTCCTGTACTTCCTGTCTGCTACCTGGCATACCCACTTCTTGCTCCCCTACCCTCTAGAAATAGTGTATGCCCTGACTCAGGCTGGTCTACAAGATGTGGAGCCCATGGTCCTCTTCTAATCTGAGATATGTGGGCTTAACCATGGACCTGTACATTTTGTGCTTCTCTCCTTGAACTTGAGCTGCTCCTGGCCCCTGCCTTGACCCCTCCAGCTTGGCTTCTTGCCTTCTCACCCTCTCCTCCCTTTCAAGTATCTCTCCATAGCATCGACACTGAATTTGGACATTCACCACCTAAGCCTTGGGTCCTGGAATTGGATTTCAGGAGGTTCTTTGTGGCCTGGACCTTCACTGGAGACTGGAGATGCCCAGCTTGTGGTTGTATCCTGGAAACAACCTCAGACTTCCTTTTCATGGCCACCTGAAGGCATTTATGATGCCCAGGGTAAAGTGTAGAGATGCTCCAGGGCTGGGCACTGTGCATGATCAATTACTTACAGTGTGCTGCTGAGTTTCCTACAACCCAAGGAGAAAATAGAGCAGATTTTTCTGCAGTTGAAAAGCTCAGCAGTGATGATTTCATTGAAGAGATATCTTGTTCAGAAATGTGGTACAGAAGTTTCTGGCCTATCTTGCACTTTACTGATATTCTTTCTTCTCCTCCCCATCTCTGCCCAGCTCTAGAATGTATGTAGATAAGTGTTTAAATATGGAGTTTCTTTCTTTTTCTTTTTTTTTAAATTTAAATTCAATTGACCAACATAGTACACCATTAGTTTCAGATGTAGTTTTCAATAATTCATCAGTTGTGTATAACATCCAGTGCTCCTGGGTGTTGGGATTAAGGAGGGCATGTGATATATATATGGGGTTTCTAACTGGTATTAATGAGAAACCAATAATGAGTACAATTTGATATAACCTTAACTGAATAAAAAGACAAGCCAAATCCTGGTTTCTGTCACCACCCCCACTTTTTCTTTTAACCGTGGGACCTTGTACAAGTATCTTTCTGAGTCTCAGTTTTCTCATCGGAAACCTTCAGAATGATAGGACTAACCCTTCTCCTATGGGGCTGATGCAAGGTTTATATGAGATCAGATGTCTGCAGATGCCTCCTAAATTTAGAGCTCTGTGAATACCTTAATGAGTCCACCCACGATATCTGATTTTAACCACTAAATCCTATATCTGAAAGATGATCAGCGTGCATTTTCAGAAGAGGAAACTCAATAATGAGTTCAAAGTCACCCATGCCTTCAGACTCTTGCTAGGTTTTCCTTTTCACTTCTTAAGGGGCATCTTTTACAAATGCAAATAAAGCACCTCACCAGCCAAGTCAGCAACCCAACCAGGGGAAGTTTAGAGGACTTTTTGCCTGAGTAATTGAGAAATGGCAGTTTCCAAGAAAGTAGAACCACAGAAGGGACTGTGTGAAGGATGGGGTTGTTTAAAGGAGCTATTGATTGAATGCCTACTATGTGCCAGGAACAACAATGAATAAAGCAAGTGAACTGTCCTCATAACTAGAATAGCTCAAAATGACATGGAATGCAGTCTGGGCTGCTGCTTCCCACCCAATGACTGACAAGGCAGAGGCCACCATGCTAGGTTCAGAGAGGATGTGATGGTGGGGGGAAATGCTAGAACAATAAGGGAGGCGACACCAAGCCCTCAGGAACCACTGATGAAAACTAGTCCCACTCATCCCTTTTAGTGGGTACAAATATGCAGAAAAACTCACATGTCAAAAAAAAAATAGTACAAGTAGAATTAAAAAAACTCATGGGGAAAATATTAATCTGAGAACAATTGTATCCGAGAAAGCATTTAAGTATGCCTCTGCAGCTAGCTGGCAAACAGCACCAGTTCTGCATTTTATTAGAGCCCTAACTCTGTGTAGAACACTGACCTTATTTGAGAAGCATTTCATAAACACTGACACACAGCGCAGCAGCATTGGAGGCCACAAGGAGATCCAGGGCCTCCTCTGCGCTGCCAGCTTCCCCTCCTGGGTGCTTGCGGCTGTCGCTAGATCACTAGACACTGTTTCCCCGTGGTGCTAATTCCCTTTCTTCTCTTTTAGGTTTAACAAGCAGGTAGGGATTTTCCCAGGGGAAAATGAAACAGGGGGCTTTGGACTGGCATGTGCTCTTTGTGCAGGTTTGCCTGCGAGAGGGGTGGGCTATGTGCTATACTAAGCTTAGAGGGGAAGGGTCCGAGAACTTTGATTTAGCCCAGTTTCTTGTTGGAGATCTCATCTTGTGCCTGGGACCTAGTGCTGCGTGTATGTGGAGGAGGCTGGTTCTCAGGCGGCATTCACCTGGTCCTTTGGATTGGAAGGCCTGCGGCTTGTAATAGCCCTAAGAAATGTGTACACCACATCTCCTCCTACTAGAAGCTGGCGGTTTTCTTTCCATCTGCTGCCAGCTGAAAAATCCTGAATTTCTGCCGTGGAACTTGGCTCTGTCCCTCCCCCATCTCATTTCCTTCCCTAGCCAAGAGATTTTTAGGCTTTGGAGGTGTCTCTAGGGATCTGGTCTACCCCTTCCCCAGTGATCCAGCCACCTGGACAGATAAGTGTCTTAGAGTAGTCATAGGAGGCGACCTCCTGAGAAGTTTGCCCCCTCTCATGTCAGCCTTGCTCACAGTGTTGGTCCAGAATAAAGATCTCTCACCCTTAGGAAGCCTCTGCCAATCTGAAGCTGGAGAGACAGAAAAGGGACCAAATCTAGTACCAAAAAACCTACAAAACAAAACAACAACAAAAACAAGGAATAATGTGGAGCTGGAGGGGAGAGGCACAAAATGGGTGGGTTGGGACAGCAGCTTATACTCAAGGCCCTAAGCACCAAAGTAGCTTGTTTAGAGTCTAGAAAGGGAAGACCTCAGATAGGAAAACTATAAGGGAAGGAACGCTGGGAACCAGGCCTGGAGCAGGAATCCAGAGTGGGAAGGCCAGTTACTTCATGGGAGTTTTTTAATGAGTCTGGTGCCCCCCCCCCTTCTAATTACTTCATACCACAAGATGGTAACCAATCTGCTCTGTTTACTCTGTTTAGGCATACATTTTAATACTTTCTGAAACATTTCCCATAAGCTTCCTCCTGCCATGTGCCCTCCTTGTATGTTCTAGAAATTTTGCAAAGACCTAAATCTCCTCTGCGTTCTTTCCTGACTGGAGCTGCATGCTGATTCAAGCCATATTCAGCCAGGAAGCTCTCTTCCCGTCTTTAAAACAAGAAACATCTCCTTCTGAGAAGACTGCGCTACAGTTTTCTTTGTCTGTGTTGCTAACGAACAAAGAGGCCCCACTGCAAAACAGCATTTCACGAGCATAGCGGGACTGATAGGACCTCTTGCCAAATGTGACTGTGTGTAGTTGTGCGGGGTGGGGGAAGCAGCTTTGTCAAGAGGAGAGCCGAGGGAGGCAGCTCGGGGGAATTTTTAGCAACTGCAGCATGGTGTAGTGGAAAGAATACTTGCATGGGAATTCAAAGACCTGGCTGCATGTCCGACACACCGAGTGCCCTCAGACAAGTCACTTGACCTCTCTGGGCCTCAGTTTCCTCGTCTTTAGAGGGGATGAAGGGAACAGGCTGGATGATCTCCAAGGATCCTTTCAGCCCTATATGTCCTCACTTCTGGGGGCTGGGATTTGAGGTTTAGACCTGAGCCAACATCCAGCCAACCCAAGGGACTTTCTAGAGGCAGTAGAGTGGCCGGGACAACTGCTTCAGGGAGTGGCTGGTCCTTGATTAAGGCTCAAATAATGAGCTCAGCTCCACAGTTAGCCTTCTGAAATTAAGAAAGAGAAAGATGTTTCGTTTCAAAAATAGAAGTTGGTGTCTCTTCAAACTGATTGGCTTTGGGTTTTGTAGACTTTGTGCACAGACATAATTTCCCTCCCTCTACAGCAGAGCAGCGCGGAGTTATCGATACTGGAGTTGGCGTGACCTGGGCTCAAGTGCTATAGCTAACTAGGTAATCTTGGGCATGTTCTTTACAAGACCAGTGCTCTAACCCCTGAGCTATGGAGCGTGGCATGTTCTTTAATAGTAAGCTGCTTCATCGGGTTGCTGGAAGGTTCAGATGAGGTAACACATGTCGAGCTTAGAGGACAGTGCCTAACCTTAAATAACCACTCAAAAAGCCATTATCCTGATTACTTATTGCTGCTTAACAAACCACCCCAAAACTTAGCGTTGTAAAGCAACAACCATTTCACTGGTTATTGCCCTATGCTGCTTTGAGTCAGTGTTGGGGACGTAGCTCAAATGGGATGGCTTGTCTCTGCTTCTTAATGTCTGAGGCATCAGTGTGGGAATGATTGGGGGAAGAGTTGAATGTCTGGGTGCTAGAATCATCTGCAGGCTGTTCACTCACACACCTGGCAAATAGACTGGGTTGACTTGAGGTCTGGCCTTGGCTGGGATCGTTGACCAGAGCCCCTGCATGTGACTTCTCTATGTGGCCTGGGCTTCCTTATAGCATGGTGGCCTTCGAGTGTTCTAACTTCTCACATGGAGGCTCAGAGCTCCAAAAACAATGTGACAATAAACAACAAAGAGGTTGCATGACTTTTTAGGAGCCGGGCAAAAATTGTCCCTTCTGTTGTATTTGATTGTTCTAAGCAGCACAAGTTAGTCCAGATTCAAGGGTGAGGATCACCTCTCAAAAGAAGTCCCAAAGAATTTATGGCCATTGCCACCGTGTTTTACATCCTCTACAGCCATTTAATTCTCACTGTTGGTTTCTATGCTGTGTAACTGATCTCTTAACTCCATAAAAGCCTCTTGAGGGCAGAAGCTATACATTTCTCCACAGGGGCTTAGTACAATGCTTGTGAGCATAAGACTAAGTCAACACATTTTTAAAAATTTTTAATTTAATTTAATTTTATTTCTTGTCAGTGTTCCAGAGTTCATTGTGTACGCACCATACCCAGTTTAAAGTAGCAAAATGACTTGAGTAGGCAGGAGGTTTAGTGGAAAGACCCTGAGCCAAAGAGAGAATCAGAAATCCATGTTCAAAAACGAGTGCTTTAGCAAATTACTCGTGTTTCTAGATTCAACTTTCTCCCTTCACCCCACCATGGAGACACTAATACCTATCTCAAGCATTGTTCGAAGAATGAGGGATAATATATGCAAAATGGCCAACACATTGTTAGTTGATGTTAGTGGACATTGTGAAGCATTGTGGCACTGTGGCAAGGACACAGATGCTCAAGGTGATAGACCGATTTCAAATCCCACCGCTTACTGTGGGACTACAGAGAAATCCTTTCATCTCTTTTATGGGAAAAATGGAGGTAATAGTATATATGTTTTAGGTTTATTTTGAGGATGATTAATACATTATGTAAAGCTTCTAGCTCCGTCCCTGACACAGAGTAGGGACTTAACATCTAGCACCTGCACATTGAACAGCCACAGTTAAAAATTGTTGTTCTTTTTTCATATATTGACTTATCTGCGAATTGACACATCTAACAATTATTTATTTAATGCTAATAACTCATAATAGACTCATTTCTCAAGTCCGTACATGCTAGGGGTCTGTGGATGCCTAGATCTGGGAAGATTAGTCATGGATGGAGAACTGGTCCTTTGGCAAGGAGCTCATGGGTGCAGGCCAGCTGCTTGGGACAAGGTCCTTTTTGAACACAGGTGCAGTTGAGTTTTAATTGCCCCTGTTGACTCTTGACCCCAGAATGCCCCTGGCTTCCTTCAGGTACAGCTATTTTGCTCAGATATACGTGTGTGTCCTTTCCTCTTTGGGTCTATCTTCTCCTTCATTGCCATGTAATTACAGGCAACATGCAAGCTCTTTGTGTCTGTTTTTGTTGTGGGTGGTCTTTTAAAAAAACATTGTTTTCCTGGTTCAAATGTGTCGAACCGTACCAGTCTTGTCTGTGTGGAGCCAACCAGGACACCCAATTTAATTTTTCCAGGTGGTTCCTGGGACCTGAAGCTCTGTTACGAACCGTTGACTAGGAGCTCCTCTGTTTCTTCCTGAAGATCTCCCCAAAGCCCCAACCTTAGACTTTTTTTAGAAAACAAGTCTAGATAATCTGATAAAATAAATTGTCCTTTGGAAAAATACACACACTCATAAGATTTTGTGAATGATCTTGAGGCCATTTGTTTTCACCTCCCCAGGTGGTATATTTCTTCTGAATCACTGTTTCATGGGCTTCTGGGCTTCTGCTAAGTTCTACTTGAGGATCATAGTGTACCTGTGAGACTTAGGTCTTCCCATTTTTCCACATCTTGCACTTCCTCCATCGTGATAGACATGTGCTGTGTTTGGCTGCTGAGGATTCAGCCTTCCTTCCTAGCCAAGTAGCATCTTCTGCACCCACAGGGTACAAATTGGTTGGTGTGTCATCTGGGGCCTTGCCCTACCCTGGTCAGAAGATGAGCTCATGCCCCAAAGTCAGGTCCATCAGGTGCTTCCTCCCTGAAAATGGAACCTTGACCAAAGGGACAGAGAGATTGGCCACGATGGCTTGCCATTTCAGGTAAGCACTTGTGCAATGACCAGAAATTGCCTGCTTTCCTTCTCCCCAGCCCTGTCCTTAGAATCCCTTTGAGTCTAGAAGTTCCTGATAGTCTTCTAGTGAATTCTCTTTTGCTCAGATTCATAAACTTGCCACCAGATAACTCTGAGAAAGCCACAGACAATAAACTTCTGGGGTGGGAAGTGGCATACTGAAAGAGATTGTGACTGGCATTTGGAAAAAGGCAGGCCCGGGTTTGAATCACAGTTTTACCAATTCACCAGCTGGGTACCCTTAGGCAAGTTCATTTTTCTCTTAGGATGTCAGCATCATTGCAAAATAAGGATAATGAGTCCTGAAAACTTGATTCTCAAACTTGGCTGTGCCTTAAAATCACCTGGGGAGATTTTAAAATTACCAGTGTCTGGGTCTGGTCCTCAGAGATTCTTCTGAATGATTTTGGGGTGCTTTCCTGAGTGTTGGGATTTTATAAAGCTCCCAGGTGTTTCTAATGTGCAGCAGCACTTGAGAAAATTGACCTGAAGAAAGTCTTCAAATTATAGAGAAGATTAAATGATACAAGTTATGTAAAACCCTTAGCATAATGGAGAGATTGATAAAAGTCATTCTCCTTTCCTTTCCTTTCTTAAGATGAACCAGAATCTCTTGCCTTTCTTTGCTTCTAGCATAGTTTTCTTTGTTTGGAGTAGTCAGAGCCATGCATGACAAGCACAGTGCAATACAACCCTGCTTATTTATACCATTTGAGGTGAAGGCCAATCATAGACATAGCCAGAATTATAGAATATACAAAAATGTGATTACTGTCACATCCGTGCAATAGCTAGGACGAGTTCAACAGTGTTTTGTGAGAGCATTCTATGGAGTAACTGCTTTAATGAGAAATGAAATTGATTTATAATTACCATGGCAACAGCAAAATAGAGTGATGTCTTCCCGAGGGATCTGGATCAGGAACCCAAGAGGTCTGCCAGATCTGTCCTGCAACGTGCTGAGTGACCTTGGCTCAGGCAGTTCATTTCTCAAGTCCTCAGTTTCCCCAGAGCCCATTTGCCAATGGGTACAGCTTCAACAGAATTTTTTAAGGAAATATGTTGATGTGACAATTGTTAAGATACTGATGAAAAGATTCCTATAGGAAGCAGAGTGAAAGCAGGGCCTTGAGCCTCTTGAGAAGATACTTACCGATCTCACTTCTCCCATCTGCCATCTCCCTTCTCCTTCTACCCCACAGACTCTCCCATATCTTACCAAGTAGGAACCTATCCAAACCTCCATCTTTATAAAGGGCTTTCTATAGAGAGGGTACAAAGGGAAACTCCCATCTTAGCCTAGGGTTTGTCTGCCTGAGTACTGGTGATATTTAGGGCTGGGCATTTTTTGATTGTAGGGAGTTGTCCTGTTCATCTTTAGCTATCCAGCAGCATCCCTGACCTCTGCCCATGACTCCAATCTCAGCCCCTCTCTACTCTGACAACTAAAAGACGTCTCTAGACATTGCCAAATGTCCCTTGGGGGACAAAACCATTTCTGGTTGAGAACTACTCCTCTAGCCCAGTCACAGTAAAGTGGGCTTAAATTAACAAAGCACCATAAATGTTGTGAAGGTACAATGGTTAATCTCTCTAGTGCCCTCACAGATTTTCTTAAATGCCGGTGAGCCAGAGAGCTATCAGGAATCCTTACATCCATTGTTACAGATGGGGGTTCTGAATTACAGAAAAGTTAATAGTAGTAATAATAACCACTGGCTACCATTTATTGAGTGTTTATTATGTGTTATGTGCATGGGTAAGTGCTTTATATATTACATTGTCCCAATTAATAGTTACATTGACAGAGTTCACAAATAGTGGCCAGTAGGCCAAGTCAAGCCTTCCGATGTGTTGTACTTGGCTCACAAGGTATTGGCTCATACAATTGGTCTTTTTAGTGTCCATTTCTTGCCAACATTTTAAGATTGGGTGAATTCATATAAAAATCTACCGCTAGCTTCTTTTTTTAAAAAATTGGTAAAAGGTGGCAAATAGGAGGGTCAGCTTGGCTCAGTGGCAGTAATTGGCTTTTAGATGAGGCGTGTCCCCGTTGCACCACAGTCCCCGCCATTCCTTGCTGTAACTCCAACTGTATGTTAGATGCCATTTCGCCTGATGTTATTTTCCTCCTGCTTAGCCCAGCTTCCCTCACTGGTATCTTCAGCCTGGTTTCTCTCGGTGGTTGTATTTGTGGTTTCCTTCCTTACATCTGCAGTGTGTCGTGTATATTACTATATTCCCATCTTAAAATGGGAAAACTAAAGCTCAACTGAAGGAAAGCGCTTGTCCCAATTCACACAACACATCAGCTAGGAGAGAAATCTGAGCCTCCTTCCTCGCCAGCATAGCCTCCAGCCATCACAGAGTAGCTGCTGGTAGAATCTCCCTGCATCCTAGGATGCTCCAGCCAGAGCTTCTGCGTCTTAGGGCTTCCTTGGAGAACCAAATCTCATCGTCCTTTTGCTCACCAGGAAACCACATGTCACCAGCATAGGAAGAGTGTCCTCCGAGTGTAGCTCCCAAGCTACGTTTCCCCTGTGTCTGTGCCACTCTTTGGTCTGTGTCCAAGGGCTGCTCCACACACTCCCACGTAGCCGAAGGGCCAGCTGGTGTGTGTGCTTCTGCCTAAGATGAGGCGGCTTGCCTGCGGGGAGGCTGTGATTGCTTTAGGAAATTAAGTGGGAGTGATTAATTAGGAAATGTACTGAGGACTCTGGAAAGAAATAGATGAAAAAGAAAAAAAAATTGGAACTCTAAATACAGAATGCTTCTGGCCACATGGCTAAGGATACTGTGTTCAGTGGAACCTAAGGCATTTGATCCTGTTATTTCTGCTGCTTTGATATACCATCCCCCCTTGCACAAGGATGCTGGAAGGAACCACAGAATCAGCTGGTTCAACCTCTTTTTTTCACCAAATGGCAGCAAGAGCCTCGAGAGACCACCAGAGGAAGCTGGCAGCTTCTAAGGAACAGATAGGCTTGAGACTCAGAAAGACCCGATATATAATCGTGGGCAGATCTCTGAGTCTTGGGCTTCACACTGTGAAACCAAGGTAGCATTAACCGTTGCCAAGGTTTGTTTGCAAAGAATTAGTGAACAAACGCGTGCACAATGACTGCTTAAAGTAATAAATGCCGGCACTGTTCTAGCACATTGCTATGTTTTCTTATTTTTTTACAGCAATTCTATGAGGTTGGTACTATTACTAGCTCATTTTATAGAAGAAGAACAAAGGCACTGAGAGGATACATTATTTACTCAATGTCCCATAGCTAGTAAGTGGCAGAGTCAAGTTTCTCATGCGGTCTGAGTCAGGAATCCACCTTAACCACTAAGAATTCTGCCTCATATACATATTATGTAATGTATAGGTGACATTGTATAATCAACATAATAAGGCATTTATGTGTGATACAATTTATTGTACATAAAATAATTAATATATAAGTAATTGATATATAATGTGCTATATTAGGTGGAACCCTATGGAATTGCCATTCTCATTAGTAGAAAAGTTGACTAGCAGTAATTTTGTAGAGTTCATCCTAAAAAATGATATATACGTCACAGAAATTTTTCCTTCTCTTACCTTCAGCAAGTTCCTAACTTTGAACCTTAGTTTCCCTCTCCATAAAATGGGGCTGATATCTCAAACACACGGTGCTGCCATACAGAATCAGTCAGACCGTGAGTGGAAAGCACCTAACACAGTGCTCGAAAAATAGGATCCGTTGTTTTTTTTTTCCAGTCACAGCCATGGCTCCTCACACACCTGCAGGGTCCTGCTATGTAACAGCCCTTCTCTCACCCCCAGTGGTTTGGCTTTTGGCTTGAGGGTGTCCATGTCCAATAAAACTTTTAAGTTATAGGCAAAGTATTAGGCTCAGGGGCTATTTTTCATTCCATGGACTTTGATATTTTCAATATGCTTCAGTCTAATATAAAGCTTCCTGTCAGGCCAAGCTGAATGTGTTGCCTTCCACTCACTTAAGAATTACGGTGCTGCCAGCATGAAATACCACCCTGCCTAGCCTCATGGCTCATTCCTTCTGTGTTTTCCCTTGGGTCCACATGGTAAAGCCCCCTGCTGTTCTCACTGAATTTTTGTCAGTCAGTCTTCTCTTTGGAAACTCAACTTGAGTCCCATCTGTAGGTTTTATGAAAGTTCTTTCTGGTCCTTTGGGGTATATGCTTTGTGACTTTGCGGAGAGCTGCGTGGTGATAGCCGCTCTCTTTCCCCAAACACTTTGCCAAAATGAAGAAATAAGACTAAGACCTCATCTCAAATCCTAGCTGTGCATCTGGACGGGTGTTTGGAGTCCTTGCAGTCAGCCTGGAAGATCATGAGGAGACTGAGTCTGCCCTCACCCCAGAGCCCTTCGGGGGGTCTTGGAGGCTAGAGGAAGTAGCTGAAGTGGGGTGGGAAGTAGTTTGGGTCTGTGCACTAAAACTAGAGTAACATCACATTGTGTCAGGCACTATGCTGAGTGCTTCTTACTGTTTTATTTAATCCTCCCCAAGACTAGGATTAGGGCCAAATTGAGGCACAGAAAGGACTTATAGTTTGCCCGTAGTCACACATGTGACAAACAGTAGACCGGAAATTCAGGGCGGTCCACTTGACCCATAGCTTTGGTTTCTTAACCACCACACTCTACACCTTATTGTCTTCATTTTTGAGCTTCTACCAAGTGGGCTTCCTAAAGCAGTAAGTTTTACTGATTCCTAGCTGTGGAAACAAATGCAGAAGCTGATGCAGCTGGTCCCTGAATTAAAGCCCGGAGATACTTGTGACCTCAGTTGCTGCCTGGGTCTCTTTTGCAGAGCTATGCTTCCCTGTGCAAGTTTCAAATCCTGTGAGCAGGAGAATCAGGAAGGAGGTGTACGAGCAGTCAAGTCCAAAGGACTGATAGGGTACTGTAAACAGGAGAGCCGGTGCATTCATTTGGCAAAGCTGTACTCGGTACCCCCACGTGCACCTGTGATACTCTGGTGACCAAGCCATTTCTTATCTCCTCAATTTGCTCTTAACAGGAAACAACCACACCACACCTACCATGGTGGTTGTAATCAAAACAACAAAACAAAGACCAAAAACCCAGCAAGTGACAAGTGTTGGTGAGAATGTGGAGAAATTAAAATACAATGTAAAATGGTTTCTGTGAAAAGCAGTGTGGCTGTTCCTCGAAAAGTTAAATGTAGAATTACTGTACGATCCCGCAATTCGACTAAGTTTACACTCAGAAGAATTGAAGGGTGGGGGGACTCAAACAAATGTCTATGTCACTATTCAGGGCTGTATTATTCACAATAGTCAAAAGGTAGAAACAACCCAGGTGTCCGTCAACAGATGAATGAATAAGCAAACATGATCTAGGGATACAATTCAATGTTATTCAGCCTTCAGAAGGAATGGAGCGTTCTGGCACATGATACAAGGATGAACCTTGAAAATATGTGAAGCAAAATAAGTTAGACACAAAAGGACCAGTATTACATGATGTCACTTATATGAAATATCCAGAATAGGCAAATTCATAGAGACAGAAAGGAGATTAGAGATTATCAGGGTCTGGGAGTGGGGTGGTGTGGAGAGTAGGAACTTAATGCTTAATGGGTATAGAGTTTCTGTTTGGGGTGATGAAAAAGATTCAGAAATAGATAGTGGTTATGGTTGTACGATATTGTGAATGTACTCAATACCACTGAACTATGTACTTAAAAATAGTTACAATTAGAAAGGATGAATATCTACCATTTACATCAACATGGATGGAACTGGGGGGTACTATGCTAAGTGAAATAAGTCAATCAGAGAAACACAATTCTCATATGGTTTCACTCTTATGTGGACCATAGGGAATAGGGCAGAGGACCACAGGGGAAGGGAGGGAAAACTGAAGGTGAAGAAATCAGAGAGAGAGGCAAACCATGAGAGACTCTCAACTCTGGGAAACAAACTGAGGGTTGAGGGAAGGGAGTTGAGTGGGGGGATGGGTGATGGGAATTAATGAGGGCACATGATATGATGAGGGCTGGGTATTATATTCAACTAATGAATCATGGAACATTATATCAAAATTAATGATGTACTATACATTGGCTAATTGAATTTAAATTAATAAATTGTTGAAATTATAAATGTTATGCTATATATATTTTAGCACAATATAATAAAAAATCAATCTTATCACAAGAGAAGCAAAAAATCGTTTTTGCAAAGGAGCAGAATCTTGCAGAAATCTCTTTCTTACTCATCTCAGCACCCAGGCCTTACACCTAGCACAGGGCCTGGTGTATAGTGGATATATATTCCTTTTTTTGCTGAACCAAACTGGGAACAGACTAATTCCATTTGTAGTTGAAAATGGCAGTGAGGCTGTTGAGTGTAAATTTTACTACCATGGCAACTGTGGAACACAAAGACAATAAATATGAAAACGCAGTAATATTTTTGGCAGGTAGGGTCAGCCGGAGGTAACATGGCCCATTGCAGGTAAATATAAGATTTGAGGGAGAGTGAATTGTTAGTAATTGTTATAAAAACTCAGAGTTGTAACTGGGCTGTGTTCTCTTTGTTCTGGTTGAGGCATTCAGAGAACGCTCTGGACCAGTGGAACCAGAATGTGTGGAAGGGTGGAGTCCACATTGATATTGGACTCCAGGAATCTTTGTTTGAAGGAAGCTCTCAAGGACAGACAGGAGGCCACCTGTATTTCTTTCCAATTATTCATGACATAAAGTTCAAATCCTCACGAAGAGGTGTTGTGGTCTCTACATGTCCTGGGCTGTTAGCAGAGTCACAGCTGCTACCCAGGGGGAAGAAGAAAGACCACAATTTGGCATTTAAGGAGATAGGCTGGGAGGAGAGATGACGAATTCATCTTGCCGTGGTGTTTCATGGGCCCAATGCTTCTTTTAGAAAAAGAAAATGGTTTCTAAAAGCTGATGCGAATTGTGGGTTATGTTTTGTTGTGCTTCTTCTGTAAATGGAGGCTGAGATAACCATTTTTGGATTAGGAAGGAAAGTCATTGCCTCTTCTCCCCTCTAGCACCCTCTCCATCTTGATTGATGTACACACATAGACATGAAATACATACATTGAATTACTATTAGCACGCAGGGAGCAGTCTTGGAATCCAAGAGGTTGATCCCCTGCAGTATCCACCATGCTGTACCCAGCCCACCTGTGACTTCCTTCTTTCAGACTCAGAGTTGTGAGCTGTATTCCCTTCTCATGTGTTGTGGGACATGGCAGCACCATGAAAGAGCCTGGCGCTCTGACGCAGCTGCTGGGTAAACCCCATTTGGAAAGGTCCTTAGGCAGCCTCTGAAGGAAGCCTGGAGCTGATTTCATGATCATACAAAAACCATGGGATTTGGAATTACGGCTAAATTTGAATCCAGACTTTGATACTTAATAGTTGTATAACTTTGATGAGTCACTAAACTTCAGTTTCCTCATCTGTAAAATGGGCACAAGGATACCTGTGTCAGGGTTCACGTGTACAGCACCCTACATGAGCAGCCCCTGTACACAGCCTATAAGTAAGCAGCTGCCTAGTACTTGGGAGCTATTATGAAGATACCAAGCAGCCATTTTGTGTTGCTTGGTTCTGGTGGTAGAGTGTATTGATGCTGGTCTGCTTGAAAAATCCAAGCCAGCCATAATTTAGCAGAGGTTACAGTAGCACCCAGCTCCATGCCATGATACAAAGAGCTAACATGTAGAGATTGCTCACTGTGTTTAAAGCACCAAGCTAATTGCTTTATGCAAGTAATCGTGTTCAATTCTCACAACTCTATAATTTTGGTACTATTATTATACCCACTTTTCAGATGATAAAACTGAGGCTTAATGAGGTTAAATGACTCATCCAAGACCACTCAACTAGTAAGTACTTGAGACTAGATAGTTTGACTTCAGAGCCCAGGTACGTAAGCAACACACTGGCCGTTGTGGGCAGGAAAACCTTCTTTGGGATTGCTTTGCAAGCTGAGCCAAGAAGATGCCAGTCTCAAGACCTGTCATGTGTTCTGACTGCTCAGTCTTAGAAGCCCATGTCTTATCTTGAAAATCTCCCCATTTGCCCATTGAATCAAGTACCCATTCTTTGTTGCTTTTCCAGGCTTGCCAAATCCAGTCCCCATCAATCATACATTGTTTTTCATTCTTTCATTCATCCTGTCAACATTCATTTGCTCAACACCTCCCTTGAACCATGACTATTAGTGCTGGAGATCATTTAGGCCCCAGGCACAGTCGTGGTGACTTTTACACATATTCCTTGGTATTCCTAATACATCTCTACATGATAGACTTCATTACCACTCACCACTTATTACTACTTTACAGTTGACACAACAGAGGCCATTAGGAGGTTAAAGTAGTTGTTTAAGATTCCAAGAAGTATGTCAGAACTAGGAGCCAAATTCTTTCATCAACTTTTGACCCAAGGAACTGTCTTCCCTTTCTCAATGCCTTTAGCACTAACTAGTCCTCTAAACTAGTGGTTCCTAAACTTGAGGAGGCATCAGAATCACCTGGAGAGCTTGTTTAAACACAGAATGATGGGGCCTCACTTCCCAAAGTTCTGATTCAGTAGGCTGGGATGAGGCTGAAGAATGGGCATTTCTAATAAGTTCCCAGGTGATGCTAATGCTCCTGGCTGGGGGATCCCACTTTGGGAACCACTTCTAGTCCAAGCTCTTCGAGGACAGGGATCCTATCTTTGTTGTTCTTCTAGCATTGCACAGTGACTGGCACAAAGTAGTTGTTTGATATGCATTTGTCATTTTGAATTTTTTTTAAAGATTTTATTTATTTATTTGAGAGACAGCACCAGAGAGAGAGAGAGAGAGAGAGAAATGGGCAAGCATGGTGGGGGGCGGAAGGGCAGAAAGAGAGGGAGAGGCAGACTCCCACTGAGCAGGGAGCCTGACCTAGGGCTTGATTCCAGGATCCTGGGCTCATGACCTGAGCTGAAGGCAGATGTGTGACCTACTGAGCCACCCAGGCATCCCTTTCATTTTGAATTGTTTGATCATATATCCATTTCTTCTTTGTATATCACATTGTGTTTTTATTTTTCAGTGTGCAAATTCTTAGTCTTTGCCATTTAGGATTTAAACTCCTGGGGGTCAGGAATTTCACCTTACACTTCTTTTTTTTCTTTTTTTAAATTTAATTTTATTTTTCCAGTGTTCCAAGATTCATTATTTATGTACCACACCCAGTGCTCCATGTAATACGTGCCCTCCTTAATGTCCACCACCAGGCTCATATAACCCCTCACCCTCCTCCCCTCCAAAACCCTCAGTTTGTTTCTCAGACTTCTTAGACCCAGCCTTGGACACACCGGATGTTAAGTAAATGTCAGCTGGTTGGTTGGTTGAATCAGAGACCAACCTCACCAAGACCCAATTTGCAAACCACTTGAACTCTGGGAGTACAGCCCTTGAGACGATCTCTAGTATATAGTCGGTGCTCAATAATGTTCATTGAATGCATATCACCAGTCTTTGTGGCTTTGTGGCCAAAAAACTCAAGTTTCTCTGATATCTTGAGCCCAGTTCCGGCTTGGGGGCTCACCCTCAAAGCATAGTTTGGTGGATGGAATTTTCCAGGATTTTCAGTTCACCTGTAGTCATGATTCTTAATCCTAGCTACACATTGGAATCACCTGGGGGGCTTTAAAATAATATTGATGCCTGATATTTACCCCGAGAGATTCTAATTTCATTGTGCTCCGTCTGACCTGGGCAGCAAAGTTTTAATAGTTCCCTGGGTGATTCTAATGGGCAGCCAAGAATGGGAACCCTGAGCATTTGGCTGCATGTATTTCTCTTGTACATTTGGGGAGGGCTGTTCACGTATATGGCTGTGGGGAATATGGATGCACACGTGTGTAGAGCAGTGCAGAGTTCTGCAGTCCTTGAGTGGCACAGAGTGAGCATAAGGGTGCAGAATTAGAAGTCAAGCCTTAGGTAAAAGCTTGGCAAAGCCAGAGGGTACCTGAGAGCGTTGAGCAGGCCTGCCTCTGTCTCCTGTGGCTGCCTTCAGCTGACCGCTGGTTGCCACTTTCCACGGCTGAGGTGGCTCAGTTTCAAGGCTGAATGCAGGTGGTGTGGCTTTTGCAAGGCCCTTTTGTTCACCCTCAGTTCAGAAGGGGCCATCCTCCCAGGGGCTGAGGTGTGGGGCTTAGTGTTTGGCAGCATGCACATCAGGGCTACGTTTATTCTTGGGTTTCTTGCTGGATATGCACACGGCTACTTGAGACCCATGAACTGGCTGAGAGCAATGGGAAAGGTCATGCCTGGGCCCCCAGCCTAGCTGGTTGCTTGACTCAGCACAATCCTGGTGTAATTAAGCATGACAAGAAGAAAAAGGGGAAAGGGCTGGTGGTTACCAGTGTGCACTCAGCCCAGGCCCCCCGGGACCAGAGCATTCAGAAGTACCAGCTGTTCTCAATTTTATTGGAGCTGAGACTTGGCTCCCCTACAGCCATTTCCACCCATTTCTCCCAGGCATTTGGGGTGTGGTCCAGTAGACCTGTAGCATCAAGTATCCCAGAGAGATGGTTGGGTGAGCGATTCCTTATTCCTGTCCCTTCTCTTCTCTCTCCTCATGTAATCTCAGGAGCTGTGTGTAAGAGACGCGATCACATTAGAACATTCAAATTGCCTACAATTGTTTGAGAAGTTGCACTGGGTAAGGCACTGTGCTAGCCACTGGAGCGAGGACTGGCTCATAAGACTTGGTTACACTAGTGGGAAAGCATTTAATCGTGATAAAGTCTAGGATCACATCCAATCACCTACCTGAGCCAGACAGGTGATATAAATGGGTGAATTGGGCTGCCCCTGAAGATACAGGGAGTGATGAGGGCTGATGGGGGCCATCAGTGAACTGGGGACCACACGTCCAGCAAAAAGTCACCATTTAAAATCCCTCTTTGCCAAGCAAACATAACAGGGTCTGTAGAGTGAGGTTCACTGGCAAGGAGCCCACGTGACACGACACCCACTTCTAACTACTTAGGATGGGCGAGCACTCAGTTAAAGGACCGCAGCTCCCTCACGTCTATGTGAAGGTCTAGAAACCCAAATTCCAGAATGAACTCGTGATCCCGGAGGTGTTCTTTTCCAGAGCCAAGCTCCACCTGCAGTTGCTGCTTGGGGAGCCCGCCTTGACTGAGCATCTGAGCAAGCTTCCAGAATGCGACTGGCGCAAATGGAAATTCACCTGGTGTGGTGGGTCAGTGTGGAGGTAGCTCATCAGGCTGCAGATGTGATAGGGAAGAGATTGTAGTGACTCTGCCCTCCAGGTTGATTTGAAGGCTTATTTCTCCTTTTCTGCCCCTCTAGGAGCATGAGAAGCAAGGGACAGAGGAAGGAACAGAATGGGATCCTGAGTACTCTTGTCCATGTTTCCTCCAACTTAGGCTTAGGAGAGCTTGGTAGACTTCTGCCCTGTTCCCACCCGGTTTCCTTCTGGTCTGCCTCTCCTTACCTGCCTGCTTTCTTCGGCACTGTGCTCATTTGCCCATCACTGGACTGTGGATTCAGATCTCCCTGGGGAAGAGCTGGAGGCTTTGCTTGTGGCCTCAGTTTCCTGACCTGTACCCTGCAGTGTTAGGGTCAATGGCAAGGTTTCTGTAGATCAAGAAACCTGTATCAGGGCCTCAAATGTCCTCCCTTCAAATGGCTTATGAAGAAACACAGACTTGGGCTTATGAACTTGGAGGGGCAAGTCCTTTTCTCTGGGGTTTGAAGCACTACATAGCTTCCAGTGCTTATTTGCTTCTGACGTGATGCTATTTTTAGCATTATTCTCCAGATATATGGGACACTCCCACTGCTGTTTTCATTTTATTTGTTCATCCATGTGCTTGTATTTTCCACAGTATGTTGCAGTGAAATGGTTTCTGTAAAGCCCCTTGCCTCCTTCCTAAAAAAATTTACCCCTTTTCAGTGCCCCACGCAGCCACACCATGGCCCCAAGCCACGTCAGAGTGAACAAACCACAGGCTGAAATTGCAACCATTCAGGAAAGAGGAGTCTTTAATTTGGGCTTAAAATAGGCCACAGCCTGAGAGTTGGGGGGGCCCAGGAGCAAGGTGTAATTGCAGGAATGGGCATAGGAGAGCCACCCCAGGATGACTGAGTGGGGGCTGTGGGCTGAGAGAAAGACAGGCATAGAGGTTGGGGGTCTGGTCTGGAGTCCCCCACAGCTCATTTAATATTATCTTCTTGAACCTCTTTTCATAATGGAAGAGTGAATGACATGGCAACAAAAATACATGACAGCTACTTACTCCATCTGGAGTGGTGTATCTGCTCCCTCTTTCTCCTCAAAACTCTATGCAGGCATTGCGTAATATTAGCTGTGATGAGAGCCACCATGCTGCTGAACTCCTGGGTCGCTATGTGTGTTATATACTTCATGGGTGGCATTCTCACTGTATACTCTTGAACAACGTCCCTGGAATTGTGCAAGCACCAGTACTGGTAGTAGTAAGAGCAAAGAGATGTTGAGTATTTATGGGCTAGACATTACCCTGTCCTCTTGATATTAAAAAACTACACTAATTCTCAACCCAACCCAAGGAGGAAGACGCTGTGATTATCTCCATTTTATAGATAAGGAAGTGGAGGCAGAGAGAATTTAAATAACTTCCTGCATCATGATGCTAAGTAAGCCATGTGTAGATGAACCTTCAGTCCGACCCTGGTGCCCATACTTAACCGTTATGTATCACCCTCCATGGTAATATTGTGGTTTTTATTCTTCTTGTTATTGTAGTGTGGCCTGCTTTAGCTCGGGATGCTATAACAAAATAGACTGTGGCTTTAACCATAGACATTTATTTCTCATAGTCATGGAAGCTGGAAATCTGAAGTCAAGGTGCCAACATGGTTGAGTTCTAATGAAAGCTGCCTTCTGGTTTGCAGATGGCTGCCTTTTCTCTGTGTCCTCACATGTAGAAGAGATGCTGTGATGTCTCTTCCTCTTCTCACAGGGTACTCTTCTCATCATGGGGCACTACCCTCATGATCACATTTAAACATAATTACTTTTCAAGATGTCACCTCCAAATATCATTGTGCTGGAGATGAAGGCTTCAACATAAGAATTTTGGGGAGACAATAACATTGACGTTTCCTTATTTTCGAACCTTACTGGGCTACATAAGTTCCTGAATCAGGGGTCAGCAAACACTCTCTGTAAAGGACCACATATTATGTATTTAGGCCCTAGGGACCGTACAGTCTCAATAGCAACTACTCAGCTCTGCCCTTGTAGCACGAAAGCAGCTATAGACAATCTATAAATGGATGACTATGGCTGTGTTCCAGAAAAACTGTATTTATGGATACTGAAATTTGAATTTCATATATTTTTATGTGTCATGAAATATTATTCTTCTTTTGATTTTTCAACCATTTAAAAATATAAAAACCATTCTTAGCTCATGGGCCATTTAAAAACAGGCAGTGGGCTCGATTTGGCCTGTGGGCCATAGCTTGCTGACCTCTGTTCTAGAGCACAGAGATCTGGAAGGTTGGGTATTTGTTTTAAATCTGTGCTTTCCCAGGATCTCTCTTGATTCTGACCCTCAGTCTCCATCAGTAAGTGCTGATTGAATGAATTACTGCATGGTATACGGAGGCTCTCTCTCAGGTATCCTAGATGATTCTGGGATACTGCTGATTTTCAGAGAAAATGAGTGCATTCTCATTTCAGAGAATGCGTACAAGGTTTCCTTTTCTCAAAGTAAGGATTGGAAATCTAGTTTTTGCCACAATTGCTAGAAGAGGGCAGGAGCCTCCCTTCAGGGATTTTTGTAGAACAGTGAAAAGAGAAATTTTTTTTTTCTACATGGAGTGTAGAGATTTATTCTTGCAAATAGACCTACAGAACGTGATTCCTAATAGGAAACAGATTTCCCCCTGAAGATAAATGGAATGTCCCCACCTCCCAAACTGAGAAGAGAATTGTTTCCTCTTTACAAAGGAAACAAATTGGATTCTCAAAGGAATAATCAGAGAAGTTTTTTTAAATTGTCATAATAAGCAAGATATGGTTTCATGAATGATGAAAGAGATATTTGCCTCTTTGGGTCTGGACATGCAGGACTGGTTGGAGGATCAGATGAGCCCTTCTCTCTCTCAACCTAGTTCTTGTCCCTAGGCATTTTGTCAGTGCCAGATGGGGGAGAGTGGCTCCTGCCTGAATGGGGTTGGTGGGTCCATCGCTGTCTCAGTGGCTTACTGTAAAGACATCCTCTTTCTTTCCAGCTCTTCTTCTTTAACACACTATTGAAAAAGGTCCCTATCTTTCAGCCAAGCTTCCCGATAGATGCATTATTTTTAGTCTGTGGGAGAGGGCATTACAAATGGGAGACTTGCCTGAGCAAAGACGTGGTGCTTGAAATGAGCCTGGTGGATGTGGGGGACCTGCCTGGATAGATGAGCTCTTTGCACTATACTTGGAGGCAGCCAGGGCATAAGGCTGAGGTCTATTGCCTTGCTGAAGGGAGAGAAGCATGATGATGCTGTTGGGCATGGACTCCAAGAGTTGACACAGAAGTAAGAGTGTCTGGGTCAGGGAGGAGCTACAGTCATTTGACCCAAAAACCTTAATTTCCACTTCTTTGCTGGATCCTGGGCATGTGGAGGGAAGTCCCACACAACCCTTGCCCTCTGTTTGTTCATGATAAAATAGACAGAGTCCATTCCTTTAATTCCTTCAGTTCCCTGGGACATAGAGGAGCAGAGAGCAGGGAGCCCTGACAGTCCAGCCTACCCTCCAGAATCATTACCTTGTGGATAATACTTAGATGTGTGAACTGGGGAAAGTTACCTAACCTCTAGGGAGCTCGGTTTTCTGTAAAATGGGGATAATAATAGTACCTACTCTTAGAATTGCTGTGAGCACTTAAAGGAGATGAACAATGCCTGCCACACAATGAGAACTCAATACATGTCAAACTATTATTATTATTAATTAGTATTATGCTTTCCAGCAGTTATAATTTCCTACATTTGTACAACTCTCTCTTAATTTACAAAGCCCCCTCGTGGATATTTCATTATCTCCAAAGCCCTCTGAGGTTCAGTTGGTGCTATTAACCCCCTCTGCAGATGAGCAGTGACTTGCCCACTTACTTACGGAGCTGTGTCGTGAGCCCTGAGGCTGCAGCTCCTGGTCTGGTTGTCATCAACTCTGCACCATTCTGCTTCCTTGCAGGGGTACAGGGCCCCATCAGCCCCACAGGGGATGTCTAGATATGTACGACATGTTCTTTGCTCTCAAGGAACATATAGTCTGGTTGAGATTTAGAGAGCCTTGCTGTAGGAAGTAGGGAGCCTACATACAAGTGAAATCCACTTGTGCTGTGTCCAGCAAGAGAAAGCAGGCCAGAAATGGACTGGCCAGGAGTCTTCTATGGTACCATCAGATGACACCCAGAATTTTCTTGTGCTGAACCTGCAAAGACCTGTCTCTGATTTCCTGCATGTCACTCAGCAAATTCCCTCCATGTGTGAAATGAGCAATGGAGCCAACTCTCTGGTGGATGGTGTTAGCTCCAAGTTGCATCACATTCCACCCCCTCCTCCTTCGCAACAGACCTTAACATTATTCTGTGATTACTTCGCATCATCCTTCCCAAATGTGCATCAAATTAAAGAGTTATTAGGGCATGGCAGGACATGTTTATGGGGAAGAATTTCCTTTAAAGTCACAGCTCAGCCTGAACTCACTTTATTAGTGTTTATATAAAGTATGTCGTCTGTTCCAATGCGATCCGTGTTTATATCTGCAGCAATCATTGCATTCCTTGGGCTGCTCCTTCCTGTTTTCTTAAGGCGATTGCTGCGCCTAAATTAAAAGTGAATAGTACGCGTGTTCTGTGGCTGTCAGGTTTGGAGATGGGACGTGACCCATTCAGAGAATGACACTTAACCACAACATGTCCTGCAAATATTATAAGCTTTGAAGTGGACAAGAAGGGGCATTCTTTAAAGAACAAAGACATGGTGGACAGTCAGGACCCCTTGTGAGTACTCCTTTTGTCACTTACCTTGTGGTAGGCTATTGTGACTCTAGCAAGGATGGCCATTTGTGCTGATTGGCTCAGAACAGTCCAACTTCTGCCTCTTTTCCTGATATAATCATTAATGCCATTCCCTTGGACTCACAGAAACATTCAAATTCGGATGAGAAATTATATGATCACTCCCGTTTCTCCGTTTTATTGGTACAAATGAAATACTTTGGATTTCAAGGCACTGTCAATGAAAGGCAAATGAAACTCAGTTAAAAGTGTTGATAAAGAACTAGGTTGGGAACCTTCAGTCGTTCAACAAATGTTTATTTGTGTTTTTTATGTGCCAGACATTGTGCTGGACCCTGGGGATTCAATATGGCTGCAACTCCCAAGCAGTCGGAGTTTATTGGTTTAGCTAAAATTTGGGGTATGTTAAGGAAATTCTCTAAACAGGCCATTTCAGTTTGCCTTTCACCCTTCAGGACTCTATTTATTTCTTGCAAGTTGATTGCTAAGTTCTCAGGCTCTGACATCTGACTGTCTAGATATAAATGCCCTTGGTGTACGTATCAGCTTGTGATCATAGATAAGGGTCCTAATCTCCCTGTGCCTCCATTGTTCATTCATAAAATGGGACTAATAATAGCATCAACCTTGCAGGCTGGTTGTAAGGATTATAAGAGGCACCGAATGTGAAGTACTTAGAATAGTGCTTGGCACGTGGTAAACACCCAACACACGTTGGCTCTTGCATAATAATTACTCACTCCACAGATATTTATTTAGACTCTAATGTGGGCTGACTGCAGCTTTTCTACCTCTGTTGACTAGAACTTAGGTGGCCTTCTTAAAAACACAATTTAAGGTAGTATGTTAATGGAGTTCAAAGCCTGTGAGAATTTTCATGGGTAAGAGTTCAGAGTCAGTGAGATTCTGAATTTATGGAAATCGATCAGTTTATTTTACTCCTTTTAAATATTGGGGGTGGGTAGCTTCTCCAAGATCATGCTATGGTTGGAAACAGAGCACAGAGGAAAAATCATGGATGTTTATCTTCGAAGCTTTCTTTCCCACTCTGCCAAATCATCGTGTGTATCAGTCAGCACAGATAAGGCTATGCTGCAGAAACAAATAAATCCGGATGTAGTAGTGGCAAAACAACAAAATTATATTACTTCCTTATACCAGAGTCCAGTGCAGTTGGTCTGGGTAGTGGGCTATGTTTCATATGGTCTCTCAGGAACCCAGATTCCTTCCATCATAGGACTCCACCATTTTTGACACATGGTCTACACATGTTGAGGAAGACAAGGGAAGAGAGTATAATGTGAAGGATGTTTTATAGTCTTGCCTGGAAATGGCTTATATCACTTCCATCTACATTTCTTTAATCAGAAATCAATCATATGATCCCACCTAGATACAAGGGATGCCAGGAAATTTAATCTTGCTGTTTACCTAAGAGGGAAATGAAATGGTTTGGTGAACTCATAGCGTTGTTCCTGCTATATCATGTGCCTGACGTTTCTTGACCGATTTTCAAAGGCTGACCCCAATCTCTTTTGAGATTTTGGTCTCCTAATTCCCAGGGATTTGTGGAGCCAATTTTTATTTTTTATTTTTTTTTTTTTTAGGTGCTCTCATATATAGGGTGGAGAAGTATTTTAAGAATGGGCATTCTGGGAAGAATTTGGAAGGGTATGAGATTTCTGGGCATGATAAAGTGGACATGTAGACTGAACCCTTCTAAGTTGATAGTTGTTACCTAGAGGTTATTGCTCAGGAAAAAAGTTGCCTTAAGTCATCATAGGAAGAATTTGGGAATGATTTATTTTATTTTTTTGTTTTGTGAGACTCAGGGCTAGACTAGTCTGGGGGTTGTCATGAAGGGAGAGATTGAAGGATGTGGTTGAATAGACTAGGAGGATCTGGGGAAAAGAGCTTAGACTTTATGCCCCTTCAAGTTTAGTTAAGCACTGATGTCCCATTAACCTATTCTGCATCTTTCTGTGGTCACATTTTGTATGAGTAATAGTCAACAGATTGATGGTAATGATTACCTGTTGAGTATTTACTGCCTGACCAACCCTGTGCTAAATCACTGTATCATCTCATTTACCCCTCATAACATCCTAGGAAATAGGCACTGTTATTATACCCATTTTACAGGTGAGAAAACAGAAGCTTAGGGATGAGTTAAGGAATTTGCCTAAAACCATTACCACTGTCTGATAAAATTTGAGCCCAGGCCATCTGATTTTAGCACCTGCTTTCTTAAGCATCATGTTCCAGAGCCCAGATCTCAAACTCCAATGCCTGTGAGGGCCACACAGGTGGCATAAGTGAGGGAAGCAGATGAATGGGACTAATGAATAGCAAAGTCTATATCTTGTCCAGAATGGGCAGTTGCCTCTTAGCTCCAGTTTCCAGTGGCCATGAAAGCCCAGGGGGTCAGATCATCTGATTTTTTAGAGATAATCTAGAATTCCGGATTTGTATGTGAAATGCTTCCAAATTGGCAATTAGTTTATAAATGCTAAAATCATACTGAAGACCAGACTAAACATGTCTGCAGGCCGGAATTGGCCCATGGGCTATGAGTTTGCAAGTTCTACTCTACTGCCTCCAGCAAAGAGCTAGATATGTCCCCTGTATGCCCTTCATGCTGGAGCATGAGACTGAACAGAGCGAGACAGGGGCCAGCAGGGAGCCCTCCTGCAGCAGGGAGAGGAAGAGTGGAGACCCACACTCGCCCCTCCTCCTTGCAGAGCCCTCACGACCCCCACATCCAGCCATCCAGGTTGCCCCTCTGTCTGGCTGTTCTCCTCCCTGCAGGTAGCTGTCTGCAAAGCACTGGCTGCAAACTTTTGCAGGTGTAAAATTATATATGCGAGAGTGTTGCCAAGCCAGAAATTTAGCCCAGGGAGGCTTAGTTCCCAAACAACTGAGGTAGTGTGAAGCCAGTTTTTTAAATCAAATTCAGTCATTTCTCTCCCGAATGCGTGTATGTGTTTTTAAACTTGTATGTGGTTATGTAACTGATGAGGATGAAGTGAAAAAGTCAGAGAATAATTCAGTAATGTCTCCGTTGTGCAGTAAGACATGAGATGGAAGCTCTATGAGGGGGATCCACAGTGAAATGTGGCTGCGCATGACCTACTGAGATGGTGATTTGGTGATTTTTGAACATGTATTGCTTTCTCTCTTCCATCAGGGAAGATGAATGGATGACTGGGGAGAGAAAGCAAAGAGAAGAAAGATATCCATATGGGTAGGGCTATCTGAGCAGCTTCTAAGAACTGCCGTTGGGCCCATCAAAGAGCTTCTTCTTTTGGCTAGACTTCCAGGTCTTAAATGGCTTTAGCTCTGCTGGTCACTTTAGCCATGAGAAGAGTCCAATTTCAACTGGGCCACTTCTTTCAACATTTTGGCAGGGAGAGGGGAGAGTGCGTGAGTAATACATATTTACTGTGGAAAACATTGCTAAGAAGCAAAATGTAAAATATTTGAGAAAAAACAACAAAGGAGTAACATGGAGGACATTAGGAGAAGAAAAGGAAAAGTGAATTGGGGGAAATCGGAGGGGGAGACGAACCATGAGAGACTGTGGACTCTGAGAAACAAACTGAGGGTTTTGGAGGGGTGGGAGGTGGGGGGATGGGTGAGCCTGGTGGTGGGTATTAAGGAGGGCACGTATTGCATGGAGCACTGGGTGTGGTGCATAAACAATGAATCTTAGAACACTGAAAAAATAAAATTAAATTTAAAAAAAACACACACACACACACACACACCAAAAACTCTTTGCCCCAGCATCCAGAGAATACTAGTGTACATTTCTCTAAGTGTCTCCAAGGGACCTCACTTCATCCAAGGTGTCTGGGAGGAAGTGAGGGGAGTATGATCTGTGGTTTTGGCTCCCACGGAGCTTCACTCTCCTTTGGGAGACGAGGCAAACACACAGGAAACAGGCAGCACACACGAGGTGGGAGGAAATGTGATGAAAGGCCAGAATGGATTGTGCAGAGGCTAAATGATGCAGAAGTTCAGAAGTTCAGAGAAGGGAGAGATGAGTGCAGGATGGAGAGGCTGGGAAAGCTGCAGAGAGGAGGCTTGGTGGGGGCGGGGGGTGCTTCACAAAGCCTGAAGAGAGGCCGTATGTTTCATGAGGCAGCTGAAACAAAGTACCATAGACTGGGTGACTTAAATCAACAGAGATGCATTCTGTCACACTTCCTGGGGCCAGAAGTCTGAAATCAAGAAGTCAATATGACCATGCTCACTCTGAAATCTGTAGTGGAGGGGAATCCTTCCTTGCCTCTCCCTAGCTTCTGGTAGTGGCTACTGATCCTTGGCATTCATTGATTTGCAGCTGCCTCAATCCAGTGTCTGCTTCTGGTGTCCCCTGGCGTTCTCCTTGTGTCTCTATTTTGTTGTCTAATGAGGACTCTAGTCGTACTGGATTAGGGCCACCCTAATGGCCTCATTTGAAACTAATTCCATCTGCAAAGACCCTACTTCCAGATAAGGTCACTCTTACAGGTACTGGCAGTTAGGACTTCAACATATCTTTTGGGGAGACACAATTCAAACCACAACATAGGGTAGGGTTTGGTTGGAGAAAAGATGTTGAGGGCTTTGGTGGCCAGCAAGTAGCAGGAACATAAATGTCGTTGGAGTGTCTCGCAGAGTCCCAAATCAGGAAGGTGCTCAGTAAAGGTCTTTGGACTGAAAGAAGGAAGAATTCAATGAGGCAGGCTAAGCCCAGTTGTGAGACCCACCCAGCGGCAGTGCTATTGCACTGTGAAAAGCACTGGCATCTTGGGGAAATGTGTCTTGTTGTAAGGGGCAAGTTTAATGTCAGGGGGAAGAGGTGGAGGGCTGTTAAACCATTTATTTCCCTGCTTGACCCCTTCTGTGGTTCCAAGTGCTGAAGGCATGAGAGCTGCCCCTGGGTGCTCCACAGTCTGTCCGCCACCTGCCTCTGTGATCCTGTTTGGTGTTATTCTACTCCAGTCACCTGACCTTTCTGTTTCTTAGACCCTCCAAATGCTTTCTCTCCTCAGGGCCTTTGTGATTCTCTTCTGTACTTAGAAATGTCTCCCTTTAGCCTCTCCCCTTGTCTGGTTCCTTCTTTCCCTTCAAGGCTCAGACCAAAGGTCTCTGCTGACCACCCAACCTAATGGCCCTACCTCCTCCTGTGCCCACTTTCATTCTCCTCACCTCACCCTGAAATGATTTTCTAGTTGTTTCTTTGTAGTCTGTAATTCTTTTGTTAATCTGTGGTTGCCTCTGTCCCCCTGTGTTAGTTTTCTGTTGGTGTGTAAACAGTCTTACCATAAGCTTGGCTTAAAACAACTCTCCAGTTAGCTAGGGGCCTCTGCTTCAAGGTCTCACACAGCTGTTCGTGGGGGGATGTGGTCTCATCTGAAGGCTCAACTGGGATGGATGCACTTCTGAGCTCTTGAGGTTATTGGCAAAATTGCAGTCTGTTAGATTGAAGACTTGAGGCTCTTGGTGGTTGTCTTCAGTTCCTTGTTGGTTGGTTGTGGGGGCTGCCCTCAGTGCCTTGCCACATGATCCTAATATGGTCACTTGTTCTTTATAGGTAACAAGGGAAGGGTGTCCCAGCAGGATGGGAACTATAGTTGTACATAATATAATCACAGAGGTGCCATCCTGTCACCTTTGCCATATTATATTAATGAAAACCAAGTTAGTAGGTCCTGCTTTGCTTAAGGAGAAGGGATTACTCAAGGGTGCTAATAACAGGAAATAGGGATCATGTAAGTCACCCTAGTGTCTGTCTGCCATGCTCAGCAAGAGAATAAAACTTCCTTGAAAGGAACAGTTTTTGTTGTTCAACATGCTATCCCTAGCCATAAACACAGTACTTAGGTCCAGAGTAGGTGTATAGTAAAGGCCTATTGTAGGAATATAGGAAGGATGAAGAGAGCAAGAGAAAAAGGGAGGAAGCGAGGATGGAAGGAAAGAAGGAAGGGAGAGAAGAAGGAAGAAAGGAAAGATGGAAAGGAGGTCCTGCTTTCCCCTGTAACATGCTTTAACAGCCAAATAAATCTTGCAGTTATCCTAAAGCAGTGACGCTGGGCTTTTACACATGCTGCTGCTTTTCCCTAGAATCCTTTTCCTCTCTCTCACGTATTCCCATGCCAACCAACCTAGCTGTGGCCAACTCATTCTTCAAGTCTCGATTAAAGCATTACCTTTTCCTGGAAGCTTCTTCTGACCCTTTAAACTTGGTATCCTCTCCTGTAAGCTTTTGTGTATAGCTCTGGCACAATATAGAACAGGAGTCTGTAAACTGTAGAAAGTGGTAGGAGGGCCTACCACTTTCTACCTTTCTACCTAATCTGGCCTTCAGCCTGTTTTGCAAATAAAGTTTTATTGGAGCACAGCCATACCCATTAGTTTGTGTATTGTCTATGCTACAGAGCTGAGTTGAATAGTTGTGATAAAAAATATGACTGGCAAAACCTAAATTATTCACTGTCTGGTCCTTTACAGAAAAAGTTTGACACTTAGTATAGACTATTTAGCACAGTCTGTGGGAGTTGACCCTTTATTTCTTCCCCATTATACTTTTCAATGTTGGAGACCATGCCCGTCATATTTACACCTGTGTCCCAGCATCTAGTATAGTGCCTGAAACTTAGTGGTTAAGACAATTTACTGAATGAATGACATGAATGATGTATCAGTCAGAAAATGAAAATAGGTAGAAAAACTCAAGTTAGGATTATGTAAAGAAGATTGATGTACAAGGGGACTATTTCAGTAGTTGGGTGTGATTCAGAGAACCAGGACTAGAAGCAATAGAGATGTTCTGAGCCAGAAGAGATTAGAGAAAGGAACTGTTCTGCAACCAGGAAATGGTCAACTGTGAAGAGGAGTCATGATCTTTGGTGGAGACGTTAGCTAACCTGAGTAACCTCTCAGGGAGGGAACCAGAAGAATAAATACACTCTTGTCACTCTGTTTTCTTCCCCCGTGTCCTGCTCAACTCAAAGTGAAGCAGGAGGGCACAGCAGCCAGCCTTGTGATGTGGTCCTTTCAGGTTAGCCTTGCTGGGGTAAAGAGCGAGTAACTGAAGTGGAGACCAAAGCCTCTTGACTAATTTATTCTGACTTGATTGGAACTTCTTCTTTCCTGGCCGTAAGCAAGGCGTCAGGCTGGACCACAAGACATCTTAATTCTGGCCCCTCCTACCACTTTCTTAAGCAGAATTCCCCAGATTAGGCTTTGAGATTTTGAACGTGAATGCATCACACCATCCTTTTTCAGAAGTTCGCTGTCCTTGTCCTCAGACCCTTTACTTCTCTGTGATCCCCATCAGAGCCCTTGCTGTCACCACCGCATCACAATGTACTTCCTTCTCATCAGCTCCAGGTCTTCTGAGCTCCTGTTTTCACAGCTATCTCAAATCTCTGATTGCTCACTCTCCATGGAATCTAGACCACTTCTCTCAACATCTAATTTTGTATATTCTTACATTGTTCTCTAAGTAACTTATAAGTGTCAGTCCACCTCCTCAACTAGATTCTACACTGAGAGCAAGGACCAGGCCATATTTTTAAGCCCACTTGGTTCTGGGCCCCCAAAATACGAGAATTCTAGATCTTAAAATTATTAGGACTTTATAGGTCATGTCACCCAGCTTCCTACCCATCACAAGTACATCCTCCAGCATGAGTTAACTACTAATCTCTGCTTATATACCCCTGTGATAGGGAATTACTTCATTGCAAGACAACCCTTCCAAATTTACCTTAGACAGAGATATCATCTTTCCTGAAACCCAGAAGGCATCACTCTGTAGATACTTGCTGTATGGGGCAGCTGGTCTTAAAGTCTGATCGGAACTGATGGTGTATTCTCTAACTCTGTAGTTAGAGAATCCTCTTTTTTGATGATTCAAAAAAGATGCACCATCATAGGAAACATCTTTTTTTTTTTTTTGGACACCAGTCCTAAGTTCCATCTCTGCATCCTTTCCCAGCAAGTTGTTGGCTGTGAGTGAAAAACTAACTACTCTGATTACTATTTTGCTGTTTAGGAATAGTTCCTTACATAGTTTATCTCTTGAGCCTCATGGTCATCCTGTATAGCTGGTGTTCTTGGTCACATTTTATAAAAGTCTCAAGAACAATACAAACAACTGGGGTTAAGCAAGTTTAAGTAATGTTCCCAAAGTCACCCGGCTAAGAAGGAAGAGGGGACTGAAATCTACATCTTCTGGGTTTGGTATTGAAGCCCTTTTCTCCACACTACACTGTTTTTACTGCTCCCTCTTCCCAGATGTGCCACAGCAAAAAGAACATTTTGCTGGAATGCCACAGAATGAATCAAAAGAAGAATGTGAGTATACGTGTGCCAAGTTAGGGACAGTGGCCTGCCCCAGAACATTTTTGTTTCATTTTTTCCAATGTTGTTCTGAATTCCTCATCCTCCCCACCCCACCCAAGGTGTCACACAGATGTGAGAATACCACAAAGCTGCAACTCACAACATTGGTTTATGATTCACTGATTGGGATGGGTAAAAAAATGCTGGAGACTACCATGGCGATGCCTGTTTATATAGGCAATATGGTAGATGATGAGCAACACGGCGGAAACCAGACATGGGCAAAAACAGCAGGAAAACACCCCCACCCCGTCTAGCTTGCAGAGGGTCTCAGCATCCCCACCGGCCCAGACCTCACTAGGAGAGACAGAAAAGGAAATGGGCCACTTTGGCTGAAATGCGAACCACTGAAGTCACCAGGAGTCCCCTTTGCTTTCTTTAAGATGGGATGGGAAATTCTGTTCTGTACTGTTCTATTTATTAATTCATTTTTCTCTCAGTCAGCAGCTAACCTACTGTAATAGAAAATGCTTAGAGTCTAGCTGTAGATGAGGAGCATGATGTGATTTAAAAAAAAAAAAAAAAAAAGTCCTCTCCATTCAGAGAGCCCAAGTTCACATCCCAGCTGTTGCCACTTACTGGTTGTGTAACTTCATGGCAAGTTGCTTTATCAGTAAAACCTAAGGTGGATTGGGGTGGGGGAAATTATGTTTCAGCTTCCTCCTGTGAAAAATGGGATAATAGTAGTACCTACCACAGATGATTGGTGTCTGGATAAGAGAAAATGAACATACAGTTTTTAACACAGTGTACATAGTTTGGGCCCAGCAAACATCAGATCTTATTAAGGTTTACCTTCAGTATTTTTATCTGTTTAAGGAAGATAATAACACCCACCTTTCAAAACTGTTATGAAGAGAAAGAAAAAATAAAAAAGATGGAAAGACCCTGACTCAAAGATATTGCATTTGTCGGTGTAGACTGCTATAACAAACAGGCCCAAAATTTCAGCAGCTTTAAGAATTATTTCTTGAATGTGTCTGAGTTTTATGTAGGTAACTGGAGAGACAGGGGAGAGGAGGTCTCTGTTCCACGCAGTCATTCAACGACTCAGACCCTTCCTGGCTGCCCTTCCTAGAGTCCTCCACTGGATTTACTGAGTTCAGCCCAAGCAGAGGGAAGAAAAAGAGCACGGAGGATTGGACAGGAAGTGTTACTGGTCAGGCCTGAAGGCAGTATATATTGCCTTTGCCTGTGTTAATAATGAGAACTTGGTCATATGGTTGCCCATCCCTGCCAGGGAGACCGAGAAATGTTACACTGTGTTCACCAGACAGAGGAGAAATGGTTTGGTGGACGACTTGCCAGTCTCTACCACGATGTTCACTGAATGGTACCCACTACTGCGGTTATGAACATAACAGCAGGGTGATTCTCATGGGATCCTAAGGCTCACTTGAAGAGATGGGCAACCGTAACGATGCAGCCTTTACTCCTGAGAACCTGAAGGAAGAGCCAGTTCTCACTTCGTTCCTAGAATGGGTGTTTTTTGCGCCTGGGAGCCATCTTTGACCGTAATGATGGGACTGAGGATCTTAGGGACGACAGGCAAGCATAGAAAGGGCATGCCATTGAGAGTCATATGAAGGGAGTTCCATTGTCAATGGTGAATTAAACATTCAAAAGGTGTCTTTCTCTTCCTTTCTCTTCCATCTCCCTTTTGTTGCCAAGTGAATCACACCAAAACTTAAAGGCTTAAGACACAGTGCTCATTTTAGTATTCACCCTCACAGTTTCTGTGAGCAGGAATTCAGGAGTAGTTCATCTGGGTGATCTGGCTCAGACTTTCTCATAAGTCATAGCCAGATGATAGCTGGAGACCTCAAAGTTGTTTGCACTTACGTGCCTGACCTCTAAGCTGGAAGCAACCAAATGGCCAGAGTGGAACCTCCAGGGCCCCTCTGGCACCTCTCTGTCTCTCCCTGTCCCTCCCTCTCTCTGGTCCTCTCTCATGGCCTTACCAGTGGTGGCTCTAGGCCTTCTGGTCTTCCCGCGTGGTAGCTCAGGGCTCCTGTACAAGTGCTCCAAGAGAGAGCCAGGCAGTCGCTTACTACGTTTTCTAATCCAGCCTCAGAAATTCCGCAACATCATTCCTGCCCCAGGCTTGTCTAGGCGGTCATGAAGCCTGCTCACTTTCAAGGGGAAGGGACCTAGACTCCACCTCTCGATGGCAGGCTTGTCAGTGAAACAACTTGTAGGCATGTTTTCATACCACCCCACTCCCCTACCTCACAGCTAGAACTGCAGTGGCTTCCCACCTAGTGTTCATGCTTGCAGGTGGTTCCAAACTCATGCGAGGCTAAGATGTACTGATTCTGATTCCCTCAATGGCCAAGGCTGAAGGCTAAGAAATCAGGCTGAAGTTCCAGAGTAGCCTGGACTGGGACAAGGGGAGCTGGGGGTGGGGGCGGGGGGCGCACAATGGGCACATGAGGTAGTACAGCCTGTTCTCAGTGTCCATTTAATTAATTCCCATTTTCAGCCAAGCATGCTTACAGTCAAGGTGTTATGCTCCTTGCCATTCCAAGGTTGCCAGTAGGAGAGGCTTACACAAAGCATGGAGGCTCAGAGAAGTTAAGTAAAATACTAAAACTCACACAGCTGGGAGTAGGGGGTAGGAAAGAGATTCGAACCCTGACCTGTCTCACCTCAGACCCCAGGAACGTGCTCCCTGACCTCCTTCCTGGCAGGTGGGCAGTGTGTGTGCTGGCAGGTCCGGGGAGAATTTGAAAATAGGTGTCCTAGAAATGTGAGAGGGAGGGGCAGCGTGAGGGGGCTGCTTGTGGTGCCATTTTAGTACATATTGATCACAAAATGTACCCCCCTTCCATCTACAGGAAGATAGTTTCCTGGAGTTCCCAGGATTCATCTGTAGGCACAGGGTTTGGGGTGGTGCAGACAGCTGCTCTCGATGTGGGGGAATTTCAGGCCCGAAGTGGCGGGTGCAGGGAAGAAGGATATAGTTCGACTAATGATAGTAACAATAGGTGCCACGACTGAGTCTCTAACATGTGCCCCGGGTGAGCACTGTGTATGTGTCATCTTGTTCGACTTTCATAAAAGCCCTGGAGGTTGAGGTGACCACCCTGTTTGTGGATGGAGCAGCTGAGCCTCGGAGATGAGGTGAACTGCCCAGAGGTCACTCAGCAGGTGGCAGGGCAGGGATTCAAACTCAGGGCTGCTTGTCCCTGAAGCTCTGCCTCCCCAACATGGACTATGTACCTGGGGCAACCTCATGACCGGTCCCTCCCCCCACCCCCACCACCAAGTCCTCAGTGTTTCAGCAGCACGCTTTGTGCCCCTTCACATAATAAATATTAATTGAAAATTTGGTGCCACAGCCACCAGCACAAGCTGCTGAGATACCATGCTGGGTCCTGGTAATTAAACCCTTAGTTGCATTGTCATATCTGCAGTGTTCAGTGTCCGCAAACATCAGTCCCGATTGAGACAGGAGTTGAGGATACTACTCAGGGTGAGCATGAGCACACACGCATTCCTAGCTGTGTGCTGCTGTCTCATTCTCACACAGGTGACCTTTCTTTATTTCCGTGGGTAGTTCTTGCTCCCCCTTTACCAGCACTCAGCTTGGTCTGGGAAGGCTATATACTGCCTCTCTCCATCACAGGCTAGTCAAGAAACAACTTGAGTGCTCTTTTAGGCAGTGGAAAACTGGATGAGGAACGGAGGTGGTTCCCAGGTGAGGTTCCCCAAGGACTCACTTGATTTTTATTTTGGTATTATTTTCCAAGTCAGGAGTATAAGCCCTCTTCATAAAGTGCTAGAATCTGAAGACTGTTTCCCTGTTCCTTTGACACAGCTGCAGAGCTCACAGGTCCCTCTGAGGCTTGACTGCAGGAGGACAGCTTCAGGCCCTGGCTAGGAAAACCCAAGGAGTAGTGACCGTGTGGATGGGGATCTGTCATAGGGAAAATGGCCTCCTTGGTTTCTGAATGTTCAGGACAAGAGCAAAGCCAGTTGAAAAGTGACTTGTGGAAAGTCCAATGTGGCCAAAACCCTGAGAAGTTTCTCTGGAAGGTATGGTAGATAGGAATTAGTCATTCAGCATCGTTATTAAGCACTGTAACATATTATTCATGGTTTTTTTTTGGGGGGGGGTATCTAGTCTTAGATAATGTTAGTGAACACAGAATATATGTACAGTTATTCATAGGCTCATTCTTTTTTTTTTTAATTTTTTATTTCTTTTCAGCATAACAGTATTCATTGTTTTTTCACCACACCCAATGCTCCATGCAATCCGTGCCCTCCCTAATACCCACCACCTGGTTCCCCCAACCTCCCACCCCCCGCCCCTTCAAAACCCTCAGGTTGTTTTTCAGAGTCCATAGTCTCTCATGGTTCACCTCCCATAGGCTCATTCTTGACTTTGGTTTTATCGAACCCTGGTTTTCCATTACCCATGGTGCCCCTTCTCCCCAACACAAATACCACCGTAATGCTTTCAGTCCTTCCATAGCAAAATCTTCTCTTTGGGACCATTTTTAGGAGCGTAAACCTACCAGTTGAGGCAGGAGCAATCCACGTAACTGTCTTTACCTAATGTATGAGATCAGCAAAGTTCCTTCTACTCTGTGCCAGGCACATACTCTCTAGATTGGACTATGGAAGTTAAATGAGATACTACCTTTGTCCTCAGGAAGTTGCAAACCAGCTGGAAAATAAACAAATACCTAAGTAGGTACCAAAGTCAGTCAAGATTCTTTTGGTTTCAAGTGATAGAAAATTCAACTCAGTTTTGAGACAAAACATAAGGGAGATGGGGGTAGATTGGCTCAAGTAATTTGAAAATGAGTAAGTACTCAGGCCTGGGTAGGCCCACATCCTCACAGGACAGCACCAGGAATCAGTCTCTGTTTGATTCTGGAGAAGTCTCTCTTCATGGTGGCAAAATGGTTTCTGGCAATGATGAACAGCTTGGAAACCCAGTGGGGAGAGAGCTGTTAGGAATCTGAGTTATGTATACTTTCCTGAAACAAGTACTATGATCAAGGGGAGTAAAGATGCTTATAAGCCTAGTCTGGCTTAAGTCTGGACCTGGGAAGAGGGGTCAGCCTCACTGACGTGACATGATCTGAGAGTTGGGGGAGGGGACTTCCAAAGAAAGAGCTGTTACCCAGAGAAGGGGCAACAGAAGCCAGGTGGCTAAATATAGCAGGGCTCTACTACCTACATAATGGGTAGCTTATTCCATACAGTATCCTTAAGGTTGGTTGGGCATGCTCAGGGGATGACATTAATCATTGGAATTACCTTCTGCTTAACAAGCAACATTCCTTCAAGCCCGCCTGAGTTGAATAGACTATAAGTATAACCTGCAAAAAAATCTGACCCAAATTTGCTCTCTATTGCAGTGACCTGGACAGAAATAACATTACCAGGATCACCAAGATGGACTTCGCTGGGCTCAAGAACCTCCGAGTCTTGTAAGTAACACAGGGCTCTTTGATGCATTTTCATTTTCAGCTCTTCAGCCTTGTGAAAATGTTCTGCTGCCCTGACATCACACCCTTCTGTGCTGGGTGACAGGAATGTACCATTCTGCAACAGAAAACCCTTCATTAGTGTACCCGGGTTTTCACAGGTATCTCATTCTGTGTCTCCATGCTGCTGGCTGGGCTAGACCAGTGGAGGAAGTCAGTGACAGGGAAAACAGAAGGCTCTACACAAATAAATCAACATCCCCAGCTTCTAGGATGACAGCAATGCCAGCTTGACTAACCATGCTGCTCTTCATAGAGATTATAATTCCTTCTCCAGCCTGTGCGTTAAAAGAGTATCAGAAGGAAAGTTATTTATCTTGTTGCTTACTGGAGAGGAGAGGAGAAGGGAAGGAGAGAGTCAGGCAGGGTCAGAGCCCCTGCTCTATATGCACAGCTGTACAGAGACAGGTAGCCAAATTGGAGCTGGGTATTGATGCAACAGGGGAGCAAGAAATATCAGGTTTCCTTGCTAAATATTGAACACCTTCACCCATCCCTAAGTCTGTGAGTGTTAAGAATGTGTCTCACTGCTTGTCCATTGGCAAGTGTGAGGCATTTAGAGGTACAGGAGAGAGGCAATTGGAGCCTCTTTCCTGCTTTACTCAGAGGCTGATTTTGCCCCATAGATGTGGCTCCAGCCCGGGAGCCTCGTCCAGGCAATCTGGCCACTGCCTTGGTGTTTGTTCTGTCAGGGAATCGTGGATGGCAAATCCCTACTACTAGCAGCAGCCAGAGTCTTGGTATCTGAAGCCATCTCCTTCTTTTTACTAAGAGCCCACTGTAATACAAAGAATTTTATTGTAGGGATAGGAAGTACCATGTTCTGGTCCTGCATCAAAATTAACCGCCCATGTGATTTTGGGGGCATCACTATAGCTGTTTGGACCTCATTTTTTTCATGTGTAAGTAAGTAAAGCCCTAGTTCAGTAGGGCTGCTGTGACAAAGAACCACACAGTGGGTGGCTTGAACAACAAAATGTATTGTCTCACAGTTTCTGAGGTCAGAAATCCAAAATCAGGGTGTCGATGGGGTTGGTTCCTTTTGAGGGCTGGAGGGGAGGATCTGATCCAGCCCTGCCTCTGGCTTCTGGTGGGGGATCCCTGGTTTCTAGATGGTTGTCTTCTCCCCGAGTCTCTCACATTGTCCTCCTCCTGTGCGGTCTCTGTTCACATTTTCCCTTGTCATAAGGGACACCAGTCCTATTAGATTAGTGCACACCCTAATGACCCCATTTTAACTGAATTACCTCAGTGACGACAGTATCTCCAAATAAGGGCACATTATGATAGCTTAGGAATTAGGACATCAGCATATGAATTTAGGGGGGGTGGATATAATTCCACCCATAACAAATAGTCAGAAGTCCTCCTAACTCTCATGGTTGCACAGTTAACGCTCTATGGTTTTAACATTTTCACAAAGTCTGTTTATTCTCACCACAACCTGTGGAATATTACTTGTATAGCATTGCTTTTCTTTTCTTTTCTTTTTTAAAGATTTTATTTATTTATTTGACAGACAGAGATCACAAGTAGGCAGAGAGGCAGGCAGAGAGAGAGGAGGAAGCAGGCTCCCTGCTGAGCAGAGAGCCCAATGTGGGGCTCGATCCCAGGACCTTGAGATCATGACCTGAGCTGAAGGCAGAGGCTTTAACCCACTGAGCCACCCAGGTGCCCCTAGCATTGCTTTTCTGATGGAGAAGTAGGTAGTGGTAACAATGGTGAGGATAACCAGCAGATATATGGTACCTTTCGCAGACCAAGCTCTGTGTTACATGGTTAGTAACTCCTGTCCGCCCAGAGGAAACAGAGGCACAGTTGGTTAAGTTGTCCCAGCTTCACATGGCAAGGAGAAATCAGAACCCGGAACGTGTGTTTTCTAACCCCTATGTAGAACTGCTATCCATTTGCATTATAGAAATTTTTGAAAACCAAGAAGCAGTAGTTGCCCCGTCTTATAAATGCAGCCCTGGTGTGCAAGTAAGCGGCTTACCTGAGTTTCCCTGAACACCAGTGTGTGGGGACACTAGGATCTGTATGTTGGGCCTCCAGATACCAGATGTTTCCTCCTTGATATATTCTCCAGCTGTGGCATGTTCATACTCCTCTCACCATCCTCAGGAGGAAAGGGCGGGGGGGCAGGAGGGGGTGCTTCTACCCTCTGGCGAGTCTTTTGCCCTAAGCAGTCCCGTGTCTGTCAAATGACCGGCAGCTCTCAGGAGATGCGTGGGGGTCAGAATTGAGACTGGGGTGGGTTGAGCAAATTCCGTGGCTCCGTTTTAGAGTAACTTTTATTGAAGAGATAGAGGCAGTAAACTGCAGGTCATTTGACAGCTTAAAAAACAAACATTTAACTTCTCTCTTTGTTTCGATTTCCCCCCTTGCATCTGTGAGAGATTTCCTTTCATACAAGTCAGAAATTTCACCTAATGCTTCATTTTCTAACCAAGTCAGAAAAGAAAACCCTTTGATTTTCTTACCGTTACATCAAAAAGGCTAATAAAAATTCCAATTTCCATATCTGCTCTCTGCAAATAGAAAGTTTAAAATAATCACAAAAGATTGTATTAATATCCTATGGATGGTCTACAAAACATTGCTTTGACTCCAGTTTAATTGGCACATTCTTCTTATTTTGATAAGCAACACCAAAACACTCCCCCTTCCCCCCTTTACAGACTCTGTTAATATACTGTGTTTCATTATCTTCCTTATCAACTCAAAGACAATCCCATTCAAGTGGCCCTTTATTACTGTGAAAGAATCTGTTAGGTGGGATAGCTGAAATGCTTTCTCACACCAGTGAAATACCCAGACATTTAAACCATATTTTCCCTCAATCTATTCTTTTTAGCTGAGTAACCTAGACAACTATCTTTTTTGAAAAGCTTTCATCACACCTTGGCACATTCCCTATATCTGTTTCTTATTTACAATTTATAGTGAAGCCAGGAAAGACTCAATAGTCTTGAATAATTTGAGCTTGCCACCTATTCCCATGCAGAACTTTTAATACAGTGCAAGTGAATGGGCAAAAGCAGATAAAATGGAGATTGGGGGACTTTGGTCTCATCCCAAGGCAATTTACCCCAAATAAAGTACATTCAAGGAGAAGATAGAAGAATTGCCCATAACAATTCTTTCTCTCACAGAGTGAGGGTAGGAAAAGATCTCTTCTGGTGTTATCAATTATATTTCATTTCTCAGTAGTCTGTTGCAAGAATTCTGCTATGCCCACAATGTGGGAGCCAGCTTTATCCCAAATGGGGTTAATAAAAGAGTTAAACTCCTCCCCAGCCATCATCACATGGGGCGATTTCCGATTCTGATCCAGTGTTAAAACTAAAAAAAATCAATGCTAAAAGAGCTGAAAATGAACACAGTCTGTGTGTCTCTAACTCAGAACAGACTCAAACCATGGGCAGCCTTTCTGGGCATCCAACCTTTCCTGGATCCCTGACTGCCTGCATCTGGTCAGTAGAATGAGAGGGATAGCAATGGCATTAGCCCAAGCTCCTGCACTGCATCTCAGCCTACAGGTCTGGATGGAAGGTTCCCAGCTGCTTCGTTCATTCGTTCGTTCGTTCGATCGTTCATCAGATGTTGATTATTTATTGTACCTTTAAAAGTCAGGTACTAGGCTAGACTCTCATAGGTCTAGGAAGTAGATCTAGAAAGGGACCCTCAGTTACCTTACCAGCCAGGATTCCAGCAGGAAAGAGATAACATTCACTCAGGACAAATAAGGAGAGCTAAATAAGGAATTATTTATACAAAGGTGTGGGCAAAGTTAAAAGAAACCAAGAAGACCTGGTGCGGTTTCCTGGGGCTAGCAACAAGGAGCTACACCAGTCCTCTGGGCCTCAAAGGTCCCACCAAGGTAGGAACTACCTGGCAGGATCTGTGGTCTTAGGTAGAGGGACACAGTCAATCTGAAGTTACTTGGCCGGGAAAGAGGTAGGAATAAATCCCAGGATATCCCTCCATCCCACCCTCTCATTTTCTGCCGGTTCCTTCCATTGGCTCCTTCAACTGGAAACCAGAGTCCGAGAAGCTTCTCGAAGTGATAAAAATTATCCTCCCTGAGCCTGAGCAAAGTAGAAAAGGGGCAGATATCTAATACAGATGTCTTTGCTTTTTTTGGCTCTCCTTTCTGAAAGAAGCCAGTAGTGTTAGGTTAATTAGTACAGAACTCAAAGATTCATCGGCAGTTGGAGTTAAACTCCTTCAGAAACCCAGCAAGAATATCACACTCAGTCACTGTAGTGTTGCTCTTTGTTATAATTGGGAACTTATGACAACAAGCGCTGTGGATTGATTGATAGTAAAAACCCAGCTAAACAAATCCCCAGTCACTAATACTGAACTGGTTCCTTGTTTAGCGGGATGTGCTAGTGTGAGTCTGTTGGCATTCCAAGGCCCTCCTCGCCATATGGCAGAATAGAGGGAAAGACGAGGGAAGGGAAAAGAACATTTATTAAGCCTCTGATTGTACTCCGGATCCTGGACTAGATAATTTACACACTTTATTCCATTTTTACCCTCACAAGGACTTAGGAGTTTTGTTTTTTTTTTTAAATTTTACAAATGAGGAAACAGAGTCCCTGAGAGGTTGACTGGATAACCCAGTGTCACGCCATCAGCTGGTAAGAAAGCAAGACAGGGGTTTTACACCAGATTTGACAAGCACAATACAGTGGGGGTTAGAGAATCTGTCCTAGATGACTGTGTCACTTTATCCCAATAATTTCTCCCTGAGCAAGTCTCTTAGCCTCCCTGCTTCCTGGTGTCCACATCTGTTAAGTGAGAAGATGGTAAGGGAACAGAGCATCATGAAGGTATGAACTGGAGTGGGCGAGGACTGAGGGAGACTAAGGGGCTCTTTTGCCTTGCCTGCCCCCATACTCAGTTCCCACCAGTTGTTGGTATTTGGAAATACAGAAGCCGGGTTTTCAAAAGGAGTTTCTTTTGTGATATGGCTGTGTGTGTGTGTGTGTGTGTGTGTGTGTGTGTGTGAAATATTGATTTTTAATTGTTTACAAAAAACTCACCAAAAATGTAAAATGTCATTGAACCCAAACAAAATCCCTTATCACTCTGGTGGTCCGAGTCAGACACTTCATATGTCCTAGACTAGCCTTTTCCATGATAGAAAATCATATGTTTTGTGGCCCCAAGGCATCTTTAGTTTTTCATTATTGAAAAGCCTTTATTAAGTGGCTGCTGCGCTAGGCAACGGTGTTAGGGTGAAGACTATGATAATAAACAGAACTTCTTAACCTCTTAGTCCTTAGGCATCGTGGGGAAGATGAACTTGAAAATAAACACCAGGACCCCAGTACAGAGGTTATGAAATGCCTTGGAGACATGGGGCCGGCTTGGATGGAATCATTTTGAGATGAAGGCCAAGCTTCCTTAAAGCTGCCTCCCATCCTTCTGCTTTTCCTTTAGGTGCTCGGGGCACCTCTCCTTCTGCCTAATCCAGGGGCACCCACAGCCCTTCCTAAACTCCACCTTCCAAAGACTCATCTTTTAAACACAGCTGCATCCCCCTAAGTCTTATTCAGCCAGCAGGATTGGTCCTGGATGAAAACTGGGCAACCTCATTGCTTTCCTTCCCTCATTGCTTCCCTTAACCTAAAGCTAATCCAATTTAAGCTGCCATTGTGTGTGTGTGTGTGTAAGTTAGGGAAACAAATGTTTCATTGTATACTCAGTTTTTAGGATATGCCACATCCTTGAATCAGCCTCACTTAAGCAAAGTGTTTAGGTTTTTAATCATCTGCATGGAGGACTTTGGAGGTCAGCGGAGTCTGTGGCTGGACTAGCTTTTGTGACCATCACCCTCACGTTGGGAATAGCCAGGCTCTGGGGTGAGGAGAGTTCCTGGCACAGGCTGTTGTCCAACAGTAAGGTCACCCTTTCTACTAGGTGACCCACAGACAGAGTACACAGAGAAGGCCCTCTTTAATGAGGTATTTTTATATCCCTAGAGGAGGGAGCTCCAAGGGAAGAGATGCTGAATATCTGTGTGGTTTTTATAAGAAGCAGCTTTTACCTCTTCTTTTTCTGTGCAACATCCTGCAGTGCTTGGGGGGACATTTGCTGAGAACATTCTTAAAATAGAGGCATGGAAACCAATCTGTCAGGTAGAAGTGTGCAGGCGGCGAAACCCTGGTTACCGTGACACCAAGCTGGCATGTGAATTATCTTGTCCCACCAGACTGATCCTGGCTGGGGGTGGGGGGCGGGGCAGAGTGTTGTGGGAGGGGCTGAGTGACCCTGCTTGCTGGGCCCGGAGCCTAGCACGAAGACCCTTCAGGCCCCTTGTCCTTGACGGCTGCTGTTTCTTTGGTTCTAGGCATCTGGAAGACAACCAGGTCAGCGTCATTGAGAGAGGCGCCTTCCAGGATTTGAAGCAGCTGGAGCGATTGTAAGTATAATACAACCTCCTTTCTTGAAAAGTCATCTTTTTTTTTTTTTTTTTTTTTTTTTGGTAAATTGACTTCATTGCGACCTTGCCAAAAAAAAAGTCTCCAATGCTTAATGAAATGTTTGCTCTTTTATTTAAAGCATATTAGATACATGTTAAAGAGACACGGAGATCCTTTCAAACTCTTTCTCTTTATTTTATTTTATTTATTTTTTTAAACTCCTTTTCTTTAAAAGATGCTAGAATTGGCATCTGGGATTTATTTTTCTTCTTCCCAGGCTTGAGCTGTTGCTGTCGATATCTGTACATGGCGCTGGTCCTTGCCCAAGCCTCTTCCCTTTTGCAGAGGGTGGAAGCCAGCAGTGGGTTTTGCTGTCATGGAGGCCAGTGTTGGAGACTCGCTATTTCACTGCCCCCTCCTCCCAGAGCCGCCCCCGCCCCTCACGGGAGAGCAAGGATGGGAGAGTGGGCAGGACCTTCAGTGTGCCTGCATCTCCTCTGAGCATCAGCCTGTCAGGAAGCCCACATGTTTCCACAAGAGAATGTAGTGCCAGGGTTTAAAAATAGGTTCTATTCTATCAGAGGGAGAGACGAAGACAGTGGGGATGGAGATGGATGGAGCCTCCATTTGTTGTGATGATTAATGCTTTTGCAGAAAACTCTTGGGTCACTCGGATGGGGCTGCTGCTTAGATGGTTAAGTGGGTAGCTTCACCTTTCCTCAGTTAATCACATCTGGCAGCTCATAACATCTGGATATTTGCTTCCTGCCCTCTAAGTGGGGCCTGTCCCCAAGAGCACTTAGTCATACTGGTGGGCGGTTCTCTTCCACGTTTCCCTCTGCGTCCTGGTTGGCCTGACATTTCAGCCTCTTTCTCCTGCAGTTGGGGTGCAGGGCTGCCACAACTCACTGCTCCAGCAGCCTCCCTAGAAGGATCCTGCTCGAGTTACCTGTCCTGTCACCAAATCTCGTCTACAGAGGCGGGCGTGGGTCAGGTGGAGGGCCTGCCACCAATGTGTTGGCTTTGTCATCTGCCACCTTTTCCCTTGGACTCATTGCATCTGGGGCGACACGGGTATTATCCAGCAGAACCCGGTACTGCCCCTGCTTTGTGTGAACCCTCTCCTTTATTGCTCTCCATCTGGGTCAAAGGTCAGCGTATGTATCTGTTGTTGGTTTAAAAATATGACATTTATTTCTTATAAAGGAAAAGAGTTCTAAAAATAGTGAATGCTGCCTCTGTTTATGCTTACATTTTTAAGTTGCTTGAAACCTAAATTCTCCTTATTTAGACTAAGGGAAAAAGATAAAAGTATTTGTTGAACCTGGTTCTTTTTGTATGAGGTTGTAAACGTTTCTGTGGAAGAATAAATATACAGTTCTTTGTGAAAAGGCCACATCTTGCTTAGTCTTCTGATTAGAGAGGTAAATAAACTCCTAATTTGTTCATTTCATGATTGTGGGGAGGGAATTAATTGATCATTGAGTACCTTGGACATGCTTGGAACTATGCCGACGTTTTGTATGCTATCTGTTGTTTTATCCCCACTAAATTCCTATGAGGTGTTATTATCCTCATTTTGCAGATGAAGAAACGGAGGCCCAGGGAATTGAAGCCAAAGAATTGTCAGGGGTGGGGGGTCGGGAGCCAAGATTCAAAGCCACATCTGTCTGACATCAAAGCCCACGGCCTTTCAAATTTCTGTGCTGCGGACATTAGATGAAGTGTGATCTTTAGCAATGGCCCTGCAAATAGCCTCTCACATACCCACTTAGCTCCGGGGAATATCAGCAAAATATTCTGGCAAAAAGGCGCTTTTCTTTGGGTTGGTGAACACAGCAGAAATCCCATGCATGTCTGCCGGACCCAGCGGCTTGCAGTCGCAGGGTAAACCTGGCTGTTTCTCCACTTTTGTGTAATAGGAGGCAAACGCTCACTGCTTTACTAGATAAACCCTCAGCTCTCACGGCTGAATACAGAAGTTGACTTCTCGTTCATATCCAACCCAGGAAGGGTGTTCTTGGTGGCTGGGCCTCTCTCCTCCAAGGGGAGACTCAAGAACACAGGCTCCTTTCACTCCTTGGCTCTGCCATCTTTAAACAGTGGCTACCAAGGAGCCAATGTGTGTCTGAACCAAACCACTGGAAGGGAAAACATCATGAAGGATTGCACATGGGAGGTTTCTAGGGGCCGGACCTGGAAAGAGTGTATATGACTTCCACTGTTACATATCTTGGATTAGGAATTGTTCACATGGCCACAGTATGCTGCAGAAGAGGCTGGGAAAGGTAGTCAGGGTGTATGCCCAGGAAGTAGAGGACACAGAATGAGCAAACAGGTAACCTGTCTCTGATTTACACTGCAAGTGATTTAAAGAAGTACTTGGGCAGGAAGGAGAATGAAAGCGTAGGTGGCTGGACCAGTATGCACGGTTGGATGGGCCCCCTTAGTTAAGGCTTTCCAGTGTCAACAAGAGAGGGTGTGTGTGACATTATCCTGACGTGTTAATCTGGTGTTGCTTATCCGTTGTGTCCCCAAACAGAGAGCTATAGAATGGGAAAACTGAATGTATCTGCGGCTAACAGCTGAAGAAGTAGATGGCCGATGGTGTCATCTGTAGCTCCCGCTCCTGACTTACCTTACTGGTATCTCTATATTTGGTAGTAGATTTATCTTTATCGATCATACTCTGAAATAGAGCCTGGAAATTATATAGGTTTTGATAATTCATTTCTGAAGTATTGATTTTCATTATGAATGGCCTTTATTCATTTGATCTCTTGAGCCTTCCTGGGAAAGGGGAGAGAAATCTGTCCCTCAGGTCTCCAGTCAGAGTTCTCCATTATTCCATGAAATGGCCTCTGCTGCAGATTAAGTTGCGTGCCTCTCCTCACATACAACAGTGATTGTCCTTATCATGCTGTCTGTTAATTCCCTATTTGCCTATTGTCTCTCTCCAAAACCACCAGTATGTTGAAGTCAGAAATCATGTTTCATTGGGTCTTAATCTCAAAGCTTTGCACAAGGCATGATAATAAGTACTTGTGGAATACTTATCAAATACTTGGGTTTTTGTTCTATACTAATGGCTCTAAACTGGAACCAATTCCCCCCACCTCCCACCTAGGGGACACTTGGCAATGTCTCGAGATATTCTTGGTTGTTGACAACAGGAATATGCTGCTGGTATATAATGGGTAGAGGTCAGGAATGCTGCTGAAGCACAGGACATCCTACAATGCACAGGACAGCTCCCACAACAGAAAATTACCAGGTTCAGTGTTAACAGTGCTGAGGTTGAGAAATTCTGCTCTTTACCTACTATGTATCGGATGGTATTATAGACACTTGACATATGCTATCTCATTTAATCCATACAACAATTTTTCAAAGTTAGAATTACTGTGTCCTTGATGTGACAATATATAATTCAAAACATTGGCTTTAAAGTATTGTTGCTAAGTGTGTTTCCCCTACATCTAATTTAGCTACATCTCACTTTTGGTTTCTGAAGAGTAGACAGGATAGAGGACCAAGTTAAATGAAACTAAGAGGAACAAGTAAATCCTATAGATGGAACAATCTACGTGACAACTGCCTTGGTCTCTTCAAAAATGTCATGAATGAGATGGGAGCTGACTGTTGTAGATTAAAAGACACTTAAGATAGAAACAGTAGCAAAAAGTTGGGAGGGTCAATGGAATATAAGTGTTCTAAGATCTTTGAATTGTCCAGGAAGTGATAATAGCATAAAAGCTTATTGCCTTATTAAATCAAGGATGCATGTTGCAACTTATAGGATAACCTCTAAAAAGAACAGTTTAAACAACATAATAACCTAATAGAGGGAGCAAGGACATAGAATGATACAAAGAAAAATACGGTTAATTCAAATAAGGGATAAAGGAAAGAAAAAGAAACATTGAACAAATGAGACAAAGAGAAAACAAATAGTAAGATGATGATCTTAAACACAAAAATATCATAATTATTGTGTATGTAAATGGATTAATCCTCCACTTAAGAGATGGAGTGGATAAAAAACAAACAATAATTATATGCTTCTTAAGAAGACAAACATCAAACAAGAAGATAGAGAAAAATTGAAAGTAAAAGGATGGAAAAGATACCATGAAAATACTAACCAAAAGAAGAATGCTGTGGCTTTATTAATACTACATAAAATAGACTTTTATTTTTTTAAGATTATTTATTTGAGAGAGAGAGAGCACACAAAACTAGTGAAAGAATTAGAACTAGTGTGAGTGGAAGACCAAAGGGAGAGGGAGAAGCAGGCTCCCTGCTGAGCAGAGAGCCCCAGTGTGGAGCTCAATCCCACGACACTGGGATTATGACCTGAGCTGAAGGCAGATGCTTAATTGCCTGAGTGACCTAGGTACCAAGTCTATCATAAAATAAACTTAAAAAAATTATTGGAGAGAAAGAGGGCTTTTTCAAAATGACAAAGGAATAAATACACCAGAAAGGAATCTGTATTTGTATGTGTAAAAATATAGCCTAGTGATACATAAAGCAAATATTGACAGAATTAGGAGGATAGACAAGTTTACATTCATAGTTAAGATACTGTTCTTATAATTAATGGGATAAAGAGATATAATCATTAGTAACAATCTGGAGTATTATAATATTAGTAACAATATGAAATACTATTAGTAACAATATGGAACAATATGACAAAGTTTGCAAACCTGACCTAATTGGTACTTAGAAAATACTGCAACCAGAAAAATGTAGAATAAACATTTTTTTCAAGCGGGTATGAAACTTTTATTAAGCACGGGTCTACAAAGCAGGTCTCAAAAATATCAAATGGTTGAAATAATATGGCATATTTTCTCCAGCCACAGCAGAAATATTCAAGTCTATAAGAAAACAATAACTAGAAAATTGCAAAATATTTGGAAATTGAGTAATATACTTCAAAGTAACATCTGAATCAAAGAACATATCATAGGGGAAATTGGAAGATATATTTTCTGAATGTTAATAAACATACAACATATCACAATGTGTCAATTGCAGCCAAAGACATGCTCAGAAAATGGATAGAAGGGGTATATGCACCCAAATGTTTATAACAGCAATGTCCACAATAGCCAAACTATGGAAAGAACCTAGATGTCCATAAACAGATGATTGGATTAAGAAGATGTGAGATATATATATAGATAGATAGATAGATATAATGGAATACTATGCAGCCATCAAAAGAAATGAAATCTTGCCATTTGCAATGACCTGGATGGAACTAGAGGGTATTGTGCTAAGTGAAATAAGTCAATCAGAGAAAGACAATTATCATATGATCTCCCTGATATGAGGAATTTGAGAGGCAATGTGGGGGGCTTGGGGGGGTAGGGAAGGAAAAAATGAAACAAGATGGGATTGGGAGGGAGATAAACCATAAGAGACTCTTAATCTCAAAAAACAAATTGAGGGTTGCTGGGGTGTGGGGGGTAAGGGATAGGGTGGCTGGGTTATAGACATTGGGGAGGGTATGTGCTATGGTGAGTGTGAGACCTGTGAAGTGTGTAAGCCTAACGATTCACAGACCTGTACCCCTGGGGCAAATAATACATTATATGTTAATTAAAAAAAAAGAAAATGGATAGCCTTTAAGTTACATCATTCAATTTATGACATATGTATGCTATCATATATTTTAAAAGAAATAAGGATAAATTTTTTTCTTTTTCTTTTTTATTATGTTCATTTAGCCAACATATAATACATCATTAGTTTTCGATGTAGTGTTCAAGTATTCATTAGTTGCCTGTAACACCCAGTGTTCTTCAACACTTGTGCTCTCCTTAATACCCATCACCCAGATAAAATCTTGATGAAAGTATCCATCTCAAGAAACTAGAAAAAGAACAAAGTAAAAGGAAGAAATCAGGATGAGCAGAAGTATATGAACTAGAATCATATATATAATGTTTAAGAACTCTGAAAAGCCAAACTTTCATTCTTGACACAATAAAATCACAAAAACTAGCAAGACTGATCAGAAAACAAAAAAGAAAGAAGACCAAATTGCCTATATGAAGGATAAAAAGGAGAACATATCTACGAATTTTACAGATTAAAGTGATAATAAGAGTAGATTTTGAAGAATGTTAGTTCAGTGATTTTAAAGATTAAGTGGAATTGAAAACTGAAGCAAGGAGGGATAGAAAGTCTATATAGTCCTATATCTATGAAAGAAATTAAATCTTTAATTAAAATGTTCCACCTAACAATCAAGACTCAGATGGCTTCACTAGTGAATTCTACCAAAGTTTTAAGGAATAAATAATATCAACATAAATTCATTCTATAAAAAGAATAGATGTTTGTCATTTGGACAATATAATTTTCTTTTTCTCCCAACCAGAGAGTGGGAGATTCTTGTGTGACTGCCAAGCAGGGCACTGGCTACTTGAGCTCTATGGTCATGATCAGCGGGACTCAGGCCGAGGTTGGGCATTACAGGGTCTCAGCTCCTACCAGGGAGAGGAAAGTCCCCCAGGCCTGTGAGGCAGTGGCCAACAGGATCGGGGGTGGGGGCAGTCCTGCTGAGGCCAGAGCAGGTGGCGGGGTAGATAATATAATTTTTATAGCAAAATCCAACAAGAACATTTCAAGAAAAATTATAAACCAACATATTCCATGAATATTTATATGAACTTCCTAACAAAATATTAGCAAAGTGAATCTAGTAGTGTATGAAAAAGACATATACAACCAAGTTTGGATTATTGAAAGAAGACCAGGTTGGCTTAATATTTGAAAAGCCTTTCCCAAATTAAAAAATGCTGAACAACTAGGGTAGCAAAACCAAAGACATAGGCAACATCTATAATAAAATGGTTGACACAGTATCTTAATAAACCTCTGCATTCCCAATAAAAGTAGGCAGGAAAAACAACTGGTGGTTACAAGACTGTTGTGTTATCTCATCTGTGTGGGACAAAGCAGAGGGAAGCCAACTGAAATTCTTATGACTCTGAGAACAGGAGATGGCTTAAATAACCAATATGTACTCATTGGAAAACACAGTGGCCAACCTGAGAAAAGCTGCCAAAAATGGAAGGGAGTTGGATTAGCTCCAATTCATGGTAAGTACAAAGGAACCATGATGTGATAATGACTGCTAGTACTTGGAGTATTCCAGGCCCTATAGATTCTTCAAACTAACAAAAACAGGGCTCTTTTTCAAAGAAAGGGCTAGCATTGATAAGAAACTCCTGAGTGTAGTAGATCAGAACAGGAACAATAGTAGAAATGAAAAGAGAACTTCTTGATGAAAGTGTTAGAAATCACCAGAAGAGTTAGGTTTTAGAAACTCCAAGGCCATGTTTTTCATTAGTTTGTGCAAAAAAACAAAGACTGAACTCTAGACTCTTGAAGCTAAAAAAGCTATCACTTCCCACCCCTCCCTCATAAAACTATAGGAATTTCTTTCATTTAAGAAATAAGCAACCAAAAAGATTATGGTTGAAGCACATACAAAATGTTTTTTCACAAGAAAAATAAAAAAGAGTAAGAAGTATAATAGCCCTTCTAGAAACAATGAAAACATGCAAGGAAGAGGTATCCACAAAACAGATGAAAACTGTAAATAGTTCAAAACTAGCCACATAAATTTAAGGTCTTATAAACTATAAAAGTACAACATAAATTTGAATTTTAAAAACTTGGAAATTAGCTGACTAGAGAAAAATGGAATGTGAAAGGAGGGACAAAGAACTCAGGGAACAGTTTTGAAATAAAAGAACTAATTTCAAAATAAATACTGTCAATTCTGAAGAAGGATGAACTTGGAAGAATCACACTATCCAATTTCAAGACCCACTATAAAGCTACAGTAATCAAGACAGTATGGCATTGGTAAAATAACAGACATGAATTAACAGAACAGAAAAAAAAAAGGCAATGGATCTATTGAAATACAGTTAACTGACTTGACAAAAGTGCAAAGACAATTCGATGGAGAAAGAATAGTCTTTTCAGCAGATAGTCCTGGGACAATTGGATGTTCATATGCAGAAAATTGAACCTAGGCACAAAACTTACATCTTACACAGAATTTAATTCAAAGTGGATCATAGACCTGAATATGAAATGTAGAACTATTAAACTTCTGAGACAAGGAAAAAAAAAGTACATGACCTTAGTTTTGGGGATGCATTTCTCAACATAACAAAAACATGATCCACAAAAGAAAAAAAAATGATCAGTTGAACTTTATTGAAATTAAAAACTTCTGCTCCACAAAGGACACTGTTAGGAGAATGAAAAGTCACAGACTGGAAGAAAATTTTTGCAAAATGCTTACCTGATTTGCATATAAAATATATGAAGAGCTTTAAAAATTTGACAGCAAGAAAACCCCCCTACCCTACAAAGAGAAAGAAACAGGCAAAAGATTTAAACAAGTACTGTACCAAAAGAGATATATATATATATATATATATATATATAAAATAAGCATATGAAAAATTCTCAATATCACTTCTTATTAGGATAATACAAGTTAAACAACAATGAAGTAGCATTGTCCCCTTTCATTACAATGGCTGAAATACTAAAGACTGATAATACTAATTGCTGGTAAGAAGGTAGAGTAACAGGAACTCTCATTTGTTGCTGCTGGAAATTCAAAATGCTATAATCACTTTAGAAGACAGTTTTGCAGTTTCTTACAAAGCTAAACACTGTCATATCTTGCAGTCCAGTTCAGTGGTTAGGGGTTCAGGGAAGAAGAGGGGATGGAAGGTTGAATAGGTGAAGCCATGGGGGTGGAGGGGTTATGGATGGCGAAATTATGCTGTATGATACTGAAATAGTGGATATATGACATTTGCATTGATAAAATCCATATAATTTTTTTATTAACATAAAATATATTATTTGTCTCAGGGGTAAAGTTCTGTGATTCTTCAGTCTTAACAATTCATAGCACTCACGATAGCACATACTCTCCCCAGTGTCCATCACCCCACCACCTCATTCCTCCCACCCCCCTCCACTCTAGCAACCCTCATTTTGTTTCCTGAGACTGAAAGTCTTTTAAGGTTTGTCTCCCTCTCTGGTTTCATCTTGTTTCAGTTTTCCCTCCCTTCCCCTGTGATCCTCTCTCTTGTTTCTCAAATTCCTCAAATCAGTGAGATCATATGATAATTGTCACTCTCTAATTAACTTATCACATGCACCCCAATGTTTATAACAGCATTGTCTGCAGTAGCCAAACTATGGAAAGAGCCTAGATGTCCATCAATAGATGAATGGATAAAGAAGATCTGGTGTGTGTGTGTGTGTGTGTGTGTGTGTGTGTGTGTGTGTATATATATATATATATATATATATATATATATACACAATGGAATATTATGCAACCATCAAAAATGATATCTTGCCATTTGCAATGGCGTGGATGGGATTAGAGGGTAAAACGCATAGAATTTTATAACATACAGAGTGAACATTAATGCATGAACATTTCTTTTAAAAAAAGATTTTATTTATTTATCTGAGAGAGAGAAAGAATGAGAGGGAGAAAACATGAGAGTGGGGAGAGTCAGAGGGAGAAGCAGACTCCCCACTGAGCAGAGAGCCTGACATGGGACTCAATCCTGGGACTCTGGGATCATGACCTGAGCCAAAGGTAGACACCCAACCAACTTAGCCACCCAGGCACCATGCATGAGCATTTCTAAAAATTATTTAGAAAATTGGAGGATCCCAAGATGGAATACAGACAGTGATGAATGTATGAGTCAACCTCCTGAAGGTGATGGGGGAAAGGTGCTGACTTAAGGAGATTTGGAAATGAGTCTGTGCAACAAAAGGCAAAAGGAACCACACGTAAGAACTGTACTGTAGTTAACAAAGTTGTTTCCCATAGGAGTCTTGAGTTAACAATTCTGAAGTCACTGTACATGTGTACTGGAATTGAACAATGGATACTGGATGGTAGAGACAGATTTCTTGTGCTGAAATGGGTGATTACAGACAGGCAATGAAGAAAACTATAATGGACTGTCAATGGATTAGAGTTGGAGACATCAGTATGAACAAATGTTTAGACTAATATAGATATGTTCACTTAATACAGATGGATATATACATAGAAATATATTAATATGTAAATAGACCTGTTTGTATATAAGCACATATTTCCTTGCTGTTAGCAGGAAAGCCTAGAAGTGATGACACCAAAATAGCAGTGAGCACACCTAGTGCCCAGATCTTGGTTTCTAATACCACTCCCCAATAAAAGGGAGCTAAGGCTCTTAGAGAAATAGGAGGATTCTAGGACTGGACATGAGATAGATTGTGCCAGAAAGGAAGTGCTCAAAACAAAACAAAACTGAAGCCGCAATTAGGGGATATGTTAAATAAAAGAACATAGGAGCAAACTGAAAGAGCTCCTAAGGGCCAAAGCTGAAATAATTTCAGCAATAAATAAACACACTGGTATTAGATTATAACCAAAGTTATATTATCTATGAGTTCATACTGACATAAATAAATTATTGGACAAATAAATGAATGAGGAAAGGAGAAATCTCCCATGCAGAAGAATTCAGAGTGATTTATGTAGATTTTCTGCCCTTGCAGAGGTGTGGAACATAACTCTCCACTCCTTAAATGTAGGCTTTGCACAGTAACTGCCTTCAGAAGAGTACTGTATGAAAAGGGGAGGGCAGAGCATAGAAATTTCACAGTGGAGAACTATGACACACACTACTACCTCGGCCAGATGATCAGGGCCAATATCCAAAATGCTAAGTCATGTTGATAGTATGCACCTTTGGTATGATGAAATGAAAATAGCAGTTTACATCTGTGATCTCTATCTCAAAAACCCATAACTATATTCTAATGAGAAAAACATCAGACAAATTCTGATGGAGAGACATTCTTAAAACCATCTGAACAGTTCTCCTCAAAACTGTCAAAGTCATCAACAGCAAGAAAAGTCAGTGAAACTGTCAGAGCCAAAGGAGCATAAGGAGATGTGAAGACTAAATGTAATGTGGCATCCTGGATGTTATCCTCAGACAGAAAAAAAAAGGATGCAGATAAAAAATTAGGGAATCCAAATAAAGTATTGACTTAGTTAATAATAACATATCAATATTGGCTCATTAATTGTGACAAATACACTATACTAATATAAAATGTTGATAAGGGAAACTGGGTGTGGGGTGTATAAGATTGCTCTGTACTGTCTTCCCAACTTTTATGTATATCTAAATCTATTCTACTCTACAACGTCTGTTTTTAAAAAGTTCACTAATGGCAGACCCTACTTGAATTACAGATTCGTAAGCAAAATAAATGTTACTGTTTTACATCAAACATGCATGCATACATACTCATCTAGATGCAACGTGAGCGCAGATAAATGCTTTAAGAGAAATGGAAAATGAGTGTTTTTTCAATCAATAAGAAGTTAGTATAGAGGTTAAGAGGATTTAAAAGGAAGTGATAGATACAGAGGTCAAAGACATTCTATCACATTTATAATACAAATTTCTGAGGAAGAAGACGAAAACAAATTACTCTGCGAAACTCTTTGACGGTATCATCTACAGCTGAACATACACATACCCCATGACCCAGCAGTTCCCCTCCCGGATATACATCCTAGAAAAAGACCTACACAAGAATGTTCATAGGAGCACTATTTGTAATAGCCCCGAAGTGGAGACAGGCCAGATGCTCATCAGCAAGAGCAAAAATCATTTGTGGTCTCTTCATATAATGGGAGAGCCTGATGGAAAATGAAAAATTACCCCAACTCATACACACACAAAAACTGCTGTATGTAACAACACGATATATCTCAGGAACAGAATCAGTGACATAACCCAGACATAAAAGAATATATAACCTGTTTTCATTTATATAGTCTTCCGAACAGGTACAACTAATCTATGGTATTACAAGTCTGGGTAATGTTTATCATCGGAGGGCTGTAAAAACGGAAGAGAGCGCTAAAGTGTTTCTGGGGTGTATCATCATTTGTTTCTGGATCTGGGTAGAGGTTTTGTGGATCTGTTCAACTAGGTGAAAATGCTTCTAGCCATAAAATTTAGATTTGTGCTTTTTTTCTATGTATATACTATACTTCAAAAAAATTTATTTTATAAGGAGACTTTAGAGACAGATATAACAACCAAATTCAGCTCCTGGCTTTTAATTGAAGCCTGGTTGGAAGAAACTAATGTATAAAATAAAATTTTGAGGGACACCTGGGTGGCTTAGTTGGTTAAGCGACCGCCTTCGGCTCAGGTCATGATCCTGGAGTCCCAGGATCAAGTCCCGCATTGGGCTCCCTGCTCGTCAGGGAGTCTGCTTCTCCCTCTGACCCTCCCACTTCTTATGCTCTCTCTCTCTCTCTCTCTCTCTCTCATTCTCTCTCTAATAAATAAATAAAATCTTTTAAAAAAATAAAATTTTGAGACAAATGGGGAAATCTGAACATGGATTGGGTATCATGAACATGGTGTCAGGGAATTGTTTATTAACTTTGTTAAGTGTGATAATGGTACTCTAGTTATGGAGGAAGCCCTTTCGGTGTTTTGAGATACATGTAGAAGTGTTTAGGGATCAAGTGTCCTGATTTCCATACTTTACATTAAATGGTTCCATGGAGAACACAGAGTAAAACAAATACAGCAAAATGAAAATAATTGCTGAATCTGAGTGGTGGGTATACAAAAGTTCAAAATACATTTTTAAAATTTTCTGTTATGTTTCAGCATTTTTTATAAAAATTTCTAAATGTATTTTTGTAAATTATCATGTACTTTTCGCAGAGAAAAAAAAAATTCTGACGCTCTGAAATTAAAGTAACTTGCCATGCTGAGATTTAAATCCAGGACTATTCCAAATTCGGGTGCTAGGAAAAGAAAACATAATCATCAGGAACTGGAATGAGATTGTGATATTGTATTATCCAATTTCCTTATTTTACAGACAAGGAAACGGGCTAGAGAGGAATTTGACTTCTATGAAATGTTAATGCAGCGTGCAATGTTGGAGGGGTTGAGTTGCCTTGGTATTAGCTCAGTTTTTCCAAAGAGCAGAACACAATAGTGTTCTTAGCTCGAAGCCTGAGTTCCCACTTACCCTTTAATTAGATGTGAAGTAAATAATTAGATTATATATTTAAACGCACATGGGTCGCAAATATATATTTTTAAATTATTGCAGGACTTATTTTGTTATTGGTAAGATAGAACCCCGCTTGTCCCACCAGAACTGAAATGTGTTATGTTCCTTGAGCCAATCATTTAGACGCCCGACACTCCAACAGCCCATGAATGTGGCTTTTTCTTTCTTAGCCTCATTTGTATCAACATCAAACACTGACCATTGTTATTAACTCAGAATTATGGACAGGGTTTTCTTTGTGCAATTTATCGCCTGCGGTGTCTACACTTAAATGACTCTACGTCCATGAAAAAAAAACCCAGTATCTGTATAGCTGCCAACACCAGAAACACCACCCTTGATGGATTTTTGATTGGTTTATGTTATTATTCCTTATTTTTTGGAAAAAAAAAAAGTAACTTCTGTCTTGGAATATATTCTCCATTCATTCCTTAAGAATTGCAAGACAGTGTGAAGGGGAGCCTTAAAACTAGGGAAATGTTAGGGGAAAAAAATAAAAGCTAGAGAAAATGTTCACCGCCATGTGATGCTCTGAGCTGGGCAGGCCCAGAGGCCGGTGTGGGTCAGTGCTGCCTGATTCTCTCTCACCAAGCCCTTTCCTCTCTGGCTGCAGTGAAGGACCAAGGCAGATGAGGAGGGGGCTGTTGGGAGACTTAAGCCTAAACTCATCAACTGTAACTATAACTATAACGTCATAGAGTGGGTGATGAGGCCATCTCCCTGGAGAATAATACTCAGGATTATAAGCCCCTTGATGGCAGGAATTTAAGTACATATGTAGGAATAAAGTGTAATGAAGTAGTAAGGAATATGGGTTCTGGTGTTCTGGCCCACATGTACTTGCTGTATGACCTTGGACCAATCAATGAGCCTCTCTTAGCCTCAGTTGCCTCATCTGTAAAGTATCTAGATATCAACCTCATAGAGGTTGTTGTGAAAACTAAATAGCATACATGAGAAGAATTTAGGACAGTGTCTGCTTTGTAGTAAATGCTCATAAGCATTTTACAGCAGGCTCTGGGGGAAAAAAAAGATTGATTACATGTTCATGGAGAACCTCTAAGACAGGTATTTTCAAACTTTTTCCAGCAACATCCTCTCCCACTTCACCCCACAGCAGCTCACCCATCTCCAGACAATTCCAAGTAATGAATATCTATTAAGCATCTATGCCACCAGGAATTGTGTCAGTGCTAGAGTTTTTGAGAAGAATACAGTGGAACCCTTGCCTTCAAGCCGCTTACAGTCTACTTAGGAAGGCAAGCATGTAAACACGAAACTTTCAGTAGGGCAGATGGTGAACCCTCGAGAGTACAGAGGAATGACCACCTCTACCAGTAAGGCCAGGGAAAGCTTTACCCAGGAGGCATCACTTGAACCAAGTCTTGAAGATCTAATGGGAGCACAAATCATGTGGCCAAGAGTAATACATCTAGCATTCAGGATGGAAGCAAGAACAAGAGTCACTCTCTAAAAGTTTCCACAGGCCCTTCGATCTGTCAGTTTAGTTGGAATATGTGGTGGATATTTAGTCTAATGATTTAAATATTAAGAACGTGGACTCAGGAGTGCCTGGGTGGCTCAGATCTTGATCTCAAGTTCCTAGGATAGAGCCCCGCATCTGGCTTTCTGCACAGTGGGGACCCTGCTTCCCTCTCTCTCTCTGCCTGCCTCTCCACCTACTTGTGATCTCTCTCTGTCAAATAAATGGATAAAATCTCAAAAAAAAGAAAAAAAAAAGAACGTGGACTCAAAAAGAAGACATCCAGAGGGCCAACAGACACATGAAAAAGTGCTCAACATCACTCAGCATCAGGGAAATACAAATCAAAACCTTAATGAGATACCACGTCACATCTGTCAGAATGGCTAAAATTAACAAGACGAGAAACAACAGGTGTTGATGAGGATGTGGAGAAAGGGGAACCCACTTACACTGTTGGTGGGATTGCAAGCTGGTGCAGCCACTCTGGAAAACAGTGTGGAGGTTCCTCAAAAAGTTAAAAATAGAGCTACCCTACCACCCAGCAATCGCACTACTGGGTATTTACCTCAAAGATACAAATACGGTGATCTGAAGGGGCCCCAGCCCCCTAATGTTTATAGCAGCAATGTCCAAAATAGCCAACTTTGGAAAGAGCCCAGATGTCCATCGACAGATGAATGATTAAAGAAGATGCAGTATATGTATATACTCAGCCATCAAAAAGAGTGGAATCATGGCACTTGCAATGCCATGGATGGAACTAGAGGGTATTATGATAAGCGAAATAAGTCAGTCAGAGAAAGACAAATATCATATGGTTTCACTCATATGTGGAATTTATGCAACCAAATAGATGAACATGGGGAAAACTAGAAAAAATGAAATAATATGAAACCAGAAAGGAGGACAAACTGTAGAAGACTCTGAACTATAGGAAACAAACTGAGGGTTGCTGGAGGGGAGGCGGGTGGGGGGATGGGGTAACTGGGTGATGGACATTAAAGAGGGCACATGATGTGATGAGCAGTGGGTGTTATATGCAACTGATAAACCACTAAATTCTACCTCTGACATTAATAATACACTGTATGTTAATTAAATGTATTTTAAATTAAAAAAAAACAAAACAGTTAAAAAAAACAAAAGCAGAACATGGACTCCAAGTTAGGAAAGACTTGGATTTGAACCGGATTAAATCTTTCCATTTCTCTTACCAACCATGAGGCCTCAGGCAAGTTTCTCAATAGCTTCCAAGTGCCATGTGGTAAATGGGATAATCATTATTGAGTAGATTGCCTTTTATTTTTATTTTTAAAATTTTTATTATTATAATTATTTTTTAAAGTAGGCTCTATGCCCAGCATGGGGCTTAAACTCATAACCCTGAGATTAGGAGTCGAGTGTTGCACTGACTGAGCCAGCCTGGCACCCCATAGTGTTAGTCTTTTAAATAGGAGGCGTGTTTCTAAGTTGATGTGAAAGATAAAAATGGAAAGTATTCAAATTATTGACAGTTCTGTCTCCCATAAGCAAGACATGTAGGGACATTTTATACTGACAAAGACAGTTGACCACTGGAGTCTCCACCAGCAGAATGCGCCTGGTGAGCACCGCATGGGGACTGAGATTGGACTGGAGGCCGTTCTCATCTCTCATCCATGTCATTTGGGGGCACAGGTTCATTGAGAAGAAGAATGATTGGGGCGCCTGGGTGGCTCAGTGGGTTAAGCCTCTGCCTTCGGCTCAGGTCATGATCTCAGGGTCCTGGGATCAAGTCCTGCGTCGGGCTCTCTGCTCAGCGGGGAGCCTGCTTCCCCCTCCCTCTCTCCGTGCTGCTCTGCCTACTTCTGATCTCTCTCTGTCAAATAAAATCTTAAAAAAAAAAAAAAAAGAGAGAGAGAAGAAGAATGATTGCTAGGACCTTGTGTACCTTGTATTTCTTCCTTTTTCTTTTCTTTTAATTTTTGCTGAGTGCCTATACGTGGGTTTACCTGTGAGTTAAATGTGCACGTGGATTCCACTAACCCACGCCTTATGGCTCTCATGAGAGTTCCTGTGGGAAGGGCTTCACACAGTGACTGGCACGATTATCACCGAGTTGGTATACTGAGACACCCTCCCAGACTCTCCTTCCCTTCATCATCATCACGGACTAAGAGTGATGGGTAGAGGAAAAGGGCAATTTTTTTGACCAGGTAATCCGAAGGACTACTCATTGCCTTGTTTTCATCTCTTAGGCCAAAGACCCTAGACCAAATACATACCAACTCCTGTTCTTGTTTTGCTGTCAAAAATTGCCTAAGCTTTTTTTTTTTTTTTTTTTTTCTATTTGGAAAACAGGCTTAATAGTATTTTCTGTCTGATAAGAGTAAGGGCATTGTCAGAAAATATGTATCCGCTAACGTACTCCAAAAAGGCAAACAGACTAAACAAAGCAAATTATCATGATTATTTCTATACTCCTTCCCTTGAGAGGGGCACAGCAACACAGCGGTTTAGATTCTGCCCAGTCTTTCCTCTGAATGCCTAAGAGCAAAAGAATTAATATTTTAGGTTTATTTGTTTTACTGTCTTTCTTTTTTACTGTTTTGTTAGAAGTAGAGAAATAGCCGAAAAGTCCATTTTCGCATTTCAAAGTTTAACAAGTAGAACTGCTCTAAGTCTGGGAATATGACAGCCAAGTTTTGAATCTCAAAATGCTTATGTCTCTCTGTCTGTCTCTGGGGGCTGTGTGTGTGTGTGTGTGTGTGTGTGTGTGTGTGTGTGTGTTGGGCTTCTCCAAGATGTGGAGGTTTGGAATGAAAATGGTAATTGACCTTTAACGAGAGAGCTGAGAGAACTGCTTCTGTATATTATATGACTGTGAGCTGGATTTTAAATGTTTGATTAAGTTATTAGAGTGTTTTGCTTTGGCATAAAGTACTATAAATTTACGATCGCTGGCCAAAGCAGTTAGTCAGTGGAGAAGAATAAATTGTTTTGAGAGGTGCTTCAAAACCTGGATTTTATTCTCTTGGAAAGACAGGGTTTTAAATAAATCATGTAATACAAATGAGAATTTCCATAATTAAGGTTCAAACCAGGAAGATCCCTAGGAGCTTTCGAGAGTTAAAATGAAGAACAATATTCCAGGATGCTTTCATTTTCATTTCTTTTCTCTTTAAATTGATGTTTTGTGTGCTAACTCTGTTTTTAGGGACCCAGAGACCAAACAGCCCAAAATGAGCATATATTAAATATATGTTGTGAAACAATTTTTCTCTGAAATGTACTTTAGAGAGACTTTTTAAAAAGTGTCCAGGACACCTTTGCTTGGAGTGCTTCCCATGTTAGAGGCCCCTGGTCAAGTGCACCCATGTCACTACTCAGAGAATTTCTGTCTGGCCATCCTCACTCCCTGTCACCCAGTAATGTCACTCCCTGACAGCTTTTGTGTTTTCAGAGCATCTCCTCTTATTTCTGTCGTTTAGGAAATCTCTCTTAAATGGCAACTCCCCTCTCTTGGGCACTCTTTCTGGCTCCTGGACTCAGACCTTCTCCCCAAAATTCTTCTCCCTCTTTCCTCGAAGTCCCCAGCCTCCCCTCAGTCCTTCTAGGCTTCTCCCAGGAGCGCCTAAGTAAATAAAATGTGATTAAATGTATGTGATTGGTTCTTGTACCGCTTTATTTATTTGATATAGGCATGCACTAGAGAACTTTCTACCATACATTGTACAAATATACCATTTATAATTGATTAAGTAGGGCAATTGTGGTCATTTCTAGAAAAGCATGCCATCAAGCCCTCTGTTGGGAACCTGGGCACGTACTCTGATGTTGTTTCTGTTGGATCACTTGAGAAAAGGACTGCAGCTCTTTGTAGAATATTGTGAAGTGCTACCAAAATTGTACTACTAAAACACTGATTTTCATCGGAGATGGGCTTAGTGATTAAGAGCACAGGTTGTATCCTCAGGCTACCTCCCTGGGAAGCTCAGGTTCTCCACTGGCCAGCAGTGTAGCCTTAGGCAAATGCCTTCATATCTTATCTGTACAGAGGGGTAGTAGAATTACCTACCCCAGAGTTGTTGAGAGGATCCAATGAAGTAATGCATGTTTTGTGTCTAACAAAGCACCTGACATGAAACAAAGTAAGTGGTTAATATATATATAAACTATTAACTACATGATCATCGTCATCATGATCAGATATAAGTGACAATTTAGTATATAAAAAAAAATTTCTTCCAAAAAATGGAAGCAAATGTAAATGTAAGGATTGACTGTTGAGCTGTTCCCTCGCTCCTGAATGCTCAAATAGATGCCGATGCCCACCCAGGGTTGCCCATCCAGGGTTGGCCACAGTGATCATATGCACAGCAACCTTCATCTCCCCAGTGGCCTCTGTGCTCCCCTTCACCCGAGATCTTGCAGACTGCTGTATCATTCGAAAGCCACCCTTTTCCCAGCTGGTCCCCACTTCCTGCAGGGTGAGGGCTATAGTGACAGGACTGAAGGATGAGGGGCCCACAGATGTGGCAAGTTCAGGTAAATTCCCTGCCACTCCTCCAGTGGTAGTATAGATCTCACGGAAGCATTCCCTGGGCTCAGAATGTTAGATTGCCTCTTCCCACATCCACACTGTAAGATGTCTGAGAGATTGCAGGCCTGGATCTTGGCAAAAACTGAAGATGCATCTTGAGTCTTCGAGCATCCTGAGACCCAGCATTAGTACGTCTCCAGATTGTGAGAGAGTGAGAAAAGAGACTGAGGATAACAGACTGGCATTAGTGATTTTGGTCTTAGCTTTGCCCTTAGAATAGTGAATATACTAGCATTCACTAAACACCTACTCAGTCAGACACAGTACTTGGTACTGTACAGATACTGTCTGACTGCATTCTCTGAGCTGTCCCACAGGTAGAGGTTATTGTCAGCATTTTATAGATGAGGTCACTGACTCTAGGGAAGGTGAATCACTTTTCAGTCCCACAAAACAGAGGCTGGAGCCTGAGAACTAAACTTAGACCAAGGCTAAGTGCTCTGGATCCCTATGGGTCTTTGGTTTTGTGTTGGGGGCTGAGTTGGTGGGAAGTGGTTGTAAGGCCACTTCCTTTCCACCTCAAGAATGGAGAAGAGGTGGGGAGAAGACAAGGGCTGAGGAGGAGTCCCTCTTGCCTCCCCAAAGCACGTCTGGACAGGAGACTGTCTGCCACCGAGGTCCAGCCATTCACCTCCACTCTCTAGTCCTCTCCTACTCCCTGAGCATTCTGGAATTTACCTGAGAGTTCTCGGGAGCTCCCGTTGCTCAGCGATGGGTAGTTAGTGGACGTGATGGTGCGGATTTCACATCCACATCACTATTCCGAGGAGCTAGGAGGGCCTTCCTATTCCTAGAGGTTGGCAAGTCCTGGAGGAGGAGTACAGCGCAATGAGGGAGATGGTTGAGGCTGCCTCCAACTATGGCCTCTCGTTTCTCCCCTTGTCTTCATCCTCATGGCTGCTGAACTCACCCATGGCATCATCATCTCTTGCTTGAAGGACCACAGATCTCTCTTCCTCACCCGCTTCCACTCTGGCCCCGGGGAAGGAGTTCTTCCCTCTAGAGCAAGCTAGAGTGAGCTTCTCAAATACAGATAGGGCTTAAAATCCCTCTGAGGCTTCTGAGGCTCTAAAATCGACTTCAGTCCCTCAGTCATGGCCAGTCTCCCCCGTCCCCTCCTCAGCTAGTAAACGCCATTCAGCCTTCAGCAATCAGCCACAAGGTCACCTGCTAAGGGAAGCCTTCTATGCCCTTCCAGCCTGTTCAGGGCCTCTCTCACACATTCTTACAAGCCTCTGACCCTTCGATCATCTCAATCTGTATTTATACATTCCTTAGTGATGCCCAGTCAACATTGATCTCCCTCATGAGACGGTAAGCCCCCTGAGACAAAGACCATATGGCAGTGCTCAGCACAGCAGTGCTGGCCTCTACCGTTATGCCAGCCCAGAACCTGCCCTTGTTAACATTTGTTGTGTGAGTGAGCAGTGTCACTGGTGATTCTTGTGCTTTGGAAACCCAGACAGAACACTCACACAGTTGTAGCCATGCCGAGGGTCCTGTGGTTACCCCACGTCGCTTCCCTTCCATCCCCATGTAGATCGGCTCTGCTGGACTCTCCCTCACTGCGCCCACAATGGGCATGACAAACAGAACTTCCTTCAGGGTACCTGCCTGTTACACTCACTACCTCGTGAGGCCCTACTCTTATCCCAGTGAGGAACCCATTTGTGAAACTCCCCTTCTAGAACTGCCTTCACCTCTCCCCTGGCAGTCCACACAAGACCTGGCACATAGTAGGTGGTGTTCTGGGGACATTGTTGAATGCTCAGCAGCATTCATCATGCTTGAACATCCTTCTTCATAGCAAATATTTTTTATTGAGATAGAATTTATATAAAAGAAAATTTATACATTTTGAGTGTTATGTAATTACCGGTTGGACTATGCATTTTATTTAAAAACTGAGTAATGCATTTGGAGCCGGGTCAAGTAATTATAGTAGGCCGGTAGGCTGAACCATCTCCTCTCCTAGGAATTTTCTGTATACCATCTATCTCTGCAGTGATGTCCTGTTAGGGGTCTGGCATTCTTTCATTATTTAGTCCTTACTGTAACCCTAGGGAGTACTTCTTACTAGCCTCCTGTTTGCCAGAAAGGAAATGGGTCCTGAGAGGTTAAATGATTGGACACCAAAGTCTCCGTGCTTTGAGAAGTAGAGGCAAGATTTGAAAGCATCTCTCCTTGTCTCCATAGCAGGTGATGTCATTGCCTGCTCCTGTGTATCTTCTTAAAACCTACATGGTGAGGGCAAGCTGCGGTTACAAATCAAAAGCCTGCTTGTTCTGCATGACTTGTAAACAGGCTCTGAAGGTAGCACCAAAGGTGGAGGGCTCCTCTCTCAGCCCTCACCGTTGTCTGCAGCCTCTTCCCTTCCCTCCCAGATCCCTGCAGAGGGTCTGGGAGACATGCGCACGCCTTGCTACAGAAACAGATCTCTGAGTCAGCCCTTGAAAAAAAGAAATCTCTTTGCTGGTTTTATTTTTCTTGGTTGATTTATTTGACAAGAACCCATTTTGTACATCCATTTTGGAATTTCAGAATCTTTTTTTTTTTTTTTAATCTCCAAAGGTCTGTCTTAAAAAGCTAAAGAAAATAAAAGAGAGGGCATGTATGCTACTCCCTGTGTGATGCTTTCTAAACCAGGGCTCTGCCTTTTTATTTTCTGACCCTGAGATCACACAGGTTGTGGAATAGGGGCTGAGCAGAGCTTAAATCCCAGCAGGTAGGAGTCCAATTTTGACTAATCCCTAAAGACACATCTCTATCACTGTTGTTTGACTTGTCAGGACACCTATGTTGCTAAACCCCACAGAGGAAGAGCACATGAATTATTCACTTTCTAACAGAGCTTCTTGGTGAGATCAGGTGTTACAACCAGCCAGCAAAAGGAAACGTTCCCAGCTCTAGCTGGCTGCAGATACCATTACTGTTGGTCTTTACCTGGAGGTCCATGAAACCCCACTCTGAGGCCTTCAGCAGAGATTCTAGGCCAGTGTTCCTGGGGTCTCTGATTTGGCAACAGTCACTTACAGAGTGATTGCGCATTCTGGCACATGGCATGTCAGATGCAATGAAAACGGGCACCAAGCTTCCCTGGGAACTTTCTCCACTTTAACATGTGTTTCAGCTGAGGGAAAAGCTTGGTGAGGGAGGGGGTGGTGAGGAAACACAGGCTGAATTTATAGTTGCCTTTAATAACCCATGCAGCTAAATTTATTAGGTCACAATGCCCCTTTGAACTGTGGCATGGAATTTTCCATGCATAGTCTGGTTTCTCCAGTGAGAAGCAGATCTTCCCATTCAGTTTTGTATCCTTGTCGAGTGAATGCCCGTGCCTTGACCATTTTGGTTAAGAACCAGCTTTGATCAGGGATGGTCTGGGAGCATTTCCCCGTGGCGCTCCATGCTTGTGTCTGATGACAGTAGCTACAGCAATGACACCCACGCATGTGGATTACCACGTGTATACCAGCTCTCCATGCACGATTGGGTCTGCAGACATTTTTCCTCCTGAAGACACTTAAAGCAGCATTCTGCGTCATTTTTTGCAAGCTCTGCTTTCCTGCATTCTTTGTTGTTTTGCTAAGAATAAGTTATAGCATCACTTTGTCAGTTTCCTTAGCCCCTTCTAATTGAACCAAGAAGCTCAGGGCAAAGATGTTCTTTGAATAGCTTCCAAATCTCAAGGCCTACAAAGCAGGGAAATAATTTGCTTAGATCCTGGAATCTCTCTCTTTTTTTTTTTTCTTTCCCCATCACAATCCCAAGAAGTAGAGTTTGGTTAAATGGCACCTGCGATCAATTCAAATGAGCAAATTGATATTGGGCACTTACTGTGTGCACAAATCCCTTGCTAGCAATGATGGGAGATAAAAGAGTTCAAGGTACAATGGAGTCTATTGACTTCTGAGTGATGATTTGCCTTCCAAGTGTGCCAGGGTGTGAGAGACTTAACATTTTCATTTTCACTTTTATGAATTTTTTGTGATGTGTATTAGATAAATAGCCGTTCAAAGTCATAGCCTTGTGGGTAATTTTGCTATGCATGAGAGTAAAGCAGGCACTTAAGGACAATAAAGGAGGTGAGTTAATTTACAGCCATATATTAAATAAAAATATAGATGATCCCTAAAAGTAATAACAAGATAGTTTGTGAATGATTAGAATATCAAAAGCCACCATCCTAAATGTACTTAAACACACCCCCAAGGAACAAGTCAGTTTATTATTCAGGGAGGTAAGCCAAGGGCCTTTGAGTATTTGACAATACCTGGTCATTAGCTTGCATGGCTCACTGCACAGCCAAGTCATGATGGACTTTTAATGAAATTGCTCTCACACACGTCCTTGTGACTTCCCATCATCCACTAACAGTAACATTGAGATGTAGACCACTCCCTGCAATCTTGACTATCTAGATGCGGAGGAGACATGGTGGAGAGAAATGAGCTTCCCATTAAACTTCACACATCCCACTCCACAAATTAGAATTGGAAGGGGGATGCCAGCGACATGGCAGAGGGCGGACGCAGCGCCACAGGCTGCGTCCAAGGTCAGAGGGGGGACAGAGGGAAAAGGATGTCCTGAGGCGTGGGGACTGCTGGTCTGATGAGCCACAGTACTGACAGCCCATCCCCTCCAACAGAAGCTGTGAATAAACCCCACGGCACACCCCCCTGTGAGGAGCCTTAAACCCATTCAGATGTGTAATGCTGTTGAGTGCAGTGAGTAGGCTAACAGCATCTTGGCATCGCCGTGGTGACTAATTTGTGGGCTCTCTGATTTTGTTCTGAGTTAAGTGGTCTTTATGTTCCAATTCTGGCAGGGCTGAACAGTGATATATTGTGTCCACGATTCCGCCCGGTTTATTGGTGCTCACATAATGACAGCCTGTTGAATGGGAAGAAGTAGTGCGTAAACAAAACAGCCCGAGCGGGGGTGGGAGGAGCTCTCATTTTCTGAGCTGTATTTGTTCTCAGTTAGGCACAAGATTTTCTTCTATCTGTGTGAGCCGAGACTTTGAAACCTGATGTGTATGTAAGTTTACCTGTACACTTGGAGTTCCAAAAGAGCTCAAGTTTGATTACACAGGGCAGTTGGCAATTAGCATAAAGACCTCTTTGCCAGATAGAAAAAGTGAATTCTGGAGCCCTGACTCCTTGCTGTGATGGGGGGGGGAGGTGGGGAGAGAAGGGGAAGCCCTGTAGGTTTGGGATTTCAGGAGTCAACACAAGATATCCCACACTAAGGAAAAACCTGAGCACACGTCACGGGCAAAGCCCTTTGTCCTAAGAAGACAGATCAATTGATTAATACAAAGAGCAGTAGCTGGAAGTAGAGGCCACATGCAAGGTCACCCACTGGAAAGGTCTGGTATGGTGGTGGGTGGCGGGTTTGAGGGGGCTGCAGTACGTCTGTCTTGAAGGGTACTGTTTGCATTGTTGAAACGTATGTACTGTGCCCTGTCGGGGGAGGGGCTGGTTTGAAGACCCAGTCTAGAGTGGTCCTATCCATGACAGGATAGTATTTCTCTCACCAATTCCACGTTTTTTATTGTTGTTATTGACTGTTGTTGGAATTGAAATTAGTAGGTACTACATATTCATAGTACAAAACCATTAAGAATTAGAAATGAGCAAAAGGAAGTGTCCCTGCTTTACCCAAATCCTGGTTCCCCCTTCCTAAACATAGTCATTGTCTTGTTTCTTTTGGATGCTTCCAGAAATTATTTGTATACAAACTTATAAAACTCTGTGTGTGTGTGTGTGTGTGTATGTATGTACATATGTATACGTATATCTATATGTGATTTCATACACCGATCAGAGCTCTATCCATAGATGGAGAAGATTATCATTTCTTTGGTGCGGTTGAAGGAAACCAAAAAGTCCAGTAGCCAAAAAACACATGCCCGTGACCTACCATGGATCCAAGATTTTTTTAACTCTTTGAAAATTATTCTTTAGATTTTAAAAAATTATTGAGACTATTTAGAGCAGTTTTAGGTTCACAGTAAAATTGAGGGGATGGTACAGAGAGATGTGCCATACACCTCCTTCCCCCATATACCCACAGCTTCTCCTATTGTCAGCATTCCCCACCAGAGTGGGACATTAGTGACAATTGATGAACCTATCTTGACACATTGAAATCACCCAGAGCCTGTAGTTTACATTACCTTCATTCTTTGTATTATACATTCTGTGGGCTTAGGATTTAGATTTTTTTTTTAATCTCCCAATTAAGACTTCTCTTGCATTTGATTGGATCCATCTGCCAGTGTGTGAATGAAGAAGGCCAGTCTGCCAGTGGGTTTTAGTATCTTATCTTTCATCTTATCTGTGGGGGCCTCACAGGGGCACTGGCCACACGGGGCACTGAGGTGCACAGAGCAGTGTGGGGTCCTGAGGACCGGCAGGGGCTGAATGGGAAAGCTGTGAGTACAGCGAGACCAGAGCGGGGAGAGTGAGGCCATGTCTGAGGAGGGGAGCCAGAGACACAGTACTGGAGAATTGGGGCTGGGACAAGAGCCCCAGACTCACTCGCATTGGCTACCTGGTGCATGGGCGAGTGGGCTGCAGGGAAGAGACAGCACGGAGGAGAGATCACGGCCTCCATGCTTGCCTCTGCATCTGTCTCCACACAGAGACATTGAGTCTCTGCACCTAGAGGCTTCTTGACAACTTGGGGTCTCAAAAGATTTCCGAGAGCAACAGAGGAAGAGGCGGTCAGTGAACACTCACCCATAATCCTGTGCCTTTGTTGACAGATGCCTGTCTTTGTACGTAGGGTGATAAACCGCTTCTGCGATTTCATCTTTTGAATTTCCCTATTGCCGTTCCTCGGGATAGGAATAGGCATCCCAGAAAGTGTCACCACTCGCTCGTAGCTGAGGCTGAGTAAGATGAGAAGCCCTCCCTCCGGCAGGATCTGGAATCCGTCCCTCCGAAGGTGGGGCGAGCCCCTTGCTGCAGGCCTCAGCCAGCCCACCCTTGACTTTCCTGGGCAGGCCAGGACGTCTCGGCCACACCGGATAGACAGACAGCAGGAGGGCAATGCTCAGTGAAGGCACAGGCGAGGTGAGCAGGGCACTGTGCACCTGACCAAAATCCTGGTTCTGCCACTTACTAGTGGTGTGATGAGCCATATAGCAAGTGACTGAAGTTCTCTAAGCCTTGGTTTTATCATCTGTAAAATGAGATAAAGTAAGTAATGGTCTGGACCTTACAGGGTTGTTGAAAGAATCCAATTCGTTAAAACCTACAAAACTCTTAGAACGCTGTGGCACTCAAAGAGGCTCAGGTGTTGCTGCTCTTCCTCTGGCATCTTCCTCTGCTTCTGTTGTCAACTGACGGCACTTTCTAAAATGCAGGTGGGTCCCTCCCATGCTAAGGCCTTTCCCTTCCTTCTGGCCATAAACCAGTGCCCGGCAGGACCTGAGGTTGACCTGAGTCCTGTCTGCCTCTGCCCTCCGGGAATGTGTCCTCCAGGCGGCCCTGGTGTGTTTGCTGATCTAATCAGGAGAGTGATCCCGGGCCCATTCCAGTGTTTATGCTGGCTCTCAGCCTAATCTTGTCGGTCTTGAATCCTTAACTGTAAGACTGAGAAGGTGGGCGAGATCTGGTTCAAGTACTCTGCAGGGTGGAGCCTTCCAAACGTTGGGAGCGATAAATAAATGTATCTGGGGAGGGTGGCTGGGTGGGTGGTAGCTGCATTTTGGTTTTACTGATTCATTCCTTTGGGAACATCCTGTTACCTGGAATGGTCAGTTGGACCACCATTCTGCCTCTTGTCTTGGACGCTGGGTTTCTAAGAACCATCGCTGGCGTTAATTGGACATTGACCAGTTATAAGCTTGTGCTAACCACTTCCATATGCATAATCCCGGGCAAGACTGAGAAGTACCGGAAGAGTCAGCTGGATTGTTTTCCCCTTTGCCTTGATGAAGAAATAGAAGCTTAGAGATGATAAATCACTTGCCTAGGTCACAGATGTAGTAAGTACAGGACCAGAACTTAGGCAGCCTGTCCACAGAGCTCTGTCAGATGTTAATGTTCACACGAGCCACCCAGAGACATGGCTAACAGGCCGAGGCTGGTGTAGCAGATTCCAGGCATGGCCTGAGAGGCTGTATTTCTCACTAGCTCCCAGGTGATGCTCACCTGCCCGTCCCTAGATGCTTTGAGCGACATGGCATCCAACCAGGAAGGCACCCAGCCTTGGCTTCGCATGTTATCTATTTTGTTTGGGCCTAACAGATGACTTTGCACACAGCTCCCTGACAGCATTCATGGTGAAGATGATCTCACATGGAGCTCTCAGCAAGCGACACAATAAACCCTTAGAGTCTGGGGAATGTACTTGATGAAGCAGGTGCTCTGCTCTTAAAAGGTCTAGGAATCCATCCTGTTTGACGGAGCGAGGGCCTTTCTGTGCCCCTGGGTGTGTCTGTTTTTCTAGCGTCTGCTGAGTTCCTGGATTTGAGACCCAGAGGAAACCACCATGACCTTGATTTTTCACCCCAACCTCTTTCTCTTGTTGTGCTCTACCTCTGATCATGGTCTCGTTTAGCCTTTCATTCCCCCAGGCTCAAATCCTTTCTGGGGTCTGATTCCTTCCTTTATCCCAGCTGTCTTTTCGTCATCAAGTCCCAGACTGATTCAACCTGCATAATATCTGTGGTACCTCTGCCCTCTAAAACCTAGAGAAAGGGACAAGGTCCTGATCACCTCCTGATAAAAGGAGCCATTATTTATTTGATAGCCAACATGTGCGTTATCTATTTCATGGAGCTCTTACCACTATCCAGCAAAGACACTATCAATTATTGCCGTGGGTCTGATGATGTACACAAGAGTCAAAAGACTCGCTCACTCCAGGTCACCCAGAAGGTAAGTTTTGGCTCCAAGACTGAACCCAGAGAGCCCAACCCAACTCTCACTCCTAACCTTCTGCAATACTGCCTTTCTCCTTTCCATCCGTCTCCACCCCAGCTAGTGGAGTCCCAAGTTTGGTCACTTGTTCATTCACCAGCTACCGATTAGGCCTCTAGTATGTTCCAGCACTATGTGACATGCTGGTAATTACCGTGAAGAGTGAGACACGTGTACTCCCTGTCTGTATGGAGCTTCATTTCAGTTATCACATCATTGCTACTTATTAGCTATGTGACTTTTATTGCCTTATTCAACCCATATGAGTCTATGTGACCCATATAAACTTCAGTTTTCTCATCTGGAAGTGGGGATCATTATAGTACCTACCCCACTGGGATGCTGCAAATATCCAATGAGGTCATGTATGTTGCACTGAGCACTGGCGCATCGTAGATGGACCACATCTTACCTGAAATCACATGTAAATGAAATTTAACTTCCTCAACATGCCATTCCAGGACTTTTATCCCAAGCACCCATGTGCCCCCCAAGATGAGTCATTGTTCCTCCCCAGGTAGGACACGCTTTTTCCCCAATTCCATGACCTGACTCAAGTGCTGTTTTCTTTTGCTGTTTATGACACCCTACCTCTTCTCTACGGTCACACTCCTACCTACTCTTCAAAGGCCAGCACTAATCTTGCCGCCTCCTCTAAGGCTTCAATCTCATCTATAAGAACAGGGCTCTGTTCCGTGATTGTCTTGTCCTCTGGCTCCCACGTAGCACTGAATCATGCTGCCTTGTGTTCTAGAGTACGAGTCTGCCTCCTTGGTTCCCCATTCATTCAGCGGATGTTTCATGAACATTCACTATGTGGTAGGCACTGTGCTACCTATAGCAGTATAGAATGGAGGTAATAACTTCCAGGACACCTGTCTTCACAAAGTGTACAGTCTAGCACAGCACTGTCCAATAGAATGTTCTGCAGTCATGGAGGTAGTCTCTCTCCTCTGTACCATCCATTATGATAGCCCTTAGCCACATGTGGCTATTCGCCACTTAAAATGAGACTAATGTAGCTGAGGGACTGAATTTTTAATATTGTTTAATTTTAATTTTAATTAAAATAGCCACATGGCTAGTGACACAATTGGGCATTGCAGGTAGTAGGAAGAAGCTGTTAGTCAAATAATCACAGAAAATGATGGAAAATTACAGTCATACTAAGTACTGTGCAGAAGGAGTACATGGTTGTATGAAGGCATACTGGGGGAGTCTGACCTACTCGGATGGGGGTGGTAATCAGGGAAAATAGTAATGATTCCCTGAGGTAGTAATGATTGAGCAAAAATCTGAGGCTACTCAAAAGAAGGTTGGGAAGCATGAAGGGCATGCCTGCAAGATAAGTAGGTAGCGTGTGCAAATGGCCTGTGGTAGAAAAGAGCATAGCCTATGAGAAGATCTCTGAGAGACCAAGAGCAAGCACCCTCCATGCCTCTTATTTAAAATCTCTGAAACACTTGGCACCTTGCTCTGCACGCAGTGGGTGTGGAATTAAATTTCACGTTTGGTTGTGTGAGGCCAAGGTCTCAGAAATGATGCAGCCTCACCCGTTTTCTCCTCAGAAATGCCTCAGCTGGAGAGCCAGGGAACAGGTGTCCCCACTCCATCTCCGCTGTGGAGGCTCCAATCGATAAGGAATCTTGTTTCCTGTCCCATATATCATGTATATGGCTGGCAACCTCCCACCCCTCAGGACTGTGGAAAATATTCAGGGTGTTGTTTGGAGGAGATGAGACCATAGACAGGGGCTGGAATCACAAGAGAACCTGTATATTGTACAATTTGTTCATTACTGAGCAAATACATGTGAGTACTTACTACAGGCAGATGCTCTGCTAGGTGTTGAGGTTGTGGTCAAGGGCAGAAGCCATAGTGTCCCTGACCTCACAGATCCTGTATTATGGCAGGGGCCCCCAGAGATCCCAGACTATAGCAGCAAGGGCCACTAGCTCTCTGTGGAACCTGCAGAGTGTTTGTGGCATTCTGTCATGTTCTCTTGGGTCAGTGTACAACTCAAACGTGCTCTCCAGTCTCAGCCATCCTATGCCGGGTCCCAAAGGCCTTGGCCACAGAGTTGAGCCTTCAAATTGCCTAGTAATTGAGCTGTAGACTACTGGGACCTGTACATAATTTGCTATATATTCTCCCCAGGAACTCTGCCTTGCACACAAGTGGGGAGTGTGTGAACTTCACAAAGTCATCATCTTTTAATAAGAAAAAACAAATAACTCCTTGTTTACACCCCAGCTTGCAGTCCCCACACCAATTTCTTATTCACACCCTTGGCTCACAAAACAGCTTAAACAAAGTTTAGTTCCCCAAGGCTGGGGGAAGGGTGGAAAGTCTAATTTTTTTTTTTTTTAACCTACTCAAGGTCTTGTCCAAACGAGTTGTCACCAAAAAATGAAAGCCAGATGTTATTTTAGTAAGAAATAAATATGTGGCCAAGCTGTGGATTGAACCTGAGGTCCCCCTGGATAGTTTCCACGTGTGTCGGTAGCCGGACTCCCAGGTATCGGCCGCGCACATTCTTCTCTTGTCTTTTAGCTGAGGCGCAGCACGCATAGATGGCTAACGAGCAATTAACATCGCAGCCTCCCATCCCGCCATGGCGATACCCCTGGGCTCGTAGCTCAGATTCAGACCAGTGCCGTGAGTCGCCAGGGGCTGCTGAGTTCAGGGTGAGAGACAGAGACCCCCGTTTGGAAAAGCGGGGAGAGGACAAATGCAGGCTGAAAGTGCCGCCTCCAGCTTCTCAATGAGGGATCTGCTTTTGTTGGGAGCCCTTAAATCCTCTTGGGGAACATACTTCTGATAAACATCGAGAAATTACAGATGAAATCAGGGCCTCGGAGCAAAGAGAGGCCCTTTGGGGTTTAACATTACAGCATGTTCTTCCCCCAGCCTAATTCAATGGTGAGCCTTTCAGCCAAAGGAAGTGTTTCGGTAATTGGCCGAATCTCCGTAGGAAGACCGCTGAGCTTGCTACTGCTTCTATCAGAGCATTTCTCTTCTCTTGGATTTTTCTCACACTTTTCAAGTTCTAGATACAATCGTTTGTGCCCTGGACTTTGAAACGGGTCATGCTGGTATTAGAACTTCCTCGGAGGGCAGAATAGAGGTGAGAGGGGGGAAAGTGATAGAATGGCGCTCTGAGGGTCGGTTGGGCCCAGAGCAGTGATAAACCCCTGGGGAGAAGGCAAGAAGTCTCACACCTGGAGATTGTGGGTGAGGGAATTGGACGGTGTGGCAGGCAGGTGATCCGAATTAGGAATGACTGACCCCAGACTGGGTGCGTGGCACACAGACAGAGCAGGCCGAGGGGAGGCAAGGGTCAGGCCGACCACAGAGACACTGAGGGAAGGAGCCCAACCGAGGGACTGGATCACTGGCACTGAGCCAGGGTCTCTAGGGAAGGGGGGCTCTGCTGAAGGCAAAGCAAAGCTCTAGCTTTGTGGAACCTCTCTGAGGTTTCCTCCTGCACAAACCGAAGATAAAATAGTTCATAGCTCATAGGGTTATTTTGAAGATAAAATAGACTAATCATCGTCAAGTGTTTAAAAGGGCGGCACTCAATAAATACTATTATTTCATGACAGGGTTTTAAACAGGAGGGAACAAGAAAAGACACAGTTCCTAAAATACGAGTTTAAGTGTAAGAAACATGTTTTTCAAACCAGGTTAGCTTGGCTTTAGAAACATACCATTCATTTCCTCAGATACTCATGTGATCTTTCCTTCTTTATTCAAGAAATCCTTTTGGCGCCCCTTTGATAGTCCCAGGGTTACAGAGACAACCTAGAGCAGGGTTAGCAAAGTGCAGTCCGTGGGCCAAATCCAATGCACTCCTGTTTTTGTAAATAAAGTTTTATAGGAACTTAGCCATGCCCAGTCATGTATGTATTGTTTATGGCTGTTTTCATGCTAGGTTGGCAGAATTGAGTGGTTGTGACGGATAGCCTAAGGCCTGCAAAGGCTAAAGTAATTACCACCTGGCTCTCACAGAGAACACTGACCAGCCCTGGTGTAGAGACACCTTTCAGTACAGCTCTCACTCTGTAATGAAAGAAGCCAGTCAGTAGGCAATTTCAGAAGGAATAGGAAATAATTTCAGAAGACCATAGGGGTAGAGAGGAGGATCGGACAGGCTTCCTAGAAGAGATGCCCTCTCAGTGGAGACCTGGAGGCTGAATAGGAGTTAATGAAGTAGAGGAGAAAGGAAGAGAATTCCAGATAGAGGGAACAACATTCGCAAAGGCCCGGAGGTAAGAAAGAGCAGGGGATGTTTGGGGGCTAAATGAAATTCATCACAGCTAAAGGGACAAAGGACAGGTGACACCATGCTTCCCAAGCAAGATGAAGATGTTTCAGTATTTTCTGAGGGCAGTGGGGAGGTCTTGAGGGATTTTCAGCAGGGGAAACAATATCGTTAGGCTCATTTTATAGGGAAATCAGTTCACCTGGAATATGTAGAATCACTTTAGGAGTGGCTGAGGGGTAAGACTGGAAGCAAGAAGGCTGGCAGGGGGAGCCCATTTCCGTAATGCCAGGGGAGACCACAGTAGCAAGAACTAGGAAAGAGGCAGTGGAGGTAGGAAGAGAGAAAGGTTTGGAGACATATTTAATAGGCAAAGCTCACAGCACATGGTGACTTGTGGCACATGGGGAGTGTCAAGTGAGAAGGAGTGAAGCGTGAGAGGGGATCACTCCCTGAGATGGGGACTGTGTGGGTAGGAGCAAGTTTGGGGTGGAGGGAGATGACAGTATCCACATGCCGATGGGACGCCCAGGAGATGTCCAATCGGATTCAGAGCAGGCCATGTCATTCATTCCACTGCTTCAAGACTGGAGGTGAAGATGTTAGCTATTCAGATATCCGGAGGAAGTGTTTTCTAGGAGGAGGGAATCAAGGAGAGGGCCTAAGGAGGGGAGCACCCTGATATGTCCCAGGAGAAGCAGGTAAGCCACGTGGCTGGTGCAGTTTGAAAACGCAGGAGAGTGGAGGGAGCTGAAGTTTGAGAGGCAAAGGGGGAGGGCGGTGGACAGACCGAGCACATAGAGACATGGGGCCCATTGCAAGAACATCAGCTTTCACTGAGTGAGATGGGAGCCATTGGAGGATTCTCAGCAAAGGAATGACTTGATGTGGATTTTGAAAGGATCCTTCTAGCTGCTAGAGGAGAAGAGGATATAGGTGGGCAATGGTGAAAGCAGGGGGATCAGACAGGAGACTACTGCAAATCTGAAGGCAACTCCTCCTCTTCTGTATTAGTCAGTTTCCCTTTTATGTAAGCAACCTCAGAACCTCAGTGTCTTATGGAAAATAAGTGTTTATTTTCCTTGCTTTATGGGTCATAAGTTGGCTGGGTTTGGCTGATTTCAGCTGACCTCAGCTGGGCTAAGCAGGGCTTGGATTCAGGCTGTCGATGGGCTTAGGACCGTTCATGTGATTTCTTATTCTCCTTGGGCTTGTGACAACCAGAGGCACGTTTTTTCTCAAGGCAGGTGGAAGAAGAGATGAGGTCAAGCCAAACCACAGAAGCACATTTAAAGCCCCTGCTCACATCACACCCACCAGCCTTCTATTGGCCAAATCAAGGTACATGTCAAAGCCTGACACCAGCAGGGAGAGGAGATAGGCACTCCCCTCTTTCATGGAAATACTGCAAGGACACGTTGCCAAAGTCTTTGGTATACGATTGTATCGCAGAGGAGGAGGGAAGAATTAGGACAATAAACCCATTTACCATGTTTTCTCTCTATTCCAGCTATCCTCGTCATCTTTCTATTTGTTGGCCAATTGTAACTCTGGTCCCCTGTGACTCATACTGCCTCACATGATGGGCACCTCCATGTTCTCCCCCGTCAGCTCTTGCTTCTCGCTGATACAACTTCCCGCGTGCCCTGAGTCTTCTTCCTACAGTGTTCTTTTCTTCATGTCCTGGTCAAGAAACTTCAGGGGCCAGCCATTTAGCAACACAGATTTCCCCCCAATATGAGCAATTTCTGTACCCCCTTCATGTTTCTGGGCAACCTGTGTCACACCTGTACTGTTATTATTTAATGTTTTTTTTTAACTTGACTTTAAGTTGACTTACTTTTCCCCCTTAGCTTTATCTTAATAATCACGAGAGTTACACATTTTTCTAAAAACATAAGGATATATATGCTGATTGATAAGCATGTTTGTGCATTTACCCTCTGAAATCACTTTAGAGGTTTGTTGATTGCATTCGGGGACCCACTGGCCTTCCACAAGCCTATAGCTTCATCCCATCCATCTAGCTTTTGTTTTTGCCTCTGCGTATTTCCACTGCTGTGACCATGATGGTTGCCTCGCTGTCTGTGCACCTGTCGTGGAAAAGCATTTGCCTCTAGCTGTGCTCAGACTGCCCTCTGAGCCTGGAAGACCCTACCACTTTCTCTCCACCTGTCCTTGAAGACCTGCCTCTTCCACAAGTCCCCTAGTCCCCAGTTGGCTCTCCCTTCCTGCTTTGCTTCAGCTGATGCCCATCACCCTGTGTTCCAGATCATGCTTCTCCCATTGCTTCATGTGTGCTGACCTTACCAACTTGATGCACATGTGGCCTTGCCTTGCATGGCTTGTGCCTGCCAGGTCTTACTCCACCCACAGGGCATCCCCAGCCATCATTCAGCATATTAACATAGATGCCGTGCCTGAGGTGTCCCATCAAAGTTCCTTTGACCACGTAGTCTCTCTGCCCTTTCTCTGTTTTTCATTCCCTAGCTCTTTCCTCTTTCTGTTGCCGGATGCGAATCCAATAGTGCCTCCTCCAAGAAGTCATCCAAAGTTCCGTTACAGCTTCCTCAATTCCCTTCTCCATCAGCACAGATCACATTTGCCTATGGTCATCAACGTACTTCTCTTCCTTGCCCAGTGGACTGACTGTAAGCTCTTTAAGGAGAGGATCTTGCTGGGCTTTGTGTCCCAGAGCATGACACAGAACAGGCACGAAGAAGATGTGATATGCATGCACAATGGACTGTTACCCAGCCACAAAAAGGAATGAAGTCTTGCCAGTTGCAGCAATATGGATGGGCCTAGAGGTATAATGCTACGTGAAGTAAGTCAAAGACAAATACCATATGATTCCACTCAGGTGGGATTTAAGAAACAAAGAAAGAAAAAGACGAGAAAATCAGGCTCTTAAGTATAAACTGACTGTTGCCAGAGGGGAGGTGGTAGGGGAGGAGGAATGGGCAAAATGGATAAAGGGGATTGAGTACACTTGCTTTGGGAGCATTGAGAACTGTATGGAATTGCTGAGCCGCTATAGTGTGCACCTATAACTAATATAATACTGTATGTTAATTATACTTGAATTAAAAGAGGGAAGCATCAAAAATGAGTAAAAGTAAAAGAAACAGGCACTGAGTGAACATGAAATTTCTCAGTCAGTTTATGAGTTTAGTGACTTGAACTCCGCTGTTTCTACTGGACTCTGTTCTTTAAGTCTTGCCTTCTCTCCTTTTCCTTCCCTGTATTGCTTGTCCCAGGTAGGCAAATAGTGGGTGCTTGTTAAGTTTGCAGTAAGGTGAGTTTCATAGGAAATGCAGGAGGTGACTAGGATTGACAATGAAAATTGATGCCAATTAAGATAGTTTAGCAATTCTAAGTGCTTTCAGGCCTAACCTGATTTTGAACGTCAAATGTATCATGGTTTTGATTATCAAAGGCAAAGGGGGATGTGTTTGGAGCCCTTTTGCCTTTGTCTGTGATTGAAGAGATGTAATTCATGTTAAGTAACTAGTCCTGTCCATTCTAGTATCAGCTCTACATCTGGAGATGGTGTCGAATTCTTTTTCAGGATGGAACTGGTATCGTGTGTGTGTGTGTGCTGTGTGTATGTGTGTGTGTACTTGTATGTGTGTGTGTGCATGCACGTAAAATGGAGAAAAAGGGAGACAGCAATCCAGATGCCAACACACCTGGCATCTATTTGTGAGGATCACTGGTTCAGTCCGCAGCTTGGGCCATTCATTTATTTCTTGCTAAGTGAACATCTGGGATTCAGTTTGAGACGCCAACATGTTTGGAAGGGATCTCAAAGCCGCGGTTGGGATGGGGAGCTGCCCGCCTGAGGTGGGAGTGAGAGAGGTGAGCAGGGGATCTTAAGCTATTCTGCAGACTTCGGTTCAAATGCAAAGGCCAGAGGGTGGAGAAACCCTTCCCAGGCTGGAAAAGCATTCACAACCAGGAATAACCAAAGAAGGTTCAATCAGATTAAAGCAATAATGCACCCTGAAAAGTGCCCCCTTTCCGCTTTCCCTCTATTCCCTTCCCATCCCACAGTTCTAAATATATCCAGGTATCTTCCTTTTCTAGGAAAAAAAGAAAGGAAAAGAAAAAGAAATAATCTTGGAACTAGACCAAGAAGGAAATGCTATGAGAAAGTAAAATTCTAATTAGTTATAGATGAGAATGGTCACAGAAAATTACTCTACATTCCTTGGCTCATGCCCGAGAAGGCTTCAGAGATCTTTTTTTTGTTGTTGCTCGATATGTAGATATATTTCTAGATACCTAGATAAAAACACAGAGAAGCACGCCATCATTAACAGATCTTACAGAGCCCAAGTGTTTAGAACAGAGACGAAAGGGAAATTTGTCATTTACAAGCTAGGAATGTTTGAATCTTTTGCTGTCAGGCCTTTTTTCCTTTTTTTTCCTTCTTTCTCTCTTCTTCTCCTTTTTTTTTACTTTGAACTTTCTTAAAAGCAAAGGCCAGTGGGTTCAAACAGGACCATTTTAAACAGTGTACTTCCAGAAAATTGTGCTGAGCTGCACCTGCCCCCTGCGACATCCACCAGCTAGTGTGTTTCTCCTTCAATTTGCATCTGTCATTTTCCTACCTGTGGGTCAAAGGGGTTGGAGACCCAGATGACGGGCTGAGAACAAGCCAGAGAGAGCATAGGAAGTCTGTGATAGGGTCCGCTCATGCCATTCTATTTAGAACCAGCTTTGCTGCATTGTTTTGGGGGATCTTAAAGGGGGAAAATCCTCATAGTTGCCTAAAGTATTTTTCTCTTAAATCCCAGTAGAAATGACTCGACATCAACCATAGGCCGCTCGAGGCATGCTTAATGTCTTGATGGAGCATGCTTTTGCGGAGCAGTGCTAATGTCTGAGAACGTTTCAGTCCTCCTCCCCTTCCCTTCCCAACATATTCATTCCCAGGCAGCACACACAAGAGAGAGCTCACCTTTGGGGGCCTTCTGCCTTCTCGCGTCCGCACTCCTCATTGCGCTGATACAGACACCTCACTCTCATGCTTCACATGGTGTAGGGACTCTCGGCCTCCCTCTGGCTTCACTGAGTTCTAGAGCTCTCCTTGCTTCCCCTCACCCCATTCTACAAATCGTGCCCCATACTCTCAGGACCCTCCTTCCAGCACTGTGCCCCAGGGTTTCAATCTGTGCTCTCGTGACTGCTCTCCGGGAACCTGGTTGCGCCATTCCAGCAGGTCCCCAACAAGATACTCTGGTTTTAACAGCCAGAGTGAAATGGCCAGCTCAGGGGTACCTGGGCAGCACTGCACAGCAACTTGCAGCACTGCAGGCTTTTTGCAGAGTTTACCATATTTTTCTCATTTGTTCCTTAGTAATTTCATGGGATAGGTGAATTACATATCCCCTCACTCATTGATTCATTCATTCAACCAACCAACTGAATAACCAAACAGCAAATATTTATTGAGCACCTACTACTAGTTGCCAGGACCTATTCTAAGTACTGAGTTGCAGTGAACAAAATTGACCAAAACAAAACAAAAACTAAAACAAAAAAACAAAACAAAACAAACAAAAAAAACCTCTTCTTGTGGTACCTCATATTTGGATGGATGATCTAATTGGTATCATTATTCTGTATTTTTTTTAAAGATTTTATTTATTTATTTGACAGACAAAGATCACAAGTAGGCAGAGAGGAGGGCAGAGAGAGAGGAGGAAGCAGGCTCCCCGCGGAGCAGAGAGCCCGACGCAGGGCTCAATCCCAGGACCCTGGGATCATGACCCGAGCCGAAGGCAGAGGCTTTAACCCACTGAGCCACTCAGGCGCCCCCCGTTTTTTTTTTAATATGAAGAAGCCAAGAGAAAGAGAGATTAAACCCTAAGGACCTACAGCTCATTTAGAGCTGGATATAGGATCTAGGTATCCTATCCATCTCTCAGAATAAGGAGAATAGTAGAAGGATCTTAGGAATCATCTCAGTAACCCATTGACTCTGTTGATGAAGAAAAGCAGGGTACTGCCATGCAGCTCTTGGGGGCAGAGATAGGACCATCGCCCAGCTTCCCTAATCCCTAGGCCTGTGCCCTATCCATGAGCTCTTGGACCCTGCATTGGCCTATAATTCACTGGCTCTGTCATTTTGTCACTGTTCATACCCACCTAATGACCTCTGTCTTACTCCATTTGGGCCTGTAACAACATACCGCGGACTGGGCAGTGTAAAGCAACAGGGAGTTATTTCTCCCAATCTGGAGGCTGGCAGTCCAAGGTCAGGGTACCAACGTGGTTGTGTTCAACGGAGGGCACTCTCCTGGGCTGCAGTTTGCTGAGTTCTTGCCATTCCTCACCTGCTGGAGAGAGCAGTAGAACTCTCTGGAACCTGTATCAGAAAGGTATTGATCCCGTTCATGAGGGCTCTGCTCTCATATCCTAATCAACTCCCCAAGTCCCATCTCCTAAATCATCACCTTGGGGGTCAGTATCTCAGCATATGAATGTGGTAGGGGGAGGGGGACAGAAGCATTCAGACTATGACAAACCCCCCTTACTTTCTTAATCTACACAAATATCATGGCCCATTTTCATAAGAACTGTAACTCCCTCAACTCCCTTGTCCATCTCTCTCTCTGTTGTGGTTCCTGCAAAAACCCTAACCTAGGCTGAATTCAATTTCGGTTGTGTGCACCCCATCACCCAGGCAGCTCGGATGTGTCTGGAGAACAAACACATGCTTATGGAGGCAGATCTCGCCTACAACTCAGGGCCACTAACCTCAACGGCTGCTGCCCCACCAACCTCTAGCCTTTCCTGGTCAGTTCACGCTCCTGCTCTTTCCTGGAAAACTGTGTCTTACCTTCTCCCCTCAGTCACCCACCACCCTTCTCCCCTCCTCAATCTCTGCAGACAATCTAGCTTCCTTTCTCAGTGAGAAAAGAGAAGTACTCAGAGGAGACCTTCCATAGATTCCCACCACTGTGTCTGCCATCACCTGTCCCCTAACTTCTGCCTGCCCTGCTGTTGCCACAGATGACCTTTGGCCCTGTTGAGGTCCATTGCCATCACTTGTGCACTGGAATTTTCCCTATCACCTGTTCAGGAGCCTTGCTGTAACAATTTTCCCGTCATCCCCTGCATCATCGATTTCGCTTGTTTACCAGATCACTCTCATCAGCATAGAAGCATGTTGCAACTCCCTCCTCCATCTAAAAACAAAAAGCCTTTCTTGACTCCATATCCCCTGTTAGCCACCAGCCTGTTTTCTGTCCTCCTTGATAGCAACCCCCCTGAAAATCCTTGTTTGCCCTTGATTTCTTCCTCCCACTCTTTCTTGAGCCACTCCAGTGGATAGGTCATGCCAACCTCTGTTAGCAAGCTGCTCTCTCCAGGTCACCAGTGAGCTCCTCATTTCTAGATGCAATGTCATCCTTCTCTTTGTCTACCTCTCAGCAGCAATCCCACTCCACCTGGGGACTCTCTCCCCTCACTTGGCTTCCACGATTCCACCCTCTCTTGCTTCTCCTTCTACCACACTGGTGGCTATTTCTTGTTATCTCTGCTCTCCAGCAGATGGTACACCCCACCGCTCATCCTCATTCCTCTTCCCCTTTCTTCATCTCCCATAGCAAGACTGTGGTTTGTGCCTTTAAATATCATCTACTTCCTATCTCGGTCTTATTATTAAAGCCCAGATTGGCATATCCAGTGGTCTACTGGGTGTCTCCACATGGATATTTATAAGCACATCAGATTTAATATATCCAGATCTGGTCCTCAGACCTGCTCTACCCATACCCCTCCCCCATCTCTGGTAGCAATAGTTCTACGGTTTGAGATGCACAGGCCCCACCACAGTGTCCACATTCCTTCCTCTGTCTCTCAAGCCTCACTTCAGTCCATTGGCAAATCCTGTCTGCGCCACCTTCAGAACATTCCTATCTTAACACCTCCATGGCAGCCACCCTGGTCACCGGGTAAAAAAAATTCCCAGAGAAGGGAGGAGCATGTGTAAACACCCTGAGGCGGGAGAGGATGCAAAACCGGAATGTCCCAGAAGGGATCAAGGCATGATTTTTGAGTTGGGAGCTGCCTGCCTTGTCAGTGTGAGGACGTCACCTTGGGGATGCAAGTTGTGGCCAATGTCAAGTGGTCTGCTTGTCTGGAATGGATCTGGTCAGCTCTGACAGATATACGTGACTCTGTGAAGTTGCATGCTCTGTATCTGTGGTAAATGTTAGGTGCCTGTGTCTGGGTCTGTGCATTCCCATGCATGCATAAATGCATGTTTTCTCCCACCCTGGATATGTTTTCCTGGAGTCTGAGCCCTCAGTGTTCTAATGTGGTTTCATGTACAGTCTACTGGGAAATTCCCAGAGACCCCTGCTCTTGAATTTAGTCCTGGATAAAACAGCCTATTGGTCATAGCCCCTGGGGTTCCCTGAATTGTTCTAGGCAAAAGTGACTCAGGTCTTATAGGTCAGCCCCCCTGGAACAAGAGGGTTCAAGGCTTTCTGGAAGGAGGGATATTGGGCTTACGGGTCAGAGGCAAAGCAGGCTCAGGCCACTGATGTGCTCTGCTTTCTTTCTAACGACTGTATAATTGGAGGAAAATTGGTCCAGTGTGAGGTACAGGAAAGTTCAAAAGGGGTTGTTTGGGAGTCTGTGTGCTTGTTTTCTTTTCACGCTAGAGTCCTGAGTTGGATCCCAGCAAGGTGAGATCCTGGGCAAGCCCCAGAGCTCTCTGAAACTGTACGTAAATCTCAGTACAAAGTCACCTGCAAGGGCAGGCAGGGAAGTTCTCAATGGACAGATCCTTTGGGTCTGAAACGTGAACAAGAATAAATGGCTTGTAGCGATGGCTCTGGATTTCCCTCCTGCTCTGGGAACAGTGATCCCGGGAATCTTAGAGCCTTCCAGAGGGGCAGTATCGTTAAATAGGCCTTGGACAGTAAAGCCAAGAGAGCACAGGGTCAGTTTCCTAGTCTACTTTGACTCAGTTTCTCTAGCTATAAAACAGACAAAAGCTCTCTGTTACTAACCTCCCTCCCAGGATTGTCACAAGGCCTGCTGGTCAACCAAGCACCAAAGTATTAAGGAAGGAGAATGTTGAAGTGGTTCAAAGCACAGGCTTTGGTGTCAGAGAGACCTCTTTCCAAACCTTGTTGATCAGCTGTGTGACTTTGGAGAAGTTACATAATCTATCTATGCCTCAGTTTCCTTATGTAATAGAATGGCAGTAACGGTGTTTATTTTAAGAGTCACTTTAAGGGTAAAATGAGAGAGCATATATAAAACATCTCACACAGTATAGTGTAAGTGCCCTATCTTGAGAGAAAAAAGGAAGAAAAAAGACACAACAAGGACAAAGAGGTCATGACTGTTGCTGTGATGCTAAGACAAGCTGGCTATTGTGATAGTTCTCACCAAACACCCAAGATCCCTGTAGATGTCCCAGCTTCCTTTACAGTTAGGTTTCCATTAGTTCTGGCCAACAGATCGAGAGCAGAGGTGTTAGGAGTCACCACTTGGTCAAGAAACCCAAGAACTGGTATGGCTCCTTGTTTCCTCTCTCCACCAGCCCAGCGGCCTTGGAGGCCATGCCTTCCCTACATCATCTCACAAGATGGAGCGAGTCCTTTCTGTGAGTGTAGAATCTGCATTTACTGTGTTAACCCAGTGAGATCTGGGAACTCATCTGTTATGCTAATAGCCTTGCGGACCAGCACAGTTGTCCATACAGGAGAAGTAAATCTATTTCTGGCCTCCTGGGGGGATCTAAGGATGATGATGGTGACAAGAACAGTTGCTGTAACAGTCACTGTTTATTGAGCCCTTGAGGAGCAGGGGAGAGACCTGTGCAGATGTTAAACCATTCATCCCTCTCAGGGACCTCATGAAGTAAAGATTTTGCTCTTACATAGTAATTGTGTTCCTGAAATAAACTTTATTTTTAAAATCGTTTTCTGGGGGAACCTGGGTGGCTCAGTGGGTTAAAGCCTCTGCTTTCGGCTCAGGTCATGATCCCGGGGTCCTGGGATCAAGTCCTACATCAGGCTCTCTGCTCGGCAGGGAGCCTGCTTCCTCCTCTCTCTCTGCCTGCCTCTCTGCCTACTTGTGATCTCTCTCTGTCAAATAAATAAATAAATAAATCTTTAAAAAAAAAAAGGGTTTTCTGGGGTACCTGGGTGGCTCAGTCGGTTAAGCATCCAATTCTTGATTTCAGCTCAGGTTATGATCTCAGGGTCCCTGGGATCAAGCCCTGCACTGGGCTTTGTGCTCAGTGGGGAGTCTGCTTGAGAGTCTCTCCCTGTCTCCCTCTGCCCCTTTTCCCATTCTCTCTCTCTCTCAAATAAATAAATAAATCTTTTTAAAAAATAAAAACAAATAAAATGGGTTCTCTCAAACAACTTTAATGAAGAAAAAATTGCTTAGGGGCAAGAATTTTAGAAAGTTATTTCTCTCACAGAAATGTCAAAAATAAAGGTTTTAATTGCTATTAAGGACATTTTGAAGTTACAAACTAAAAATAACAGATTTTCAAAATTGGCATAACCAGCCTAAATGTCAGCAAGCAAATGCTGAATTCTGTGGAAGATAAGACTCAGGTCAACTTGCTCCTGAACCATCAAAATAAATTGTGGTTTGGACCAGAAGTGCTATTAAAAGGAAGCCCCCACTAGATCTCAAGAAAGCTGCTAGCAAAAATAATAAGTAAATAAAAAACAAAAATAAAAATAAATAAATACATAAATTTTAAAAATGGAAATCCCAGTGGCAAAGAAGAATCAGTCATCCAATAGACATGGCCATGAGTGCTGAAGCAAATGGGCTTTTTGTCCACACATGTGGGAAGCATTTCCGATCATGACAGTGATGTAAACCAACAACATCACAAGTCAGTTTTCTTACTGAACTGATCAGATTACATCTAGTTTGCATTATGAAATTTGCATAGCAGGAAAAAAGCCTGAATGTGGTAAGGAAACCAAGAAGGTAAGAGGACATCAACGTTTACAGGGAACAACTGTAGAAATAGCACCACGTCAGGGCTGTCTGCTTTTTTCACTTGCCCAAGTTCAAGTTTTTTCCCTTATGCTCACAGAGTTCCCCTGATGTATAGTGACACCTGCTTACCCTCATGGATGATGGTGCCCCTTCTGAGCTGGGATTTGAGACCTCTGCAGTTGGGGGCTGCCCTTCCTCTGGACTTAGCTAGAGGCTCAGCTCCGTGGTCCTCTCCATCTATCCTCTCCATCTATCCCCTCCTTTTGGGGGGGGGGGTTCAAATCAAGTTTAATAAATAAAACAGCAAGGAATTCAAGGCAGTTCTCACTTCACAGTGTGGTTCTTGGTGGGGTGAGGGAAGGTCGAGGCCAACTCTGCAGATGGGCTCAATCCAAAACCCTCTCCTGGTGACACCGGGGTTGGGGAGTGTTGCCCTGGCCCCGTGGAGGACCCCGCTCCAATTTGTAAACAGAAACATAAATAAAACGGGAGAAGCTGGGAAAGGGAAGGACCAGGACCACAAACCATCGTGCTGGGGAGCTTCAACAGAAGAATGACCCACAGGATCGTTCAGCTCCGAGGTCCTCTCCATCTATCCACTGGGGGAGACTTAGAGCTTCTGCACTGAGTAACAGGGACGCTTTGGCCTTGTTGCTTAGACATGTTGACATTTCTGAAAGTACCAGTTGACCCAGAGAGCGTCTAGGCAGTCTAGGAAAGTGCCTGGGGCTAGGGAACCAATTAATTTCATTACTAACGTAAACAGTCCCAGTGACCTTTGGGAGTTAGCACATTTTGACTTTTCCCCTCCTTCAGGCCATAGCTGGGCAGCTGGACATGCCACTGTTCCCCGAGGAAAGGAAGGCTTGGCCGTGCGGTGGCCTTGCCTTGGCCTGCTGCTGACATACATGCTTTCGGCCTGGAGGCCTCTCACCCCGTCCTTCACCCCGGAGGAAGTACTGAATGAGCCCCACAGTTCTTGCCTTGCCTGTCAGTGAGGCAGGTGAATCTGCAAGAAGCTTCTGGAAAATGCAGATAGACGAGTGGGCCCTCTGAGAGTTATGTTCGCCTCCAAACAGGATGGCTCCTGTCACCTAACCCAGGAAGGCTGTTGATTCTTCAGCCTCCCCAAATTTGCCATTCTTCCCTTATGATTTATTCATAAAATTCAGCAGGCCCTTCCTGAATCACCACCCACTGCATGCCTGGGGCTGTGTGGGCTGAAGTTGGGACAGCAGGAAGATATTAGATGCATTTTCTACTCTGGAGGACCTTCAGAACTTAATGGGTAGATGAGACTCACACATTAGGTGATAAGTTGAGATAGTGTATCATGAAGAGCTAATTAAATATTATCATTATACATGGCAGCTAAGAGCACAGAGTTAGCATCTGGTGTCTGGGTTCAAATCCCATCACCATCATTTTGATCAGGTTTGACTCTGGGCAGATGCTTTAACCTCTTTAGTCTGCTGTTTCCTTATTATAGGGCTACTGAGGGTACAAGCCTCAACGCGTTTCTGTGGGAATTAGGTGGGACAGGGCAGGTAACGTACCTAGTACAGCGCCTAAGTCATGGCCTCACTGTTATTACCAGTTATTACTGGTATTACTGTTATTACTGATCTTAGTTGTCAGAACATATTTGAGAGACCCCAGTAATACAGAAATCAGGAATCTGAACACACCACATTCTGTGTGCTGGTCTCCCTTCTCTGTTCTTTTAGCAGTGACTGGTAATCTCAACTGATCAGTTACTCAGTTAACAGGAGCCCCGGGGAAAGGTTTTAATACCTCTACCCCTATAACTCCTTCCCACTCTGGTGATGATGCCTCCCATGTATCTCCTACACCCTAGTTCTATTCTCATCCTTTTTTTTTTTTTAATTTATTTATTTGACAGACAGAGATCCCAAGTAGGCAGAGAGAGAGAGGAGGAAGCAGGCTCCCTGCTGAGCAGAGAGCTCGATGTGGGGCTTAGATCCCAGGACTCTGGGATTATGACCCAAGCCAAAGGCAAAGGCTTTAACCCACTGAGCCACCCAGGCGCCCTTCCCATTCTCATCCTTAAACCAGGTCCTCATACAGCCAGGTGAATTACACAAGAGCCCTCTTAACTAGTCTCCTTGGTTCCTTTTTTGCTCTCTGCTAAACTGGGTTTATTGATACTCCAGAGGACTTTCTAAAATCCAAACCAGGTGATCATTCCCTTGCTCACACCCCTCCTGTGGCTTCCCATTCCTCTCAGGAAACACCCGAGCCCAGCTCCTTTATCATGACCTACAAGGGTCCTTGCTGTAGGACCCCTGCCTAGATTTATAGCTTCATTGCTTCTGTTTCTCATGTCATCCCCACAGTCCAGCAATGCATCCTGCTCCCTAAGTGCTCCTGGGTCTCATGGCCCTCCGTGGCCATGCACAAGTCTCAAAACCTCTGTCCCTGTCCCCTGAAAAGTTGCACTCATGCTTCAGAACTAAATTCCAACCACTTCCTTTGGGAAAGCCTTCCTTTACCAGGTCTGGGTTCACGGGCCCCACTCTGTGTTCCTATGATATCTTTGTTTTCATGCCTATCTTCTCCACTACTTTCTGATAATTTGGAAGGGAATATTCTTGTTCATCTTTGTATGTTCATATTGAAAAAGGGCTGGAGAGACGGATGGATGGTGGTTGGATGGAAAGCTAGATGGATGGATGGATGGATGGATGGATGGATGGATGGATAATTGAAAGGATAGATAAATGGACTAATTCAACAAAAAAAAGTGTCAAAACCTCTAATCAGATCTTACACCCAGGTGCCTCCAGGAAGGTGATAGCAGTACTATAAAACTTCGTAGTTCAGGCTGAAAAGCAGTATGACCTTGCAACTCCTAGCCAGTGGGTTTTTGACCTTGATGCTGCCCATTGTTCCAGCAGGAAAGCTAAAAATGAGTACTGATCTCAGAGGGAGGGGGACAGCCAGGTGGACTTTATCTCCTCACTGACCTGGCCTATGGCCTGTTTGTCAAGCTCCTCGGGTCTGCCCTCATATGGGTCCCGTTCGGTCCTTTGCTCCATCCAGGCATCATGGATCTATTTTCAGCTGGAACCGTGGCAGGAGATTTCAACCTTTGGTTTAAGGATGACAGAGCCTCGGATGGCACGAATGATCGAGGGCCTCATGGCCAGTACTTCTGTCTGCAGCCCGGGCTTCTCTGTCCCCCTACCAGGACAGTGACACCTTACCTACTATTTTCCTGCTCAGGGGCTACTGTGCAGCAGCTACATGGGGAAATGCACCTTACGCAGCTTGGAGCCTTCATCGGCTCTTCAAGGAAGACCTTTCGGCCCGCTTGTTTAGTGAGTAAATCCTGGAATGAACTGGAACTGAAACAGAGCATCGAAATCCTTGTGATAGGGAGAACCGGCACAAGGCCCGCCCAGGCCGCCGCGGAAAAACCCGGAGGCTGTGGGAGAAGAGCCCGGCCCAGCTGCCCTGGAAGGCTCATCAGGGTTTACAGAGCAGCAGGCAGAGCACAATTGGCTCAGTTTGGTTGTGTTTTTATTTTTGTCCAGCCACAAATACTGAAAAATGATTCCTTCCCTTCCTGGAGCCCTGGAGCCAAGCTGGTTTTATTTTTAGCTTCAACTCTGGTTTGGGGCTTTTCGAACTAAACACCCTACCCACTACAGGCCACGGCGGGCCAGATTCTCGGATTTTTGCCTAGACTAGAGCGTCAGTCGCCTGAATGTAGCTCTCACTCTGCTTTGTGGGGCTGTGACAATAGAGGGTGGTTCCAGACAGACCCACAGAGAGACCTGTTCTGGCCTTAGGGACCTCCAAGGGAGTCCTTTTCAGGGAGGGAAGCATATCCAGAGAGGATGGTTGTCTGGGGTGGGGCACAGGGGGCGGCAACCGGGGAAGAAAGGAAGCAAAAGGGGGAAAAAAAGAAGAAAGGGAAAGAGGGAGGGAGCTGTCAGTTATTGCAAAGCTTCGAGTGGTTCGTGGTTTAGAACTGGGGCTCTGGAGGCAGACTGCCTCGGTCCCGATGCTGTCCCTACACCTTCCTCACGCCGTGGCCTTGTGGAAATGTGTCCAGCCACTCTGGGCACCCGCGTCCTCAGCTGTGAGGTGTGGATCATAATGGTGCCCGCATCCAGGCTCTACTTCCTGCAATCCTGCCCGCCCAGCCTACAGCCCAGCATCAGACACACAGTTAGGACTCAACATGCATCATTTATTATCATCACCATGCTCTTACTACAATGCTAGACACTTAGGCATATACTGTGTCATTATGAAGTACTGTAACACAACGAATAGGGTTATTTTGCACATGGAACCCTGAGGCTCAGCAGGCTCAGCAGGCTAAGCTAGGTCCCACAGAGAGATCAAGATATAGTTTGACCTGGTCCCATCCCTGGCCGGACCCAAAGTCATACCACCTTGTCTCCCCTGGGATCTGTGCTCCCACATGATGTAAAGGGGCCTATCGCTGACCATTTGGGAACTGATCTAAACAAGCAGCTAGATTACCCCTCACGCTCCCCTGGGCTCCCCTTGTCTCTCCATTTTAATGACAAGAGCACAAAGAGTAGATACTGGGAATGATCAAAAGAACACTGGTCAAACTCATGGAAACAGAAAGCGTAGTGGTGGCTATCAGGGACTGGATGGGGCAGGGCGGGGGTTGTTTGATGGGGATAGTGTTTCAGTTTTGCAAGATGGAAAAGATCCAGAGATCTGCACAACAATGTGAATGTACTTAACACTGCTGAACTATACACTTAAAAATGGTAAAGGTGGAAGAAGAATTTTTTTTTTTTTTTTTACCACAATTAACAAGAAATTTAAAAAGAGCACTGTTGTGGGAGTCAGGTTGTGGTTGGGATGAGGCAGGGAATTTGAGCTTATCCCGTCCAACTTCCCAGCCTCTTGTCTGGCCTCCTTGCCAACATGGGGCTCACTAACGGCATCACCGGTCCGTACCTGCCCACATACAACATGAGCCCCTTTAGGGCTAAGCAGCACACTGCTGACAGGAGCCTTACTCTGGGGTCTTAAATGCTCCTCTCTTACGTGCTTTGCCCTTTTTAACCCCCTCCTAGTTCCCTGTCCCTCTCAAGTGTTTGGCCATCAACCTGGGATGAAAGGGGGAAAATGCCAAAATCCCACCCAGGGAATCGTATCTGCTTGGCCTCTCGGAGAGCCTGGGCTTTGGGGGCAGAAGCAGAGATGAAGCTCACCTTTTCTTCAGTTTGCTTAACTCTAAGAAGATAATAATGGTTGTCCCAGGTAACCAAAGAGGCAGTTCACTCTAAGGAAGAAATTCAACCAGGCTATAAACTGTTCTTTTGCTCTAGGACATTCTGGGGACAGATTTGGAGACACTGGTTTGGACACTCACTGATGAGTCCACATGAAGATACTAGGAGAGGGAGTCATGGGAGCCAGCAGGAAGCAAGGTCTCCCTCTTGGCCTCCCACTCCCAGGAGAGCCGCCCTCCTGGAGGCCACAACAAGGGTTCCTTGTCCTTTGGAAACACTCGTGGACTTCTTTACTATTGTCATTAGTATTGACCATTCTCAGGAGGGCATCTGACTGGCTGTCTTGCTGCCATCCAACGTGGGGCATCCATTCTGGCTGAGTTTACCTCCAGCCACGTGGCATGCCCACACCGTGATCTTTGACCCGGAGCCAACTGCCCCATTAGGCACAGTGGGGACAGGGTCCAGGGCCAGCAATACTTCTAAAGGCCCATGGAAATGCTTTCATTTCTTATAAAATTATAAGGAAAAAAAAATCCTTTCAGGTCAAAGTAAATGTTATTATATATAGTATTAATATGTTTTATATCTACAAACTTATAAAATATATTAATGTTTTATAGAGATAGGGACCCGCAAAGGCAAAAGTGCCAAGGGCCCGTGAAAGTTAGAATGCAGCCCTGCTCTGGGCCAAAGAGCTAGGCTGGCAGGGATTCCATTTGGCTCCTCAACCTGTGGCTTCTTCAGCTTCCATAGTAACTGCCATCTCCCCACCACACCACCACCACCGTCTAGGATAGAATATTCTCTCTGGTAGTTTACTTCTTTTTAGGGACCCACTTTGCAGTTCATTTCATCACTGGCAAGAGCTACCTGGAGCACATGGCCAGAGAGTTTCAAAAGCCTTGTGTGGGATCTGTGGGAAAGAATGTGTGATCAGTTAGTGATGTCTGTCTGTCTGTCCTAGGCCGTGCTGGGGGAATGGCAGCACGTATGCTGTGTTCTTGCCTGTGACTGACCTTTGCCTTCTGTCCTCAACTTGACTGCCCGCTTTTCGAGACAGAATATGCCTTAACATGATGTGCATCCCACGCTGATGAATCTGGAAGATTTCTTTATACCTGTTGATGGATTGATTAATTGATTGAAGTGATATCTGTCAATACACTTGATCCAATTTAATGTCCCCTGACATCCTCTCATTCTTCTCTTCATCCGTAGGCGCCTGAACAAGAATAAGCTCCAGGTCCTCCCGGAATTGCTTTTCCAGAGTACACCGAAGCTCACCAGACTGTGAGTAGAATTGAATTGTGTTTTCTGCCTGGCGTCCTGCCTGGCTTTGGTGATATGTATATTGTGACTGCCTTCGTGAGTGGATCCTGGTGCCAGGCACAGCTTGGCAGTTAGACAGTCTGCACGGGGACTTGGAGCTGGGCTTCAACATGGTGTGCCCCCACACCCAACTTTTAGCCCCCTTTCTTCAGAGATCAGTGGCGTAAGTGGCCAATGAGAGCCAGTGACTTGCAGTAGGTCTCTTCTTTGCAAGGAAAGACGTGATGTTGTTTAACATGGGTCTGACCTTACCTCAGGGAAATGCCCTGAGCATGGGATTTGAGATGGGTTATTTACAGGAGACAGCAGTGGTGTCCGAAGGCATTGGATTGGACTGATCATTCCAACCTCACCACCCTGCAGACTAGAACACCTCTTGCCCTTTTCCTGCCTCCTACCACCACCAGCCTGGGAACTCTGGGTCTGGAGATCCGTGGTTTTGTGGGAAAAGGAAGAAACACCTTGAATTTGGCTTTCTCTTCTGGGATGATCCACGATATAATGCAGGGGGGAGATTGGAGATGCTTCTGTGCATTTCTACAGTCTCAAAGTGTGGAGGGTTAGGAGCTGGAGATGAATGTCAAAATGGAGACTGTGGTTTGCATGTCTTGGGTGTTAGGCAAGTGCTCGTGCACTGATGGTGAACGGCTCCGTGATCCTGAACCTACACGTCATGCTGTCAGTGACTCTTGTAGCTCATGGGGTGAACTGGGTTGGCCCAAGCCTTGGTTTTCTGAATGGAGAGACAGAGTCTGGCTGCTTCATCGTCAAGCAGTGAGATTTACAGCCTGGCTGGGAAGACTCTAACATTACCGGGGAGGCTCCAAACTTGTGGCTGCCATTCACATTCCCAGTGGCTGTGTTTAATACCTGTTTATGCAGTCGAGCAATGTATGTAGGCTCCAGGATACATTGGGCAATATGAAACACATGTCACTGTGTGCACTTAAGAATGAGCTCTGAATTAGGAATCTGTATCCATATCTGTATCTGTGGGTACACACAAAGAAAGAGACCATATACGTAAGTGTATTTGAAAGGGTACTTTGTTGGAACGAGAACAGTAAGGGTTGGTTTGCGTTTAAGTGGTAAGCAGCGTGGCTCGCCTTCTCTAGGACACACCTGTACCTTTTGTCAAAGTCTCCTCGTGCTGTTTACTGCATTTCTCTGGCTCAGACCACCTGGATCACTTTGCTAAACATGGACAAGAATATGCCCTCCCCCCCTTTCTACCATTCCTCTCTGAGCCCACCCTGATGAGCGTGAGGGTGGATAAAGGGACATTCGGCAGCCTGGGTGTCTAGCTGAGCCAGATAAGCAGTACGAAATGGGTCTGAGGGGCAACAACCCGGTTTTTAATTTCTTATTCCTGTAGAGTTCTTTCCCTCCGTGCTCACTTACTAGCCGTCTCTGCACCCAGCACTACGTTGTGCCTTTTCAGCCAGCTCCTAATTAAGGCTGGCTATCTGTTCTTCATCGGGAATGTCAGCGTCACTTTCTAGGCACACAGAGGGTGGCCATGGGGCTGGGACTGCTGGGAGGCTTGGAGCAGGTGGGGTCTGACCGTTCTGTTTGTTGTAGGACTTTGGGTGGGCTGGTTTTTGCTCACGGAATGTGGCCTCCCAGCCACTCCCCACAGCCATCAAAGTGATGCCTATTTTATTCTAGGCTGCTCTTGATCCGATCAGAGGAGGAATTTCAAGCAGCAAGATGCTGGGGGCCAGGCCCAGGCAGACAGCCCGGGGCATGGGAAATCCCAGGGTGGCATCCTGTCATTTTCTGAGAGAGGTTAAGGGAGTCACTTTCCCTTCTGTGCCTGAATATCCTCATCAGTAAAAGGCAGACACCCCTCTTCCCTTTCACCTTCCTCACTGAGGAGTTGTGAGCATCAGACGAGATCACAGTGTGGGTGTGTTTTCTAGGGTTTACAGTGCGGCGTGAGTGTCCTCACCAAGATAACTGTGACTACTCCTACACTCCCCATCCCCTCAGCCTCGCTCTCTGTTCTCTTTCTCCGGGATGCGTGAAGGGACTGGGAGTTGCTGTGAGCGCTGAGGTGGATGACACTGAGCTTTTACCTGAAGCCGAAAGAGCTGCAGCTGGGAAGGCGGGGATGTCGTTCGACTCCGTGTGGTGTCCGTCCCTCTCCAGGTCCTAGCCGGGCACCGAGGCTGGCATACATCAGCTCTCAGTGAGAAGAGAAGGATGCAGGCCTAGGTGTACAAACAATGCCCTTAGGCTCTGGTTCTTTTATCCCCCATTCACTCATTCATTCATTCAGTCATTCATTCATTCAACAAGCTCTTCAACAATCCCTGTTCCAGCCTGGCTTCTGCTGGGTTTTCAGCTATAGACATGAAGGATGCCCACTTCTCTGTGTGCCTCATCATGACACATTCTGAATGGCTGCCAAAAAGCTGAGAGCTAAATATAATTTTTTTTTTTATTGAAGGAACTATATTAACCCAGGTTTCAGCTATAATCAGCAATCCCTTTTTTCTCTCTGGGCTTGATCTTTGATTTTTCTTAATGGCCCCATTGTGTCTTTGTCTTATTTTGTCAGCCACTCCAGGGCCTTTTTGGAAGTAAGCAGGGTACAAATTAGGAATCAATAAATGTGCAATCATGAGTGTGTATACATATGCCACTAGCTCTGTTTTAAAAGAGCATTGCATCTCAATAGACACAGTGAGCCATTTTCTAGGGAATGCTAAATGTGGGTACTGTGTGGCTGTCTACTCTGTAGTACGCCATGTGGGATAAGTAGCAATTCTGGACACGCCTTTTCCTTTCTTGCTAGATCTGTAGACAAAAACTGCCTAATACTCAGTGTTTATCCAAAGAATACCTTTTGGAAAGGCTATGGGCATGTAATAAGATGTTTTCAGGAGTGATTGGAAAGGGAAATAATATTTATTGAAAACCTGCTATTATAATAATGCTACTAACCAGTAAGTGACAGAACTCTGACTAAAGTCAGTTTAATCCAAAGAGAAAATATATTTGTTTATATACCCGGGAAGTCCGGAAATAGTTAAGGATGGCTTCAGGAACAACTGGATCCAGGGGCTTGGTGATGTCATTGGGACTTCATCTAACTCCTCCATCATGTGTAACAGTGCACCTGCAGCACCGAAACAATGGTGGATTGCTTAGCCTTGGTCACTCGTCTATGTCGGAGCACGCCGCTGTTGCCAAAGAGGTGGTGTCCTTTGACTGATCCAAGTTTGGGTCACGGGTTCATCTTACCTGTTTGGGGATGAGAGTATGGGCTTCCCAAAAGAAAGAATAATTCTGTTATCAGAAGATGGGGGAGTGATGCCAAACTTAAAAATGACAGATGTCTGCAAGGTTATTGAGCGTCTACTTCATGCAGACTGCTATGCTTTAATTGAGTGCTTTGGATCCTCAGTAATACTTCAGGGTAATAACAGTAGCAAACCCGTGAACTGGCAGGTGCTGGTCTGAGCACTTTATGTAGAACTTGCTTGCTACTCCTACCAGCCCTAGGGGTTAGGTGCTATTACTATTATTGTTACATCAGTGTGAAACTTTGGCTCAGAGAGGTGAAGAGCTCACCCAATGTCCTACAACTACCAAGTAACAGAACCAAAATTCAAATTTGGGTAATCTGCCTCTGGAGTCTGTGCTTTTCTCTACTACAGTCAGCTCCCTGCCTCAATACTCCCATTTTATAGTAGAGGAAACTACAACTCAGAATTTAAATTACTTGCCCACGTGGCCCACATTTCTAAGAAGAAGCACTACCCCGGGACTGTGCCTCGATTCTCAGATTTAACCTTTACAATCTCTGCAATCCTACAGAGAGAGCATTCTCAAATCTTCTTCCGAAGCTTAAAGGGGTTATCTAACTTACCCCATAGCTGTGTAACCAAGGTACAATGGAACTGGGACTCAAATGTGTGTCTGTGTTCCTGCAGGGTCCTTCCTTTCCTGTCATGCCAAGCTAGCTATTGTGAAGGCCTGAAGTGATGATAAAAAAAAAAAAAAAAGATTGATATTGGACCTGTCATATATCCAAGTGTTTCTGCCAGGCCTTTGCTGGTCACTCCACCCCCATTCACCCCCAGATCCAGCACCATTGATTCGTTGATCCATATGCATATTAGTGGTATATCTGTCCTCTTACCCTGTTTTCAAGCACTGGAGTACAAGCCAGAGCATCCTAGAGCTTGGAAGTGCCCTGAGGTTTAGATAACATCACTGTGGTTGATAAAGGGCCAGCAAGGTCTCCGTCATGCCCTGGGCACTCAGTAAATATTAGCTCCCTCCCCCACCCCCATCTTGACATAGATCATGAGGTTCTCAAGTGTCGGGACAGTGTTTCTGCTCTTCCTAAGTTGCCTACCATTCCTGACCCAGAGCTGAGCATAGGAGGTGGCAGTAGAGTGAAGGGGCTAAGGGGCCGTGAGACTGTGGACAAGTCACTTAACCTCCTTGGGTCTCAGGTTCCTCGCCAGTAAAATAAGCAAGAGAACCTACTTCTCCACACTGTTGTGAGGATAAATGAAAGTAACCCATGCACAGCCTTCAGCTTTGACTCTGGCGCATAGCACACGCTCAGGGAAAGATGGCTCTGGGCGACGTTTCTAGTTGATGTGAGCGTACCTAGGCCAGGGCTTTGATATCTGTGGCTAACACTTCTGCACCTGGCAAAGACTTCAGATTCCAAAAGAGATGAGGGTGAGGAGACACTGAACTTGGGGAGGGAAGATCCTGGTCTTCACACAGGCTTCACCACTCACAAGCTCTGTGGCCTTAGACATGTTATCTCCCCTCTCTGGGCCTCAGTTGTCTCATCTAGAGAGGACAGGATAGAACACAGTCTGTTACATGGTCTATAGGTTATTAATCCCCCCCCCTTTTTTTTGTATCCCCTTCTAGCTTTCTCTTTCACCTACACATGGGAGAGGGAACAAAGGATTTCTGGTTGTTTGGAGGTTAAAGTGTTAATGTTGCCAGAAATCATTAGAAGGAGCAGAAGACGAGGTAAAAACTGTGATTAAAAGTCCTTTGCGTTTTATCAGAGCACCTGGGTGGCACAGTCGGTTAAGTGTCTGACTCTTGAACTTAGCTCAGGTTGTGATCTCATGATTGTGAGGTTGAGCCCTGCATCAGGCTTGGGGCTCAGTGCAGAGTCTGCTTCAAATTCTCCCTCCCTCCCTCTAACCCTCCCCCACTCTCTCTCTCTCTCTCTCAAGTGTGACTGTGGTTTTTAAGGGTTTGACTTCTCCATATGAGAATGAGCAGACCACTGAGGTCCTTGTGGCCCATCTGTTCTGGATTCATGACCAAAGAGCTCATTCAATATTTGATGGTGGTTTAAAGCCCATAGCTGAACAAGCAGTATTTAGTAGCAGACCAGCCCTCTCCCCCCAATTCTTCCCCACTCAGTTCCACGAGGTATGTGACAGCTTTTAAAAAACTGCCACTGTGGTTAAATCCCCTGGCCCTCACTTGAATCTATAGAGTTGCAAGACACTTAGAAGGTTAATCCCTGAGGCAGCTGAAAACACTAGGAAGTGTGGCCAACTGACCAGCCTCGAGTCACTGGGCTGTTGTCACAATAGATCAGCATTCATCCAGAGTTAAAGGCTCTGAAGCCTCAGTTTCCAGGGAACTTACGTCCAGTGAGGGAGCCCTCCTCCCAACTCTCATTCCTGCTCGAGTGTACCTCTTCTTCCTCTTCACCATTGGCCACCCTGGTGCCACCTTGCATGTACGTGCCCCATACCCGCAAACAGACAGGACGCTGCATTCAGCAAGGTGCTCTAGTGTCCCTTTGAGGCAGCCCGGTGGGAAAGTAAAGAATGTGGCCTTTGGAAGGGTATAGACCTGGGTTTGGCTCCTGCTCTCCCATGACGCTGGGCAAGTAGCTTCAACTTTCTCGGTCTCAGGTTGATTCACTGCAAAATTGTGCCTGTCTTCGTTTGCTCGGGCTGCCATAGCAAAGGAGCTCAGATTGGACGGCTTCCACAACAGAGATCGATTTTCTCATAATTTGGATCCTGGCTGGGTTGTTTTCCTCAGTCTCTCTCCTTGTTTTAGAGATGGCGGTCTTCTTGTGCTGCTTCGCATGGTTGTCGTCTGTTCATGCTCAGCCCCGGAGTCTCTCCTTCTCATAAGGACATCAGTGACACTTGCTTAGGCCCTACCGTAATGGGTACGTTTTAACATAATCACCTCTGTAAAGACCTGATCTCCAAATATAGTCACATTCAGAAGTAATGAGGCCAAGGGCTTAAATAGGAATTTGGGGGCTGGGAATGATGCATCAGCCCATAATAGTTCCCAAGTGCATATTATATATTTGCATGGATTAGGTGCTTTATGACCTGCTTCTATCTATATTCTCTTACTTAATCTCAGGTTTAGGGTGTCAGATACTATAACATATCCATTTTAGAGATAAAGAAACGGAGTCCTAGAGATTTGGACAGCTTGCCCAAGGTCAGAGCCACAACTGGCAGAACCAAAATTCAAACCCAAGCTTGCCTGACTCCAGAGCCCACACCCCTAACCACAGTCTCCTTACAGTATTTATGAGAAGTTAGTAACACATGAAAGTGCCAGGCACCTAGTAGAACCTCAATTAACGTTTGTCCCTTCATGCCTTTGAAGCCTTAAATGAGCCCAGGCTTGGTGAGTGACTGGGGCCCCATACCTCTAGGTAATACCTTTTTTTTTTTTTTATTAAATTTTTTATTTATTTTCAGCGTAACAGTATTCATTGTTTTTTCACCACACCCAGTGCTCCATGCAATCTGTGCCCTCCCTAATACCCACCACCTGGTTCCCCCACCCTCCCACCCCGCCCCTTCAAAACCCTCAGGTTGTTTTTCAGAGTCCATAGTCTCTCATGGTTCACCTCCCCTTCCAATTTCCCTCAACTCCCTTCTCCTCTCCATCTACCCTTGTCCTCTATATTATTTGTTATGCTCCACCAATAAGTGAAACCATATGATACTTGACTTTCTCTGTTTGACTTATTTCACTCAGCATAATCTCTTCCAGTCCTGTCCATGTTGCTACAAAAGTTGGGTATTCGTCCTTTCTGATGGAGGCATAATACTCCATAGTGTATATGGACCACATCTTCCTTATCCATTCATCCGTTGAAGGGCATCTTGGTTCTTTCCACAGTTTGGCGACCGTGGCCATTGCTGCTATAAACATTGGGGTACAGATGGCCCTTCTTTTCACTACATCTGTATCTTTGGGGTAAATACCCAGCAGTGCAATTGCAGGGTCATAGGGAAGATCTATTTTTAATTTCCTGAGGAATCTCCACACTGTTCTCCAAAGTGGCTGCACCAGTTTGCATTCCCACCAACAGTGTAAGAGGGTTCCCCTTTCTCCACATCCTCTCCAACACACGTTGTTTCCTGTCTTGCTAATTTTGGCCATTCTAACTGGTGTAAGGTGGTATCTCAATGTGGTTTTGATTTGAATCTCCCTGATGGCTAGTGATGATGAACATTTTTTCATGTGTCTGGTAGCCATTTGTATGTCTTCCTTGGAGAAGTGTCTGTTCATATATTCTGCCCATTTTTTAATATGATTATCTGTTTTGTGTGTGTTGAGTTTGAGGAGTTCTTTATAGATCCTGGATATCAACCTTTTATCTGTACTGTCATTTGCAAATATCTTCTCCCATTCCGTGGGTTGCCTCTTTGTTTTGATGACTGTTTCTTTTGCTGTGCAGAAGCTTTTGATCTTGATGAAGTCCCAGAAGTTCATCTTTGCCTTTGTTTCCTTCGCCTTTGGAGACATATCTTGAAAGAAGTTGCTGTGGCTGATATCAAAAAGGTTACTCCCTATGTTCTCCTCGAGGATTCTGATGGATTCCTGTCTCACGTTGAGGTCTTTTATCCATTTCGAGTTTATCTTTGTGTACGGTGTAAGAGAATGGTCAAGTTTCATTCTTCTACATATAGCTGTCCAGTTTTCCCAGCACCATTTATTGAAGAGACTGTCTTTTTTCCACTGGATATTTTTTCCTGTTTTGTCAAAGATTATTTGACCATAGAGTTGAGGGTCCATATTTGGGCTCTCTACTCTGTTCCACTGGTCCATGTGTCTGTTTTTATGCCAGTACCATGCTGTCTTGGTGATCACAGCTTTGTAGTAAAGCTTGAAATCAGGTAACGTGATGCCACCAGTTTTATTTTTGTTTTTCAACATTTCCTTAGCAATTCGGGGTCTCTTCTGATTCCATACAAATTTTAGTATTATTTGCTCCAGCTCTTTGAAAAATACTGGTGGAATTTTGATTGGAATGGCATTAAAAGTATAGATTGCTCTGGGCAGTATAGACATTTTAACGATGTTTATTCTTCCCATCCAAGAGCATGGAATGGTCTTCCATCTTTTTGAACACTCCTAAAAGAAATTGAAGAAGACACAAAAAATAGGTAATACCTTTTGCTCTTCACAGATCCGTTTGCAGCCACCCTAGTCTTTCAGCTCTGCATTAAACTTGAAAACATAACTACATGCAGTATGTGTCGCCGTAAAACTCTATATCGATGTGAAACAGTACTATAAAAATGAAAAACCAGTGGAGAAAACAAAAACCATACTACTCAATTTTCCAGCAGAGTTGTTATCTGATGTGGTGAAATGATAATAGGACGACGGGGAAACCAATCCATCAGGACGGTGGGGGTTTCGGAAACAGCCTGCCGGCCTAGAGCTTAGTCCCAGAGACCTGCTCCCCCTGTGCTAGCCCTGCCTTCAGAGGCCAGGGATGGACCAGCCTCACCGTCGCAGACGTGGGGTCACTTTTTCCAGGGGCACAGCCACCAAAAGCTCATGGAAAATATCCCTGCGAACTGGAGCTCCCGTCCCTCCTCCTCCTGCATTCCCCCACTCCCTGAACACTGCAGAGAGGCCCTGGCCTTCGGTTGGCTTTACAGAGGGCCTCACCAACTACAAGTTTCATCATGTGCTTGAGGACAGGTTTAGCTTTAATCTGCATGTGAGCAGACAGTGAGTTACAGCGGGGGCCGTGTCACTCCTGGGATTTCTATTTTACGTGAGTTGCACTCTGGCTGTAGTACTTTCAGCTAAAGCCGGGAAAGAAGGCATGGAAGGTTTCTTTTCTCCACCGCTGAGGCTTTATCTGGCTGAGCAAAGAAGCCTACAGACTATCCACAGCGCTGACTACAAGCTAATGCTTTGATTGTCTTATAGACTTTTAAATGGTAACATTTTAGAGTTAAGAATAAGTTATATAGGGCACCTGGGTGGCTCAGTTGGTTAAGCAACTGCCTTCAGCTCGGGTCATGATCCCAGGGTCCTGGGATCGAGTCCCATATTGGGCTCCCTGCTCCACGCGGAGTCTGCTTCTCCCTCTGACCTTCTCACCTTTCATGTTCTCTCTCACTGTGTCTCAAATAAATAAATAAAATCTTAAAAAAAAAAGAATAAGTTATATAGGCCAGAATTTTTCAAATTTCACTGTGCATCTGAACACCTGGGGATCTTGTTAAAATGTGGGTTCTGGTTCTGTAGATCAAGGGTGGACCTAAGAGTCTATATTTGTAACAAATTTCCAGGTGATGCCCCTGGCCCAGGACCACATTTGGTGAGCAAGGATCTAGGTTCCACTGCTTCTCAGACTTAGCATTTGTGGGGGAAAAGTCCCTTGTGATGCTGATTAAAATGTTGATTCCCAGGCCATGTAACCAAGATATCTCATTCAGTAGATCTGGAATGGACCTGGGGTTCTGACTTTGTACGTAGGTACCCTACGTGATTTTGGTGTGTGTCACACATGAGCATACTTCAAGAAGCACTGATCTAGTACAAACCCTGTTACTTTATAGATTTTGGAGCAGGCAAAAAACCAGACATTTCTGGAGCACCTGTTATGTACTAGACACCCTTGGCACATACAGTCTTCTTTAGTTCTCCTGTGGGTTAGGTATTTTTGTGCCTACTGTACAGATGATGGAACTGAAGCCTAAGAGACTAACTCACCAGGAGTACTCCCAGGGCTTTCTGACCCCAATTCTATGGATTGATTTCTACCTTATCATATGCCTCCTGTGCTAAAACACAGCTTACCAAAGAGAGAGAAAATAATCATGGATCTCTGAAGCTTCAGTGTCTTGTACTTTTATGCTTATATGAGTGTATATGGGCAGATGCTCATATCTGATATCTAAAACAGTAAATTAAAACAGTAAATTTACAGACTTAAATAAATGTGTGCAAGTAGACCTTCCTAAGTTCCCTGTAATGTATCAAAAGTAGAGTTGGGTTTTATATTTTAAAACTCTTCGGCTCTTTGGGCCAACAGAAGAACTTTCTAAAGTGATCAGGTAATACTTGAACTGAGAACATCCTGCCAGCCTGAAAAGGGTTTTTTTGGTGGTTTTTGTTTTTTGTTTTTTGTTTTTTTTTCCAGAAAAAAAACCAAGCTGTGACTTTACAATGCTTTGGAATTACAGAATATGCTTGTAATTTTTACAATTCTGCACAGACTTCTTTGCCACATCTGGTTGATATTACTGGCAGGGATATATGGGGGAATAAACCATGGGCTGGAATGTGAAACATCCCACAAAATGAGTTTCTTATAGGTTGCTGCATAAAACATTTTGATTCTCCCTCTCTTTGGAAGGATGGCTTAAGTGATTTCATGGATTTAGTATTTTCTTTGGTTTGAAGGTAAGGTTTTTTGCTGGCCTATTTGGTGGGGGATCCAAGATGGCTTTCTGAAGACATGTGCAAAGGGTTAACCATTCTACAGCTGTGCCATGGATCAGGGTGAGAAACGGCACCCTTGAAGGAAGTCAGACAAACTGGACACTGGTAATAATGGTGAAACCCTGGGGCCAACTGAAGCGCCACAGAAAAAGGAAAACTATAAAGACACAAGGTTATATGTGTAAGGGCTTCAGAAAAGCTCCTGAATTTTTGTTCTGGTGGTACATTAAACAGCTCACAGCAAGAAGAGCTCAGCTCCTTGCACACACAGCCGGAAGCCTTCGTATGGTGGTGTGTTCTCTGTGCTGTATGTGAAAACAGTGAGTTGGGAAAGTGGAAAAATAAAACAAACACCCAGCTGATACCTGGCACATAGTCAATTCCCTATTGGGGACATTCCTGCTCAATTCCCAGGAATAGAACCGTGTGATCAGGGACAACTAAAATATTCATTGAACACCTAGTGTGTGAGTGTGTGTGTGTGTGAGAGAGAGAGAGAGAGAGAGAGAGAGAAACGTGCTGGTTGTTGGGATGCTGAGTATAGAATGCAGACATGTCTAATCTGAGCCCGGAGGGTGTGAGCATGGGCTTCTTGCCACCTGGCTCCTTCTCAGACTTCCTTGGCTCAGACCCACCTGCAGAGTTGGAACCTCTCTCTACAACACCATGTGCTGCTCTCAGCACCTTGTGGCATGTGGTAAAGTCAACTAGCCTCAGCACGGCTGTGTGGCCATCACTGAGGGTGCTCACATAAAGACTGTGCTCTCAGTGGCAACTTAGACCATTGATGAGAAGGAGAACCAGAGGCCAGCCTATGTACATACCCTGGGATCCTTGTTCCCCTTCTCCGGAGTTAGAAACTCTCAAGGGAATTGAGAATATCAGGGAATTATCACATTATATATAGAAAAATATAAGCATTTTGAGGTGGGTGGACTGCAAACACACATTCTTCAATTGCCTGAATGATGCAAATGTACCCACATCTAATAATCTTGAATTGTTTTTTTCTTGAACCACATTTAGCATCAACAGAAACATTTCTAAAGAGCCTAATCATCTCTTATTTTCAACCAACATTTGGGAATCTTTCCAGGGGACAAATAATGTTTTAATTTGATGTCCCAAATTCTAGCATAACTTCAAATTATTTTAAAAAAAAGTCTGTAACTTTGGATTTCTTCTTTCTTTCCTGTGGGCTCAGTATCCTATATGTTGAACACTCATTTTCGTTTGTTAGGTTTGTAGTCCTTTACAAAGTCCTGGAGACTGAAGATTGTAGTGAAAGTGTTCACACTATATTAATAAAAGCCAAACTATACTAACACAGTACTGTCTGAAACAAATAGAAATGGAGACATTTGAGAAGGCAATTCAAGACGGCATCATAGGAAGACCTTGAACTCACCTCTTCCCACAGGCATGCCGAATGTATAGCTACATATAGAACAATTCTCTATGAAAAACACCTGTAAACTAGCTGAACAGCTCCTCCACAACAAAAGATAAAAAGGCCACACTGTAATAATTAGGAGAGGCAGAGATGTGATCTTGCCAAAACCCGCACCCCTAATGGGGGACAACCCGATAGTAGGAGGGACCCCACAAATATGGAGTGTATCTCCAAGGAACAAGGGATTCAAACCCCATATTAGGTATCCCAGTCATTGGGACATGCAGTGAAGAAATGAGCCTACAAAATATCTGACCTTAAAAACTGAGGGGGCTTATGTCCAGGGGCCCTACAGGGCTCTAGGAGACTGAGACTCCACTTTTAAAGGGCTCAGACAAAGATTCACTCACCCCAGGACCCAGCTCAAAACCAGCAAGCTGAAAGGAGCCTAGACTGTATCTGAAGGAGAGTCACTGGCTAAGCTTAAAGGGTCTACCAGAGGTGTAGGAGTCTGTTGGAACCCTCTCTAGGACAGAGGCACAGGCAGGCACCATTTTTGTACTTTCCCTCTTTCTAATGCTGCTTATCCCATCCCTGTGCTCTCCTGCAGCCTTGTCAAACCTGGTAAGTAAGCTCATCCCAGCCCCAAATGCCCCCATAGCCCTGCCCTGCAAAACCTGGTGGGCCTACTTGCCCTGGCCCTATGTTCCCCCATGCCTCCACCCTGCAAAACTGACTTGGAAAGCTCATTCCAGCCTGGCACTCTCATTCCCACCTGGCACTCTCCTGGGGTCTCAAAAAAAGATGCAGTTCTTAGAAGGCTAAGACACTGGGGGCACTGCATAGACATCAGACTGAAACACACACCCCAAGGCTTCCTGTGTCCACTCCTTTAAAACTAAGAAAGATACCTGGTTTGCCTAATACCAGAAATGAACACAGAGAGTCAAGCAAAACAAGGAAACAGAGGAATATGCTCCTTGTAAAAGAATAAGATAAAACCCTAGGAAAAATTCTTAATGGAGATAAGTAATTTACCTGATAAAGAGTTCAAAGTGTGGTCATCAAGATGAGAGAGAGAGGGAGAGGAGAAAAAAGAGAAGAGGAGAGGAAAAGAGAGGAGAGGAGAGTAAGGAGAGGAGGGGAAGAGAGAGGAGGGGAGGGGAGGCGGGGAGGGAAGGGAAGGGAAGAAAAAGATATTCATCAATCTCAGGACAAGAATGGATGAACACAGGGATAATTATAAGGAAGAGAGAAAAAAAAAAACACAAGAAAGTACCAAGCCAAAGTCATAGAGTTGAAGAATATAACTGAACTAAAAAAAAGACACCGAGAAGTTCCACAGGTTTGTGCTCTCTCTCTCTGACAAAAAAATAAATAAAATATTTTTTTAAAAATAAAAGAAAAAGAATAAAATACTTAGGAATAAATTTAACAAAGGAAGTAAAAGACCTGTACACTGAAAACTGCAAGACACTGATGAAAGAAACTGAGAACACAAAATAGAGAGCTAGCTATTCCATGCTTATGCAGTAGAATTAGTATTGTTAAAATGTCCATATTACCCAAAGCAATTTACAGATTCAGTGCAATCCCTATCAAAATCCCAGTGGCATTTTTCACAGAAATAACACAAACAATCCTAAAATTTTTATGGAACTATAAAATATTCTGAATAGCCAAAGCAATCTTGAGAAAGAACAAAGCTGGAGGCATGCCCGTGTGCCCTTTGTAACTATATTAGAAAGTTATAGTAATGAAAACTGTATGGTATTGGCACAAAGACAGACACATAGGTCAAAGAAACAGAATAGAGCCCAGAAACCCTTTCATATATGGCCAATTAATTCATAATAAAGGAGGCAAGAATGTACAATGGAGAAGGCCAGTGTCTTCAATAAATGATACTGGGGAAATTGAAGAGCCATATGCAAAAGAATGAAACTGGACCACTATCTTACACCATATACAAAAATTAATTCACATTGGATTAAAGACTTAAATATAAGACCAGACACCATAAAATTCCTAGAAGAAAACATAAGTGGTAAGCTCCTTGACATCACTCTTAGAGATAGTTTTTGGATTTGACTCCAAGGGTAATGACAATGAAAGCAAAAATAAACAAATGGGTTTATATCAAACATAAAGCCTTCTTCACAGTGAAGGAAACTATCAATAATTTTTTTCAATCCAGTCTACTAAGTGGGAGAAAATATTTGCAAATCATGTATCTGATAAGGGTTTAATATCTAAAATGTATTTTTAAAAGTCATACAACTCAATAACAAATAAAAAGTCTGTTAAAAAATGGGCAGAGGATCTGAACAGACATTTTTTCAAAGAAGACAGACAGGCACATAAAAAGATGCTTAATGTCACTAATCACCAGGGAAATGAAAGGCAAAGCCACAGTGTACCCTGATGTTTATAGCAGCAATGTCCACAATAGCCAAAATATGGAAAGATCCCAGATGTCCATCAAAAGATGAATGGATAAAGAAGATGTGATAGATATCTGTCTATCTATCTATCTATCTATCTATCACATCTTCTTATTTATATATATGTGTGTGTGTATGTATATATATGTGTGTGTATATATGTGTGTGTGTGTGTGTATATATGTGTGTGTATATATGTGTGTGTGTGTGTATATATATATATACACATATATATATGTGTGTGTGTATGTGTGTGTATATACACACACACATACACACACACACACACAATGGAATATTACTCAGCCACAAGAATGAAATCTTGCCATTTGCAATGACATGGGTGGAACCAGTGGGTATTAAACTAAGCAAATTAATCAGTCAGAGAAAGACAAATACCATAAAATTTCACTCATATGTGAATTTAAGAAACAAAACAGATGAACATAGGGGAAGGAAAAGATAAATAAAATAAGATAAAAACAGAGAGGTAGACAAACAGTGAGAGACTCTTAACCATAAAGAACAAACTGAGGGTTACTGGAGGGGAAGGTATAATTGGGTGATGGGCATTAAGAAGGGCACTTGATGTGATGAGCAGTCAGTGTTATATGCAACTGATGAGTCACTAAATTTTACCCCTAAAAACTAATAATATACTATATGTTATCTAAATTGAATTTAAATAAAAATAAAAAACCAATGAGATATCATCTCATAATGTGAGAATGACCGTTATCATAAAGATAAGAAATACCAAGTGTTGGCGAGGATATGGAGAAAAGGAAAGCCTCGTGTATGTATGTAAATTGGTGGAGCCACTATGGAAAACAGTATGGAGGTTCCTCAAAAAAATAAAAATAGAATGCCATATGATCTAGCAATTCCATTTCTGGGTATTTATTGAAAAAAAAACTAGTTTGAAAACGTATGCATCCCTATGTTCATGGCAGCATTAGTCCCAGTAGCTGAGATATGGAAACAATCTAAGTGCCCATTGATGGATGAATGGATAAAGAAGATGTGGTGTACATATGCATTGGAATACTACTCAACCGTTAAAAAAGAGAATGAAATCTTGACATTTGTGACAGCAAAGATGGACCTTGAGTATTATGCTTAGTTAAATAAGTCAGATTGAGGTATCATATGATCTCACTTACATGCAGAATGTGAAAAGCAAAATAAATGAACAAACAAAACCAATATGTAAATGGAGAAAACAGATTGGTGCTTGCCAGAGGGGAGGGAGGATTGGGGGTTGGGTGAAAAGGGAAAAGGGGGTCCAGAGGTACAGAGTTCCAGTCATAAAATAAATAAGTCATGGGGTTGTAATTTATAGCACTGTGACTATAGTCAATAATAATATGTTGCATATTATATGATTTTATATGGGAAGAAGCTAGACTCACTGTGGTGATCATTTTGCATTATATACAAATATCAAATCATTATGTTGTACACCTGAAACTAGTATAATATTATGTGTCAACTAAACCTCAATTAAAAAATAGTAAATAAATATGATCTGGTTTGAGTTTAAAAAAAAAAAAAAAAGAAAAGAAATGGAGAAGTTTAGTAAATTTTACGCTCCTTGCTTGAATGTGGTGTGCTGGACCAGAGTTTTTGGTTCATGGTTTAGAAAAATATTTTAATGTTTTATTCATGATGTTTCTTTCTTCCTGTGATTCCTTCTCTAATTCTCCCCACTCTGCTTATGGTGATGAGCCTGTTTGGAAGTCTGGCCTCATCTTGACTGGCATTGCCTGTTGTAGAGCCAAGAACTTCCCATGGTTGGCTAAATGGAGTATTTAGCTATTAAACTGATGGTTTGGCCTCCCATTGGTGTGTCTAGGGCCCTGGACTAGAATTTCTCATCAATGAGTCAGCTTTTGATTGAAATACTCATAGAATCATGCCAACATTTCTCCCAGTGAAGAAAGCATCCTGACTTTTTGAGGTCAAAATGCTCCAAGGGGAAAAACTGCGTTTCTAAGAGGGTTAAATTGCATTTAATTTCATTTAATTTGAGATTTATGAGATCCTAAGCTACATATCAAGATGCTCAGAGAGACCTGACTTCAATAATTTAAAAAATATATATTTTTGATAGGAATTGCTGATAGTGGTACAGAAAGAAATGCTGGATCGTCAATTTTATTAATATCACGGCCTTAATCATCTCCTTCCTGTGTCTCCACATTTCCTACTCTGCCCTTCCTCTTTCCAAAACCACATGCCACATACACATCGCATTCCACCCACACGTACACATAAAACCTTCTCTCTATAGAAGAGCCCCAGACAGATAAATGAAGATCCCTTCCAGGCCGTTAAATCTAAGCACAGATATAATTTCACTTTAGTGCAAGATACTGATTTTTAAATTAGCTCGAATTATTGAGCAACACTGTAAGAAGATATCAGAGGTCAGAAAGGCAGCAGCAGTGGTGGAGGGGGAAGATGCTTTGTCTCCTTGGCTCATAATTGGTGTTTTAGGTGCATAAAGATGGTTAGTGGCAGATCTGTGTCAGAGACAGTAAATTATTAGTGTAAATGTTTTCTAGTCTCCAGAGAGAGCTTCTGTCTTCCCTGGAAGAGATGTGCATGATCAGGCTTCTACCCAAGACCTTCCGGGACTTTGATTCCATTTTACAACACAGAACAGAGCATTGTCAACTACCAGTTCCCAAGGGCTCAACCATTGAACAAAATTATCTTAGGGAATAATTGTTATGGCTTCCATCGCTAATGGCGTTCTCTGCAGATCCTGTTCCCCTGTGCATGGCACTTCCTTTATTTAAAGGAGAGTGAAAGATGGAAGATCATTAGGCCTCATGAGGCCAGAAAAGCAGGACAGGGGAAGATGGGTTGCCTGGAGAGTGCTCTACTCACAAGCTTCTCTCCAAGGGTAGAATCATTGACAGGAGGGTGGGTAGAATTTGGCAGCTCTGCCTTTACCAGTTTGTCCACCACCTTCCGTCTCTGCTGCTGTCACCTTTATATAAGCCACCATACTTTCTTGACTAAATGACCTCAAGGACCTCCTCATTAAGTCGTCCTGCTCCTACTTGTGTCCCTTCATCATCCAAGGTCCATCCAACAGATGCCGGGATCATTTGGGGATAAATCAGATCTCCTTATTCCATAGTTAAATCTCCCAGTGACTTCTTGTTGTTCTAAAAAAGAACCCCAACTCCTATCTCACATGGTCTAGCCTCTGTCACTCTTTCTGGTGCCATCTGAGGCTTCTCTCTAATTCCACCACGGCACCTTAGCAGGCCTTCCTCCTCTTGGCTCCGACACTTCTACTATTTCTCAGCTCAGGACCTTGGCCTTGCTATTACTTCTGCCTGGGACATTCTGACTCCAGACGTTGGCCTTGGGTAGGCCCTTCTTGAAATATAGATCCTGGTTCATACATGATTTCCACAGAGAGCCCTTCTCTTATTACCTTCAGTGCTGTTTTTTCCTTGCTGGCCATTGTCCATCATATGACCCAACTTTCTTTTCTTCATGGCACTTACCACTCCCTGAAATTCTTCTGCTCATTTATTCATTTAGTTGTTTATAGTCTGTTCTCCCATTCCCCCATTAGAATGTAAGCTTCTTGAGAACAGGGATTTTGTCTGTTCTGTTGACTCTATAATTGCCTAATATTTTATCTAGCACGTCATGGGCATTCAATAAATATTCTGCGAATGAGTGACTGAGAGAAGGAATTTGGTCTCTCTATAATCTGCTTTTTGCTCAATGTATAGGCAAAGGCGCCTTCTGTTCCGAATCATTGCCCTGAAAAAGCCCTAAGTCACTATTTAATAGCATATGAACACATATACGCACACAGACACACGTGTGCACACTCGTCAAGGATGCACACAAAAGTGAGGATGAAACTAACACGCCACATTTCCTTCTTCCATTTCTGGCATCTATTTCACTTTTTGCAAGAAAAATTATTTGGGTTTAAAAAGTAGGAGGATCCTGCCCTGGAGTTTTGAGAGGGTCTGCATGGGATGAGCCCATCCACACACAGCTGGGCTGTGCAGCCTGGAGGTGAACTGGCTTCAGGAGCCAGCAGGGTAGGATTCATACTCCCATCAGCGAGACAAACAGCCCATCCAAGATCCTCTGCTGGCTGATGGGAGCCAGTGCCTGAGACCAAGAGCTGGGGAGGGAGTGTTATTTTCTGATGCTTATTTCAAAGACCTGAGGATAATATTCTTATACAAAGAAATGAAAAGATAAACTGTGTTTGCTTCATCTCCCAGCATCATTGATTTTTTTTTTTTACTTCCAGTGGGCATTGAAAGGGATTGCGTAGCTATTAGGAGCCTCAGCTCAGTGAAGGCTTTACAAAGAAGGAGAAAGAAGACTAGTAGGGAATCGAACAAAAACCAAACCTCAGTCTGGGGGAAAAAAAAAAGAATAGATTACACTAATTTACTGAACACTGACCTAAACCTCCAAATTATTCTCCTCTTGATCTGAGATCTAAACCAGAGATTGTTCAAAAGACATCTGGTCACTTAGTCCAAACCTGAAGTGAACCCTATCTTCTGAATCAGTTGAACCAGAACCACACTGGAACATCGCATCACTAATGTTCTCCAAACGAACTCAGTGCAAGTCTCTGGCTGGTGCTGTGTAAAGCTGCAACACCAACCTACCGTTTCTTCTTCTCCGCCCCGGTCTTGCTTCCTACCCCTGTCCGCCACTCCTCCCTTCTGCACACATACCAGTCTTCAGTGATGTGCCTGTCATCTGTGCCATGCTGTGGAATGCAGGCCTTCCAGACTCCCTGTCCTGCTTCGGTGATGTGAGAGATGCTGCTGTTCTGCACAGCTTGACCTACTCACCACTTTTAATTCAACAAACTGGAGGAAAGAAGAGTGTCTTTTCAGTGAGGGCATACTCATTAGATGAATGGGGAGAAAAAAGAAGATAGGATAGAACAAACAAAAGGAAGAAAACCTAGAATAAGGAAGAGAGGGAGGAAGGAAGACCACAACCAACAAAAAGGAAACGTGGGGCAGAGGTGGTAAAGATAAAGAATCAGTGGAGGACAAAGGAAAGGAAAGCAAGAGAATAGGAATATTGGAGGGGGGGATGTATTTCAGATTTGTTTTTGTCCTTTTCTCGTTCCTTCCAAGGCAAATGGAACAATTTTTGATCACACGTGTTCCTCTTCATTCTGTGCCAAGATGTGTGTGAGCCCTCAGGAGGAAAGAAGCATCATCTTCATAGATGACCAGAGCCAAATGGCACCTTCTGGAACTTCTAGACCAGTGTGCTCATTTTACAGTTGGAGAACCTGAAGCATGGAGCAGTAGGGAACTCAAAAATCCCAGCCCTCAAATTCTTGGTCTGATACTGTGGGCACAGCCCAAAGATTCGTTCTTACCTTGGCCATGATTTTTTCATTAAGTGACAGGGAAGAGAAACCATGGAAGAAGGATCATTGGCTTGTAAGGGATCAGTATTGATGCTTGACGGGTCAGGCTGGCTGGGGTAGCAGTTATCTTAAAGGATATTCCTTTGAAAGTTGTAATACTGGCAATAGATTTGCTGGGGAAGTAAGGATGAGTGATTCTTATCTATGATAGGGTTGTTGGAGGTTCATGATGACTGCCTCCCGATAGTTATGTCATGACATATCTGAGGAAGGGAATTGAAAGGTCAGACCCCTCATAAGAGCCATTCTAAGCAAAGAATCAACAAACCAGGTAATCAAAAGGAATGAGTAGAGGTTGATTCCCCGAGGCTTTCAGCCTAGTGTTGGAAAAATGGCGGTACTAACAAAGGAAGAGAGGAAAGTTGTTTTTTTTTTTTAAAGATTTTATTTATTTATTTGACAGAGATTACAAGTAGACAGAGAGGCAGGCAGAGAGAGAGAAGGGGAAGCAGGATCCCCGCTGAGCAGAGAGCCCGATGTGGGGCTCGATCCCAGAACCCCAGGATCATGACCTGAGCTGAAGGCAGAGGCTTTAACCCACTGAGCCACCCAGGCGCCCCAAGAGAGGAAAGTTTTGAAGTAGGGTAATGGAGACTGCCCCCAGGGATGATAAGCCCTGGGATATTTGAATTTCCACCCCCTACGAATTTCAGAAATTAAAAAGCTAAAGTCAGCTTGGTATCAGCCTGAACATGATTTTCTTTCCCATCCTAGTGAGTTACTTCTCTAAGGACACATTCTTTATAAGGAGGCTAGGCATTTAAGCAAAAAGACCCTAGCCTGTTACTTATTACCCAGCAGACACTGAGGAGCTCACCAGGTTTTCCTAGTGGGCAGGGGCCCTGTACCCTGCTTACCTGTCATAAATAACCCATTTACCTGTAGCTAATTAGCCAGACTTCAGTGTGGAGTCTCAAATTGCTATGCTAATGATGGCAGCCCTCCCCTCCCAAGAAGGGCTGATTTCCCAGCTCAGCATGAGGGACTTCAATAATATCTCTTTCCAATGATATAATTTGATTCCTCCATGGGAGGCTGCTCTGGTCCTAGCTCACTTAGCACTAAATCTCTCGATAGATAGTCTCATTACTTAATCTTTTCAGGCCCCAGACCAGCCCAGGCCTCTTATTTATTTATCTGGGGCCCTGTTTACTTCCCTGTTGTAAATTACTTCTGGCTCCTGGCCGTCTGATCGCTGTGGTGATAGACTAATAGCTCGGAGCTACCACATTTGCCTTGTGTGATGAGGCAAATAATATGCTTAACTTATGGGAGAGAAGTGCACCCTCCATTTATTTCAGTGGGGGAAAATATTACTCAGGGGAAAGGGCCAAATCATTTACCTAATGGCTGCTAGTGGAAGTCGGTGTAATTACTGACAGAATTATGTGAAACAAATTGCCATGTGCATAAATCTAAACTTCCAGTTTCTCCAAGGCAGAGAGAGAATTTCGGCAGCTGGCATGGGTTCTGCCTTTCTGATGACTGGGTTTCCAAAGGGATGTTGGTAGAAAGAAGATATTGGCCCTCTGATTTGCTTGGCAAAGGGATGGATGCTCTTCCTCAGCTCCGAACTCCCTAAACATCTAAGACTGGAATGGGCAGTCTACAGCCTTCACCCAGTCCAGCCCACTGCCACCTGCTATAGTAAATAAAGTTTTATTGGAACATAGCCACACCCACTCATTTGCATACTATCTGTGACCCTATCTGTGCTACGGTGGCAGAGTTGCTTGGTTGTGGCAGAGATCATATGGCCCCCAAGGTCAAAAATACTTATAATATGGCTCTTTACAGAATGAGTGCTGATCCTTGTTCTACTAGAAGAACCTTCAACTATTTTATATGGAGAAAGATTAATTTGTATGACTCCCCTTAACCTTCCTTCAGACAAGTTCAGTCCCATGACAAGGAAATTTGAAGGGAACTAGAATGGTTATCTTGCTCTGTAGGGCTTCTGAAACCATTCATTGGCTTCTCTCAATGGTTGTGTGGTTTAGTAGGGATCGTGAGCCCATTTGACAGAAAAGAAAACTGAGACTCTGAAAGGGCAAGTGTTTTGTTCAGTGTTTTTCAGTTTTGCCCAGTGTCCTTCAGTTCATCCCTTGCCTGTCTGACTCCCACTTTTGTCTCCTTTCAGCTCAGCCTCATTGCTTTTCAAGGTAAAGGAGAGAGCCCTCGACAGAGGGAGAGGATGTATCTAGGCTTTCCCTCTTTCAGCAGAAGGGCTGCTCAAAGGCGTCATGTGAGCAACCAAGTCACAAGGAACACAAAAGCCAGAGGAGAAGTGAGGGGTCTTGCTTTCTTCAGTTGGGGTAGATGGTGGAGCAAACCCTGGATACTTTGTCATGCTAGGAAGCATAGCAGTTGTCTGTCAGGCAGCAATAGAAAACCAAGAAGAAGAGACCTGGGTGATAAAAGCTCATTTCATGGCCATTGTTGCCCTTGCAATGCCAATTGCTGGAGAAAGAGCCTGGTCCGTGTGGCTTCTTTATGGGGAAGATGGATGCCACCAGCTGTGCTGCAGCCAGGCTGAAAGCTGGCCTTGGCTCTTGTGCCCACTGGAAGCAGTTCTCTAAGCTTTGGGGCAGCCTGGAGCCCGGTTCAGATGCCCTGAACTTGTGCAGTGGGTGTGAGAAAGGTGGTGTGTCCACAGGCCTGCTGGCATCACCATTGTGCCTGCTGCAGCTGTACACAGCTCTGGTTGAAAGCAGGACCAAAAGCACCTCTTGCAAAATAGCCTTTGGGCTCTGAACCTAGGAAGACGGAGGGCACATTGAAAAGATGGTAAATAACACAACCGTGTAACAGCAGCTACAATTTGTTCCACGCTTACAAAGCACCAGCCATTGTTCTAAACCCCATAATCTTCATGATCTCATTTAATCTTCATGACCATCTTGTGAGGTGGGTATAACTATTCCATTTTCTCAAAAAGGAAAGGAAGCTCAGAGACAGTAAAAAATTTGCTCAAGCTAATGGGTAAAGAGTGCAGCTGAGAACAGAATCTGCCTGACACCCAACCATTCCACATACCAGGGCTGGGGAGCGGGGAAACCACAGACAGAGAGCCAAACTGTCATGGAGTAGCTTTGCCATTTGGGTACATAATTTTGCTTTTCTGAGCCTCGGTATCCAATGTTTGAATGGCTGTGACAGCCAGGGTTGTGGAGCAGTGAGAGGTGGTAGTATATTTTCAGCCTAAACCTATTGTCTGACTCATAGTAAGAGCTCAGCGGGGCCCTCTCCATTTTTTCCCCTCTTCCTGTGCCTGATAAAACACAAATCCAAGCCTTTCCGTCACTACCCTCATTGTCCATGATACTCTACTGAGCTCCTCAGGGAGTGAGATGCACAGAACCAGCCTTTCCCTTTAAGGCATTTTCCACCTGAGGTAGACATATGGTTTTCCATGTATAAGTGGATATTCATTTATGGACCGTGGCAAGGGGAGAGAACATCCCACCAGAGGTGAATGGAGCAAGATGTATTTGTTTCACGTACATGTCAAGGGAAGTTGCATTTTAGAGGAAGACATTTTTATAGTTCATTCATCTTTGCTGAGCTCCTTCTCTGGGAAATAGAAAGCAAAGAGAGTTCTCCAAGTACGCAGATGGGACAGGTGAGGGCTGGCTGTCACTTGTCTTTTGATCAAGCTGCAAAGGCTCTTGGTTCAGTCATCTCCTCCCCCGGAACTGGCAAGGTTTGTGATATCCCGATGAGCTGGGCTTCAGTAGAGGAACGTGATACTCAAGAGAATTAACATTGTTTCTCGTTGTACTACATGCTGCACAAGTACTTTCTCTGGCATTTTTCCTTCCAAACCTGTGAGGTGGCTATTAGTCTTATGTCCATTTGACATCAAGGGAAGAGGCTTAAAGAACGTATGGTCTGAGTTAGGGAGAGATGGAAACAAGACCAGAACCCATGCCTTCCCAACTCCAGAACTCATTGTACACTACACACCAGGTGATGTCTTCACTCTGAGAAGGAGAGGTACTCTCTTCATGCCCTCTGCCTTTCTTATGACATCCCAACTGTCTCCAAAGAATTTTTAGGAATTATTCCAGGATCTGCATACAGTTTCTTAAGGTCTGACCACTTCCAGCTTAGAGGGATTGGACTTTTTGTGACTCTCAAGATTACCACTGACAGGAACCTGAAGCAAAGTAAAATAAGAAAAAACAAAGAAGCGCCAATAATGACAACACAAAGCTGCGGGATAGGATTGATGTTACAGCTCACAAGTCTTAGGCCTGGAGCCCGATGGGTCTTTGTGATTCTCTGAATCTCATCTCTGTATCTCTCTGCCTGGGAGCCCCATTCCCTCAGGCGTCACCCTGTGATAAATCCCAGGTAGGTGGGTACCCTATCCTTACAGCTTTGGTCCTCGGAGCAGTCCCTGGGGCTATGTGGCCAGAGTCTGGGCCTATGTTCAGCCAGTCTGGGTCACACACCCACCTGGTATTGCTGGAAGGAAACCAGATGGATTCTAGGCTTACAGAGCTGAGAGCTAACATGTCTCAACCAGGTGAGGCTGGTGATGCCAAAGGTCACAGTCCCCTTATGTCCAGAACACTACACCTCTTCCAGCCAACAGCCTTGTTAAGAGTGCCTTACCATTTCATTCCTGGTCCTCCATAAAATAGAGAAAACACATCTGCATCTCTTCCTAAGACTCACCTAGGGAGCAAAAAAAAAAAAAAAAAAGTACATGTAATAGGACTGGAGAGACATCAAGGCTGCTGGAGGAGCAGTAAACATTTGAATTTGTGAGGCTGGGGAAGTAATGGGAAGGCGGCGCGCACTCAGGAAGCCAATGCCTCTTGTTTCCAGAGCTAAGAAGCAGCTTCCATGAAGCTTGGGCAGGACTTTGTAGAACAGAGGAAACTTGATGGAAGTCTAGATCCTTCCTCTGCCTCCCTCTCCAGCTTTCATTCCTGCCATGTCCTCACTCACTTCTTTTACCTGTCATTTCAAAACTGTCTTTGGCAGTTCAAAAATTCACCAGGTTTCACTTTTGTCTGCCTGTTTATGCCTTCTTATTCATACTTAGAAGGCTCTTCTCACATCCTGTTGTCTGAGTAAATATCACTCTTTAAAACTCAGCTCTCATCTCGCATCCAGGAAGCCCTCCCCGATGACACTGGTTTTTATGTATTAGAAAGACTTCCTCTGGCCCTGTCTTCCTGGGTGAACTATTTATCTGAGCCTCAGCCATATCCACTATTTTTTTTTAAAGATTTTATTTATTTATTTGACAGACAGGTATCACAAGTAGGCAGAGAGAGAGGGGAGGAAGCAGGCTCCCTGCTAAGCAGAGAGCCCAATGCGGGGCTCGATCCCAGAACTCCGAGATCATGACCCGAGCCAAAGGCAGAGGCTTTAACCCACTGAGCCACCCAGCCACCCCCATATCCACTCTTGAGACTGATGCTTTGCCTGCCTTTCTACCAGACTATAAACTACTCGTGAATGGGGAATTGTGTTTGTATTTTCCAGAGTTTAGAACAGCGCTAAAATAGTTTAAAATAGTTTTAATGGAAAAACTGAGTAAGTGATGTCTTAGTTCAGGCTGCTATAACAAAATACCTTACACTGGGTGGCTTAAACAACAGACATTCATTTCTCACAGTTCTGGAGACTGGAAGTCTGAGATCAAGGTGCTGGTATGGTTGGTTATGGGTGAGAACTCTTTTCCTAGCTTGCAGATGGCCATCTTTTTGTGGTATCCTTACATAGAAGGGGTTGGGGGAGGGAGGGAGAGAAAACTCTCTGCTCTCTTCTTATCAAGGCACTAATCCGAACAGGAAGACCCTACCTTCTTGAGGTCATCTAAACCTAGTTACCTCCCAAAGGCCTCACCTCCTAATACCATCACAGTAGAGATTAGGACTTAACCATCTGACTTTTCCAGTAGGACACAAACACTCAGTTTAACAAATAGGAAGTAGTAGCCACAGACCAATGTTGATTTTGTAGAACTCACTACCTCAGAGGTATTCAAGGTGGAGGATATGAACATCAGCCTTAAATGTCTAGATAGTCATTTCCCAAATGTGTTCTGTCTTAATAGATGTTCAGAAAAAAAGAGAAAGAAAAAAAAAGTATCCTGGTCAGATAAGTTTGGGAAATATTCTAAAGGAAATATGGAAGGCTTCTTGATTGCAGGACTTTTCTGCGCCTTTACTTGGCTAAGATGCTTTGTGACTTTCCAGGAGGTGCAAACAAGTGTGCAACTAGTTCCCAAACATTTTTGACTGTGGGATCTGTGTTCGTGGTGCACTGGGTAGCACTTGAGACTTATAGTACTGGTATTAAGAAAAGATGAGGTTAGAACTTTTAAAAATTAGGTTAATCCATAGGTGAAAGAGCCATAAAAAGAGCCTGAAAAAAATACTGAGGGCAGTTCAGTATTTTGTCTGGGAATGCCATGGTGATCAATCCGGGTTGGTGATTCTGAGGTGCCTTTTAATTGCCATCTCAGTTTGGCCTTCAAGCACCTTCTCATTGTTGGTTCTGATACAGGGCCAAGTTCTCCCTCCAGGCACTTCCCTCCGCTGAGGTCGAGAAGCATTTCAGAGGCTTTCATAACACCCCACGTCTTTCTCAAAGCTTTCCTTGATTTGCTAGAAGAAAGGTGTCAGTTTCCCTCCATGCCATTTGTCTCAAGTTGCTGGTCCTCTCTCTCCCTCTCCAAGCCCACCCCCCTCAACATTTCCTCTTTGACTCTATCTTTGGGAAAGTCCTCTAGCCTCAAGGGCAGAGAGTAGCTGTTGACTACGGAGGCATTCCAGGCAGGTTGTGGGAACCCAGATCCCTACTTGAATCCAATGTTCTCACCCCAACCCCACCCAGTTTCCCTCCAGAGGTGGAGCGCATTCTTCCCAGCTGAATCCTATGCAATGGATGCCTGCAAGGACTCAGCAGCTCCCCCAAACAAAGAATATTTATGCATTCACAGGGTGCGCTGCATTCCAGCTTAGGGATCTTTCCTGCTCTGCCACTCTGTCCCTCAGGACTGTATTCTGATCCATGCCCCTCCTGTGGCGAGAATAGCAATTAAATGGGGCCTCAGAATCACCAACCTGGACTGATCACCATGGTGCTCCCAGAGAAAGTACTGAATTGTTCTCAGATACTTTTTCTCTTGACTGAAGCCTCATATCGAGGCAGTGCTACACCATCTCAGGGCTGCGGTCACCTCTGGAATCTTGGTGTCAGACGCTTGTAGGAAGCACAGAAGCACAAAAGAAACCTGCAACACACACTCTTACCTCCCCCTCCCCCTCCCTATCTTCCCACTCATTTGTTTGACCCATTACTTCCCCCTTGCTTTTGCCCATGACCTTTCTACTGCCTGGGATGCCCTGCCTTCTCTTCCAAGGCCTATCCAAGTCTAGAGAAGGTGCCATATGGTTCTTAAGAGTGAGGGTTCAGGACGCCTGGGTGGCTCAGTCAGTTAAGTGTCTGCCTTCAGCTCAGGTCATGATCCCAGGGTCCTCTGCCTACTGTTCTCTCTCTCTCTCTCTCTCTCTCTCTCTAACAAATAAAGAAATAAAATCCTTTTTTAAAAAAGAGTGTGGGTTCTAAGTTAAGAGATCATTGCAAACATTAAATGAGATATTTTTATCAAGCGTTTAGCACAGTGCCTGGTGTTCAGTAAATGTCAGTTGCTTTTATCTTATTCTCAAGCCTCAAACCCTCCCCATTCAGTGAAGACCTTGTGACTGTCTCATGCCACATGGGTTCCGCAAATTCCTCACTGTGATCCTCAGAACCACCTTGATCAAATTTCTGATGATACTGTTTGCATTGTTTTAACAGACCGCTGTTCATCTTTAGTGTTATTACACAGGGCTGTTTCTGTCTTCTTTTCCTACCCACATGGTTGACAGTCATGTTGTCTGCCCGGGCCCACTACACACACAGGCTAGTTGATTTACTTGTCTGTTTAATTCAGCCGCACGATTGGGTAAAACTGAAGATTTGGAAAAATCACCCTGTTCTACTTGCAGCCACCCTTTCATTTAACGGGTGTGCAAAATGGTGATCCCGCGGATGGAATCCTGCCCACGGATATATTGTGTTTGGCCTGCATTTAAAAAAAAAAAAATTGCTGACTATATTTAAAAATTAGGAGAGTTCACATAAAAATCCAGACTGTTTGTTCCTCCTCCCGCATCAGGAGCCTTGGCAGCTGTAGGGACCCTGATTCCCATTTGGCCACAGTCCTCAGAGCCAAGTCTTGGGAGCCCTTTTGAAGAGCATGCTTTCTCCATTTTGCTAAAATTCCCATCGCTGTCACTGCCCCACATGGGCCTTGTACATTTATTTTCATAACCCTTGTAGTCTTTCACATAAGGGGACAAGATCTTCTTCGTCCCCTAGCAGCATGGCACAGAAGAGGCAACTGAGGCCCACAAAGCCAGGGCCACTGATCGGGCAGTGATGGTGGAGATCATTGATGGGGAGAGGACCATCAGCCTTTTTCTTCATTGCCCTAAATGAAGAGCAGGCCCCTAACAGGGTTCCCTTTTCCTTTGCTGTATCAGGAAATTGTTGAAGACCCTGCTGGACCTTTCTCTGATGGTTTTCACAGTCCTTTCACTTCTGAGAGGGAGGTAGGGCAAACCTCATGATCTCTATCCCATACAGTAGGGTGCCCAGCAAAGTCAAGGTCCTCAATACTCTCCTTGGGACTCTGAAAGCCAGTGGAGGGAGGCAACCCAAGCCTTTCAAGTGTGGGTATCCGAGTAATCTGCCACCTGCAGTCCAGCAAGACCACATCCCCTCCTTTGGGTGCAGTCAGGGAGGCAAGGAGAGAATCCCACCACGGCATGCCCCCAGGAGTCCTTCATCTGGACACACCATTCTCTGTCCCAGGAAAGGCACGCCTGAGCTGCCCCCCACCCCCCACCCCCAGTACAGGCCTTCCTCTCAGGAGGAGCGCTGGACTTGGTCTCTGTGGCTCACTGGACCCGGTCCCAGCAGCATCACATGGTCAAGATCAGGTCTTATAGCGCTTCTGCCTAGTCAAGCTTTGCCAACAGGGAGTTTAGAGGAGTGGGTAGGTCTGTTTTTAATTGAAACAGTTACTTCACTTCATCTCAGAGTCCGTGGGTCAGGGCCCTGATTTTGTGGTAACACGGCTTCTCTCTAAAGTTCAGGCCTCTCTGTCTCCGAGTCTTACTTATGTTGTTGCCAGCAATTGATTTGGGGTGCACTAATTACTGCCTGAACCCAGCAGCAGTTCTCTGTGGTAAGAGAGCCTTCCCTTGCCAGGGATCCTCTCTCTAATTTTCTGCACCGTGAAAACTTCCATTCTCTCTCATTTGACATCTTGAAGTTCCTGGGCTCAGGACCCTTTTACATGGAAAGGTTTGGGAGAAGCTAGCTAATTTATTTTCCCAAGTTATGTCATTGAAAGCTGGTTCCATTATTTATTCCAGAAAAATGTGTGTTTTCATACACTGCAGGTGTAGGGTGTAGACATACCATAAAATGATATATTAATCTGGAAGAGTCCTTTGAGATCTTCTCATTTAGGCATGGCGAACAGATTACATTTTAAATGCCAACAGATTAGATAACTGGTGCCCAGGGCAATATGTTGAGAAGAATTCTGAGGCCCATCTAAACCCTAGAAGGCACCTTGGGACATATTAGACCTGGTTACCGTGGGGCCAGTACCTGGAGCGGCAGCACATTCCGTCGGTAGGAGTCCCCCTTGAGAAGGTTCAGGCTCCCCATTTTATAAGTGAGGAGTTTGTGCTCACAGACTGGAGGCAACTGGGGTGCTTCTGGGCCTTACAACACCCCAGTGTGAGTTGGAAAAGGAGACACTTCCTGGGCTGACAGTGCTGCAAGGTCACAGATTTGGGGTGTGTCTAAAATGAATGACTTCTAAAGAAAAGTTCCCACTACCATGGTGGAGGGAGGAGAGGCACAGAGCTATCCCAGCAAGGTCTCTGGCCATTGGCCACATCCCAGGGGTCAAGGAGCTTCTCTCCAGTTTGCCACCTGTCACCATTTCCTATTGTCCCTCCTGAAGGACACAGGCAGATCAGCCATCAGCCATCAGCCATTAGGAACATGCCTGAGAGTTGAGAGCTTGAAGGGGATTCTGTATAACTGAGTGGTTGAAGACTGTGAAATCCAGGCAGACCTGGGTTTGAATCCTGACTTCGCCACTTTGGGGTCCTTGCCAAGTTACTTCATTTCCCAGGGATTAAATTTTGTTTTATTTTGTTTTTGAAGTAGTGATACTAACACCTACCTCATTGAACGGTTGTAAAAATTAAATGAGATGATGCATGTAAAGCTTCTAGCACAGAGTACAGCGTTCAGTCAATACCGTCTCAGTAAACGTATGCTATTTTTACCCTCTGATGCCGTGGAGCACATTTTCCCCCATCAAAATGATCTGAGGTGAAGAATTTACCAAGACTCTGGGACTCTGCAGTCTTGGAACAATAGAAAACAAGATGGCAGAATATTTATTATTTTCTAAAGTTACTTTCCACCAATTAAAAATGATTTGAGTGAACAATTTTGGAAATAGTACTAGATTACAGTTTTGCAAGACATATAGCCTACTCTCTTAAAACTGTTTTCATTACCATGAGGTTGTCGAAAGGTGCTGACCCCATGCTCAGAATGAATGACCCAGGAGGATGTGAGAGGTTTGGGTTCTGTTGACCTATGGTCCAGGAGAAACGCTTGAAGAGAAGAAGAGGTGCTCCCACAGGAAGCTCCCTCATTAATGCCCGTCTTCATTGCCAGAAACCTCAACAGAATATAAAATCCAGATCCTCACTTTGGAGAGGTTAGGGAGTTCTCTGGTAGTGCTCCAGAGGAGCTGTGTGCTCCCCTTACCCCAGGTCAAAGCACTTTCCAGAGTTCACTCGCACTCTGTCCCTCCTCCTCATCACTCATCTGTTGTTGGTGCTGCCAAAGGATCAGCAAAGAGGGGTGTGAGGACGTGGGTGGGGTGAGCAGAAGGACCAGTGCCTGAGGTCAGCCTACCTGGACTTGAATCCTCTGCTCCATGCCTCAGACAGATTATTTAATCTCTCAGAGTCTCAGTTTTGTTGTCTGTGAAATGGGTATGATAACAGTACCTAGCCCACAGAATTGCTGTGAGGCTTAAATGAGTTAATGCATGTAAGCACATAGAACAGGACTCGGAACCCAGTAAGCATTCAGTTCATGTTGGGCAACATTATTGTTATTAACACAAGGGTGTTGGAGAAGGGAGGTGGGAAGATCACTTTGGAGAATCTCCCAGATTCTCCAATCCCAGATTCCCCTAAGAACATACATGTAGGAAGGTTCATTCTCCTCATTTCTGTCTTTCCTGAGTTTCTCTTACCTATAATTTCAGTTCTATTACTAAAGTAAACCAGAAACTGGAAAAGATGAGACCTGAAGCATTCGAGAAGGTGGTATTGGCGGGGGGGAGGGGCAGGGAGGCACCTACCAATCCCCCAGCCCTCTGTTAAGTGCTTACTGGATTAGCTTAACCAAAACGTAGGAGGGTGTTTTTCTCTATCAGTAGGGAGATGGGTGCCCAGAGAGGTGAACTGACTTGACCAAGATTCACAGTTCTGGTATAATAAGGTTTCACCAGGCATCAGACTGACGTGGGTAGCTCTGGGACCCAGACTATTTCCTCCACCTCTGCTACTTCCCTGTTGCTCAAGAAGATCCCATAGCTCTGCCAACAATAATACGGTTATCGTGTACCTTGATGTGTCCGCTGCTAAATGAAGCATGAGCATGAACACACTGAGTGAATCATTCATCAGGCAGCAGTTTTCTCATTACGAACACGTGTTAGCAAATGAGTCTGTATCTCGGCATGAATGAGTCCTTTGGGGGGGTCACTGGTCCATAGAAAAGAAGGCCAGAAACAAAAGCAGTGATCCCAGAAGAAGAGGAGAAGGAAAAAATAAAATAAAATAAAAACAAAACTGGTGGTATTAGTGCAGACACTGACCTTAGACAGAAAAGGGAGAGAATATAGTGTGTGGTTTCTGAATTTGAATCCTGGCTTTTATCTTTACTATGGGACTGTTGTCGAGTTCCTCAACCTTCCTGTGCCTCACTTTCTTCATCTGCAAAACAGGCCTAATGCTGATATTGCTGACCCCATCAGTTTCATTCAGCCAGCAAGTGTCTGCTGAGCACCCACACTGGGCTAGACACTCAGATCCCCTTCTGTTCCAGGTGCTAGGGACACAGCTGGGAGTGAAATACAGCAAGATGCCTGTTCCCAGGGGGCTCGTGTTCCAGTTGGGAATGCTCATCATAAACAAGGTTAATACATAAAACGACTGGTATGTTGGATAGTGGTACAGGTTAAGAACAGTTACACAGAGATGACAGCAGGTGGCTAAGGGAATTTTAGGGCCCACAATGTGAAGGTGATGTTTGAGCAGTGACTTGCAGATGGTGAGACAAAGAACTAGGTGGATATCTGGGGAAAAAGCACTCTTAAAGAATGCATGCATGGGGTCATGTGGATGCAATAGCGCTTAAAACAGTGTCTGAATATAGTATGTGCTCAATAAATGGTAGCTACTTTTATATTTATCAGATTAATCATTGAAGTTGCTGCTGTTCCTTCTGCTTCCAGCTTTCTGAAGAGTCATGTTCAAGCTAGGCAGGAAGGAAGGCTGCAGAAACCCCTTCTGATTCTGTTGGCAGTATACAACGCCACATCTCTTTCATGTTGGCCTGGGCACAAGTTAAGACTCATCACACATTCAGGGGTCATGATCATGTTTCCTTATGCATGTAGCCTTTTGGAGCTTGTTCATACTTTTGCATAACCTGAATCCCTTGTTCCTTCCAGCAGCCCCATGGGGTAGGTAAGGCAGGTGTACCCTAGCTGCCCACCTTCCTTAGAAAGGGCAAAGGATCTAGCATTTCCTGAGTAGCTACTCTCAGAGCCAGGTGCTCTGCAAATCCTCCCCCAAGTCCAGTAGGACATGAGTTATCTATCGCTGCTATTTGAGAGGTGAGAAAACCAAGTAGGGCTAGGGCTGTGGCTGGCTCAGCAAGGCATAGCAGTAGTGGCCAGCTGGGGACCCCCTGGCATCCTGTGGTCCAATGTCTTGTATGGCTCGTGTAGTGAGCATCTTTGTTGCTGTGTGTAATTGGAGTGCCACCTCGGGATAGCCAGCCGTGCATGGGAATCCAGGGGACAGGGCCTTGTGGGAGGCTTGCAGTTGAAATGAAGTGGAAAGCAACCCTGGGAGACAGGCATAGATCTGCTAATCCTGATCCTAAGAATGTCAGAGTTAAAAGCAACCGTGGGCCCAGAGAACAATAGCTCCACATACCAGCAGGAAGGGGCACAGTCACTGCCCCCCAACCCAAACAACTGCTCTTTATCCAGCAGAGCCTGGGCCGGGAGGGTTTGGCTGGGTCCAGCCCAGGAAAAGGCTGACTCACAGGGGAGGAGAGAACAGCCCAGAGAGGATGGGAAAATGCAGAAGCCAAGTTTGCCCCCAGTGGCATATACTTTGGGGCTGAGTAATGTGGCAGACAAATCACTCCCTTTACCATCCCACCCAGAATAGAAGCACACCCTGAAGCCGCAGAGATGATTTTTACTAAAACAATAAAGCAAAATGGAACCACAGACTCTGCTGCTTCTTCAGGAAAAGATGCTGTGGCCCTGAGCAGCCTCCCCCCAACCCCCACCACTGCTTTCTAGAATGGGACCTTTGGAAGCCAACCTTCCTTTAAGGGAATTGAATTAGCCAGAACTATTTCAGATCATATTTTCCCTCCCATTGACTTATATTTACTGGTCTTGGTGGGGAGTCTGATGGTGGTATTTAGAGGGCCTTCAAGGGAAATTCTAAAACAATAGGCTAGACTTTCAAATATGTGGTCATGTTGAGACGTCTTGGGTTACTTTACACTGGCTTGGAAAAGGAACAGCCAAAACAACTTGACTTGCTAAAATCCTTCCAGAACATAAATCACTGGGTGCTGTCAGAGCTCATTGTGAGATGGGCCCATTGCCTCTCTCCCATGATCTGCCAGTTGCATACTGTCCTCTGTCCCAGAATGGCTCTCTACTGGGCCAGCAAGCACCACTGCTGCCCAGGCCCAGAAGGAACTAACATGGCACAAGTCCCAGAAATTTGTCTTGGTAAGTTTTGCAGGAAAACTAGCCTGAAAGTTATAAGATTGGAAGAGGATAGGAGTGATCATGTCACTTCCTTCCATTGTCCTGGAGACTGTTCCTGGACATCTTTATTTCCTCATTTGCCCCGGGCAAAGGTAAACCAAAGTTTCCAGATCTTCTGCCCTTGCTCTGAGCTAATAGCTCATGCTAGCTGTCTCATCACTTCCATGAGGTTTTAGGCCTCCAGAATAGGGAGGAAATAAATGTGAGACAATCACAACTTAAATTTTTTTCAATTTTTTTTTCCCAGCCCACAAGTTATATTTTGGATGCTCCTCCAGAGAGTATCCAGAGAGAAAGGAAGAGCTATAGGAATATCTACAGCCCTCTTCCTAAACCTCGTGAATAAACAGGGTGTGGCTTGGACAGCCTGTGTCCGGGTCTAAGATACTCTGAGATCTTGAGTCAGCGTTCCCAAGGTGAAAGTCAAGTAGGTCAGACTGCTTTTGGCCTACTACCGTTAGACTGGCATGCCTTTTAACTCACTCTTTCCTAAACAATGATACCATTTTCTCCTTTTCCCTCGTGTCCATCTTCTGAGATTTGCACCCTGCATTGAAATCAAGTTTAAGTCCCCGTTCTCTGTAAGCCTTCCTCCCTCGGTGCCATTCCCCCGACCCCCCACCTTACCTTTCTGTCATGATTTGGCATGAAACCTGTAGTAACATGTGGTGACAAATCTTAATGCTGGCCCCAGCCATTTAGTAACTAAGCCTGGTACCATGGGCTGGCTACCATATAAGGTGGTTGCCCTGATTTCATTTTATCCTTAGAGCAGCCCCAGGAGTTGGGGAGAGAAGCCAGACCACAATGAGGTCACATGACTTCATTAAAGTCCCAGCTCGTGAGAATGGGACCCCCAACCTCTGAACGCTGATGCTTTTGACTCCCAGTGTGGTCTGTGCTGTTGGATGACTTTGTGCACATGCTTTTCTGGGCTTGATAATCAGCGAATACTCTGTGGGTAGCAAGCTCACATTTCTTTGTGTCCCCGTGGCATCTAGCACAGTGCTTTGCACCCAGAAGACCCGTGTTTCTGTGTGTTGTTTGAAAGGTGTGTGTTATGCCCACTTTGTATCAGTTACCACGAGACAGGAAGAAAGGGAGCTTCTCCTCTTGCTGTGAGGGGGAGGTGGTGATTGTGCATCTCAACCTCTGGGCATCACCCCCTCCTGAAGAGCTGATTAAAACATTGCTGGATCCACCTCCAGAGTCCCTGAGTCAGTAAGTCTGGATGGGGCTGGGTACTTTGCATTTCTACCAAGTCCCTACGTGGTCTGGGACCTCACTTTGAGAATCACTGTCATAACGGGAAGTATAACCCAAGTTCTAGTCCCAGCTCTGCCTCTTACTGTCTGACCATGGGCGAGTTTCTACAACTCTGAGAGATCCAATAGAGTTTTCTCTAAAGGGTTTCTCTAATAACCTTATCAAGCTGTTGTGAAAATGAACTGAATATCATATAAATGTATGTAGTATTTCTTTACCAAATGTGGGCACAGCTCTGGCTGCCCTTTATAAATATGAACTCAGGTAATATCTATAATGAGCTTAGGAGGTGGTCTTCTTATTTTCTTTATTGTTCAGAGAGATGACTGAGGCCCAGAGAGGTTCTGTAACTTGCCCGAGGTCACCTAGCTAAGTCTGTGAAGCTGGGTTAAAACCCAGGCAGGCTGGCTCCAGGGTCCACATGCTCAGTGCCATACAATGCACCATACCTGGCCCACTGTTGGCACACATTCTTTCCCGTCTCCAGGCAGGCTACGAACAGGCCCTCCAAAAGGGGAGAGAGGCTAGTTTTCTAGTTCATAGGCATATTAACCAGAAATGACAAAGAAAAGACAACTGTTTTATGACCACAGCTTGAAAATCTCACGCTTGACCTCCCTTCTGATACCAGTATGGTTGGTAGGGAGCGGCTGTTTTCTCTTTAAACTTCTCTGGCACCAAGGTTTATCATTGCTCAGGAGGAGGGTGCTTAAAAGAAGCCTCGTGGGCTGAAGGAGTGTAGGAGGTGGGTTGCGGGTCAGTAATAAAAGCAGAGAGAGGTTTGCAGCTCCCCCCCTGAGGGCCTCAGGATTCTGGCCAGCAGGCGGGTGCAGAGGCACAGCCTAAGGAAGGGGCAGTGATGGACAGAGTGGGAGGGGAGCAAATAGTTTCAGCCTGGCCGGGTAGCTGACGCCAAGAGGGCAGGCAGTGGGAGAATTCCAGCTATGTCATGGGAAATGGCTATGGCCGGGGCTCTGATTAGCAGCCGACCACAAATCCTCTGGGACCCAGCCAGGGGTCAGGAGGCGGGGGCACACTGAGATGCCAAATGGCTGCTGGATTTTATTGTCAGAGAAGGCAGCGATTTTGACTGTTATCCCTGGATATGCGTGCTGGCACTGCCAGGAGCTGAGAGCAGGGTGGGGATGTGGGAGTGAGAGGGAAGCTAGAAAAATCCACTTTTCATTCCAGGGAACATAGAGGAAACACCAAGCCATGCTGCTGGGGCTTGGCACGATCTCAAAGCTTTTTGGCCACCCTCTCTGAAGCGTTTTTTGCCCTTTCTTCTTCTCTTGGCAAGGTGAGACATCAAAGACTCCCATTGCCATGGTAGGGACATGAAAGGGGATACTTGACCTAGATGCCTCAAAGTGTAGAAGGGTTGGGACAACTGGGCTTCTGGGAGAACAGATGACTCCAGTGAACCCCCATAGTCCGCTCGGTTCACATGTTGGGCTTAGAGCTGACCAATGAGATGTGGAAAAATCCATTTTCAGAGTAAATAAGCTCAGTGCCCAGCCTATAAATGGGGACCCCTGTGGGAATTGGATCAGGTCACCTGATTCATTCTAGTAGCTTATCTCAAGGCCCAGTACCATGAAGCCTTTATAAATGCTTGTTGAATGAATGAAGGGACTGATTGATTAATTGATTGATTATGTCCAATAGAAATACCACCTGATAAATAAAAACTTGCTCTGGGAACATCATGGTTCTATGTGACTAAGGAAGGAAACCTTTTAGTCAGGCTAGAGGAAATGAGACAAGCCTCTTGTTTTAAAAGGATTTCACTGGGTTTCACAGTACACTGTTTAGGTTAACAGGTCAGGCCCTACAGTTAGACTTCTCACATTTTCACAGGGCAGATGAGATGCATGAGCCTGGGCAAGCCACTTAACTTCTCTGAGCAGTAGTTTCCTCACCATTATAAAATGAGGAAAATAGTATTTTTTCCTTTTCAGTTCATTAAGATAATCTCTCTAAAGGGCTTGGTACAGTGATATACCCATAGTAGTTTTCAGTAAGTATAACTCTTTGGTATTAGTGAGGATTGGGTTTAACCACAAAAAAATCCCATAGTAACAGGGTTTAAACAATGTAGAGATTTATTTATCTCTGAGCTAAGAATCCTTGAAGAAGTCCAGAGTTGGTGTAACAGCTCTGCTCTAACACGTACTCCAAAAGCCAGGTTGCTCTATCTTTTAGTCCCATTACCCCTATGTTGTACCCTAATAAACTGAGTTGAATGGCAGCCATCACCTACATCTTCTAAGAGATAGAATAGAGGACGACTCAAGAAAAAAGGACATGTACCAGTTGCCTTTTAAGGGAACTAGCCAAATAACAATTTTGCTTATATTGTATTAGCATATACTTGGATCATGCTTTTAAAAAAACAAAAAACAAAAACCCATCAATCTCTATCTTTAAATTGGTGTATTTAGACCATTTACATTTAATGCAATTTATTGTAATTATTGGCCTGTTAAGTCTGCCATTTTATTTTCTGTCTTCTGTTTGTTCTTTTTTCCTTTTTCCTCTGTCTCCTTTTTCCTGTCTCAGAGTGGGTTACATGAACATTTTATTTGGAATTCCATTTTGAATCATCTATAGTGGTCTTGAATGTCTCCTTTTTATATAGCATAGTGGCTCCTCTAGGTATTACATTATATATACTTAACTAATCACATTTCATTGGTGTTGACTACTTACCAGTTTGAGTGAAGTGTAGAAATCTTCATAACCTCCATTTATTCCCCTTTATCATCCTTGGTTTATAATAATCATCTTAAATATTTCCTCTAAATACACTGAGAAACACACCAGCATTATAATGTTGGCTTCAACCACCAAACATAACTTAGAAAACTTAAAGGAAAAGGGAATAAAGTTACCCATATTTTTAAATAATACACACACACACACACACACACACACACACACACACACACACACTTATTTATTTATTTATTTATTTATTTATTTATTTATTTATGAGAAAGAGCAAAAGCATGAGAGAGAGCATGAGGGAGAGAGAGAGCACAAGAAGATGGGAGGGATGGAGGGAGAAGCAGACTCCCCACCAAGCAGGAAGCTTAATGTGGAACTCGATCCCAGGACCCTGGGATCATGACCTGAGGCAAAGGCAGATGCTTAAGCTACTGAGCCACCCAGGCACCCAAGTTACCCATATTTTTACTCTTCTCATTATTCTTTCTCTTTTTTCTGATGTTTTTCCTTTCTGTTTAGAGCATTTCCTTTAACCCCTCTTTCTTTGTAGGCTATATTTGCTAGTGACAAAGTCTTTTAGTTTTATGTCATCTGAGAATTCATTCTGAAGGATGTTTTTGCTGTATAGAATTCTGGTTGACAGTTTTTTGTTTGTTTGTTTTTGTTTTTGTTTTTGTTTTAGCTCTTGAAAAGACTTGTGTCACTTCTTTCTGAACTTCATCATCTCTGATGAGAAATTTGCTGTTATTTGAATTATTTTTCCCCTGTATTTCTCTTTCACTGCTTTCAAGATTTTTTATTTTGTCTTTAGTTTTCAGAAGTTTGATGTATGTGTCTTGGTGTGGATTTCTTTTTTATATACCCTGTTTGAGTCTGCTCACCTTTTTGAATCTGTTGATTTATGTCTTTTTCCAAATTTGGGGAGTTTTCAGCCATTATTTCTTCAAGTACTTTTTCAGCCATGCCACCTTCTTTTTCTTCTGGGGCTCCAGTGACATGTTAGATTTTTAAGTCTCTGTCCATTTCTTCTCAGTCTATTTTCTCTCTGTTGTTGAGATTGGGTCATTTCTGTTGTTTTATCCTCAAGCTCATCAATTCTTTCCTCTGTCCCTCCATTCTTCTGTGGAACTCATCTGCTGAATTTTTCATTTTGATCAATTTATTTTTCAGTTCTGAAATATCCATTTGAGTCTCCTTTTATTTTAAGTTTCTTTGCTGAGAATTTCTAGTTTTTCATTTATAACAAGTATGTCCAAGTATGTTCTTTGTTGCTCATGGAAGCATTTTTATGATAGCTACTTTAACATCCATGCCAGTATTAGCATTTTTTGATTGTCTTTTCTCATTTAAACTGTGATTTTCCTTGTTTATGGTATGATAGGTGATTTTCAATTAAAACTGAATTCTTTGGGTATTATGTAATAAGACTTTGGATCTATTTTAATCTTTTGCTTCTGCTGGCTCGTGGCATTGCTCTGGAAGGAGGAGCACTGCCTTATTACTGGCAGGTGGCAGTATGAATCCTCATTCCCTACTTTGGCTCCACCAATACTTGGAAGAGAGGACTCCTTGTTATAGCTGAGTAGGAATGGGAATTTCAGACCCGCACTAAACTTTTGTTGATGCTATCTAGCCGGGAAGGCAAGAATACCTTATTACAACTCCTCACATGACCTCACCAACATCACAAGGGTAGAGGGTGGTATCACTGGGCAGTGGTAAAAGTGTTGACCTTCCTTGGGACTCCTCTGATGGCACTCCACTGGTTAGGTGACTGAGAAGAGCCACCTTGTTACTTACCACCAGGTAAATCTAGAAGACCAGGCTCTCCACATGGTCTCCACTGATACCATGGGGAAGAATTTCATTGCCACTCAGCAAGGATAACGTGCCTTTATCTGATACCATCCAACAAGAGCTTGGGGCTCATGAGCAAGAGTGAGGCTCATGCGAGTAGAAGTTTAACTTCCCCACTCAGCCAGTGCTGGAGGAGGTGAGATGACAGATTTTTCTGTAGTGTTTGGCTAGAGTAAAGTGGTGAGTGGCTGGAGGTTTTCTGTTTGCTAGGCTGCCTCTTTTCTGCTCCTTAGACTGGGAGAGGAGGCTTTATTTGTCTGTGCCCATTGGCATATTGTAGTTTCTGACTTCACCAGCACCAGATCTGGGATACGTGAGACGGAAAAAATATCCAGAGGATACCCCCATCCTATTTCTTGGGTTCCAAGTCCCTATCCAGACTGCCTTCTTCTCTTCATCTTTTAGAGTCTTCTGATATTTGTTTTATATTACAAACAGGGCTTTAAATTAAAGTCAGTGGGAAGAATAAGGAAAAGTATCTCCATCTACTCCAGTTTCCCAGAAGGGGAAGTCCTGTCAAAAGGGCATTTTAAGTATTTCATCAGGTATCTCAGGGGTTCTGACAGAGCAGACCTTTGATGATTGGAACCGTGGTTTGTCCATATATAAATCTACCTTTAAATCCCTGTGATTTTTTTTTAATAGATTCTGCTTACTGCCCATCAGAAATGAGATGGAAGATGCTTTCTACTTAAGTCTTAATGAAAAGCTGTTCTCAGTGGGAGAAAACAAGGCAAGACAGGGGCAAAAAAGGAAAAAGAAGGGGTAGAGATGGGCCTTCCCACCTCCACAGCCTAGAAATTCTCCTCTTGACGATACCAGGACCAGGCTGTTGGAGCAGGAAGACTTGACAGGCTGAGAAGGACATATGTTATAGTAGCCACTGAGGGGGGGAAATCAATCAGAGTATCTTCAGTTTGGGTTATAAGGACTGTTAAATGGGATGTTGCTTGGTGTTATGTGTGTGTGTGTGTGTGTGTGTGTGTGTGTGTCTGTGTCTGTGTATGCACACACACATGTGTTGTGGATTTCTGCAAGGTATCTGTCTTAGAGCAAACCATGTTTTCAGAGTGTTCCCTTTACCATTATAGTGATTTCTTACTTCATCAGGATGGAATGAGCTGGAATAAGAATTGTTGGTGTTCCCTTTAGCAGTCGGAAGAATGAACTAGGTGGTTTAAAGTAAGCTTGACAATTCCTGGAATATTTCAGGAAGCTTCTTCGGACTAGAAATTACAAAGGTCTGTGGTCAAAAACATTGGAGAAATCCATGGTTAAAATAAGTTAAATACATTTCTTTATTGTGGGACTTCTGAGAATCTTAAATGGAATGATGTGCATTGTAAAATCTGCAGTTGTTTCCCAAATGTACTCAGTCATAGCTCCATAGATCCGTAGATCCATTTTGTTATAGGTGTTCTCTCCTAGAGAGAAATCTTCTAGAAAATATGCCGCTATAGACAAGGTTGAGGGTTTTACAATTTTGAAAAGAAGGAGTCATAATGGCCCTTCTAATAACCAAGGTGCACACACAAACTCTCTCCCCACCCATGCCCACTTCTGTTGCTCCAGAAGGAGGGGCAACACCAGTTTGCATCTGTCGATTGGGGAACTAGCTACTGATGTCTTAGATCCATGTCTTCCACAAATGCTTATTTTAAAGGAAAAGAAAAGTCCCAAGACTCTGCCGTGGGTTTCCCACAAAGAATCAACTCTCCTGGGTTACATAGGGGTACAGGATCATCCCACTGATGAGAAGGCTAAGCTTCATATATTCCCCCCTTCCTTCTTAGCTGCAGCTCTGTATCCACGTTAGAACAGAAAACTCTGCTCATTTAGGGACCATTTGCCTCAATGATTTGGTTTCAACGTAAGACCAAAGGTTTATACCTTAGCAGCTCGTGGGGCATTGGGGTTTTCAATAAGTTAATTTCAGATCCAAATTGTTCATGATGTTGCATTATGTAAACGTGACTCGGGCCAGGAGAAAGGCTCTGATTGCTATCAGTTGCAGACACTGAGGTGTTGACAGTGGTTGGAACAGTCTTGCCTTGTCTGAGTAGGAATGCAACCTCGGAAAGCTGACCGCACTGATAGGGAAGACTTGAGTGAATTGTCCTTTTGTCGAGGCAAATATGTGGATGTGCTTTGTAAATTAGTTCTTATCTGACTCACAGACACAGGGTTCAAAGGCTCAAGCACCAGCCACCAACACTAGGTTACCAAAAACTGCAACCGCGTGTGTATATTGTAGTTAGTTTAACCAGGTCTTAGTTGAAGCTAGTAAGCTAAAATGTCTTTAACTTTCTTATCCTTCTTGATCCTTAGATCTGATCTTCAGATGGCTTCCTCTTTTAATGTTCCTAAGTAAAGCATTCTTTTTGCCTTGAGATAGACCCCCAAAACAGCTTGGTCTTAGATGGTTTTGAAGGTTTATTTGGAAAAGCCTTAGTGAGCTTATGCATTCAAAAGAAACATTCTAACTAGACATGTTCATTTTCTCTGATTCTCATTCTCAGTTTGCTACAGATTTCATAATAAATTTTAGAATTCCCAAATGTTAACACCACATAATTAGTATAATAACTAATATTTATTGTGCCCTTAAAAGGTACCAAGCAGCATGCTCTCCTTTCTGTTCATTATCAGATTTAATTCCCTCAGCAACTCTGTGAGGCTGTTTTGACTTTACAGTGAGGAAACTAAAGCACAGAGTGATTGAGGAACCCCTTCATGGTTTCACAGCCAACAAATTCTAGGTCTGGGATTTGAAGCCAATAGTCTAACCCCAGAGACCAGGGGTCCTCTTTCAGGACAGGCCTGGGCACGGCCCCGTTCCTGGCATTGAGATGAGACAGACAGGCAGAGGCCGGACGTAGAACTCAAGGAATAAGCAGAAGGAACATAGTGTAGGTGATGACAATGGGAAGAACCCAGGAAGGGGAGAGTGTGGCCTCAGGTGCTGCCAAGGAACTGTCAGCATGGGGAGGTACAATTAGGAGTAATGGGAGCGGAACAAAGGATGAAGTCAGGAGTCTGTGTTACCCAGAGACCTGGCAGGGCTGGCAGCATCAGGGTAGTTTTTCAAGGTCTCCACCGGGTAGGTAGGGTTCAGAGGCAGGACCCACAAATGAACAAACTCGGGTGCCACATAGTTCATTTCGATGGGGTCAGGCCACAGGAAAATGTCTGGAACCAATAACCAGAACCAGAGTCCAAAGTGGAGACTGAAGGTAAAATTTGATTTCAAAGGTCAAGGGTACAACGCGACCTAAAGCCACGTTGATGATGGAGAGTCCCAACACGGGAAGCAGAGATCCCCAGATCCTCTCTGCCCAAGTGATAATTAACTCCTAGTGTTGACTCAAGACAACCCCCCCAGGCAGAAGGCAAGCAAGCTCTGCCTGACACACAGCCTGTCCTGGAGCCAAAGAGAAAACCCAAGCCTGGGCGTTTCCAAAAAAAAAATGCCAAGTATCTGAATATTGTCTGACAGTCTGTTAGTGAGATAGGAAAACAGCAGGCCTGGGTGTTGCAATACCACCTAGCTGTTCACGCGAATAAAACCCTGTCTGCTGCCACAGTTTACAGGGTATAATATTTGTTGAGAGAATGGGAATTCTACAAAGGGACCTGTAAACTGCCCAGTATAATTTCCATTGCTTTGTAAAGTCTGGAAGTTGGAAATGAAGTTTTTGGACTTGGGTTGTTCAGGGAGAGAAAAATCATTGTCTGTGTGCCAAATTCGGGAAACCTACTGTGAGTCAAAGACGGGTTGCAGGCCCTCCTGCCCTCCTCCTGGGCCCAAAAGGAGTAAGCGGCAGGCCGGGGAACTGGATTTGAGGCAGCCTGTCACTATTGAGCTGTGAATTCTGAAACCTGGCCCACATCAGCACGAGTGATGTCTTAGCCAGACACACGCCATAGGAGATATGAACTGGATTGAAATCAGAGCAGGGAAGGCTGTGGGGACCTCAGCGCCTTCCGAAGGTATTTTTAGAATGCTTTTAACCTGAAAAAGGGAAAGTGCTACCCTTCTGGAGACCACGAAGCTGAGAATGGCTTGTAGCTAAACCAGGCTAATACTTAATTTGGGGGCAGCCCCGGGCTGCTCCCCTGGGGTGGGGTGGAGGCGCCTGTTGTTATGCTCTGGGAATGTGACAGGCAGGGCTTGGCTGTCATCATAGCCGCCCCACCCCCTCTCTTGAGCCTGAGACTGGGACACCAACAGTGTCAGGGAAGGAAATAATTATTCCCTGTATTTGCGAATGTGGCTTACGGAACACATGGACAGATTTTATGCCCATGACGGCACCCGATACACAGGCCTCCTGCCCCCCACTTCTGCTGAGGATCTTGGGGGTCTCACATGTTCACACGGCTCTACAAGAGACCCTGCCTGAGACCCTCAGTCCCTACACTCGGCACATAAAGCAAAAAAATGTAGAGTCACAGTTACCGGAAAAATAACGCAAATTGGTGCCTGGCCTGTTTGCCGTCCAGCTGGCAGAGCTCGGTTTCTTCAGTAGCCTGCCAGCTGCTGTCGCTGACTTGCGTCTAGAATCATGTTTTATGAAACAGGGGGAGTTTCTTAATGCTCAGCTTGCTGGGATGCACACACGGGAGAAGCACGTAGAAGCTGAGGCTGTGCGTGAGGGCAGGTGTGAGTCCTTGGTCCGCATTCGAGGGAGGCACTTGCCTTCCGAGCCGTGTGGTGGCTAACTGACTTTCTCTCCCTTCTTCTCTGTCACAAATGCGTGTCATTGAATTGGCCCGATTGAAATGTGCGTGTGCTGGGATTGTACTGTAAGTTGTAGAGCGTATATTCTAGCCAAAGGCCCCTGACCTCAAACCCGGAGCTCTTAGCCCCACAGTCACCTGGCCTCCCTTGGTCCAATGTTGCCTGGCTATGGGAACTGTGTCCACTAACATTTCAGTAAAAATAATAATGATAGCAACAAGTATTGAGATGTCATCTTGCAGTAAGTGTTGTTTATCTTCTTTGCTCTTCAGACAACACCTTGACATAGGTGCTCCATTTTAGATAGGGAAACTAAGACACAGAGAGATTGAACCAAGTCAGTCAGCTTGTAAGGGGCAGGATTTGAACCCAGACTTGGGCAGCGCCCAAGGCCCTGCTCTTAACCACTTGGCTCTTCTGCCTCTGTCTCACCCTTTTCCTGACCACTGAGCTCTGTGCCCACATACTCTGATAGGAAGGCGAACCTTCTAGATGCCAGGAGGAGCAGGCCTGGGCACCTTACCCTGGGCTCTCTGGCTTGCTCTTGATCGTGGACCTGGAAGTCAGTAGCAGATGACACTGTCATCTGACTAAATAGAGTCCCCGAGAAGGATGACACTGATGGCAAGTGGAATCACAGGGGGAGACTGCTGACACAGTCCCTCAAACACGGCCCACTGTACTCTCTAGAGGGAGCACATCCGGGTCCCTGATAGGAGGGTTATGTCCGCACTGGTTTTCCTCCTGCCAAAGCTGTTACCCAAACTAACTTTTAAAGTTAGGGAGTTCTTTGGAGTGCCACACCTTGCATTAGAAACCCCTCTGTCCGATGGCACCAGCTGGAGCTCAGGGAAGTCTCCGAAGTAAAAGGAGGCTTCATTGATCCCAACGAAGAGGGAAGCAGGGTCCACAGGGCAGAGGGAATATGCTCTCAGTCGACTGACGGTGCCCTTCATACATGGCCGCTCGCTGTGCTACTCGAGAGAGCCCCAGCCAGACCAGGAGCCTGCGCTCAGTGGGAGACGGGGTGATGGCTATTTTCGTGCCACACATTGATCTCAATATCCCTTACGCTGAGCCTCTCTCCCTCACTCCCAACCCCAGTTCCGGGCCTGCCACCCAGCTTCTAAGTCCCCAGTCGTGTTCCTGACATTTCTTCCACTGCTCGGAGCCCTCTTGTCCGGAAGTCCAGCCACAAGATGCTTAGCGGTCCTCTCTCCTAGGGGAAGGGAAGTTTGAATTTTCCTTTGCCCAGATTGCTAAGGACTTAATTTCAGTAATTATTTCTAGCACCTCTGTCATTAGTTCAGATTATCTGCTCCCAAAGCCTTGTTCACCTGTTTCCCTCATACCCTCTACATCCTCATGCCTCCGTAAGGTGAAGGGGTACCAGAGTGGCCACTCCACCCAGATTCTTACATCCCTATGTGAGACAGGGGTGTGTGTATGTGTGTGTGTGTCTGTGTGTGTGTGAAGTAGGATGGGAAATTGTCCCTTGTTCCCAGCCTGGGACTGAGACCATTTTCCCTTCCTTATTTAGGCCTTTGTTTAGACCCAAGTATCATCTGCTTGTCCCTGAGAACCTGCACAGCCTCACGGCTTTATCTTTATCTTACTTTATATTTAACCTCATTAGCCATTTGTGGGCCTCGCCTGGGCCCCATCATAATGGCAGACACACAGGACAAGGGGCCCTGATGTTTATCTCTGCTGTGGAGTGTCTGGTATAGTAATTAACTTTGAGGTCTTGAATACAACAGGATATGGAAGGAAAAATCAGAAAAGCCCTCACTAATTTGCAGAAGGCTTTATAAACCAGAAACCAATTATTTGTTTGTTGCTTGTATAAGGAATATTTACAGTATCCAATTGCACATCAAAATATGATGGGGAGGAAGCTGACTTTGGCATGCAGCCTCCAGGGCTGGAACCCTTCCCACTGGCTGCATGGTCCTGGGTGCACCGTTTTCTCATGCAGAGCCTCTGTTTCTTTATGTGTGAAGCAGGCATGACAAGAGGAGGACCATGAAAGTGCTTGCCACTGTCCCTGGCATGCAGGGGCGTCGACAAAGGTAGGACCTCCCATCCAGCTTGCTGCAGCCCTGCCCCCCTCCCCCATCCCGTGCCCAGCTGTACGCAGCATGCCTACAGCTCGGATTCCTGCTGGTGCAGGGCCATCTAACAGTGATTTTTCCTGACCAGGGAATGAAGGCTCTGTTGGAATTTAACTATCAAGGGAGTACCCCTAGACCTTTTTAGTAGGCGACATCATCGCAAAACCAGATTTAAAAAATCATTCCACATTACTCACATGCTTGATCCTTCAGTTGTGCAATATCTGGTAATTGGCCCCTCTTTGCTTTCACAGGCACCAGAGAAAGATGTTTATTGGGGGGTTGGGGAGGGTGGGCCTTGGTTTGAGGAAGCTCCCAGGGTCTTGATTCTGCGGATTTGTGCTGATAGCCACTAGAGGGTGCCCCAGGGGTCTCTGGGGTCTGGGTCTCCTGCTGATAGGCTGGAGAGTCAAGTCAGTAATTACAGAAGCCTCAGAGGAAAGAGCCAGACTGCAGTGCAGATGACGGGAACAAAATTTTGGAGCTGGAATTAATAAAAGATTCTTACCACATGACCAAAAAACGCCCATGTTGTATTCCTTTGTGAGGTTAGGCTATATCTTTTTCTAACACGACCATTTACAGTGATTTTCTCCCCCAAACAATTGCTGAGTACAAAATGCCTTTCTATAAGCAATCGAACAAAATCTGTTAGTATCATTTCCTCTTAATTAGTCATGTAATTAGTGTGTGATTAGAATTTCCCAGGTTGTGTTTCTTCTGTTTTAGGAGGCGAGGTGGCTGAAAGCCACAGATTTCAGAGTTAGAGAGATCTGGCTTCAAATCCCAGCTTCCTCCATTACCAGCTATGTAGACTTTGAGGTCATGGAACCTTTTTGAGCCTCAGTTTTCTCCTCCATAAAATGGGACTGATGAGAGGCACCTGCCTGGCTCAGTTGGGAGAGCGTATGACTCTTGATCTTTGGGTCATGAGTTCGAGCCCCACACCGGGTATAGAAATTACTTTAAAAAATTGAAATAAAGTAGGACTGAGGGTACTCCTTTAAAGGATTTCTGTGGATAGTAGATAGGTAGTGAATATAACGTCTGGGATATAGTAGCTTTTTAATACATGACAGATATTATGCTTATTTGATTTTTTTCAATGCCCAATGTTAGTCACCAACATCCCTGATCTGCCCTGGAGAGCAACTTAGTGACTTTTAGGATATGATGAAGTATGTCAGTTCTCCTGCTGTCACAGTTTAAATTTGATCCATCCTGTTTCCTTATTAAACATTTTTAGTGAAGATTATTTAAGAAATAGGCATTTTATACAGCACACCAATGCCATATCACAATTAGTGACAATTTTTATACAACACCTAACAGAGGGCAGGAACTATTTATGCAAGATGACAACAACCACTGAACAATGTGCAAAGAAAATATTGTGCCTTCCTGGCCATTCCTAACATTTCAAGTCAAGGTGTTGCATTTAATTAATCTCCAGAAGGTTTAATCTCAGACTTATTAAGAGCATGATTTTGTGAAGGCAAACAAACAGCCCTGCTAACGGCACCAAACATGTTTATTCCAAATAGTTAATTAGATTGTGTCAGTTCCTGCCCTGGAGCTTTCAGGCTATTCTGTTTTTCTACCCATGTGGACATTCCGTCATCATTCATTTTTATTTCCTCTCTGGCCTTTTAAAAAGAGAAGCCGAGCGGCAGCGGCAGCCCAAACATGCGAGTAGCTGGAGCATTTTGCACAGTGAAATTCGTTAAATACAGGCCCAGCGCTGGCCGTCGGGGCTGCCTTCAGTATTCAGAACTCAGTGGGCTTTTCCAGCAACATCAAAACATCCCTGAACCATTCTGACCCTGAACACAAGCAGCCATGGTGACTAAGGCTTGGAAGTCTCCGGAAGTCCTCAGAGCTTGAAACTGTGTGGAAACAGGAACATAGACAGGAATTGGTGTGAGAACGTATGGCGGTTGGCTTCCAAAACTGCTAACCCATGTCTCTGTTTCTCTCTGACTTGCAAAAACAAGATATATCAGCTTAGGATTTTTCTCTAAGAAGTAAGGGGGGCTTCCTTTGGCCTCGGGAGTGCAGGGCACCAGCCCCGTGCAGGGCAGGGGGCACATGGAGGCAGAGGGAAAGGCAAACAGCTCTGCTTGCCTGGGCTGGTGTATATGATGATTCAGCAACAAAGTGATTCCAGGTCTTAGACATCCAAGGCCCAGGGACGCTAAACTTAGGGCAGGCTAGACCAGACACACACCACTAAGAAGCAGGAGGCTCCAGGTCTGTCTGCACTCCCAGTCTGGCACCTCCAAAGCAGTTGTGAAGGAAGGTGTAGAGAAGTAGACACAGACTAGTCCACAGTTAGACACATACCTGCCGGTCACACCTGTACACGAGCATCTGACATGGTTCCAGGCTCAAGGAGCTGGAGTCCTGTGTGGTAGAGTAACAACCAAGATTAATGAGCCAAGCACTAGGGGAAGTCAGGTTGTCGCCTGCATTAATTCCAAACACCTCTCTATGGTAGGTATAATCATTATCTTCATTTAACAGTCTAGGAAACTAAGGCACAAAGAAGCTAAGTGACTTGCCTGAGGTCACACAGCTTATGAGGGGCAGCTCAAGGATTCTGTTGCATGAAAAGATAATATAATGGGGTCATGAGTTAAAATAGGTGTGTACACCAGCTTGGCGAATTTATGTACCAAGTAAAGCCTGAAAAAGCTCTCAATCATAGAGGTTTCAAGGAGGAAGGGGTCTCTATGAGCTGGGGTTGGCAAAGGAGTCATAAGACATGGGGAGGGGGGTGCCCGTTGTGTTCAGAAGAGCTTACAAATGTGGGGAAAAGCAGGGAGAACATTCCAGTCAGAGAACATTTTGCAGGTGGCCATGGAGGCAAGAGGCACTGGGGTGGTCCGAGCAGGTGGCAGAGGAGGGTATGTGAAGGGCAGGAGGATGGCTGGGACAGCTGGCTCATGGAGGGCCTTGAACTTGAAGCCATCGTCATCAAACCAGAACCAGGGAAAATGAGGTGATTAAAGCCCCACAGCTGGCAGAGTCCTGGTTGGGGGGTGGGAGGACTGGGCTCCATCGGGGCAGTCAGCTTCCTTGCCTGAAAGACAGAAATGGCCGTCCGTTAGTGGGATCATGCAGCAAGCCTTGCATCATTGCTGTCTGACAACAGCACCAGCCTACGCTTGAGAGGGAATCCTTTCTGTGGTTAGGAGCAAGTGCCCGGGTTTGTGCTCCAGTTCTGCCATTTAGCTATGTGTCCGTGAAAGAGTGACTCAGTTTCCCTGTGCTCCCGTTTTCTCTGTGCTATAAAATGGAGTGACACATTCCTGGTGGGATTGTTGTCATTGAATTAAAGTGCCTGACACCTAGTAGGTCCTCGATGTGTGTTAGCGATTACCGTTTCCTTTGGTGGTGCCACTGGTGTGGTCATCATCATTGTCGTCTTCAGCGTTGAGACATGAGCAACGTTCCAGAGCCCAGAGAATGGCAGGAACAGACTAAGAGTATGTAGGTTTACCCATCTCCCTGGTTCTCAACTCTGTGAGGTTATTAGCTCTGCTAAAGGGTCACAGGGAGCCCAGCCAGTGTGGCCTGGCCCCTTGGCTATGATGCCCTTCTTTGTGGCTGCCTTACTACAAGGCTATGAACCTAGGTGTGCTTCCTTTTAAGCAGAGAGCCTCACCAGGGGGAGGTCCACGGGCTCTGCCTGCAGCCCTGGGCTCCTCGGGCGTCTGTACACTTGTACCTTCTGAGCTGTGTTGTTGGGGGAGAAGCCGACATGTGGTGCAGTGGCTTTCCTAGGAAGGCCTCTTGTCCTCAGTGGACCTAGTAGGCATCAAGCAGGCATAAATTGTATTTCCTTTCTAGTCCAGGAGACAGGAAGCTCCAAAGGGGACCCCAGTTAACTCTGAAGGAACACGGATTTCTCCAGAGCCTGGAAGTTCCGATTGGGTCTAAGGAGGTGTCACGCAGCCTTGGAAAATATTTACAACCACAATGACGGTGTCTCCCAAGCCGGGCTCCTGACGATACGCCTAAACAGATGTGTGTTTCTCCTGCCTCACAAGGTTCGCTGCCCTTAATTGCTACCCTGCTTCATTAAGGGGCAATTAATTTTGCGGCTGGGTTTTAAAAGGCGGTGATTATAAGGCAAGGACAAAAAGCCCATGGTTAGACATAATCAGCTGGATGTAAGAGGTGTTCCCTGGCCGATTAAAGAAGGAGGGAGAGAAGGAGCTTATGTCCCAGGCAGGCAACATTTTTCCTTTGGGCTTTTCTCTTCTCAGTTCACAACAAGCCCATCATTTTGAGGGCGTGAGACTTACTCTCTTCTAGGTCTTCAATTTGGGCATCTAGGCCAGTGCACCTTCTCCTGCCATAAAAGTTGGTGCGAAGGCCTGGACCCAGGTCAGTGGCCCGAGGCCTTGAGCGGTAGGCTTGGCTTTCTGAAGAGACCAGACTCCTTTCTAGGATTTTTACATGTTAGGGGGACTTGTATCTCTGTGTCATCCTGGACGCACATCCATTTCTTCATTCGTCATTCGTCAGACATTTGTTGCGAGCATTCTAGACACCGTGCTAGACTCTTGGGATGAAATGGTGAGCACAGCAAGTGTGTTCCATGCCTTGGGAGTTTATCGTCAGACGGGCCCGCTGGATGTTCATGAGATGATAACCAGATACATCATTCAAAGCAGTGAAATGTACCATACCAGAAAGGGGGGCTGAAGGAGCAGAAACTGGAGAATCAGAGTGGTTCTGGAAGATGACCTCAAGAAAGGGACTCTGAGCTGAGACCAGGAGTGGAACTCAGTTAGCCAGGTCGTGTGGGAGGGAAAGGATATTCTAGGTACAAGGGCCCTGAGACAGGAGTGAGAGTGACACTTTGAAAGAAGAGTGGACTGCAGCACAGAGGTGGGGTTGAGTGTCACTGGATAAAGGGAAGAAGCTGGGTAGCTTCGTGGACCTGTTTTCCTATCCATGAAATAAAGATGGCATTGCCTTCTCTGTCTACACCATGGAGTACTTGTGAGGAAAAAGGGAGAGAATAGCTGTGGGAGGTGTTATCTGTGCAAGAGTGTTTAGTGAACTCCTACCGGGCACTAGTCTATTCCTTTGAAGCAGACAGAGAGTCAAGACTGAAATCACAGGCCGAGGCTTAATGACACTATTTAATGTGAGCCATGTGAGATAATAGGGCCTTCTGCTTTGGCTTTTCTGTATTGTCACCCCATTTTTTACCATGGACCCATGTAATCCTGCCTGTTGTGAGCCCTCTCAACCCAGCTCTCTCTCCCTCTCTCTCTCTCTCTCTCTCACTCTCTCACACACACACACACACACGTGCATATATTGTTTATGCAAACAAAATTGAAATCACACTGCAGCAAGGTCGTATGGGAGTTGGTGTGGGGGGCCTGGGCTCTGGTGTCATTGGGTTTATATCCCAATGGCTCTCCTAATCACTGGCCTTATAATCTTGAAAAGGTACTTAACGTTAAGCCTCAGTTTCTACATCCACAAAATGAAGGTGAGAACATCTGTTTCACTGGTGGTGTTTGAATTAGATGCAGCAATCATGGACAGCCCTTAGCAAACTATAAGCCCTCAATAAATAGTAATCATAGTGATAACATTATTAGCGCTGAATGGCCTATTAAAACGCCTGACAACTAGTGCGTGCGCGATGAAAGATACAGTTACCGAAAGTCGGGTTAATAAGGATTCTTTAGGAAAAGAGCAGGGACAGGGCTTACACAAAAACGAGCACCTACTGGTTATTAGGACTCATCCTCTTTTCCTCTCTGTTTCTTTTTGCATCTCAGTTTCCTTCTCCCTGGAGCAAATTGGCTTTTTTTTTTTTTTAAAGATTTTATTTTTTTAGAGCAGCTTTACTCTTATAGCAAGATTGAGAGGCAAGTACAGAAATTTCCCGTTCACCCCTGCCCCTACACAGGCCCAGCCTCCCCATGATCAACATCCCTCACCAGAGTGGGATATTTGTTACAACCGATGTATCTATACTGATACACCCTGATCACCCAGAGCCCCTGGTTTACATTAGAGTTCACTCCTCGTACGTTCTATGGGTTTGGACAAATGTATAGTGAGATGCATCCCTTCCCTCCCTCCTGGTTTTGTGGTTGCCACAGCCCCAGTTGGAGGTGGACCTCTGTGCGAAAGTTTGCTCTTAGAAGGAAGGGGGGACTTTAGGGTCTCTGTAGTATCATCGAGCATTTTCACTGTGGATTGGTTTTCTTCATGTAGCAAGAAAGGTGGTCTCTGGTAACTCCAAAGTCATCTTTTCCCATCAGGTAACCCATCTGAAAAGGACTGTCTTCGTCCAACTCCAATGTGAAGAGCCCCCCATGTGGGCTGTCATTGGCTCTGCTTAGCATAGGTGCCTCACACTTGGACCAGTTAGCGTGGCCTCCAGGATCCGAGCTGGGTGATTGGCAGCCCCCAGCCACATGGTTGGGTTGGGGGGATGGGGAGTGGGGAGTGGGAGCCAGGTGTTCCAGAGAAGGTGGGGGAGTTGAGCGGAGACAGACCGTGATGAGGTCCCATGTACAGAGTGTAGCATAGGTTCAACCTGCCGGTTCTCTTGCCCTAGCCAGGCCCGTCATGTGGGCCAAGAGGACGAGGGTGCCACAGTTTGACTTGGGACCTAGACATTCCACGAGTCCCAGGTTACAGTCGGTCTCACAGTTCATGAACTGCTTTGCCATTCCTCTCTTGCTCTGGGCTGAATCCAGTGGGCAGTGACCCAACACCCAAGTGATTTGTGGGCCTAAAGGAGGAGGGGAGAAGCTGATTATGGAGTCAGCAATTACTCTGCCCAAGCCCATGCCTGGCAGGGCCTTATCTTTATTTATAGCTGGCTGAGCCTCCCAGAGCCCAGGTTTTGCCCTTGAGTGACTAGTGCACTGCAGTTTTAGTTCATAAAACACTGTTTGTTTATAATCCTTAACGGATTCTGTTTTATTAAAAGAGAAGGCTCCATCCAGAGTATAAATAAAGTTAACTGGTTAAGTTTTAGTTTATATCCACAGCGAATATGCAGTGGGTGGGCACTCACCACAGAATTATGCACACTCAGGATCTAACTTTATTAATTTTTTGTAAAGGTCTCTGTGGCCTGGACAAAACCTTTTCCAAAGGCAGGGGAGGGTTAGCATGGAGGACTTTAAGATCCTAAAATCTGCTTTGTGGCAGTGGATTTCTTTTTTCTTTTTTTATTTTTTTTTCATTGTTTAGTATCTTTTTGTTTTGTGTTTGTGTATTTGACAATAGGGCAGGCAATATGCCTTCTTATCCAGTTCTGTGATTGGGGGATGGGATTGGGGTAGACTTAGATCTAGTTCTATTTGACTGTGTGTGAGTGTGGGGGGAGGGAGGGAGAAGGGGAGAGGGGGAGAGGAAGAGAGAGAGGCAGCACATCTAAGGGAATAGTGAAGGCTTCTTGGAGCAGATGGCGTTGAGCTAAATCTTGAAGAATGGATCAGATTCTGACCAAAAAGCAGAAAGAAAGGGGAAAAAAAACATGAGTAAAATTCATGGTAAAGGGAAGAAGTTGAGGTTGTTTATGATATTGCATGAAAATCAGTTTGTCAGGGGCCATGAAGATGACACAAGGGAGACCAGATTCCAGGAGAGTATCTCCTGCTGGAGGGTGGTGGCCAGATCCGAAGGGTTTTTGTATTTGACTTAGAGGGTAGTGGAAAGCACTGATTTTCTGAGTGGGGGAGGGGCATGGTTGGACTTAAACTTCGGCTTGTGTGATTCTTCCGACTGGTACCATCCCTCAGAAATGGCTCTTCCCCCTTTAGCCAGTATCTTCCCCAAATCTGGAAAGAGCAACCGTGTGTTGCTCTCCGGAGTGCCCCTCACCCTCGCCTGCCTTCTTTTCCTTCTGTTTTTGGGTTGCTCCAATTCCAGAAGCGGGCCTCTGCGTGAAGTTTTGCTCTTAGAAGGAAGGAAGGGGAAACTTGAGGGCCTCTGAGAATTGAGTATCTCTGAATTTCTTACCCAAGGCCTCCTAGTGCTTTAAGTTTCTAAGTAAACTTTGGCCCCTGGTGGATAGAACGGTTCTTGCAGGCCTTCCTGCGGCAGCCTTGCTAGAGGGGAAAGAAGCCCAGATGTGAAGATGGAGTTTGTAAAGGCAGGAAAGCTCCAGGGGATTGGAGAGGTAGCCTGCCTACATCCTTCCTCCCTCCCTCTTTTGTTTCTCCCTTCCAAAAAAAAAAAAAAATACATTTATTAAGCGCCTACTGTGTACTTGCCATTCTGCATAGAATGCTCCATTTTCTCCTTGGAGGGACCTAGAAGGATTTCTTGAGAAAGAAAGAAAACAGCCTCAAGCATCATCATTATCTTCATACATTTAGGAAGGCATGGCAAATAATGGGCATATTTATTGAGACTCTCCCCTGGTATCCATGATGGACATCATAACTCAATCACAAAACACCACCTCATAGAGCCCAGAAGATGGCTCAGAACCATTCCTGACACAATGCTCCAGACAGCAATTTTCAGTTAGCAAATTTAGATGGGCTTCTAGGTTTGCTCCTGCATGTCTGACATCCTCACTAAACACCACTGGGGCATGCCCGATTCCTTCACACAAGACTTCCTGCCATGCCTAGAGGCCCATGTATACCCCATTTCACTTGTCCCTGCCTTTTGCCCATCTTTCCACCCACCCAACCCTTTCTGTAGACACAACAGCCTCTCCTAGAGACTGGCCACTGATACTTGCCAGTCGGGAGGCAAGTGTTGCTTTCAGGAGTTAATGCTGCAGAAGACATAAGCCCGGGTCCTCATCTGGGCTCGCTACTTACTCCTTGGGACCTGGAACAAATCAGGTCACCTCCGTGGGTCCTGGTTTCCTCACCATTAAAGGGAGAGCTTGGGTAAAGTGATGTCTTGCATCCCGTCCAGCTCTGGTATTTTCTGATCTAATGAATGAAAATATTTCCCATCTAAATCTAAGAAATTAAGTTCTAGTCTTTTCTTTAGTGATAGAGAAAATAACAAGGGAAAGAGGACAACGGGTTTCTGGTTTTTATTACTGTGTATAAGCCACACATCTAAATATAAATAAGATCTCTGTCATCCGTGACTGAGCCAGACTCAGTGCCGGGTCTCCGCTTAGACTTTTGGCATCTTTATCACATCTCTTGAGCTCCTTGTCCCCTAGATCCCTGTTCCTGGCCTAATCACACATCCCTGAAGCCTGCAGAAGAAAGTGATAGGAGTTCCTGGAGCTCTTCATGGACAGACATGGCTGTATCCCCTCATGGGGGCGGGAGGTCTTAGCATCCCCTGGACCCTTGCCCCAGAGCCAGCCCTGGTTCAAGAGCCTTGCAGATTCCTCCACCAGGAAGGAGAGCCTGTTTCTGGCTCTGACAAGGGCCATGGGGAGGTGGCAAGGGGCCAGCATCCCCCTCCCTGCTGAGGCATGCTCGCTGCTCTCACAGTGTTTGAGCTGCGGTTAATATATCAATATTTGCTCGGGAGGGTATTTGGCACAGAGCAGGGCCCTGGGACGCCGGCAGATAAATTGCCTCCTCTTGTCACATTCTTTGTTTTTTGGCAGCGATGGAGGGGTTCCTAGCTGCTGACAAGAGGCATGGAAAAGGAGCCCCTACTTTCCTCATGAATATTTGGATTTCACAATTTGACGCTGGATGATGTTGTCAGGGCTTCGAGTTGTCCCCATCACTCCCCGTGCCTTGTACTTAATCCGCTTCTGCTGAAATTCTGTTCCTGAAACTCACAGTTGTTTCAGCCACTGACTGAAAGCCCCCCAGGATCAGGCTAGTACTAGGGAATGGGGAGCTTAGCGGAGGTGAGCGTGGACCAGAATCACTCTGGCTGGGACGAATCCTGCTCTCGCTGTCTAGACATACACCCTGGGCAAGCTCCCTATTCTCTCGTGGTCTCAGATCTCCCTCTGGGAAGTGGCAGGGAGGAGGACAGAAGAGCTGTAAAGGATTAAATAATGTCACATTTGCAAAGCAGCTAGCAAAACACCCCGTGCATAATAAGTGCTTGATAAAGGCTGGATCTTGTTAATCATGTTTTACTCCTTCCATAAATATCTGGTGATTCTTGGATACTTTTGCCTGTCCTAAGTTTCTGGAGGACAAGGACTGAAACCTTCATTTCTTCTCTAGTTCTTCTTCCCTCCCTACAACTTTGGGGCTTTAATCTAAATCTCTCAAAGGTGGGTGCCCTCATTGCCATGGGAAGTGGCACCCATGGAGAAACCAGGAGCGCCAAGGAGAAAACTTGTCCCTGGACTTGGGATAGGTCTTGCTAGTGAGAGATGAGAGGAGGAACCTTCTGCCTGTGATCTCTTTAGGGAGCAGGTTAAAAGAGGCCCCAGGTCTCCTGGGAGAGCTGGGACAGCAGGTCTAGATGTAGGCAGCCTTTCTCAATGGTGATCAGTATAAGAAACCTACTTATTGTCCTGCTGGTGCTTGCGGATGATTAGTACAAAAATCAGAACAGTTTCCCCTCTAATGACAGTAGAGGGCCATTTCCATTCTGAAATAGAAGTCGCAGGTCAGGGATCGCGTCATAGCTGGGGTTCCCAGCATTTGGCACACCCCTGGATATGCCCATGCACCTGCATCATGCATAAGGGCATTAGCACCACAGCGGGGCAGGGGAAGACAAGACCAGCAGTGCCGTGGGACAAGACTCAGTCCCATGGGTCAGGACAGAGCAGCTCCATTCAGGGAACTTAGTATGTGCCAGGCTCCGACATGATAAGCATTTTAGGTGCACGATCTCGTTTAGTCTTTTCTGTAGTTCTCAAAGGCAGGTGTTTCAGCTCATGCTCTCCAGGAGCAGAGCCTGAGCCAGGGATACTTGGACAAGTGAGTTGTTGAGAAAATGTGAGAAGCAGGATAGGATGGGGAAGGAAGCCAACAAAGATGTGGCTGCAGGACAAATCCAATCTCTGCCTGACCCCGCAGAGAGCACTGGCATGTGTGTGGCACCACAGATCTGTTCTCACTGGAGGCAAGGCAGCTGGGCTTCTGTTCTCTCCTGTCAGTCAGTCCCTGGCTATAGGTCACACCTCCCAGGAGAGTAGGTGGCAGAACTTCCTATGCATTTCTGAAGTCACTCCCATACTCTGAGGGCAGCTTTAACCTATCAGTAGCAAACCCCAGGTGGGGGATGGGTGTATCAACCTGGAAAAAGGGATCTGGGCGTGGCACCAAGAGCATTTACTACCATGGGGAGGCCCCTTTTCCATATTGGTAAACTGAGGTCTAGAGTGTTTATGTAAGCAGTCCATGGCTGTGTGGAGCCAGGAGTCAAACCCAGGTGTCTACCTCCAAGCCTTTGGCCTTGCTGACTTGTACTCCCCCAGTGTCCCAACTAAGGGCTAGGTAGGAATTAGTAAACCAGAAATAGCTAAGGCATGTTCTCAGGAGGCCTGGAGATAAGGTTAAGGTCATGAAGGAAGCCCAAGCGCCAAGACAAGGCTTTAGTCTTCTGTAGTGTGACCAACTCATCCTGCTTTGCCCAGGACTTCCCCAATTTTGACACTGAAAACCCTGCATTCTGGGAAGCCCCTCAGTTCTGCCCAAATCAGGATTGGCAGTCAGCCTGGCTTTCTGGATGGGAGCATTGTCAGGATGCTAAAGTCTGTGTTTATGGTGCTGGGTGTAGGTTAAAGGTGAGGCAGGTTAAAGGTAATTAGAACTGTCATTCCCCATGGCTCTTAAGTCACGGCCTCATCTGCTAGAGGCTGTTTGGGGGACATGGGTAAGGGAGGGCAAGCCAGGAAAACCCCATGGCAGGAGGTTATCCTGGCCAGGAGCTGAGCAGAGAGGGTGGTCTGAGATCCAGGGTGGGCAAATGAGAGGAGAGACTTGGATGGCTCAGAGAAGGGGAGGGGAGGGAGTTACCAGCCCCCTGAGGCCTCCTCGGGGAGCTTGCCAGAAATAGATACCCTTCTCCTGCCTCCCGCTTTGAAGCAGGCTGTTTGCTCTGTGTGCGTGTGTGTGTGTGTGTGTGTGTGTGTGTGAGAGAGAGAGAGAGAGAGAGAGGTGGGGGGGAGAGACAGAGAGAAGGGGTGATGTACATTTGAATTAATCTAATGAGTAAATGTCCCACTAAGTTCCTACCCCATCTATAGGGCTGGGCAAAGTGCAATCGGCCTGTGTGCTTTTGAAAGTCCCCTTCACCTGCCTCCGAGTGGTCTGCACACCCGACAAGAAAAGCTGTCAGAAAGCCAGGGGCCATGTAACTCATGAATAATCCTGTCCTTTGGTGAAGTTTCCTGGGGAAGAGTCAGAGAGGGTGGTTAGGACCTAAGGCCCAGAAGCCTAAAAGCAAAGTAGGTCCTGGGTCCCTAAGGTCGAATCCTCGCCTAGAATGGCTCAGCACACACACACACACACAGATACACACACATACATATTCATGTTTGTGTATGTATACACATACACATGTACACACACACACACACACACAATCTCCTTGTAGCCGGAAAAACACACTGGCCCATCCTCCAGATGGGAAAGCTGAACCCAGGTCCATACCTGTGTGTTAGGCTTGTTTTTAGGAGTTGAAAGGAAGGTCCGGGGTCACCAAGTTTAACCTCTAAGGTGGTGCAGTTGCACTGTTGACACATGGCCCACTGTGACCCCATAACCGGGCTGATATTTCCTGCTGCCTTCGGAATGCAGGTGCTACTTGATTTTCCAGGAGCCGAGGAGTGAGCAGCAGCCCTGCTCCGGGGGCAGGTGGTGGAGGCGTGCGGAAGGCAGTGGCGGGGACGTGGGGACGTGGTGGCGTGGGCTTGGAGGGATGCTGGGAAAACGGCAAACCAGTACAAGAGGCAATGCCCACTGGCTCCCTTTCATCTGGAGTCTTTAGGCTCAGCACGGATGTTTCCATCTCGTGTTTCCTGCTGGTTTTCCTAATGGGCCCTCTTCAGTGTTACCTCCCGAGAAGTCTGCCGCTCTAGAGAAGGACTCTGGGGAAGCGGCCCCTCCTCCTGGCACTCGCCTCTGCCTGTTGTGTCCAGCCTGGCTCCTCCCTCCAGAGTAGCAACGTTGAGACTGATTTTATTTCTAGTTCTGTGTGGCATTCTGACCCATCACGCTGTGTTCAGGAGACTGTCCAGGGAAGGAGCAGGATTGGGAAAGTGACATGTGTCTTTTCCTGCTTGGGGCACAGAAGACCGTTTGTTAAGTCAAGGTGGTAAAGGCCGAACTGACTGGAACACGCTTTCCCAGGGACCCAGTCTGAAGTCTCTTGCTTCCTTCGCAGTTAGACAGACCTTCCCAGCCTGCCCCGGTAGCAAAGGGGGAGTGGGGTAAGAGATCCGCGAGGGCCAAGACTGGGAGTCGGCTTAGGGGTCTTGGACCCTGTATAGTCTAGTCCTTTTCCAGCATCCCACAGTTGTAAAACTTGTTGAGGTGTTTTGTCTGTGGCCCACAGGGAGAGACATGGATCCTTTCCATCACAACCCAGTGAAGAAATGTATGTACACAGATGCCGAAAGAAAGGTCTCCTGAAATAGTACTAACCTTTTGGTTTCACTGGTGGTGAAAGCATTGTTTCCGCATTCCTGATAGTCACTTGCTATCTCCCGTTTTGAGAACATTAGCCTTTGACGACCACTGAACTGGTCTCATGAGTCCAGAAGGAGAAACCACCCACAGGTGGAGAGAGTCCTGATCCAGTCTGCACTCTCACTTTGTGGAGGAGAGAAGAGGCGCAGGGTGACGGAAAGGACACTCAGGGCTGCACAGAATCCGATAGGCTTACTAGCAGCTACTGGATGCCAGGAATGGCCATAGGCGGAATATAGTGGTGAGCAAAACAGGGGTAGCTCTGCCCTGCAGATGCTGAGAGTCTCATGAGGCTGGCTGACATTGAACGAATGAAAGAACAAGCTGACGTATAAAATTATAGTACAAGATGTGATCAGTGCTACGGGGGGAGCAAGTCAGGAGCCTCAGTAGAGACCGGCCGGGGCCGAGGGGGGGGGACTACTTTTTATAGGGTGGTCAGAAAGCTCTCTCTGGGGCTACCAAAGTTAAGTCAAGTCCCATGGAAGAGAGCTGGGCAGTTACAGAGGGTTGGGAGACAGTGGGAGCCCAAGGAGGAGCAGAGACAGTTTTACGCAAGGGGAGTGGGAAGTATGAAGACCTTGGGTCCAAGAAGAATTGAACGTGAACTGAAGGAAAGCCAGTGCGGCTGGAGCATGGTGACAGAACACAGAGCCCAGATGGTCAGGAGGAGGCTCAGGAACACTTCTGGCCTTTGGACCTTACTCTAAGGTCAGTGGGAGCACTGAAAGATCTTAAATCAAGTATGTGACATGTTTGATGTATGGCTTTAAAATGTTCCCTTGGCTGCTCTGTGGAGAAAAGATCCGATGGGGCAAGTGTGGAAAGAAGGAGATCGGTTGGTTTCTGTCTGCATCATCTCCGGGGGAGGCCGGCGGATCTGCCTTTGCAATGGCCCAGAGCTATGCACACTTAGAAAGACCGCACTATTAATGAAACATTGGCATCTTAGGAAATGATAAAACAGGCTGATACGTGTAAAAATTAAGTAACTCAATTTGTTTTAACAGCTTGTGCTCTAGTACAGCAATTCGTTTGGCATATACACGGACCCCATCTGAACAGTAATTATGGCATGCTAATTATTTTACTGCATTGTGTACATCTGACATTTAATTACGGGCGAGTATGCGAGAGCGGATTCTCTTCCTCCCTCCACCTGCCTGACAGGTAGTTTTGTTTCCCTCCTTTCCACCTACGTTGTCTTTATGCCAACTTGTCATCTGCGACGAAATCGTGTTTCCATGACAGCTTTGCTCAGCCGTGTTGCCTGCAACTTGCAGACAATCACCAAAATAAACAGTTGACACAGATGTCATTCTCATCCTCCCGTTCTGCCTCTCCCTGCAACCCCCCCCCCCGCCTTGATCTAGCTCCTACTATAAAGATGTTAATTTTTTTTTCTTCTGCTTTGAGAAAGGAAAGTGATCCCTGTCAACCTTGAGCATCCTTTGAGACATTGGCCTGTCTCTCAGTGGCTTCTCTCGTGACCTCTGCCCTTCTCCATGGAGACCGCTGGCAAGCTGACTCCCATGGCCCTGTGCATAGATGATGCAGCTCAGCAGCTCTGGGTGGTAGACAGACAGGCTCCAGTCTTTGCATTCACAGGGAGGCGACAAAGGTGGGCTCATCACTCAAGAAGCTGGACCAAGGCTGCAGCATGCCCATCAGAGGGGGCCATTGACAGACACCATGAAGCCATGTCAAGCTTGGTGCTGGCCTGCCTGCAGAGATGGGCCTGGGGGCTGGGAGGCTGGGGAATGGCATGAAGAAGGACAGAAAGCTCCTGCCTATGAGCAGAAATGCCAGACCCTGCTGGGTTAAGGGGAGGAGAAGGGGGAGTGGGGGGAGAGGCAGATCAGCATCTCCTGCTGGTTGTGTCCTCTTGGCTGGTGTGTCTGTAATGGCCTCTCCACAAAGAGGAAATGCTGTCTGTGTCTCTCTGCTGGTGGGAGGCAGTTGAAATAGGGGAGGAAAAAGTTATGAGAACAGAACAAGAAAGAAGAAATGGCTTGAAAATGAAAGCTACCAGAACACCATAAGGCATCTTGTAAAAAATGAGCCTTGCTACAGGATTCCAAATCTCAACATGTAGCAAATGCAAATTAAAATACACACACAAGTCTTGTTATGGGTAAAAATAAGTGTCCTAAGGGTTGAGAGATCACAGAGTCCTCCCAAGGCTAGAGGAGGAGCCATTCTTTCTTCCTTATGTTCATTATATTTCCTTGTATACTTGGGGTTAGCTAAGAAATGTAGTGTACCTTAGGGAAGTAAGGAGAATAGACATAAAGACCTTCAGCTTGGTACAGAATGTGCTCTTTGAGAAGTACTGGTTCCTGCTGAGTTCAAGCGATCTTAGATTTGGATCTTTCCAGCTTGCATTTTGCTATTTCAGACCTAAAGCTGCAAACCCTCTGGCCAGGAATTTGCATAATTCAACACTCCTTGTAAGTGCCAGGCAAACCTCTGCTGGTTCACAAGATGATTTTTGGTGGCACACGGATGTCTGTGTGTGTGTGTATTTTAATAGTTAGGTATTCATTTTAATGTGCATTAAAATATATATAACCAGCACATCAAACCCATGTTTTAATGGATATAATAAAGTTTCTTGTATAAATACAGGTTTGGCATGCTTTCTTTTTCCTCTCTGCCAGGCCTTTTCTCACTTTACAAACTTGCTCAAAATTTACTCCTTTTAGGCATCCTGTCCTCAGTAAATCCACCTGGCTCAGGCCAGCCCTCGGTCCTCGCTCTGCTTCTTTCCCTGCTTGGCTTTCTCTTCCTCTGTCCTCTTCCTCCTCTCTGTGGTCATCCGCAGACATCCTGGAGAGCCTAATGTGTGCTGGGCATGTGAGAGGCAAATCAAACAGGTATATGGTTAGCTGCAGGAGCAGAGAAGTCACGCCGTGGCTTAAAGAAGCAGTGGTTTTGAATCCTGCAGAAGAAAGAGCAGAGCTGGCGCAGTTGTTCCAGAAGGCCATCGACGTCTTCCTGGGCCTCCAGGCTTCCCACATGATGTTCGTGTGTGCAAGAAGGCTGCCACACAGCGCCGATGCCTGTGCAGTGCCCTTTTCCCTCTGGACTAGGTTTTATATTTAGAAAGCTCAACCCTTCGCTCACATCTCATAGGAGGCACTGTTTCATATGGGTGTCCCTATTGCAAGGGGAGTGGGCAGAGATTGTGTTTTTTTTTTTTTTAAAAGATTTTTATTTATTTATTTGACAGAGAGAGATCACAAGTAGGCAGAGAGGCAGGCAGAGAGAGAGAGGGGGAGAGAGGAGGAAGCAGGCTTCCTGCTGAGCAGAGAGCCCGATGTGGGGCTCGATCCCAGGACCCTGAGATCATGACCTGAGCCGAAAGCAGAAGCTTTAACCCACTGAGCCACCCAGGCGCCCCAGAGATTGTGTTTTATATTTGCAGTCTCAGTGGTAGAGGAAGGCAGGGGAGAACGAAGTTATGGATGCCTTAGGGAGAGCTGAGCCACGGTCAGCCAATAGAGAGAATAGGACTGGGCTCTGGACTTATGGTCTCCCAAGTTGAAAAAGTCTGATGAAAAGTTAGCCTTATAATCTTTTAAGTCAGAAACTTGTAGAATTGAAAAGGAATTTAGGGATCATTTGGACCTAATCCATATTTTAAGAGATGAAGTCAGAGATAAAGGGGCTTAGTTTTGGCTAAGCAGGTCAAGAACCCTTCTTGGCAGACCCTGCTAATCTGGTGGTTCTCATCGGGAGCGAGCCTCAGAATCAAGAACAGGGCATGTTAAAATACTTATTGCTGGGCCCTACCCCCAGAGTTCAGAATGTAGGAGGTCTGGGGTCAAACCTGAGAATTTGCATTTTTTAAGTTTGTTTTTTTTTAACGTTTTATTTATAAATAAATAAATAAATAAATAAATAATATAAATGTCAAATAAGACAGACACAGATCACAAGTAGGCAGAGAGGCAGGCAGCGGGGGGGGGGGGGGGGGGGAAGCAGCCTCCCTGCTGAGCAGAGAGCCCCATGCGGGGCTTGATCCCAGGACCCTGAGATCATGACCCGAGCTGAAGGCAAAGGCTTAACCCACTGAGCCACCCAGGTGCCCTGCATTTTTTTAAGTTTTATTAAGTTCCCAGGTAGTGTTGATGCAGGAACCCCCCTTTGAGAATAATTGCGCCAGCCAATTGCAAGCATGCAGTTACAACCAGTGCTCCCACAGCAGGTTTTCCAAAATTATGCTATTTTAATTTGTGCTTTTGTATGTGTTCTTTAGCAACTAAATAATACAGTAGCAGATAATCAATGTGGTTAGCGGGCCAACTAACCTCCATCTTGGAATTGTCAGTGGTCATGTTGTTTGGAAGCCAGAGTCTTTCTGCTTGCATGAGCTGGCCATGCCCCAAAAGGGTTGAAGAGTTGTCCGTCCTCGGTCACTCCACTCTTGCCCCAAGATAACCACTCCCACACATCAATGAACTTTTCTGGTCCATGTTGCTTGACATTTTTCGCCATGTAAATAAATATCTAGAAACCATTTATGGCAACCTTTTATGTATTTTCAGACATTTTGCATAAATGGTATCCTATGTACTGTTCCGTAACTTACATATTTTATTCAATGTTATGTCAAGCTCTGGTCATAGTGATATATCTCAATGTAGTTTATTTATTTTAGCTGCTTGGTAGTGTTCCATTTTCATATGCCATGTTTCAAATGATTTTCAATAGGATTGGTAAGGTTTTAATATTGCTCTTAATAGCAATAATAAATTGAAGTGGGATACCATTTTGAAATTTTTTCATATATTCACTCACATACGTAACATTTGTCAGGTAGCTAATCTGTGCCAGGCACTGTTCTAGGCACAGGGACTAGTGCAGGGAATGAGCTCCCTTCCTCCCTCATGATGCTTACTTTGTAGGATACTTGTAGCAAGTCTGTCCCACCGGTGCTCCTATTCAAATGAGAAAACTAAAGTTTTCTGACTTTAAGTAGCTCACTCAAGTGCTCATTGAAAAGAGCAGGGGGTTTTGAATTAAATCTTTTCTCTCTAATTCCAACATTCTTCTAACATTTCACCAAGATTTCTGGTGAACCTAAAAACAATTAGCATTCTTCATCTTAATTCTCTTTGGGGTCCTTGATTCCTTTTTAAATAAGCTGTTAATATGGAAATATTACTAGATTTACTGAGAAGTCACAGAGAATGCCCATTTTTCTTCATTATTCTTATTCTTATTCTTATTCTTATTCTTATTCTTATTATTTTTTACACCAGGCTTGAACTCATGACCCTGAGATCAAGACCTGGGCTGAAATCAAGAGTCAGATACTTAACCAACTGAGCCACTTAGGCCCCCTGGTTTCCCTCATTCTTAGCATCTTATATCACTTTGATCCATCTGCCAAAACTATGAAACTGACATTTACTTATTACTCTTAATTAAACTTCGGACTTTTTTAGATGTCACCAGTTCTTCCATTAATGTCCTCCCTGTCCCAGGATCCTGTCCAGGGCACCACAAGGTATTTAGTCTTCATTGTCTCCCCAGTAGCCACTGGTCTCTTACAGCTTCTCAGTCTTTCCTTGTTTTTTGTCACCATGATTATCAGTGTACTGAGTCATTGATTTAGTGGAGTTCATTACAGTGTCCAAATAAGGCAATATCAAGAGTTGAGAGAGTTGTAAGCACCTCACCTGAGAGTGAGTTAGGTTAGTCCTGGCAGGAAAGGGATGTTGCCATTTCAGCACATCACATCTTTCTGACACTGCAAGCCTGATGCTCTCTTGGTGCAAGGATGCAGGGACACAGTGGAGTGACACGGTGTCTGGAGACTACAGGGGCCAGATACTTGCTGGCTGTGGCAAATAGCAGGTTTCAGTGGCTTACCAAGAGATTTTAACCTCCCGCCCCTCAAGCCCTGTTCCAAGTGTCATGTAACCACAATGTGACACTACTCCATCTCCCCCAGCTCTGCCTTTTTTTTTTTTTTTTAATATCTGTACCTCTCAAAAGTCAGTCCTTACTCCAGATAAAAAACCTTCTTCAGTCACAAAGGGATGAGAGTGAGCTTCTACTGCCTGGGTTCTGTGATGCTGTCAACAGACGGGATTTAATAATTAAATTTTACAAACCTACTGTCCATGTTAGCAGCAACATGGAGGGATCAGAGAACTCTTAAAAACAATATCCAGATTGTTGGTTAAAAGTATTTTTAGGCTCAAGATGGAAGAACCCAGAAAGGGTCAATTTTTAGAGCCTAAATAGCCAACTGCTTTCTTAGAAGGGCAGTGTTTGGGACACATTCTGTTTTAAATTTATATATGTAAGTATGTATATTAACTTTATTTTGTCTTAAATTTATTTTACATTTGTATATGCATATGTGTATTTGAGTTTGTGTATATATACATATATGTATATAATTTATTTGTACCCCATTATAAAGTGAATGGTCGCTGAAAATTTTTTAGAAATTTCTCAGAAAATAGAATCCAAAAATGGTTTTCTGTGATCCACTTCCCCAAAGACCGTTACTGTTGATATTTTGCTTCTTTCCATCCATTCATTTATGCTTTTGTTCTCAGAATATATTATGTAACATACTTGAAAAAAATTTTTCTTATGATACCATCATAAGCAGTTTACTTATTTCTTTTAAGGAACTATCAAATAAATACATAACAGTTTCTTATTTAAATAACCTTTAATTCACTTAATCATTCTATGGTATAGTTGGTTAATTTTGATCCTGAGAGAAATATTTTTGAAAGTAGAGCTCTCCTTTCTTTATATCCTTGCTTGTTTCCATCAAATAGAGTTCCAGAAGTGGGACTGGTGGGTCAGAGATTATAAACATTTGTAAACGTACAAACGTCTGGGAGTAAAAGGCCAACCCATCTTATTAGAGCTCTACTGAAGCCAGGTAACCGTGCTACATTTTCTAACTTTGTCTTGTGTCACTGCTTGCTCTCCAGACCTAAACAAACTTTGAACTGACCACAGCAGTGAAGGCTCTAATTCATTCAGTCAGTCACTCAGGCATCAGTCAGTTTTGGTGTCAGGCTGCCAACAGATGCTTAGGATAAGATGCTAGCCAAAACCAAAGCTCCTGCTCTTGTGTCCAATATAGCATCTGGCTCAGGAAGACCATGATTTGGTTGAGAAGAGAGTTAGATGAACCCTTTGGGGAGCATCTCTTTTCATCAGAGGCTTGAAGCTCACTAGCTACCTCCAGTTCTGTTTGCCTAATTGAGGTGTTCTGACTTCAGAGAAAGTTGGCTGTTCCATTTTCAATTCAAGGGGCATTTGATTGGAGCCCAGGAGACAAAACTGAAGTATTTTGTCTATGGTGGGAAAACCATTTTGGTTGCAAGTCTGATGCTGGGACCTTGCTACTGCTGTTGCCTCCTTTTAACAATGGAAATACACTCAGATTTCTCACAACAATGGAAAGTGCAGTTTGAGGGGTTTCTCCAATTGTTTTGCAGGCAGTACCTATTTTACTGTTCTCTGTACTGGAGAATAAAGTCCCTGGTTTTATGGCTCTTCAGATCTTCCTCATTGGTCCTCTTAACCTCCTGCAAAGAGTTTTCATTTGACTTTTTCCTTTCTGTTAATTTGTCTGGGTATGAGAGGCGCCATCTTGAAATGACTACCCAAAAGGATTGGAGGAACAAACGTCTGCCTCTTGGCAGCCTGTGACCAAAGTCTATACGAATAACTCTCAGACATGCTGTCTGATGATGAGGCCATGGTCAGTTGTCTGGGGAACATTTTGTCTAAATCACTTAAATCGTTGAAGTCAGTGCAGACTTTTCATTGTAATTATGTGGATCATGAAGTCCTGATGACTCCCAGTGGATGTCAGTAAAGAGTGACTAATGGATCATGGGGTCATTTGGTTCAGTTGGGGAGAAAAATCTGGGCAACCAAGGACAGTGCTTGAGGCGGTCCCCATCTGTGGCCAACCTCTTGCAGTGCTGTCTCCCTGTGTCATTTAGGAACTCTGACTCATCAGGGCCTGCCTCCCCAGCCTCATTACAAGAAAGCTTCAGACACGTAGGCAGGTTTGTGCCTCTCCAGCTTGGCCCCATGCCCTCTGATGCCTCGAGTGGTTGATATCACTATATCAAGGGAGCAGAGCTTGTGTCTATGAGCAAAGTTGCCATGGAGCACTTGTGAAAGGTAGTGCCCAGTGTCAACCATGATGTCATTTGAAAGTCAGCAGCCCAGGCTGTGCGCTTCATGATGTCACAGCTAAAGTCCCTTGGCTCTGGATCACAGTTTCTCTTATGCTAGCTTTTTTCATTAGTTGTTAATAAAAGAAGAAAGAGGCCCTGAGGATATTTTACCTTTACCTCAAAATACTTCTAAATATTTTACCTTCAGCAACAGCATGGTGTTCCCTGGATGAGGTCTCACATCTCTCTTTCTCTCTGTCCCCTATTTCTCTTCCTCTCTGTCTCTCCCATTCTCTTATCTCTCTCTTCTTTTTCTATATACATTTGCTTTTTAATTGGTCAGAGTACCTGTCACTTCAGAACATAAATAGGATGTCCAAAGTGGATGATTTTTAAAATAAAAAATTTTAAATGAAAATTTATCACAGGCTCTTGCATGGGAAGACATTACTACAGGGTATTTTGAGGTCAAAAGGTATGTCATCAGAGAGCTGGAATCCAGCTAGGTCAGTCCTCCTAGGTCTGTGGGGCCCCTTTCCTCTGTGGGTTCCAACGCAAACATGTTGTCATGAGATGAGCTAAAAAGCAAGTTAACTAAAACGAAGTCCCTGAGGAGTGTGAATTCTGGGACACCACTTGGTGCTGTCCCAACAGCCAACCTAGAAGCATATTTCATCTCTTGGCAAGCTGGTTTCATCGCTACCTGAGGAAAGATAAAGTACTTTGCTCAGGAAACATAAGCCCTTGTTCCCAGGCCTCCTGCCTCTCAAGCTGATGGACAGGTGTGGAAGGAATGCATTTGTTGGCAGGAATTAGTTGGTGCCCAGGCACAAATGGAAGTCATGTTCTTATCCCTCCTCTCTCAGCTTTGGGGAAAAAAACTGTGGTGGAGGGGGATGCTATGCGGGGAGAGGGGTGCAGAACAAGCTGTCTCAGTTTCAGCCAGCTGTCACTTGTCAGCGGATTCCAACAATGGCATCTCGCTCAGTGAACGTGGAAGCCAGAAATGTGCCTAATAATGGGGGCAGAGTGACCAGTGAGAGGCAAGGTAGACCTTCACTTTAAGTCAGGAGCAAGCTGCAAGGACTTAACTTGCCCTGGATATATTCTCGCCAAGAAGAGTTTTTCCTCACCCTGTACTGTTAATCAGTCATGGCTCCATCCCAACTGTGAGACTTGGTGTTCCCTTTGCTTCTGTTTCCAAACAGATGGCTTTCCATGGCAAGCAGGTGGTTAAGACAGGAATTTAGAGACCTAGTTAACCTGAAGTACCAACCATAGGCTCGCCCAAATGCATTACAGTTCAAGAGGATGCTGCATTGTTGATGTAAGTGATGCTAGAGATAGGTCTTAGCTCCTGTGCAAGGATGTGCAAGATATAATAGGCAAAAGCCAAAGACTACAAAACAGTACATATAATACATTTACATTAACCATACTGGTATTCTCTGATCTCTCTTTTTTTAATATATCTTTGCAAAAAAGAAATAAAAAGAGTGGAAAGCAGTACACCAAAGATTTGAATAGTCATTATTTCTCAAAGAGGTATTTTTTTTCTGGTGGTTATTTTTCCTTTGAGATTTTTCTGTTTTCCAAAGTTTTTTCTTTCCCTTAATGGTTTATGATCATTCTAATTCTAGCAACCTCTACCTATGTCCATAGTCCATATCCATCCATACTTTTCTCCAGGGTTGCTCTGCAGGGGGGTAGGCAGTCATTGGACCAGCACCGGTTTGGAAGCAGTGAGTGAGGTCTGAAACCCATCTCTTGATTTAGTTGCCAAACTATTCCTGGACTATGTCTTCCCAGATAAAAGGGAACATTTTTTCTAATTTATCTCTGCAGAAGGGATGCCTTTTTCTAATTCATGTAGTAACAATGTAGTAACACTGGATTTCTTGCTGCAGGCCTGTGTGTGTGCATGAATGCATGTGTGTGTGTGTGTGTGTGTGTGTGTGTGTGTCTGTGTGTGTGTTTGTGTTCATGTTGACCATTTTTGGCCATTCTATTTGATGACCTTATTGTATTTATAAAAGGTAATTACTCCCCACTCTAAATGTGGCAGGAGACTTAATACTCTGAGAGTTTGGAAATGGCTTTCTGGAGGGGTGAGTAAAGTTGAAGAGTCTTTCAAGAGACCATTTTCAAAAGGGCCTAACTACTACTCTTTTATGAGCTGAAATCCATATTTCCTAGGAATCAGAATGGATTGGGGGAAGAGCAAGAATGTGTGACTTCGAAATGTCAGTAATAAACACAGACCAATAAAAGGACCGAGTAACCGCCTAGTGCCAAGAGGATGCAGGCAGCCTTCGTTGTTTCAGGAGATAATGATGGTGTCACCAGCCCTGTAAAATCAAGGGACACCGTGACCATGTGGCTATGCCGGGGGGTGGAAGATGATCAAATTCTTTAATCATCTTTGTGATCTATATCTCTTTGTACAGTCACAACTTTGTGATGTTGAGGAAACTGGGCTAGCTTAACAGAGAGAATGTACAGTTAACATGAGATATCCAGCCAACATGAAATAATGGCACCCAATGGCTCCCAGAGTTCTTTCCTCTAGCCAGAGAAAAGTGTGATGAGCCGCAAGGACTCTGGGAACCAGGGCCCAGGGCTCTGATGCACATGCGAAAGGCAGGCGTACTCCAGAAATAGTATCTCTGACCCCAGAGACTGGGGAGGCCTTGTTTTAATTTCAGGGTTGGAATAATGACAGTTTTATGAACAACCAAATAGTTATTCTGGGTTCTTCTCTTGAGAGTGTGGTCTGAGACCTTGGCTTGTGTAGTCTAAGTGTGTAATAACATCTGATTGTGCTCTCAATGATCCTGTGACAGCCTCCACTTTGATTTCTATTTTGGAGCCCACTCCTAACTGGGAGCACCTAAACATAGGCCCTAGTGGGACGGAACTTAGAAGCAGCCTTATCTTAGGGCATTCTGGGGACAAACTGGTCAAGTCCCCACTCTCAGTGAAAAGAAACAAAAAGTCACCCCTGGCATTTTGGGAATGATAAAAGGAACTACCGTTTGGTAGCAGAGGGATTCCTCCAGGGTGGCTTTTGAGCCGTTCTAGAATTCTCCAAGAAATCACTAGAATTGGGGTGTTCGGTAACACGGGGTAGAGGAAAATGCACAGAAGTGGAATGACAGCAGCTCCTGGGTAACCTCAGGTACATCATTGTCCTTGATATTACTATCTCCAGTTCATAGCCAGAGAAAAAGCTTTAAAACTCGAAAGGAGTGTTGATTGTTTTTCCCTCTCTTTGCAGAATAAATGCCTCCAATTTTTACTGGCAGTAGGGTCTTCAAAATGTTAATGATGAGATTGTGTTCCCCTAATAAAATGTCCTCCAAGAGTAAATACAGGGCCGCAAGGAATATCAAGAGGAGTGATCCCTTGATCCGTGGTTGGCTATGAAAACCAAGCCCTGTGAGTTCGAACATCAACAGTATAGGACAGCCTTGGTCTCAGTCAGTGGTTGGGGTAGACAGGACATCAGGGGTCATGGAAGAGTCTCCCTGTGAAAGAATCAGGTATAAGAGGCCCAGACACAATAGACACAAGTCCATGGTTGCGGGAGGGGAGGGTGTTTTTGGCATTACTGTGGTTGATGAATCTAAAGCTATACAGAGTATGCCTCCTTAGAACTTACATTTGCTCTTGCTCTCTCTTGAGTGTAATTAGGTGAGATTAACTCAGTTTCAGTGCTCACCAGAAATGTATAGGTACTAAAAGTCCCAAAATTAATTCTGAGCCATTGGGTTTAGAGATAAGGCCCTGGGCCACAGTCCCTGGAGTTTCCCACAGCAAGGGGCAGTTAAGAATGGCCGTGCTGAAGAGTCCTTGAGAACACAGATTTGGAGTTTGGCATCTGGATTGCAATCCTGGCCTTATTAATTATTAATTAATTAGTAGCTATGTTAATAGTTGTCTACCTTTAACCTCTTTGTTGCTAAATGGTGGTAGAGGGTGGAATATAGTATTTCTCTATAGTAAGTACTTGTGAGAAGTAAGAGATCTCATGGTAGATTCCCAAGGAATGGAAGCTAGGATTATAAGAGAGGATCCTATATCAATTCTGAGACAAGAACAGTAGGGTCATTGCTAACCTATGTTAAAATTGTAAGCTTGTACCACTTCATTCCTCTCATCTATTTCTAAAACAGGTCTTGAGGGTATAATATACAGCATTGGGAATATAGTCAATAATATTGTAATAACTTTGTATGGTAACTACACTCATTATGGAGATCATTTTGTAATGTATAAAAACATCAAATTAATATGATGTCCACCTGAAACTAATAGGATATTCTATGCCAATTATACTTCAATTTAAATAAAACCCACATACTATGAGCCAACCCAGCCGCAATAAAACAGGGAAAAGAGGTCTAGCTCATGGCTAGGATGTGGGTGTTGGGTCAGAGGCAGGTAAACCAAGACTGTGGTAAATTAAAAAAAAAAAAAAAAAGCAAGAAGCTAAGTAGAACTGGATGCAACAATGAGGGTGGACACAGAGCAGGTGAGTGTGCAAGGTAGCAGAAGTCTTGGACCACGTGCTGTATTAGTATCTTACTGCTACTATGATAAGTACTATACTTTAGTACCATGAAAAAAACACGCATATATTATCCTACAGTTCTGGAAGTCGGATATCTGAAATGGATTTCACTGGGCTGAAATCAAGATGGTGGCAGGGCCACACTCCCTCTGGAGGCTCTAGGGAAGAATCCATCTCCTTATCTCTTATAGACTCTAGAGGCCACTTGCATTCCTTGGCTCACGGTTCCCTCCTTCATTGTTTCAAAGCAGCAGCACAGCATTTAAATCTCGCTGTCTCTTTCTATCATCACATCGCCTGTCTCCTTTCTCCTGGGCTCGGGGTGGAACTGCGATGGATGGCAACGACAGAAATCACTACCCCCCCCCTTTTTTTTTAAGATTTACCGATTTATGTATTTGAGAGAGAGAGAGAGAGAAAGAGAATGCGAGTAGGGGGAGGGGCAGCAGGTGAAGGAGAGAGGGAATGCTCATGCAGGCTCTATGCTGAACATGGAGCCCAACATGCGGCTCTACCGCAGGACCCCGAGATCATGACCTGAGCCAAAATCAAGAGTCAAACGCTTGAACAACTGAGCCAACCAGGTGCCCCAGAAATCACTTCCCATTCAAAGGATTTCTCCAAAGCATCTGTTTCCAGAGCGACTCTATGAGGAACAGGGGGAAGGCTAGAAAATTAGGTCCCTGTTGCTTCTCCATCTTATGTCTCATACCATCACTCCCAAACCAGGCACTCTGACATTATATCTATGATCAACCGTATTTTTTGAAAGATCAAATTAGGTCTTATTTTAGATGGAAAGAAGGGTAAGACTTTCTTTACATTTCTACTTAAGAAAAGATATCCTTCTTGGTTCTGTTCTGCCCATGGAGTAGAGTTTTTAATAGCCAGATCCAAGGCAGGATTTGGAAGCCAATGAGTGGTACAGAGACAAAGAGCTTTTTGATAAAAGGGCTTTTATTGGCCTCCCATCAGTTAGCTGATTTTTTTTCTTTCTTTAAATAATATGACAAATGAGCATTCTGATAAGGTTGTGTTTGGTATGGTTTCATGAGTTGACATAATCAAAAGCCATTTCCACTTGGCAGTGCACAAGAAAACCACCCAAGGCAGATAAACAAGGAAATTACTTAATTAGCGACTCAGGTGAGCACTGACTCTTGAGAAAGTGGATGTTATGATTGGAAAGAGGGCCAGAGACCCACAGAGGCAGCTACCATGGTTTGGTGGTCAGCCAGAGACAGACTCCCCCATCCCTTTCTTGCTGCCCCTGCATGAGGACTTGCTGACCGTACACCTGAAATGGGATGTAGATGAGTTCTGACTTTGCTACAGCCCACCTGTCAGTGTCAAGGAAAAATGATTGCGTCTTTGGTTCCCTCCAGTTCTCATGAAATAAACATCACCTGGCAATTCCTTTGAGATTGATTAGTCACTATTTCATTCCCTTGGGTCCTTCTTTCTGAGTTAATCATTGTTCTAAACAATGGCAGCATTAATCAGAATGAGAACAGTTTTTAGTCATTAACAGCAAAACCAGGTTTTGTGCCTATTGGAGGTCCCTTTATCAAACCAGCATGAAGTTCAGAAATTCATTCTATAGTGGGTACTCTTTCCAGGAGAGCCATATGTGCCCGTGTCAGGGGAATGTGCATGTCAGGGGAATGTGCCCGTGGGAAATTTAGTTTTGGATAGTTTTCAGGGGTCATCTGCATGGCAAGACTGAATAAGTTTTTTCTGGTGGAACTCCAAGCCCTTTGCTCTGGGTCAGCCAGTGTCTTTGACTTCCATATGTATCTACTCTGTTGCTTTTAATAGCTGCAGGGGCAGTCCAGATATCATGGGTCAGTAGTAGAGTTTTAGATCTAGACAGCTCACATATGAGCTTCAGCACTAACTGGCCATGGGACCTTGGGAAAACTTTAACACAAGAATAAATATCATCATCCATGTGGATTCCTTTCACGTGGTGCCTGATACATAGTAAGGGCTCATAAATGGAAGTGTAAAGACAGAGACCCCTGAAATTGTTTAAAAATGTCATGAGACTCCAGTCTGTTTTCTGGGACTTTCGAACCACAGAATATATCCTGAAGGGCAGAAGAAAACCAAAGAATGTCATAAATGCCATTCAGGTGAAGAGATGGCTGGAGTGTTCCCTACTTTCAAAGTGAGTCACCAGCAGAGTGGCAGGCTTGCATATAGACAGGCTCCTGCAGGTGCCAAATGACACACTTAGCCCTTTTAACAGCTGTTAAGTTTCATCTCCTAGGGACGGCCAAGGTCCTAAATTCCTCAGAACTCTATACCATCCATATTCCTGGGTCAGCTCTTCTTTAGAGACCCAGAGCTGACCATTTGGGAGACTAATCTTGTCCCTTTAGCATAAAGTGTAGACTGAGGTCTGCTCCTTGACCCCATTCTCCTGGGTTAACAGGCTGGCCTTGACCTGACTCTACCTAGGGTTTCAAGAAGAGCAGGATGAAACAACTAATTCCAGATCTTCTTCCCACTTTTTGGCCCTGTCTGCCCTTTCCAAAGGTCGTGGGGCAAAGACTGGAGGAAGACTTCAGGCCAGAAACATCTGCAGGCACTGTCACTGGTGAGGCAAACTGAGACTAGTGCATGGTCTTAGTGCCATCTGCCAAAGACTTCCCCACCAACACATGAATGTCTTCATCTAAGACCTCACTGAATGTGACACATGACCTATCTAACACAAATTCCTGGGAAAATAAAGATGCTGTTATACGTACACATCAGAAAGCCACACGTTTCCAAAATATTAAAGTGGAAAGCGTGTATCTTAGAGTCACAGAACTACAACATTGTTCTGGGCCCACGTCAGAGCACCTTCCCCTTATTATGTCAACTCATGCCTAAGAAACACTCTGGAGGGTTCTCAAGTGCTATTTAAATGGCCAAGAGAGAAAACTCAGAGTTTTCAAATCTATCAAATCTATTTCTGACTTCGCTGGCAATATTCAGAGCTCACCTTGCATAGGCAGACGGGATTTTTTCTCTTGAGAATAGAGACTTTCTGGTGGCATGAAATAATATTTGTCAGATATTTCCAGGGAATATGAACCTTTGACTGTGGGTTGGGCAAGATGTTTTAAACAAACAGAATTTTGGCTAACACTGCCCATGAGTGCCTAGAAATCCTGCCTTCCTCTTTCCTGCATCAAACTTGAGGTGAAGTTCGGGTTGGCAGCAGCTTGGGTCTGCCATCATGTTCGAATTCCACTATTTCTGGCCTGAGTTTGCTTTTTCTGGCAGACTTGAGCCAAGTCCCAATGAAACATATCCATGGCTTTCAAAATTACTGACAAAATTGGGCTGGCAAGAGGTGCGGGGCAGAGGAGGGAGGGGGAGGGGAGCACGTCCAGGGTAATTGCTGTGAATGGCCCAATGATGAGGGTCTACATCCAGGAAGTAATTTCATGGGGTCTCTGCTCACTCACTTCTGGTTTGGCTCTCCCAGCTCCCTCAGGCCGGGCACAGAGCAGTGCTTTTTATAGACTGTAAGTCCATTGTGAGGTTATGTATCCTAGCAGTTTGTAAAGCAGTGTTTTCATTATTTTTCGTAGTGGGACCGTAGAAACACACTCACGTTTACTGGTGCCTTCTCCTTCCACACTATCCTTGAATCATCGAGAAGGACTGTCCCCCTGAGCTATTCGTAGAAAGCTGTGTTTCTTCCGGGTCCAGGGCCACTCTATGTCTCTGGTTGAGGCTCCCGGAGCCCATCCTAATTAATGTTGTGGGAATGAAGGAAGCATGAGGACGTAGCCCTTCCTGAAGGGTTATGCAAATCCGAAAGGTTCTGTCGACTTTGAGCCTGGCCAAGGGAAACCTCAACAAATCAGTGATCCCTTGCTTTTTATTAGATTCCCTATAAACAACCAAGCCGCAGTGGTGTGGGAATCAGAGGACGGTCGGCTGTTTGATGGTTAAGGACTTTCCTCCAGTGCTGGTGCCAAGCAGTTGGAGCCTCTTAATGATGCAGGCTTGATTAGCCTGGTTCTCCCTCTGACTTCAATGTTTTGTTGAGGGGAAGAAGTACTTGTGGCCAGAGGATATGTAATTAACAGAAAGATAGTGACCACAAACTCTCATCTTTTTTTTTTTTAATGGCATTATGGACTTTTATTTTTTATTTTTTTATTACTTTTTAAAATTTTTTATAAACATATAATGTATTTTTATCCCCAGGGGTATAGGTCTGTGAATTACCAGGTTTACACATTTCACAGCACTCACCATAGCACATACCCTCCCCAATGTCCATAACCCAACCACCCTATCCCTACCCCCCTCCCCCCAGCAACCCTCAGTTTGTTTTGTGAGGTTAAGAGTTTCTTATGGTTTGTCTCCCTCCCGATCCCATCTTCTTTCATTTATTCTTTTCCTACCCCCCAAACCCCCCACGTTGCATCTCCACTTCCTCATATCAGGGAGATCATATGATAGTTGTCTTTCTCCAATTGACTTATTTCGCTAAGCATAATACCCTCTAGTTCCATCCATGTCGTCGTGGCAAGATTTCATTTCTTTTGATGGCTGCATAGTATTCCATTGTGTGAATATATATATATATATATATATATATATATATATATATATACCACATCTTCTTTATCCATTCATCTGTTGATGGACATCTAGGTTCTTTCCATAGTTTGGCTGTTGTGGACATTGCTGCTATAAACATTCGGGTGCACGTGTCCCTTTGGATCATTACGTTTGTATCTTTAGGGTAAATACCCAGTAGTGCAATTGCTGGGTCATAGGGTAGCTCTATTTTCAGCTTTTTGAGGAATATCCATGCTGTTTTCCAGAGTGGACCACAAACTCTCATCTTATCAGTGATGATCATTGGCCTGGTTGCCGATACTTTTCCAGTTAGCCACCATGTTCTGCCAGCATGGCGTTTGTAATTCCCCCTTCATTCCATTGGCAATGCCTTTGGGCTTCTAGTCTTTCCCTCCTCAAATCCATCCCAAATACCATAACCAGGCCATTCAGCCTGGAGAGCTATCTTAGCCTCTCCCACCCAAACATTCAGTAGCTCCTTATTTTCCAGGGGTAAAATCCTAACTTTGTATATGACATCCAAACCCTCGCACAGTGTGGTCTCAAGCCTTGTTTATGCCATCATGCCCCATGTTGCTCCTGTGAATACCAGACTGGACACCTGCCTTTCCACACCTCTGCTCAGAATGGCCTCCCTTGTCTGGACTTCCTGAATAAAGCTCCATTCAACTCCTCATCCCTCACAGGGCATCTATGACAGCCCCAACCCCAGAGTCTTTCTCTCCCCTCTCTCTCCTGCCTTGCCCTCCCGGAGCTTCTTTAATACTTGTAAACTGGGAATTTATTTTTCGCCACTTTATAGAACACCTGACCCAAGTGCAGGGAACGTCCTCTGCTTCTCTGCAGAGCCCACTGAGCCGGCTCTGCTAGGCCGGCCTTGTCCCGAGCAGAGGTGGACTGGCATGGAGCCCCGGAGCGCTGGCCTGGGTCAGGAGCACGGAGCCCTGGATCCCTCTGTAAAGCACAACTCTGGGCAAGTCCCTCCATCTCTCTGCTCCAGAGTCTCCGCATTGGCAAAGTGAGGAGTGATGACTCATTTGACAGAAATAGTCCTAAGGATTCCATGAGATATTTCGGATGCGGCATTTAGCAGGGTGCTGGGTGCACTATCATTCTCATTCTCATTCTCATTCTCATTCTCATTCTCATTCTCATTCTCATTAAGTAGAGGTGTGCTGGTGGACAGACTTCTGGTCATAGGACCCAGGGCCCTTCTGGGGAGTTGGGACACTTGGCTTGGTCTGTTTGGGGAAACCCTGGTCTGTGTCTGTAAGTTTGACTTACAGTTTGACACTTTCCTTGTGTGTCAGTAGGACAAATGAGGAGTCCCCACATCCCAGGTTGTTATGAGAACTGAATGGGACGATGCGTCTAAAATGCTGATGCTTAGGAAAGGCTTGGTTAATGTGAAAGCTACGGAATTCTGAGAATTATTGGAATAAAGTGGCCAGGGACCTGTATCTCCTCTGGGCCTTTGCTTGTGGGGCCTTGCTTTCCCCAGTGCCTCTGTTGAACCTGGTTAGGGCGGGTAAAGGAAGCCTCCTCAGGCTCTGACTTTCTGTCCTTCTTCTCTTCTGCCACCCTTTGCCCACTCTGTCTGACCAGAGCTGGAAGAGTCTGGAGACTTTAGAAAGATGGGGCTCTTCAAGTGGCCAAGGCAGACAGGTCACCTGTATGTCCCCAGGCAGCTCACGAGACCCTGCGGACCCTTCCTCGGGAACACTGGGTGCTCCTGGGACGTTGTGCTCCTGGTTGTGGGGACCAATGCAGACAGATTCGAACCCCTCCTCCTCGTCTCTGCCCTCTGTTTCATCAGCTTTATCCTGAGGTGGATCATGTTTCTCTAACTGCCTAATTGGGAGAATTTAGCTGGAAAATTGCCAGGGTGCGAGCAGCCAGGGCTGCCAGCCGTAATGTCAGCGGGTAATCCCTGCGTGGCCGCCAGGGAGCCAGGAACAGCCCTCTTTCTTCAGTCTTTCCCAGTGGTAGAGCATGCCACGGGCTCTACGAGAAAGAAAGGACATGGAAGAGCACAGAGGTGGCCCAGCAAGCTGCTCCAAGTACTGACCTGCCTGCCTCCCACCCCTCCTGGCCCTCTGTGCCCTGCACCAGTGGGGGATGGAATGCCACCAGCTGGACAGCTCGTGCCCCCTTGGTGCCACACCATGGTGCCGTGGTCAGTTCCGTGGACTCCCACCACAGCTGCCCTGAGTTCACATTTGGTCCAAGGGTCGTCCCAGAAGAGGAAAATCTAATTGTGAAAACTCATTCCTGAGTTTGAGAGAGAAACAGTGTCCAGCTGTGGAGCCTGGGGCCTGACTGCTTGCTTCAGTTCAAATCTAGGCTCTGCTATTTGCTGGGCAAGTGACCTAATCTCCTGATTTTATCATCTGTGAAATGTGGATGGTAAATCCTAGCACTTGTCTCCACACCACACACCAAGGGATCCGGACGGATGGTGGCACTCCCTCCTTTAACCCCTGGCATCCAGCATCATCCTGAAGGTGGATGTCCAGCCCACCCAGAGAGAAGGCATAAAAGACTGGACGTCAGAGGTTTTGATGGGCCAGGCTTAGAAGGGGGTTGGGGGGCACCTCACCCCAGTCACATTCCACCCTCTAGAAAGAATGTAGTCATGTGTTTGCAGCCTACCTCAGCCAGGAAGGATCGTTACTGGTGCTCAAGATGAAGAGGCCCTGCCCCCTCACCTCTGCCACCAGAGACACCTTCCTAGAAGCAGCAGGCATGAAGGGAGCACACGTGTTAGTGCTTTTCCTGTGTTAACTCCATCAACATGACGTGAGGAGACTCTATGCAGACACGACACACCAGCCAGGGTCTTGAGAGAAGCCCAGTGGGACCCACAAAGGACTGGTTAGAGAGGGTTTAAGAATCTCCGGAGAGCCACGTTCATGACAGTGACATCCTCATCCACCAAAAGGTAGAAGCAACCCAGGTATTCCGACAGACGCGTGTGTACGCAGAATGTGGTGTATAGGTAAATAGAATATTATTCAGCCTTTCTTAAGGAAGGAAATTCCATTGGTACTATAATACAACATGGACGAACCCTGAGAATAATTATGCTGAGTAAAATGAGCCGGTCACAAAAGACAAACCATGTATGACTCCACTTAGATGCGGTATCTCGAGTAAAAACTTAACACAGACACAAAGTAGAGTGGTTGTTGCCGGAGGCCGGAGGAGCGGGGAAAGGGGACTTACTGTTTGGTGGGTGTAGGGTTTCAGTTTTGCAAGAGGAAAAGGGTTCTGGGGAAAGGTAGTAGTAATGGGGGCAGAACAATGTGAAGATAGTTCATGCCACTGATCTGTATGCTAAAAAATCGTTCAAATGGTAAATTTTATCTTATGTGTAATTTACCACAATTAAGAGTAAGTTTAAAGGTGGGTTTAAGAAGAAGATATTTACAAAGATTTAAATGAGTTCTAGGTGCCAGTGAGTGATGGTATGGTGCAGAGGGAGTAACACTATGGGAAGCTGCATCCGCCCAGAGACCTGAGGGATAAGCAGAGGAGGGGGCGGTTACCAGGACAGGTGGGAACAGTAGCCATGGGAGAAGGGCCACGGAACAGGAGGTGAGGCTTAGGTAGGCAAACTCAGCACTTGCAAAGCACAGCTGAGTAGAGAGGAACCCATGGATAAATGCCCAGACCGCTCTCCTCCTGACCATGACTCCCCTGTCTGCACCCAGCCGGAATCAGAGGGCAGGGGAAGCTGGTGATGGCCTCCTGTGACTCAGCCTCCCCAGGGCTCACAGGTTGGGGGAGAGTGAAGGGTAGGTCTCGGGGGCAAGCAGAAAGGATTCGGGGCAGCTGCCATACTCCCATTCCATAGATGAGGATTCTGAAGTAATGTAACTCATCCAAGGTCACACAGTTAGTGAATACAGAGCAGGCTTCCAACCCTGCTGGCCCCAGACAGAGCCTCCTGAAGGAAAGGCCAGGCCTAAAATGTCAGGAAGGTCTGTGAAGTGCCCAGCAGTATGCCTTCTTCTTGAGTGAGTGAGAAAAGAGAGACTCGGAGAGCTTAATTCAGTACTTTTCCCAGGTCAGGCAGCTAATAAGCTGCAGATCCAGGATTCAGACTCCAAAGCTGAGCTCTTCCCACCAACTTCAAGAACCTTCAGGCAGGCAGTCACTCACTGTCACCACCATTATCACCAGCATCAGGACGCGGTCACTGAGCAAGGGCTGCATTGTGCCTTGTGTCAGGACAAAGGAGGCTACTATGCACAGACCCTATGCCTCTCCTACCCCCATTAAGCCTTCAGGCCAGGGCATCTACTTTGTAACAAGCCACACCAAACACGAACGCAAAATACAGTCCCTCCCCTGTCAGCAGACGCCAGAATGTTGAGCTAAAAGCTATGCTTGAAACCATCTGTCAAACCCCCTCATTTTGCCTGGGCCGAAATGACCTGTTTGTCCAGGGTGAGTTCAGGTCACAAGTTCAACATTTACTGAGCACCTGGCTAATGCCCAGTGTGAGCTAGGTGTGGGGGTGACCCAAGAGGCAGACCTGGGTCTCTCACCATACCATCTGCTTCTTTTCATCTGCAACACCATCACTCAGACCCAGAGCCCAAAAACTATGGCCCATGGGCCAAATCCACCTGCTGGCCGTTTTAAGGTACCAAGGGTCATCGCCATGCCATGTGGGCCACAACAGATAAACAAACACCCTTTATTTATCTGTTGGCTGTAGCTGCTTTCACATTATGACAGCTCAGTTGAGTAACTATGACAGGGACATTATGGTCCCCAAAGCCACGTGTGTGTGTGTGTGTGTGTGTGTGTGTGTGTGTGTGTCCTGACCTAAACCAAGTACGTTAGTTTGCTAAGGCTGCCCTACCAGGTTCCACAAACTGGGTGGCTGAAAATAACAGCCATTTATTGTTTCCCAGCTGGAGGCTAGATGTCCAAGATCACTGATTCAGCAGGCTTGGTTTCTTCTGAGGGCTGAGAAGGAGAATCTGTTCATGCCTCTCCTAGCTTCTGATAGCCTCGGGCATCTTGGCTTGCAAATGGCATTCTTCTGCGTGTTCACATCGTCCTCCCTCGATTCATGTCTATCTCCATGTCCGGATTTTCTCTTTTGGACAGATGTTGGATTTGGGCCCATCCTCAGTGACTTCATCCCAACTCAATCATCTGTGGGTGATCAGAGGTCATTTCCAAGTAAGGCTGTTTCCAAATAAGGTCACCTTCACAGGCACTGGGGGGTTAGGATTTCAAATTTTGGGAGACACAATTCAGCCTATAATTCCAAGCTACATTATTTCTGCCTGGACTATGGTGGGAGCTTCCTAACAGGTCTTCCACAACCCTCTGTGCACAGCACCCCACCCCATTCTCAAACCCTTAGCCCACAAGCCGCTGCCCATGTCTCAGCTTAGTCATTTCACAGGAACATTAGGATATGTCACCTCCAAGGCACACCCCATGGACAGAGGCTGAACTTTACCATCATCTGTGGCGTGCTGCGTCCCCTGCCCTGGGAGACCTTGCCGCTTCTTCATACCCCACCTGCTTGCACTGTCTCTGTCACCACCTCTCTGGCTTTCTTTCTGGTGTCCAAACTTGCCACACATCCTTCCTTGACAGGGTCTGTGTGTAAACTGTCCCTCTGCCTGCACCATTGTTCCCCTCACCTCTGCCAGTTCAGCCCCCACTCATCCTTCACAGAACGTCCTAAATGTCCCTGTCTCACCTACCAGGTCACATCGCCCATTAGCAGCTCATCACACTTCTCCAACATAATGCTCCAGGAGGGGGTACCTGGGTGGCTCAGTGGGTTAAGCCTCTGCCTTCAGCTCAGGTCATGATCTCAGGGTCCTGGGATCGAGCCCCGCATCCGGCTCTCTGCTCAGCAGGGAGCCTGCTTCCCCCTCTCTCTGTGTGCCTCTCAGCCTACCTGTAATCTCTCTCTCTGTCAAATAAATAAATAAAATCTTTAAAAAAAAAATAATAATGCTCCGGGAGTAGTGTGTGTGATTTTGGAACTGATGAGTCTCTTTGTCATTGAATGTCATTGAATCTAATGTCTTTGTCATTAGATTCAGGAGGTAAAACAAGACTCTTAAAGCTACTGTTGCTGTTTGCCTTTATATTCTGGCAACTAGGATTGCCCCGCCCACTGTGAGCTCTCCAAAACCATCTGTTGAAGGTAAAGAGAACTGAGGAAAGAGAATGGGAAGACAGTCAGGGCCATTGCCCCTAAGGAGTTGAGGGCTTAGTGAGCTCAATCAATGTGCAAACAGAAAATGACAGTATAGTGTGAAAAGCTATACTGTCATTTTCTGTTTGCACATTAATAAGGCAAACACAGGACGCACTGGGGAAGCACAGATGAGGGGCTTCTAGAGTGGGAATAGAGTAAGAATCGGGAAGGTTTCCTGGAGGAGGTGATGCTCAAACTTCGTCTCTTGCGTCTCCCTTAGTCCCACATTTCCAGATGGAGGGACAGCATGATTAAAGGCCTGGAGGCTTTTCCATTGTTGTGTAGCAAATTACTGTAAGCATAGAGGTTCAAAAACAGCATACACTTACTATTTCACAGTTTATGTGGTCAGGAGTCTGGACACAGTTTGGCTAGGGTTACCACGCACAGTCTCACAGCGCTGCAATCAAGCTGTTGGCTGAATTGCATTTTCATCTAGAAGACTGACTGGGGAGAATCATTTCCAAGATCCTTCAGGTTGTCGGCGGAATCATTTCTTTGTAGCCGTGTGACAGGGGTCCTGCTTTTCGCTGCTGTTGGCTAGAGGCTGCCTTCATGTTCTAGAGGCTCCCACCATTCTCTGCCATGAGGGCCTCCCCAACATGCCTTGCTTCCTCTCACCAGCAAGGAGAACCTCTCCTCAGTCCACTAAAGACGGAGTCTGGTGTAACTGAATAGAATCCCTAAGTGACAAGCCATCACTTTTGCTGTGTAACACGGAGTAATCATGCGAGGGGCCTCCTACCGCCTTTGCTATGTAATGTTACTAAATCACGGACTGACATTCCATTACCTTTCCCATATTCTGTTGGTTAGAAGGAAGTCACAAGTCCCACCCGTACCCAAGGGGAGAGATCTCACAGAGGCATGGATACCAGTTGGTGGAGAATCATCGGGTGACTTGAGGGTCTGTCCACCACAGAGCCTGGACAGAGAATTGTGTGAGGGTATCAACTATTCCCTCTTTTACTTACATAGGCTTGATGGAGGACCCCTCTTACCAGGCACCATTCTTGGTGCTGGGAACATAGTGGAGGACAAGACAGACCAACTACCTACCCTCCTAGAACTTCTCCATTCAGGGTAGCTAAAGTATGCAGGAGGGGGGAGGTTACTTTCCCTGGAGTGGTCTTTGGGCATCTTCCTCCCAACAGCCTAACACAGAGAGAGCTTTCCTTGTCAAAACTGCTCCAACCCCCAAAAGCATTAGGCAGAGTCCTTGGCCCAGCCATTGGTTTAACCATCCCTCAGATGTCAGGGGTTATGATGCCCCCAGTCATTCCTAACAGTTGAAGCTACTGTTGTTCAGTCTTACAGGAACCCTCCATGGCCTTGTGCCCCTCTCCTGCCTCTACCACTGCTCCACCTGGCTTCTTCCCTAGCCTTCAAGAAGATCTCTCCGAAAAATCCCTCTGGACTCCAGACCAGTGGTGGGATGCCTTCCTTGGCCTGTCCTGCCATTGGTCCTTAGTGCATGCTGGGTCAGCTGTCTCTCATTCTGCCAAAAGTCTGTTCTTCAGGGTAGACATGCCAGCATCCAGTCATCAGGGCCGGGACCTGAACCCGGGTCACCTGACCTTGAAGACCTTTTCCACTGCACCTTGCTGTCTAAGATTGAGAGTATCTAATCTGGTCCTCCCTCTGGAGAATTTTTGATCTCTCACTTATTCCATCGGTATTCAGTGAGTGCCTACTCAGGACCTTAGGCTGGAAACAGGCCGGACGCCTGCCCTTAGCCAGCTTACAGCCTAGTGGGGGAGACAAGTATGGTTTGAAGTATCATGCACAGAGGTGGAAATGGCATGTGATTCACCTGTAGTAAATGTTAAGAGTAACCAGAAGTGGTGATGAGAGAGCCCATGGGGTAGCATTTGAGCTGGTCAGCAAGGGCAGGAGAGTCACCCCTGCATGCAGAGTTCTTGACCAGCAATTAGGAGGAGGAAGAAAAGTCGACTAAGCCAAGGGCACAAGGGGATTAGAACAGTCATCCAGGCAGAGGTTATAACGTGAGTGAAGGCCCTGAAGTGGGAGAGAGTTCGGAGAAATGAACCAAGTGTAGTCGGGCTGGAGAGGAGAGGGCCAGGTGGTTGTTCTTGCTCAATCCGAAGTCAGACAGCCAGACCCAAACAGAGAGTGCAAAGGCCCTACGCCTGTCTCATTCCCAGGCTCCCTGTGATCTCCACATGCCAGGGCCTCCCATTTATCATTCTGAAGAGCCCTGCCAGGCTCCTCCCTGGGGCTGTCACCCCTTGGGAGAGGTTATCACCACACAGAAATCCAGCCAATCCTCTTACCATGTTCAGGGCACACAGCTTAGAATAATAACCATTTTTTTCAAGCCTTCAGAAATGTCAAACCTGCATCTACTTGGAATGAAAGACCCATGTTACCACTCTTAGCACAAGGGTAGTATGCCGGCCACGGCGCTGGGTAAATTGAATACAGCCAGTAAGTGCATTTGGGCCTCTAAAACGGGAGAGAGAAGCTTGATTTTCTACGCCTCTGGGTTTGGGAGTGCAAGCTTGAGCTGGGAGGAGCATGAGCTGCAAAGACTGACCTACAGAAGAGAGAAAGAGAGACAGACAGACTCACTCGTCATGTCCGTGAGCAGCAAGGAGCAGGGTCCAGCCATATGGGCAGTCCTGAGGAGGCAGGGACTGTGTGCCCTGCTCAACACTAATTAGAAGCAAACTAAGGCCTGGCTGAAGTGGCTGCAAGGACACCCAGCGGGGACCATTTCCTGCACGGGGCGGGCAGCCCTGGATGAGGGGGCCGACAGGTGCTGCCTCCTCTGACACTTTTGGCATCATCTCTCCCGCTCCTGCAGCTCATCCCAAGATGCGCATGACCTTGGAATGCCCAGGGAAGCTGGGTTTGGCTCAGGGTTCTGGAGACTGCTTTCTGCAGGGAATGGCTGTCTCTCCAGCTCTCCCTTTTGAGGGTCTGTCTGCAAAAACGGAAGGACTTTCGCTTCTTTAGAAGTTCAGCACAGCGACGGCTGGTAGTTTGACCTGGCTGTCTTGACACAGGGTCATTTTGACATGACCTAGAAATCAAGCCAGTGGATTGTCGGTGGGGACTGCGATGCCTTAGCATGCGGCAGGGAGACAGGGAGGGGATGACGAGACATGTGCAGTAGCATCAGGGATGGGGGAAGCTCAGGACTGAGACACAGAATGAGGAGAAAAGCCAGAAATAGGAAAGGGTCGGGGATACGATGGTGGCATTCAATACTGGTAATTTTTAAAACAGTATTTTGTGTGTCGAAGCAACAGTTGTAACATTGGAATGATGGTGCCAAAATGATGACCCACTTTGCTTTGGCAGCGCAGAGGAAGTGTGTCTTTGGCAGAATCTCCAGGAGTTCTCCCATCTCTCCTTTTCTTTCACACCCTTGGCGCAGACTTTCAGCATCACTCCTTCATGCTATTGCAGAAGTCCCAACACTGGTCACTCTGTGGTCACTACCCTCCATGCATCAGCCGGAGAGATTTTTTTTAAAACACATCCGATTAAAAAAAGGGTCCTTGGACTCTGCCTCCTAATATAAACCCAAGGCTGCTGACCCTGGTCTCTGGATCCTGCTCCTTCTACTTCCTTCTGCCCTGGAACACGTTGGTTTGTCCAAGGATGACCTTGAAGGGCATCACCTGGTAGATGAGCCTTGTCTTCACAGGCCTGATGCCTCCTGAGCTTGGCTGCCCTCTACCCAGAAGGCAGCCTCAAACCTTGGTAACCCCTCGGCATGCCTTTGGGGGGTGGTGGTGGCGGGGGAGAGTGTTCTTCACAGTGGAGAATGGCCCTCATGTATCCCTCTGCCTGTAAACTGCTTCTCCACAAAGATGAAGGTAGAGCACGAAGTTGTACCTTGGGCATTTCCCTGTTTCCAAGGAAAAAGGAAAGGCCTCCTCAGTCTGTGAGCATGTGCATATATGTGCATTAGAATTGTTAATGTTTCTTTGAAGAGAGGTAAAATTTATGTGTGGTTTAACCAAACGATGTGTCTCCAGTGGGGGAGAAAACCGCCCCTGACCCCATTAAACACTATTTGTGATGCATGGGGGAAAAAAAGAAAAGAAACCTTGAACTCTATGAGCGTGAGAAAACAAAGGGGAAATCGGAATTGTGGATCTGCCAGAAACCTGCCATTCATAGAGCCCACAAATCACAGGGAAACAAAGAGAAATGGAAAGATTTGGTATTAAAAACCCATTCTTCCCTGAACCTGTGCCAGCATCTATAAAACAATTACATGTGATCGTACTTGAGGCTTTTCTGAGACACTAATTCTTCTCTTGACATTAAAATGTTGTACATACTGCTTTCAAAATGTCGCACTCAGTCAAGGAGAGCACACGTCAGAAGAGCAGACACAGTGTGCGGGGCTAACCCAGCCCAGCTCCTGAACGCTGGGGAAAAACTGTGGTTTTCTTCCTTTTCTCCCCCAGGAGGTTTCCTTGGAGTCGCTAATTTTTGACCCCCAGGGTGTGATGTCCTTGCCTGGCTCCCACACAGCTCCCTTGTTGCCAGGAGACCAGACGAGGAGGTGGATGGTTCCCGAAAACTCCCCACCCCCGCCTCCAAAATGCGAGAAAACTCACCAAGGCTCGTGCCCAGGAGAAGGGGATGAGGCTCCAAGCGTGGCCTGAGGTGGCATGAATGCACGTGCCCGTCACTGCAGAGAGCACTGACCCCTGGATCCATTTGTGGATGCCGAGTTCCTGGTCGTGTTCAATGGGTCTTTGATTTAAGATTAAATAGGGCCCCTGTGTGACATCGGCTGTTGGTTTTAAAAGCCTTTTCATTTTGACAGGTGAAAACGTCATTAGAATTACCCTATGCAAAGATGTCAGGAAAAATATACAAAGGGAAATTGGAAAATGTGATGGAGTCGAGTGTGCGCTCCCTCTGTCCTGGTGTTTCCGCCGGGGCTTATTTATTTCTCATGCACTTGCTCTTTGGCGTGTCCCCAGTTGGGGCTTAGATGTAGAAATGCACAAAAGGCAGGTGATTCCATGGCTTTTGGCTTCTTGTTGGCATGGCTTCACGGGCTCACTTCTTGGCAGGGGGATCCATCTCTGGATCAAACGTGGGGCTATGTCCAAATTGAGCTTTGGGAGGAGGAGCCCCGAGAAGGAGAGGCAAGAAGAAAAATAGGTGAATTAAGTGAAAAGCATGTTGTGGGCCAATTTAATTAGGGCTAATATATCAGGCCCTATATTGTTTTTGGAACTGGATTCAGGAGTAACAGGATCCCCGACAAGTCGAGCCAGCCCTGCTAACGAAGGACTCTGCAGTTCACACACCAGTCTTGAGGAAACCCCAACACGGAGCAGAAAGTGCAAGTCCACGCTGGTGGCAGGGTGGGACACAGAGCCAGCCACAGCTCACCCTCCCCTTGGTCTCCCTGCCCTTCCTGCTGATGAGAGACAAGAGCTGGGAGCCAACGCTTCTGGGCAGCGTGGCTGGCCCCAGGCTGTGCAGGCCTGCCCTAGCCAGAGGTCTGGGCCTGCATGGGAGTGGGAGACTAGGGCATGCTTTCTGAAAGCTCCTGGACTGAAGGCTGCAAGTATTCCATCTGGGCCTAGAAAAGGGGCAGACCCTCCCATCTCCCAGGCACAGCACGGGGGCCCTGGGGAAGGGGCTCTGTGGTGTGTAATTTAATCCTTGCCTTTCACAAATGGAAAATGAATGGCCCAGAGTGGGAAAGGGGTCTCGCTCCCCACGTACACTACTGGCCTCGGCCCAGGGGACAACTCAGGATACTGGCAGCCACTTGCTTTCAAAAACTCACCAGGCAGAATTGACCTTTCTTGTGCTGGAGACCACAGGATCACATATCCTCCTCTGCTTGGTTTCCCTCACAGGCTCTGAGGATCACCTGAGGTGGGGCTTCTCAAACCCTTCCTCCCAGGCTGTGATTCCAGGGTCTTTGCTAGAAGGAAGGGGCCACAGGTCCACTTCCAATAAAACAGGCTTGATTTGTCTGTTTTACCTAACATGCTGCAGAGAAACCCTACCCATTGGGGTCAAACACAGTCTTCACTCCTTGCAAGCTGTGTGATTGACTATGTTATCTTCCGTCCTCTTGATCCTCAGTTTCCACCTCTGAGAAATGGGAGTAGAATAATAGTAGCTATTTAATAGGGTTGCTAGGGAGAGTCAGTGACTATCCATGTGTATAAAACACTCTAAATAGGACCTGGATATAATAATCACTCCAAAAGGTTATGACTACTACTGTTTATTTGTATCACCATGGTCACTATCATGTTAGACTTGTAGGGAAGACTCAGTTTGAAGGGAAAGGGGGGTTTCCTGAAGGATAGAATGAATTTGAAATCCATTGGCCTGCAATAGTAAGTTTTATGTGTCAGCTTCACAGGACCATGGGATGCCCAGATATCTGGTCAAACATTATCCCGGGTGTTTTGGTAAGGGTGTTTCTGGATGAGATTAACATTTGAGTCACTAGAGTGAATAAAGCAGATTGCCCTCTAAGACATGGGTGGGCCTCATCTAATCAGTTGGAGGCCTGAATAGAACAAAAAGTCTGACCCAACCCTGAATAAGAAAACATTCTCCTGCCTGATGGCCTCTGAACCAGGACATCAGTTCTTCCTGGTTCTATAACAGTCTCCTGGCCTTTGAACTCAAACTGGGACATCAGCTCTGCAGGTTTGGACTTGTCAGTCTCTATATAATAAATCTTTATATGTGTGTCTGTATATATATATATATATACACACACACACACTTGTTAATTTATATATATATATAATGTATAATATATTTGTAACATGTATATTTAACAGGATATATATAATATATATGTAACATGTATGTATATTTATATATATATAAATCTGTGTGTGTGTATGTGTGTGTGTGTATATATATCTATATAAACCTTATTGGTTTTGCTTCTCTGGAAAACCCTAATACATGACCTAAGAGCTACAAAAGGCCCTCAGTAATGTGTATGTGTACATGTATGTGTGCATGCACACATATGTCTGCATGATTTTCTACATGTTTCCATGTTAAAAATAATCCAAATATCCAGGTTCTTTGAAAATTTTAAGTTGTGGCAGCAGTAGTCTCAAATTGGCTGGAAGCGAGTTCAGCTGTCCCCATCGTACAGGACGTGTGATCCCCAGTTCTCACCTTGACGCAGACACACATCCTCCTTTCTATAGCTGCTTCCACATAGGGAGTTGAGAAAAGTTTTGAGAGATACTGGGGAAGTTGGTTGCCCTTTGGAATACGGGGTTCATTCATATAGTCAGTCTTTACTGGTAGGTGGCAGGTGACTAAGACATCACTTAAGGAGCTCGTAGTTGGAAGGAGAAGACAGACACTGGAATAGTGCTGTGCTGAGTGGTAAGTGCTAGATGGGACGAGGGCTGGGTTCTCATGAATCTGGGATGCAGAAGTTGAGGAAGGCCGCTGGAAAATGAGGAACGATGGAGCTGAGTCTTCAAGTTTGTGCAGAAGTGTAGATAAGTGGGGAAGAAGATGAAAGAGAACTCTAAGAAGAGGGAATGGGCTGTGCAAAGACCCTGTGGTAAGGGGAGCAGCATGGATTTGAAGAGCGGTTTGCCATAGCTGGAGCATACGGCAGCACTCAGGTATTGAGGCCGGAGAGGCGGTGACCCACAGGATCATCAGGTTCTTTTTCTTGAAAATGATTCAAGACTATTCCAAATTTTTTGCAGAGAAGTAACTGATCTATTTCCATTTTAGGAAGATCTGTCTAGCTGCGCTGAGGAGAATGAATCGAGAGGGAAAGTTGTAGGAAAAGTGACCGTGGAATTGCCACAGAAGATGTCTGGAAGTCTAAGATTTCCATTCCAAGCGTTAGAGCTTGGAGTCCTGTCATATTCTATAGGGGATAAGAACTTAATCTCTATCACACCTCATTGTGAATAAGTTCAGGGACCTTCTCCAAGAGCAAGTTTCCATGTAGGAGCTGTAGAAAGCACCAGGACATAAAAAACAAACCTCACCTCATCATGATTTTGCCCAGATCCTATCCTATGAAGAGGGACCATTCAGGAGCTCAGTGACGATGTTCAGTGGGATGTTTATGGGCTGCTCTTTGGGGCTCACCGTTGTACAGCAAACCAGAAGTCTTTTTGCCCCCTGATGTTCATGTTTATGGTTTTCTTCTGGAAGGATAATGGCCAGTTTTCCTTTATTCCACAAGACCTTCAGCATGAAAATCCTAATTTCAGATGTCCACGGGACTCAGGATGAGGCTGAATGCTCAACACTAACTTTTCCTTTGTGAGCAAACAGAACCCAAACCAGTTAGCTAGGAGGAGTCCTTGGGAAGAGGACATGGATTGTCAACTTTCACTTGGGCTCTCACACTGGGATGTTTGTTTAAAAACCAAGAGGACGTTTGGAGAGGCACCAGCTAACATCTTCTTGCCAGCAGGTTTCATCGACAGATGGGGTTTCCCTGTGTCGGCTTGTCATTAGTGACCATAGAGAGAACCCTGATGAGTCAGCCTGATCCTCAATCTTAAATCACCCCTGGCCCTTGGGTGAAGACGGCAGCACCTGGAATTAGCCACAGGCACAGTGAAAGATGAAATGAATCAGTGTCTACTCCGGCCTTGCCCCCCCCCACCATAGGCTTATATTGGAAGCTCTGGCTCAGGTAGTCATAGGAAGGTTGTGGGTGATGTTTTTAGTGTCTTTGTATCCCCTGTATTCCTTGTCCTCAGTGTCTCCAGAAATGAGCCAGCCTGGAAAGGGACCTCACACATCATGTGTTGAGCGGCCAGTTACCATCCTCAGCGCAGGTGAGAGCATGGACCTGTCTTCCTGACTCCCTTGGATTTTACAGCATCTTACCTGCTTTCATGCAGAGAGCACTTTCTCGGCACTCTTTCTTTCAGGTCTGAAATGGCCCTGTGAAAGTGCGTACCCTCACCCCTTTGTGATGAATAGGTAAACTGAAGCTAGCATACTTCGGAGGACTCAGCCCAAGTCCATCATGCTTGCAAGGGATTGCACCAGGACGGAACCCAGCTGTTAAATCCAGAGCATTTGGCTGTGCTGTCTTCCCCATCCAGCTAGTGGTGTTTGACATTGTCCCCTGGGCCTAGGGGGAGCCCCGCCGTGCCATTCTTCCTTGGCTTTCCTTGCTTTGAACTGGATTCCGTACTTTGTCTGCTCCAGGCTTGCTCCTCCCTGCTGCTTCTCTGCTATCACTGAATCCCAAACACCCGTGGTAGCAGAGGAGGGCTTGACAGGGTGAGTAACTAAGTGGGGGTGAGGCACAGTAAGGCATTCCAAGCTCATGGCCAGTTGTCTCTCCGACATCCACTCCCCAGGGAAGAAGCTGCTCTCTGGCTCATGGTCAGTTGGCTTTCATTTAAATAAACCCAGCAAGTGGGCCTGGACCTTCCTCTCCCAGTTGGCAGAAGTCCCACTTGCCTTCAAGACTCCCCTCAGATGTCACTTCCTTGAACCATCCCTGTCCTCCTTCCCCTCGAGCTGGCCTGCATGCCCCTCCAGGGCACTTAGCCCTCCAGCAGCCCTAGGTACACCGGGTTGTGATCTATGTATTACCTCACTACCTTGCCCACTGTACCATGAGCCGCCAAGGCCGAGACCAGGGTCCTATGGCCGGCTACTCTTACAATTAGGACTAGGATGGACTACGAAGTCAGACTGCCTGGGTTTAATCTCCAGCTCTAGTGCTCAGTAGCTGTATGACCCATTTAGAGGATATGTTTGCACATCTGTGAAATAGAGCCAGTAATCATCCCTGATCAAAAAATTATTATGAGGATGAGATGTATGGTATATAGAAAGCATTGAGCACTAGGGAGGGCACACAGTAGGTGCTCAGCCTGCCAGCTGTTATTATTACGTTGTATCGCCAGTGTCTAGTTAGTACACATGAATGGGAGAGAGGAGGTGGGAGGGAAGAAGCGTGGAAGGAAGGAAGAATTGATTGAATTAAGAAATGATGAATGATTGGATGGCTGATGAACAAGCCATACGTGTGTATTAGTCAGAGAAACAACCAGAAGGAGATGATGGATAGATGGTTAGAGATTTATTATAAGGAATTAGCTTTTGCGACTATGGAGGAGACTGAGAAGCCCTATGATCTGCCATTTGTATACTGACCCAAGAAATCCGGAAGTAATTCGGTCTGATGCCAAAGGGCTAAGAACCAGGTAACTGGCGGTGTAAATCCCAGTTCAGGAGCAGGAGAAGATAGGCTAAGATGTTCCAGTGCGATCTGTGAGGCAGGAAGAGAGGGGCGTATTCCTTCCTCCTCTGCCTTTTGTTCTGTTCAGGCCCTTAATGGATTGGATGAAGCCCACCCACACTGGGGAGGGTCATGGTACTTCACTGAGTCCATAGATCCAAATGCTAATCTCACCTGGAAACACCCTCACAGACACCCCTAGAAACAGTGTTTAATCTGGGCACCCACAGCCAGTCAAGCTGACACAAAATTAACTGTCACATACAAGCACGAAGATGAAAACAAGGCCTCCAGCAGTACCCGGGGTCCTTCCTACCAGCCTGATATGTCAAGGCCACTGTCTCTGGGGGCTGCTGGGCCCATGCATCACCTGTTTTGTGCAAACACAAAGTGTGATCTAAGAAGCATATTCCACACTAATCAGAGAGTCCCAAGGAAGGGCAGTCTAAAAAGACGGCAAAAGTCTAGGGAGAAGGGGTGGGCCCAGGAGGACGCTTGCTTAGCCTTCAAGCCATCTATGGAGAAGGTCAAGCAGAGGCAGTGGATTTATGGAACCTTCCCCAGGCCACAGGGAGCAGGCCTGAGCTCCTGAGCCGTCGTGCTGCTGGGGGGCGGGGTGGGCAGACACCCGAGATCCGACCTCAGAGCTCAGCGCTCTGGCCTCCTCCTGCCTGCCCAGGTGTGTGACCCTCCTACCCCCTGGAATGTGGCTGTGCTGGAGATGTAATCAGCAGAATGCCTCTGGCTTCTCAAGAAATGCCCCTTTGGGAGGGAAAAGTACAAACAGGCTGGGAAAATGCGAATCCTGTTTCTGCGGCCGAACAATTGCTCCATTGTAATGACCGTGTGCCGTGAGGTAGAAGTCTAAGATTTCAGATGACATCTTTGTCAAGAACCATCCACATGTAACTTACATCGTTGGATGCTTTTGTAGGCCGAGTTGTGTCACGTCTACCAGGTTATAAGCAACATCCCTCTTTCTGGAATGATCGAGGCTGTCAATATCTAGAACCGGACTCGCATGATGTGTGGAATCATAGATGGTGAATGTACTGGCAAATGGGTCCTCTGTGCCTACCGGCATTTGTTCAGATTCTGGCTCAATGTCATCAAGGTAGTCTCCCCTGAATCTCTGGGCTCAGTAAAGAAAGCCTGCTGCATCTGTCAGGAATGGATTCTCACTCGGGCCAAAAATGTGCCCGTTTGTGCTCAGTTATGGGTTATGTGTGGGGGGTGCATGTTTGCATGGGCATGGTATGGGCAGGGGCTGCCCACGTTCAGAAGGATGAACTTCTTTTTGTAGAAGGAAAGACACTTGGTCACTCGGCTCCTTGGAAAGGGGACTTCTTCTTGGCGTAGTTTCTGACTGAGTAATGATCCCCAAGCCATGGAACCCCATGTGTGAGAAGAAGCCAGCTCTCCAAAAGAAATAAAACCAAGCTGGGCCCAGTGATAACCATCAGGAAGGCAAGGGCAGCTTGCCCGGAGTCAGAGCTTTCCTTTGCTCTGGGCGTCCCTTCTGATCGGTTTTCCCCTAAACTGGGAATAAGCACTTGTCAAGTATATTAGAACATTAAAAAGGAGGAGAACATTTGGAATGGTCCCTGGTTCAGGCCCCTTGGGGGTTCCCCACTTATATTTTTAAAACCTGGGCCTTGGCAGGTCTTTGCTTTCCAGCTGGCGTGAGGCCGAGTGGAAAATGCACTTGATCCTCCAAGTTGTGCCTCTGGAGCTGGGTTTGAACCTAACAGAGGACAGATAAGAGGCAGCATTTGGGGAGCTTTGGGGGCTCCAGAGCAAGCTGCAGAACACCAGTGTCAAGTTGAGAACATTCCTTGTACTGCCACTTCACCTGACGACTTCCCCCAAACCACCTATGGCTGGATCTGCCCATGGCTGCTAAGCTCACATTATCCATCACTGCTCTTCTGGCAGAATACACGTCTCCCTGGTAGTCTGGCCTGATGGTTGTGGTCACCAGACTGCCTCTAAGAGGTGGAAGCACACCGGGAAATACAATTTTCAAAGCGCATATACATTTACCAGTAGTATTCTTTTTTTCCCTTCTCTTGACCTGCCTCCCTCCCTCCCACCCTCCTTTCCCCTCCTTTCTCCTCCTTTCTTAACCTCCCTTCCATTCACTTGTTCATCCATCCATCCTCTTTTCATCCTTTAGTGGGAGGCCAGTTTTAATGTCACTTCTCAAACTTCCTGGACCAAGGGGGGAAGAAAAGCAAGGATCCCTATCCAAAGAAGGGAATTGAGAGCTGCAGTATCCCAGCCCCGTAGGCAGCCTGCGGTGCACGCTGCTGGTAGAGCCGACAGGTGGTAGCGTTTCAGCACTGGGTAGATGCCCAGCCACACTGAGTCCTAATACAGTGAATCTTAACCTGAGGCTCACGGGTGGCACTCGGGGGCTCTCTGAATAACCTGAAATTATAGGCAAAATACGTATTGATATTCCTGAGGGGACAGTCCACCAAACCACCAGATTCTCAGTTGTGAGAGCCATCTGGGACTTAAATTACTGACCAGCTATGTGTGGATGCATCTGCACTCTACCTCTTCTCCTCTTAATAGTAGAAAAACATTGTGACGTAGTAGCTAAAAAATTAAAAAAACACTCTGGAGCCTACCACCTGGATAATGCCAGCTCTATCACTTACCAGCTACGTGACCTTGAATAATTATTTAATGTCACCGAGCTTCAGCTCATTCTGCTACTTCATTGGAGTGTTGAGTGGATTAAAGGAGATAACACTGGGGAAGCCTGTAGCAATGGGCATGGTGCGTCTGAGAGGCTCAGTAAATTAGTAATCCTTGGTGCTATGGTATGGTAGCCTAGAAATACCCATTAAACACCAGTGTTCTACTTCGAAGGTGTGCTCTAAACCAAGGGATAGAAAACTACGGTCTATGGGCCAAATCCTGCACACTAGCCATTTTTGTAAATAAAGTTTTACTAGCCCTTGGCCATTCCTGCTTATTTACATATAGTCTATGGCTGCTTTCAAACCACAAGCACAGACTTGAGCAGTTATGATAGGAAATGTATGGCCTGCAGAGCCTAAAATATTTACTACCTGGCCCTTGACAGAAAAACATTTGCCAACCCTTGCTCTAAACAGTCAGAAAGCAGTGATCTACTCTGGAGAAACTCATAAGTACACAAGGAGGCCTAGACAAGGCTGTCTTTATAACATGGTTATTTTACTCTCAAATAGCTGAAAACAATCTAAATGTCAGTCAGAAAAGGCCTGCTATACTCATACCATGGCAGATAAAAAGAAAGCATTCTATCTATATTGAGTACTGTGGAAAAGTCTCCAGTAGGAATTGTTGAGTAAAAAAAGCAAGGATGTTACCATTTGTGTAAAACATGCCAAACATATTATATATTTTATACTAGTTCATATGTAAATATGCAAATGCTTAGAAAGGGCTCTGGAAAAATATGCAACAAATGGAGAATAATGCTTGCCTTTGAGGAGGAACGGAGCATGGGGGTTTTTGTCGATAGAGAATTTAACCCTCTCCGTGATGCTTTTACATTAGGACCAGGCAGATGCAGTCATGTATTTCTTGTTTAATTAAAACGGATTGGAAAAACATTGTATATAAAATGAATGACACTTGAGCAGAACATTGAGATGTGGGTGCAATTCTGATAGGGATGATGAGGGAAGAACGTGATGCCAAGCAGAAGGACCACAAGAGCAAAATGAGGGGGGAGGGGAGGCACTGGTGTCATTGGGCAGTGAGGACAGTGACCAGTGTGGCGGGTCGCTGAATGGCAGGAGAAGGTGAGGACTGGGGACGGGAAGCAGACAGTTAGCATTAGGGAAGTTATTTATCACAGTAAAGGTCAGAAAGGGGAATCAGGGCCTTAGCTCTAATGCCACAGTGGGCCACGCCTTCCAGGCAGCAGGTGCACAGGTCATGGACACTTACAGTGAGGCTGGACAGAGCCCTAGGGTCCATCGACCTGCCAGATAAGGGGGTAGGGGCTTGCTCTTCTCAGTTCTTCCCCTTTTTAATTCTTTTTTTTTTAAGATTTTATTTATTTATTTGACAGAGATCACAAGTAGGCAGAGAGGCAGGCAGAGAGGGAAAGAGGAGGAAGCAGGCTCGCCGCTGAGCACAGAGCCTGATGCGGGGCTCGATCCCAGGACCCTGAGATCATGACCTGAGCTGAAGGCAGGGGCTTTAACCCACTGAGCACCCAGGCGCCCCTTTAATTCTTTTTTAAAAATTTCCTGAGCTTATGTTCTGGGGGAAGGAAAACAGAATTCGCTCTGCTTCTCAGGGCTTCATAAAACAACTGGACAATTAGATTTCATTTTTAGCATTAGGAGAAAAAAAATGCCTATTTCTAAAACAGTTGCTATAACATGAAAAAGTGCCAGTCAGATGTGGCTTGGGGCAAGATGACTCTGCACTGATATTTTTAACATTTGGAAATCCACCCAACTGGAGGAGAACTTAAATGTGCTTCCTGGGATGAGCGGCAGTTATACAATAACCAAGAAGAAACTGAGTAAGCGGCCAGATTCGGGGCTCTTGTTTGAAACAAAGGTGGGCCCAGGCTGTGAGTACTTGGCAGAGACAGGAAGTCGGGCAGGGAAGGCAAGTTTCAAATCTACAGAGATGATTGTCAAACTTCAGCTCTGCGATTAGGTATTAGGGAAGCAATCATTCCCTGCACTCCCTCTTCACTCCACAGTGGTCCCTGTGGCATAAGGTGGAACTAGGGAGACACAAGCCTTCCTGGGTCCTCTCCAGGCAGCGGTTGGTTGGCAAGCTGTTTCTGTAAAGAGTCAAATAGTAAATATTTTAGGATTTGCAGGACCGGTGGTCTCTGTCACTACTCCTCAGTTTTGCTGTTGTGACACAAAAGTAGCTATAGACTGTACACAGATGAATAGAGATGGCTGTGTCCTAATAAAACTTTATTTATAAACATAGCATCTGGCTGGATTTGGCCCATGAGCCATAGTTTGCCAGCCTCTGTTCTAAAGCAGTGATTTCACACCTTGGGGCATCAACACTCTATTCTCTCCCCAGGGGATTTGCAGTATTTGGGGGGGAGGGGTTAAGAGCAGGGGCTTTGAATTCTGGCCCAAAGTCCTTATGACCTTTGTGACCTTGGACAAATGGTATAACCTCATGATCCTTAGTATCTTCATCTGTAAAACAGAAATAATATCCATATCACTAGGCTCTTTTGAATGATAAGTTAGATTACTCAATGGGGGCAGGATAGCGTAGTAGTTAAGAGTATAGAATACAGATTTACTGGATTCAGATCCTGGCCCCAGCATTTATTAGCCCCATGACTTGGGACCAGGTTCTTTTTATTTCTATTCCTCAGTTTCATCATTTGAAAAATAAGATTAGTAAAGATACCTACTTCATAGTATGTTAGGACTATGATTTGAGTTGACAGGAAGAGCTTAGAACAGTGCTGGAAACACAGTGCACTCATAATAAACATCAGCTATGGTAGTAAAGTGGTTGTAATTACTTCTATGATAAGTATTTTGTTTTACATAATAATGGATCTTTACCTGCCTTAAAAAATAATAAATGTGATTTAAAGCTAACCTTATAATAAGGTCACTCTTACTTGCATTGCAAAATAAACCTTTTCTTGAGAGGGGTAAGAAACAAATGAGACCATCAGCTTATAATCAACAGTCTGTCTTGTATCCAGCACAAACAGTGGAGGAAGCAACTAAATTCTACTAATAGCATGTTAACTGTGTAAAAAAATTAAAAAATTTAAAAACATGAGTTACTCTATTGTAAAACTTTACTTCCCATAAATTGGGGGACTAGGAAGGGTGGCAGGGTCAGGGTCTACAGCAGAATCTCAGAACATTTAACTAAAGGAGCAACTTAGGGAGTGACCCCGCATCAGAGTCCAGACCAGGGCTAGTCAACTTCTGGCCTCCACCGCACTCAAGCTTGACCACAGGTTAGAGCAGACAGGTGACCCAAATTTGCCCAGTTATACTCAGAACCAGGATTTTGCTGGACTTTGGGGGAAAATAAGCCTTTTTTCTTTTTCCTACTGGAATTGCTAAACTGATGGGTTCCAGGCCTAGAGGAGCCAAAGACCATTACATGAACAAAACCTGCTTAAGAATGAAGCTGGAAAAGACAAAAGCAAGAGAGTTAAATTCTTGACATGACTTACCTCACCAGATCCAGCTGTACCTGGATCCTGTTAACCCCCATACTTTACAGTTATAAATAAATTCCCATTGTTCTTAAATCAGTTTCTGTCACTTGTACCTCATAGAGGCCTGACAAATATATCCAACCTATTATGCTATGACAGAACAAAAAAATTGAAAATCATTTTCCAGAACTCTCCTCCAGATAAAACAGGGCAAACTTCCCTTACTTCCTCCGACTACTTAGAAATAAGCCAGTCAGCCCTCTGGGTTGGGCCAGGATAATCGTCCAAAGGAACAGCAGTCCTCACTGGCTGAGATAAGCAGCAACTTAATGTATAGAAATTGCTAGAGACCTGAGGACTGTGCTCAGGATGGGGGTGTGAACAAGGGGGCACCAGCACCACAAAGGGCCTGGATGGAGAGGCCGCTGCTACCGCCAAGACTGGACGCTGATCCTGGCTAGAGACAGTCCTCTCTGGTGCTTCTGCCCCAGAAATGGACCGCGCTGCCTCCCTGAAAGAATTCCACATGCTGACTGATACCGAAAGCTCAGGATTCAAAAATCCCCAGCAATTGCATCGATTGTCTGAGCCTGGGTCCCCTGCCTGAACCCTGGCCGTAAAGGAAGCTGGCAGAGTGATGTGCTTGTTCTGACTTCGAGAGTGAAGGCAGACTACACCTCCCCGTGAGACTCTGGGTAGCAAAAAACAGAAATGGAACAGAGTGGAGTGAAGAGGAGTAAACAAAATAAAATGGCATATGTCCACGGTAGTTCATCTTCCCTTTCCTAGAAATGCTGCCACTCCGCTCGGGGATCTGCTTACCGTCCCCGGCCTCGAGCAACTGCCACAGCTTATCTCCTACCCGCTGTGGGTCAACCGGAACCCAGAACCTTCTCAATGCTGCCTGCCTACCTCTGAGGCATTTTCTGGGCCACTCAGTGATTTCACGGGGACATGTTACCTCCCCAGGCTGTCAGCCTTGGACAGTGTGATTTCCAGAAGGCCCTCAGCCCAGCTCACGCCATCTGTGAGCCGACTCTAAATCCGCCCACAGCACTGAGTGATAACTAATTATCAGGCCCGTCCAGCCCCGCCATGAGGCTCTGCACACGTCTGCTCTGCATTGTGGGCGGAAGGGGAGTCGGGCAAGGAGCAGCACTGAGAAAGTCACAGGTCCCAGCAAGCCTGCCCTCCTTGTCATTTCCCTTTTGTGTCCCAGGAAACTAATCCCATCCCTCTTGACGACTGCACAGTGAGGCTGCTTGCTTCAGTGATCGTCAAGGTAGCTTATCCCCTCGTTAATTAACTACTCAGAAAAACACTGTACGACACTGTGCTGTTTGGTTTCCGGCTTGTTAACACAAGGGACTCCAGAGAAACTTTGACCTGGCCCATGGCTGGGAGTTGGATGACTCAAGAGAAAAGCTGGATGGAGGAGGGGCTTGTTTCCCCCATGGCTCACTGTCACTTTGAGGCGCCATGGGTTGGAGATGGGTAGGGTGGCTGGGAACCCAGCTGCCATTAGGAAACTTGGGTTTTCTGCCATCTAAATAGAGTGTTCCTTGCAGCGCCCTGGGCTTGGGAGGCCAGATTACAGAACAGAAAGACCTGCACGGTAGAGTCTGGCTAGATGGCTAGAAATATCAGCATATTAGCCTCTTCATTTGGGCAATATTGTCCTAAGGTCAAAGGTCAGGTGTGGCTTAAAACCTAAATTCAATTGACCAACGCTTATTGGTCATCCATGACCTGCCAGCCACTCTGCTGAGCACTGGGAAAATAAGTATCCAAGACACAGTCCTGCCCTCAAGGAGGTCGGTCCATCTGGACAGATCAGCATTGGCCTAGGCTACAGAGATGCAAAGGAACAGCGGACCATGGAGGTGGGAGGTGAGCACGCCGCTAACTGGGAACCGATAGAGGGCTATGGTGGTGTTTCCTGTAGCTGCTGTAACAAACTGTCCTGAATGTGTAGCTTAAAACAACAGAAATGCAATCTCTGAGGCTGCTGGAGGCCAGACGTCGGAAATCAGGGTATCAGCAGGGCTGCCCTCCCTCTGGAGGCTCCGGGAGGGAATGGAATCCCTCCATCTTCCGGCTCCTGCTGGCTGTCGGCAGTCCTCGGCTTGCGGCCGCCCCACTCCAGTCTCTGCCTCCACCTGGTCCTCACATTGCCTTTCTTCTGTGTGTCCGGCTCCCTCTGCCTCTCCCTTATAAGGATACATGGGTTGGCTCTCTGGGCCTGTCCAAAAAAATCCAAGATAAGCTCCTTCTCTCAAGAAAACTTAATCATATCTTCTGGGACATAAAGACAGACCATCACATAAGATAATATTCAGAGGTTCTGAGGATTAGCCAGTGAATCTATCTTCAGGGAACCATTTCTCAGCTTGGGATGGGGAGAAGGAAAATTCCCTAGAGGTCTTGGGCCCCACCCGCCCTCCCCCTGCTCTGCTTTCTGAGTCAGGGGGCCAACCCCTGCCGGCTGCGGTTCCCGAGCTCCTGTGTCAGCTGGCTCCTGGCTGAGTGCTCCCAAGCAGAGTCATTCCCAGGAGACATGCGAAGAGGGGGGTGACAGGGAGAAGCCAAGGGATCCTTTTCCTTCATCTTTCCCTAGCAGCAGCTCTGGGAGTGGCTGTGTCTCCTCCGTGCTTGCATCTCCTGCCATTCGGGTCCCTGCACTCTGACACCACCACCTGTTCCTCCAGCCCAGGAATGGGAACAGCTTCTTATTGTGGCCTCTCCATGAGAGAGCTCAGCATCCTCTGTTGGGCTTTCGGCTCTGCTCACCTGCATAACCGGTTCCCCTGCATTAAAGTCCTTCTGTAGGACACACAGTGGCTTCAGTTCTCCTGCTAGGCCCTCAACCAACACAGGTCCAAGCTCAGATTTGAAGGATAAATAGTTCAGGAAAGGGGGGAGGTGGATTGTTGTCCCAAGGACTGACTAATGGTGAGACAGGCAGGCAGATCCTCAGATGGAAAAGACAGACATCAATGAGTTCATCACCCAAATAACAATATGACGACAAACAATGGTCCGTGAATGAAGGGGAAGTAGGATAGCTTTGGAAAAACACAGTGATGGGACATCTAATCCGGCATAAATGGTCATTAGGGCTCCCTGAGGAGTGATGTTTGTGCTGAGCATTGAGACCTGAGCTAGGAGATGAACCAGCCAAGGCAGCTCAAAGATGGGTTGAGTCATAGGCAGAAGTCCTGATGTAGGAGGGAGCTCCCAAGGGTCTGAAAGAAGGTCAGTGCAACTAGAGCACCAACTGTAAAGGGCTTCACCAAAAGGGGCAGTAAAGATAGGCAGGAGGCAGCTTGTTGTACAGGGCCTTATGGGGTTTGGGTTTGGGAAAGGCAGTCAAGTGGTATGGTTTTCTCAGAACAGAAGAGAATATAGTCTAGGGCTAGCAGCCACCTAAGGAAGGCCTCAGCTGGGGCACAGGAGATCAGGGACAGATGCTACCCGCCTCCCCTCGGCCAGGATTTGAGCAACCAGTTTGCTTCTCAAGAATTGAAGTAGGAGGGGCACGTGGGTGGCTCAGTGGGTTAAAGCCTCTGCCTTCAGCTCAGGTCGTGATCCCAGGGTCCTGGGATCGAGCCCCCTATCGGGCTCTCTGCTCACCAGGGAGCCTGCTTCCCATCTCTCTCTCTGCCTGCCTTTCTGACTACTTGTGATCTCTGTCAAATAAATAAATAAATAATCTTTAAAAAAAAGAAAGAAATGAGGAAGGACATAATGCTCAGAAACCATGTGAGAGAACTGCAGGATGCAGACACTAGGAGGAAGTTTCTAGAAGTTTACAACCACAGAGGGGCCTGCCATCTTCAAAGAAGTGCTTGGACTCAATGATGGATAGCCAGAAGAAGGATGGAGAAGACTCCAGCTGTGACTAGATGCTGGCCAGGAGTCCAGAGCTGGTCATATCAAGATCCTAGGTACAATTGCTCAAAACACAGGCTCCCTGACCCCACCCCTGGAGACTCACAAGCAGTATTTCTGAAGGAGGACCTGAATCTGTACTTGTCAAAGCCCCCTGGAGATTTTATTTTATTTATTTTTAGAGAGAGAGAGAGAGAGAGAGAACATGTGTGTATGCTTGCATGCATACAAACTGAGGGGGAGGGTCAGAGGGAGAGGGAGAGAGAGAGAATCTTAAGCAGGCTTCATGCCCAGCACAGAGCCTGACACAGAGCTCGATATCATGACCCTGAGATTACGACCCGAGCCAAAATCAAAAGTCAGCTGCTGCTTAACCACCTGAGCAGCCCAGGTGCCCCACCCCAAGATTCTTATGCACAGCCAGGTTCATCAACCAGGGCTCAGGCTGATTCTTCAGTAGACCCTGCCCATGTCTCAGTGATGTAAATCTCGCTTCCTCCACGTTACACCGCTGTCTCTGGTCTTGCTCCCTCCCAGGCTGGTTGTAAACTCCCGGTTCAGAAATGCCGGTGTTATGCCCGGTCTCTTTCTGGGATGCCTGTACCAATGCCCGTTGCTTCTGTTGTTAATGTTCTTGTTGTGGTGATGGCAACAGCTTCTTGTAAGAAAGACTTTGGCGGGGCGGGGCAGGGGCCTGTGGACCTCAGCCTTCTGCAAACACCCTCCTAGACATTCTGTAACACATGTTTTGTCTTCTGAAACTTCTGAAGCACCCAGTACCACCTAGCTAAGATGCAAACAACTTAGGAAGGAGGACAGGGTTTTCTCACTCACCAGTGCCAGGCAGACCACTCCCGCCAGCCCGCCCCCAACTGCAGGAGGTGGAGATGCTTCGTCCCCACCTTACCTGAAGCTGTTGTCCTTTATTTCCTACTTTAGAGAGCAGTCAGCCTGGAAGGTAGCCGTAGGGACCATCGGCCAACATAGACGGGCATTGGCATTGGCATCTGGGGGTACCCCCTGCCCTCTTGGCTTCCATTGCCCCACCTTCTTAGAAGCCAGGGAAGCCTCCTCTTACGGGCAGTCTGGGAAAAACAAGGTGGCAGGAGAATAAAGAGGACAGGGCAAGGACTGGGGCAATGCCACCACACTTTTAAAACTCAAAATAGAAAAAAAAATTAAAATAAAACAAACAAACAAACAAAAAAAAACAAAAAAAAACCCTCAAAATAGTGATTCTGGATTCCCAGGTCCTAATCCTAGTTCTTGGCCTCCTGCAAGTCATTATGTTCTGTTCATGTGTAAAATGGGGTGGTTGACCTGTAACCCCTAAGCTCTTAAAAAAAAAAAAAAGGTGTTTGTGCCCCTTGGCCTTGACCATTCTCACAGGAAAATAAAAATCGATTATAGAGGCTGCTGGAGCTCCCGAAGGACAGACACCCCGTGGCTGCGAGTGGAAGCGCCATTGGCTTTAGAGGAGGGTTTCCGGTTTTGCTCAGGAAGATGACTACCTCAAATCAAGGCCCCTGAAAAATGATTTCGGGAGCACCCATGTGGAATGAAGGTCGGTGCTAACTCCCTGGGCCTGAGGCTCGTGTGCTGTGGCCGAGTGAGCTGCAGATCAAGGAGCCGACTTCAGACCGGCTTTGAAAGAGGGCTTGATGCTAACACCCGTGTTGCTTCCGCCCAGGGCTGGGCCTCTCTTTCTGTCCGGCCTTGAAAATCACAGAAGGAATTTTCACCAGACCTGTCATTATTCCAGAAGCTAGGGAGAGGATGGATCAGGATGAGGACTGGGGTGAGCATTGCCCACCCCTTGCAGGTGCCGTTAAGACCAGTCGGTCTTGCTGCGCTGGGGCAGGCTGTGTTTGGTTTGAGTATTGACTCCAGGCCCCTCTGATTCACAGCAGTAACCTCCTTCTTGTTTCCGTTTCATTAATTTTCATTAAGGCTTAAACAGCCATGCCTGTGGCCTGGATTCGGGGAATCGGGGTGGATCTGGACAATTAACAGTTCTTTAAATTTTGCAGGTTATCTCTGAGTAGAGAGAGACCGGAGCGGAAAAGTCTCTTTTTTTCACCCTTTTACTGCTGTGTTCGTTGAGGCAATTTCAGTGGGATTAATTGACTGCCGGAATGGTTTGCATTTTACTGCCCAGGTCTGCTCACTGGGTCAGAAGATGTCTTAAAAGCTGAGGCCCGAGGCTGCTGACAACCTCCAAGACAGCAGGCCACTCCACGAGGAAAGTGGGCCCGCCGTTCTCATTCTTTATGACTCGGCGGGGTAATACGCTGCCTGTGTTTCCGGGGACCTGCTCTTGCTCGGAGAGTCAGGTTTTCTGTTTTTCCAGGGCCCAGGGGAGCAAGTACGCCCGAGCGGAGGCGGATGGGGAGGACTGAGTTTACGAAAGCAAGAAAGCTGGGGTCTAGAAAAGACCGGACTTGGATAGCAACCCAGGAACAATTTTCTCTGAAAGCTGGGTGGAAATCTAATCTACGTGTTGGTGCTGTTGAACTTGTCAAAAGTTAATAGCTGTAAGTTCTTGTTGTCTGAGGCAGGGATTAGCCACCCCAACTGGGAGAAGCAGGCAACGTGAATGGGTGACATGGGTCAGGTGCCCCGTGGAAGGATCCGCGCTCCTCTGGCCCACGGCAAGGCTTTGTGTGAACTTGGGAGAGGGGCCCCTTCCTCCCCACAGAAGCCAGCGAGGCCGGCTTTGATTTCAGCCTGTCTGGGCCCCCTCAGCAGACACAGCCAAATGCAGTGGCTCTCCCACCTAAGAACAGTGCCCAGCTCAGCTCGGGACGACATGCATGCATCAGGCGGGGCTGTGGGACCCAGCTTGCCAGCTGGGTCTGATGTTCTTTTTCGCCGGCTTGATTCAGAATAAACTGGAAATCTCTGTGTGTGAAATATCCCAAGTTTAAAATGTAAGCCACCACTTCAATTCTTTGTTTCCTCCGAGGAGGGCTAGAGTGTACCAGCAAGGCACAGGGGAGGCATGGATCGGGCTGCAGCTTGCCGGCTCTGGTACTGTACTGTGAGGGGAGTTACGTATCCACGTGCTCCACTCCTACACACACACACACACACCTGAGACAAAAGAATGGAAGATCCTGGGAGTCTTGTCTTTGATTCCTATGCCCCAATGAGCACACATTTGGAAAAGACCGAACGCCAAGCTCGAACATGTTCAGATGTTTTAAAGAGAGTAAAACCCCAAGGGATGGAGCGGCAGGACGCTTAAGGGCACGGGTGTGTGGAGTGAAGTGGGCAGAGTGAACCAGGAGGGACAGCTCTGGTCCAGGTGGATATTTTCAGTAGCCCATAATGAGCTTTAAGTCTTTAATTGCTGGACAGACTAGAAGAATTCCAGCCCTCCCAACCCCCCGCATTAAAAATTTGGAAGGGAAAGGAGGAATTTCTGGAGGGTGGCTGGCGTGCCAGCTCTCTGGTGGACAGAGCTCTGGGCCATACTGTGTGCTTCCCAGAGGCCTGTGATAGCCTTCTCCAGCCGTGACACTGTTTGTTCTTCCCTGCTGAGCCCAGATTGAGCTCGTAGAGATGGCTAATTAAACTCTGAACAGCCAAACACACTGGAGAGGCCCACCTTTGAAGAGCAGGAAATCCTAAGGACAATTTCCTGTTTGCCAGTTTGCAACCCCAGATCTCATTGTTGCGTTAAATTTAACTAAGGCATGTGACAGCACTCAACACCAATGTCCCCTCTGCTGAAAGTTCTCATCCTGGATGGGTGATGATCTCTTTTCTTCTCCCATTTCATTGTCAGGTATGTGTGCTTTGGAGGGGGTGGGGAGGTAGGTCAGTCAAGTTTTAATGGCCCAGTTAATCTTTTCACCGGACTCTGTTCTGTTAAAGGAACAGATATGTGTCCTTCTGTCCATATATGTCTCTTCACACATGTATCGAGATTACAATATGCAATTGATAGATAAATGCAGACACATGTAATATATATGGAAATCGAGTCAACGATGAGGTTAGTTCGATTTGGAGCCTTTACCTGTCCTGTTCCCCCTCTGGGGTGACCAGTTGGTTCCCAAACAGTACTGGCAGACAGTGCATCTCACAGACAACCGAGAGAATCAAATTCTCATCTTAGATAAGTTATGTCACATGTGGTAGTCATTCAGTAAAGATCAGGTCTGATTCTGAGATCACTTCATTTGCTTTAGAACTGTAAGAAAAATGGCTGAGTTCAAGTTGTGGACCCCGTACTGGACTCAGAACACACTTAGGGATGACTGTGTAAGTGGTGGTGTTGAGGCAAGGGGGAGGCAGGGATAAATGTAGCTGAACAGAGCGTGAAGTTGCATATGGTTGCTGATGAAGATACCAACAGCAAAAGGTAAACAGTGGGTCTCACGGGAGAGAAAGGGTTAACGAACACCATATGTAGATCTGTCATTTCTCTACTTCTTTCCAGGAACCCCTGGACTGATTAAATGGCCAGCCATGCTAACTCTTAGTCTTGGTGCAGTCCCTTCTCCCATTCTGCCACATGGTTTTATGCACACGTATGCACACAGATACTTTCCAAAACCTGGGCACTGGGGTGGGAAGAACAGAGTATAGACAACCAGTAGACAAACTTCCAACTTCCAGAGGCTTCTGTGTTACTTTTTTTTTTTTTTAATAAAAATGTCTCATTACTCTTTTGGAAATAGGCAAGGCAGACAGTTTGAAAAAAATAATTACTCCAACGTTATCTTAACTAAAATCTTTGCCAAAAACTCAGACTGGGAGTTCTGTAGATTAAAAAATAATTCAGAGTATAAAATATGAGACTTATATCTTTGGTATCTGTGAGATTCCTTGGGAGTGTAAGGGGGAAATAGGAAAAAACTAGAAAAGAAGAAGGGTTTTCAACTACCCGAAGAAAGCAGTGGTTTGTTTAGCATGGTCTCCCACTCATGGACCCATTTGCTGGAATGGCCACAGGCGGGAAAGTTCTAGCTAAGGACATTTACTGTGTTGGCTCTGTGCAAATCCCTACACCTCTCGGACTTCCGTCTTTGTCATCTGCGAGAAGTGTTCACAATAAGGACCTTCCAGAGAGTTGTTCATGTTAAAAGGGAAAACGGATATGCCTTACCTTGTACGGTCCTCACTGAACCTTCCAGTGGGGGTCTGGAGACAGACTGACCCGGGTTCAGAGGCTGTCTCTGCAACGCTCCAGCTGTCCATTCTCTCAGCTGAAAGCCTGTGCCGATAACACTTGTCATGGTGAGGAGTGAGACAGTGTGTGCCAAAGAGCACCGTGCAGGGTCTGGCTGAGAATGAATTTTTTATAGGTCTGGGATGTTATTAGCTGCTTTAAATATAATTCATTCTAGGCAGCCTCTTACTACCACCGCTGTCCACCACTCATACCTCCCGCTGGTTATCTGGGGAACGGAGTGTGTGCTGCTCAGTGGAGGAGCTCCCAGTGACTTTCTGGAACCTTCCCAGAGAAGACCCTTCAGTTCAGCATCCCCTCTCCTAGGAGGCCCTGATGGGAGAAGGTTCTGAAGCATCCAGTTGCTCCAAAACATGCCACAAAAATCCCAGGAAGGAAGGCCCCGTTAGCACCTGCACAATTGGAGACCCACGTCAGCAGAATGGCCAGGAGCTTCCTGCCGAAACCCAAGGGCATGGCAGGTTTACAGAGGCCCTTCATTAAGATGAATTATGAACCTGTGGGTCTCTGTGGCTCTGTTTGGCCCAGGCTAGGAGGCAGAGGCCCAGCTGGCCCCCTGCCGGCACCGCCTGAAACCCTCTACCTCTCCTCCCCTCCCAGGCTCCTTTCCATCCTGCCCTGTACCCCCTACCCTTGTTTAGTGAAAAGCAAAGGGTACCACCCCGCCTGGAGGTCCCAGAGCAAGAGGGAGAGTTCAACCTATAAAAATTTCTTCTTGTAAGTGGCAGGCACCTGGCTGACCAGGCTTGGCCCAGGGCCCTTTGTGATGTGTGCTGAGCCCTCTCCCATCTTCCCTCTCCTCCCCCACCCCCCTGCTCCCCGAGGCCATTTACAAGTCCACATAGCCAGGAGGGAGAGGAGACAATGGGGGTTGGGGGGAGCAGCCACAGCCAGGGAGCTGGCTCTGCATTTGTTCCCATCCTAAGCCACAGGTCAGAGGTTAGCCTATCAGCTCCTCCAGTGTGCCTGGCTTTTTATGTTTTTGCTTTTTTTCTTTAAAGCCGTGAAATATGATAAATGGTTGCACAGAGAAGCCAAGCACAAAATGCTCTCTAGGGCAGTGGTTCTTAAATGTTAATGTGCTAGCAAATCACCAGGGAATCCGGGCGTTGCCGGGGAAAGCCTCCAGCACGAAGGTGACATTTGGTGGCAGCCAGCCAAGGACTCTGAGGGCTCATCCGCAGCATGAGGGATGGGAGTTGGACACTAACAAGGTCTCCCCACCTGACCACAGAGCTGGCTGTATGGCAGAGAGGAGAGTCGCCGATGGGTCAGAGAACTGGGAGGCTTGTTAAAAACAACTTCCCCAGGAGAGTTTTAAAAATAGAAGAGGGAACTACTATTTACTGAAGATGAACCACGTACACGCTTTATAGTTTTCACCAGCAAGACCGAGTCATGCAGCCGCGCGTGTGTGGTTTTAGAGCCCGGCTGCCTGGGATCAGCTCCCAGCTCTGTCTCCTGCGAGGGGTATCTTGGGGAAGTTATGTCATGTCTCCCAGCCTGACACTCTTTGTCTTTACAGCGATCATGGTGGTAGTGCCTGTGTGGTCACAGAGTTATTTTATTGTGGGTTAAATGAGATACTACGTAAAAGCCCTTAGTATGGCGCTTGGCACATAAACGTTCAATAGACAATCTGTGCGGTCCCCGTCCTCATCAACACCATAATCACCACCTCCACCCAGTACCCTTAAAGCTTGAGATCCTATCTCTGACCCTCCTCTCCCTGGTCAGTGGGTGTCTTTTCTTAAGTTAGAATTGAAGTTCTCTTGGTCAGAGACCAAGGATGAGAAGCAAAGCTTCCTTGTTGAGCTGGAGGCTGTGAGCATTGAACACAAGCTGAAAGCAGTCCGGGGTGTGCTACAGGCCTCACCCTTCAGTTCCCTGGTTTACACATCCACCTGGGCAAGCACTGCCCTGACAGCCGGGGGGCCCGGGAAGTGTGTGCTCTCCCACATGGGACAGCAGGAAAGGCATCAGGGAGTCATTGCCTGTAGCAGCAGGATGAGGGACAAGGATCTGCTTCTCTCCCCACTCTCTCCTCTAGTCCCTCTCTCCTTCTCTCTTCTTTCCTCTTTAGAAAGCCAAAGGCGAAGGCTGATTTGGGGAAGCTGTGCTTTTTCTGATATCCCCAGAATTGTCTGCCATTAAGAAGCTTGAAATCTGGAGCGTCTTTTTTTTTTTTTTTTAAGATTTTATTTATTTATTTGACAGACAGAGATCACAAGTAGGCAGAGAGGCAGGCAGAGAGAGGGAAGCAGGCTCCCTGCGGAGCAGAGAGCCCGATGTGGGGCTTGATCCCAGGACCCTGAGATCATGACCTGAGCCGAAGGCAGAGGCTTTAATCCACTGAGCCACCCAGGTGCCCCGAAATCTGGAGCGTCTTAAGAAGGAGGATTCTGGGTTTGGACCATGATATTGAGGAGGCTAATTAACTCTTCCAAGCCTCGGTATCTTCTCACTCAGTATCTTTATCTTTTGAAAACAAATGGTAATGGGAGCATCCACTAGACCATAAGCAACTTGAAGACAAGAAATGGGTTTGTTGGGGTTTTTTCCCTCACTTCTTTCACACCGAGCATCTCGAGCAGTGGCTGCCACACCACTAGCATGGGGTACATGTCTGAGGGAACACGCGCCCCTCGCCTTACTGAGCCGTTGGATTCTCTGTGGAGATACTGTGTGTGTTGAAAGCCCTCGGCCCACACTGAGTTTCACTCTATGTTTACTTTTCCTTTTCTCATCTTAGACATGCTCTAAGGAGAAAGATGAAGGGTAAAGAAAGGAAAGTGATAGGAAGGGGGCGATGGAAAATAAGGAAGCAAGGAAAGCAGGTGAGCGGGCTGAAGCAGGTAGGGCTCCGGGTTGGGAGGAGGCCAGCCTTTTATCGCACGCTAGGTCTCTGATTTCCGCTTGGCCATCTGACTGATCTGAGTCTCAGGCTTCTCATCTGTGAGATGGAAGTAAAAACATTCATTTTACTGGTGGTGTGTATCTAAGGAGAAATATATTTGTGGAGACCGTCCCTGGAGTTCCTGGTGTGCTTTAGGTATAAGATGGTATGAAATCTGAAGGTGGAGAGGAAAAAGAGGAGCCAAGAAAATTGAAGGAAAATATGAAGCAAGGGAAGCAAAAGGAGAGGTTTGGAGTTTCTGCTTCAAAACACAGCCATTTCCTGCTGCTTCTGGATGCTGGATGGGCTGCACTTGGGTCTGAGAAGTCCTCGCGCTTGGATACCACCTTATTGCTGAACCCTGTATTTTGTAACCCGATGGGATTCAATCAGAGCGGTGGGTGGCTGGGGTCAGGACTGGGTAATATACACACAGGATACAGCCACTATGGGGGAAGCAAAATGAAGGGAGGGCCCCAGCCACGCTCCTAGAAAGTTAATTGTAGTTTTCTGGGATTCTGCAACAGACAGCGGTCTTGATCCTATGGGGGCTGGATGCCCTGACTCTTGGTCAAGCCAGACAACAACGTGGCTATGTGTACAAAGCGACACAGCCTGAGGGAAAGGCACCTGCGAAGTCCTGTTATTTTTTTAAAATAACTTTAAATATTTTGTCAACAGCATTTTCATTTTAATAATTAAGGAAGTTGTAGGCACTTACTCTGAAAATTTTGGAAAATGTAGGAAAGAATCTAAGTTCACCAAGATAATCCTCCACTGACTTTTTGATATATATTCCTTCCTGTGTGTGTACATGCGTAGCTTTCTTTTGGGTGAGGGGGTGTAAAATTGGGGTATATTTTTATTATCCTCTAAGTACTTAGTTTTCCCAAGACCCATCAGTTAAATAATATTTCTTTGACTCTATAGGAAATCCTGAACTAGATTCTGATTAGCTTTCCTCAAGTCTGAAATTAAAAAGAATATTCTTGGGAACTGTTGTTAATTGCTATGTTCTACAATTTACTCTAGAATTTCCAGAGAATAGACTTTCCAGAGATTGAGTTATAACACGTCCCCTATTTCTCTTAGGCTCTCAAGACACATTTCTTCAGCCCTCTCTCTTCTCTTAGAGTAAGTATGAGAGCATGAAAAAACCCAGTTTTGACTCTTGTTTTTCAGGATATGTTCCACAAAAAAGCATTTTAGCAAGCTGAAGAGAGAGGTGGGAACAAAAGGCGAACATAGGGAAGGAAGAGGAGAGAGAAGACAAAGACAGTGGAAGAAGACAGGCAGAGGGGTGAGAGGGCGTCCTGTGCTGTGGGACATGCCATAATCCTTTGTCCAGCTAATACTTACCACATGTCCATCATGTGACAGCCCTATGTAATAATCACAACCTCTTGAACAAGCCCTGCCCTAATATATGCTCTCTGATCTCTCCGAAGTCTGGAAAAGACCCCCAGCCCCCTTGACCCTTGGATAGCATTCTTCATAAACCATTGGAGAAACTCAATTTATCTTCTTTCCTGGAATCCCCTTACACCTCACAATGGCCAAGGGCAGACCAACGCAATGCCAGACCCGCTCTTTCCTGAATGAAACTTCCCCCAAGGGTCGTGCCCTTGTTGGTGGGGCCTTGGGCAGGAAGCTCTCCTAGAGCTCGAGAGGACTTTGCTTCGGGTGGGAACCTTCCAGGACACCTCTCACCACACTGCAGATTCTCAAGGAGCAGGGTGGAATCCTCTCCCCACGCCAAGGGTCCGGGGCCTTTGCCTTTGCCCCTCGATGGGGATGTGTTGTAGGAAAGCCCACAGGGCAGACTGGATGAAGCAGTGGCTCCATCTGTGGAGAGGGAGGGAGGGAAGGTTGCATTTTGTTGTAACTGACCACTTGATTCTTTCATCCCCTCAAGACATGTCTATTGAAACAAGAAAGATAAATATGTGAGGGGGTGGGTGTGTTGATTAACTGAATGGGGGACTCCTTTCTCAATGTGTATGTTTTCAAATCATCACATTGTACACTGTACATAGCTGCCAGCTTTATTTGTCCATTTTTATCTCCACGAAGCTGAGAAAAATAAAAATTTGGAAGAAAAAGGAGTTATTTGTGGAGGGTCTACTTCAGTTATGCACCAGACGTTGGTGTGGGCCCTGAGGGCAGTCCGGTAAACCGACAAGACAGGTTCCGTAGAAGCATCCAGACAAACTGAGAGTAAAATGGAAGATCACGCTGTGATCAGCCCTACACGGAGTTCTGGTCAGGAAGCTGGTGGCATTCAAGCCGAGCCCTAACACAGGGCTTCTCATACCTTCATGTAGACAGAATTCCATGGGGATCTTGTTAAAAATGGCAGATTCTGATTCTGAAAGGTGGTATTTCTGACCAGCCTCCCCAGTGATACCCATGCTGCTGGTCCCTGGACCACACTTTGAGTAGCAGGGTTCCAAATGCCAATGAGGGTTGCTTTGGACCTGCTTGTGGAGTGAGTGCTCCAGGCAGGGAAAGAGCCAATGGAAAGACAGAAGAGGACTAGCATGGCTGGGGAAAGTGCCAGATGAGCTCTAAGAGGCAAGAAAGAACCGTATCCTTTGGGCTTTGCGTGGAGGGTAGTGGGAACTCTGAATAGAGGGCTGTCATTAATAATTTTTCCCCAATTGTTCTATCTGTATATAAGAAGCCAAGTCTGTACTGTGCTTCTGCCTAGACAATTCTGGGCAGGAACCAAGCTCAAGAAACCCCTCACAGATTTGGGGAGTGGGGATGGGGGGACTGCAAAGAAAGCATTCCTATAGCCCACTCCATATAGCTAAAATTCAGGCAAACAACTTCCCTCGCTCTTGAGGTTGCGGGGCGGTGGGGGGGGGGGGGTTGTGGAGAATTTCTTAACAAAATGCTTTCAACCTCACAAAATTTTAAGACACAGCTTTTATGATTTCCCAGGATTTAGACATATGTACACAAGCAGCACCAAAAACACACCAAGAGAGAAAATTCCAGATCCTCACTCACCCCCGATACAGAGAGACTTTATTCCCCAAATACGTGCTTATGGTAGTCAGTTCAAGAAAAATGACATAAAAATCCTGGCATCATCTGATCCCCTCCTCCCGCCCTCTCCTACCAGAGTCACAGTTCTGTAGACTTCTCATGGAATGAGAAAAGGCAATTAAAATGGTAAACCCAACCATTATCCCAGAGTGTCTCCTCCAAAATTAGAATAAAAATAAGACAATCAGGGGCACCTGGGTGGCTCAGTGGGTTAAGCCTCTGCCTTCAGCTCAGGTCATGATCTCAGGGTCCTGGGATGGAGCCCCACGTTGGGCTCTCTGCTCCTCAGGGAGCCTGCTTCCCCCCTCTCTCTCTGCCTGCCTCTCTGACTACTTGTGATCTCTCTCTCTGTCAAATAAATAAATAAAATCTCTTAAAAAAAAAAAAAAAAGAAAAGAAAAAGAACAAGACAATCAGGTCACTCTCAGGTGATGAATTATGACCCGGTCCCTCGGTGATGTGTTGCATTTCTGTCCCGCTCTCCTTCTCGACATTGGCCTTGTGGGATGGGTTTCCTGCATTGTGAAACTGCTCCATGTCTGAGAAGAGCCCATTCGGCTGAGCTCTCAGCCTAATTAATCCAATCACGGGGTGGTGATTAAGAGGTCAACAGTGGCATTTCAGAGAACCCCCTTTGCCTTAGCAGCAGCGAGCTTGACCCCACAGTATCTCTGGACCGACTGGTCCCACTTTGGGCCCTCACTGCCATTGTTCGTAGCAAGGCTGACCAAGGGAGAAGGCCACAGTTTGGTCCGCCTGGAAGAAGGTGCAGCCTCACCACAGACAATACCTGAAGGTGTAAATGTCTCCCCTTAAATGGAAGGTTCACTTCAGTTCGGAACCCATAGGAGCCACAGTTGGCAGCCCCGAGCATGATGACTTTAATTAGGAATTCCCTCCTTTAGCCTAACTCCTTAGGAGGTGGTAGGAGGAAAGGGTGACCCCTAAGACCTCAGCAAAGGTACTTACCTCTCTGACATTCTGCTTCCTCAGCTGTAAAATTGGATTACTGATTGTACTTACTTCAGAGCGTATGTTTTAGGAGTAAATTGGTTATTATATAAAGAATTTTGAGACAATGCCTGGAATGTGGAAATACTCAATAGATGCTGGCTATTACTATCAGTATTACTATTACTGTTATTGTTTGTGTCATTGGGTATATTACTCAGAATTCCTAGTTTCAAGGTACAAAATCAGACTTTGCTGATTTGAGCAGAAAAAGAATGCACTAAAAATGATATTGGGTGGCCTACAGAATTTGTCAGAGAGATGGGAAATGAGACCAGGAAACCACCCAGCCAGGAACAACACCCAAAATCACCATGCAGGCCTGCCCTGGAGGGCAACATGCTGTCCACACCCGGCTGTGGAGACAGAGTGGCACATACCACTGCCCACTCCAGCCACGGCTGCCCCAGCACCCTATCTGGCCCAGCCTCTGAGAAGGATTCTTCCAAATCCCCACTTCCTCTCAGAGCGTTCTCCTCACTCCCTTGTGGCTCTGCTCTCTGATTGCCGGAGCCCCAGGAGCATGTCCCTAGCTTACTGCAGGGGGGTCTAGGAAACAAACATCTGGCATTATCTGGTTCTGTTGTGGAAGGGGGCTCTGCCTCCCAGCAAGACTCAAAATATGGAGAATTCCGCAAGTGCTGGATGAAGGACGGGCTTGGGCATGGTGGTGACCATCATGCACACAAGCCTCATCCCCCCACCTTCAATGCCAGTGCTTGTGGAAGTATAGAACTAGGAAATTCAGGGCCTCTAAACCTAAGGAGAAAACAAGGAACCTGGGGAGTGCGGGAGGGGAGACTATGGTGTAAGAAAAGGAGCTTTAAAAGAAAAGCCTGAAAGGATGTGAAGGTTCCGGTCTGAAGGATAAATTTCCAGTGCTTACATGCAACCCGCACTGCATGAGCATTTACCAATAAATATTAAATGAATGTGTGTCATTACTGGATGAGCCCTCTGGCCACCTGGAGCTACCGCTGTGTTGGAGGTAGGCTGGGGTCTGCTGCGGAGGCTGGCAGTGCTTCGGCATGGAGGCAGGTGCCTTTCCCCGAACAGTTTGAGCTGCTGCTGGGTACAGTGCTGGTAAGCCAGAGGGAGGCTGTGGGAGGCTGAGAACGGCCAGAGGCAACAGGAAGAGCATCCAGAGGCTCAGACCGGGGTCAGCGGTCATGTTGCTCAAGAGATTACACTGGCCAGTGACCTAGCCTCATAGGTGGTGTGAGTTTTATCTTTCTTGGCTAGTATCCCCCTGGTCTATGCTGACCCCTATCCGGCTGGAGTCTAGAAACATCCCTAACCCTCTCCCTGGGGGGCTGTGTCAGAATGATAAAACCTCTGCAGACAGGCTAGACGTAGCCTGGTGGCTCAGTTGATCCCCCCCCCCCGAGAGTCTTCAGCTTTGAATGATAAGTCACCTCTTCATGTGTACTCACCTGTCGTCATAGTCCTCTTGGAGCTGGAGGGACCTGATGTGAATAACGGAAGAGTTGGTTTTATACAGAGACATCCATGCCTTAAGTCATTTGCTCCTCTCAACCCCTTGAGGAAGGGCAAGCAGATGTTTGCAAACCTCATGTGATAGAGCAGGGGCACACCTGGAGCTCAGGAGGCTTATGTGACTTCTCCAAGGTCACACAGCAATAAGTAGAGAGCTCATCTCAAGTCTTCGGTCTCCCAGTCCAGTGCACCTGTTGCTCTCTTTGTGTGGAGACACATCAGTGCAGGAGGTAGGAGAACGCTCGTCCTAGGGACTGGACTCAGACCTCCCAGGTTGCTGTAAGGGTTAAAGAAGATACATGAAGAAGATTTAGCATGGAGCAGCCAAATGATAGCGCTCAGTAATGTCATAATGTTCTCATTCTTCATGTTCATCAGTATTCTCTGCTGTTCTCTGGGATACTCCCAACTGTCTGCACTCCCCCCATATCTCCATACTGCCTAAAGTCCCCTCTCTCTTGATCCAGTACGTCTCTGTGGGGGCCATCTTCCCCTCCCTTTCATTGGTTTCTGGAATCTGGAGGTAGTAATTCTCATACCTGTTAATGAACGACTGTTTGGCTCATTGGGGATCAAAAGTGAGCTATTGTTCTAGTCCCAACTCAAGCCAACTTAGATCCAAGAAACATCAAAGGGAGTTTTTGTTACCTTCTAGCATTTCCCTGTGACATTCTGAGAGCCCTGCACCTGTCATTTCCCCCTTTCTCTTCTAACCATAGTGACCCAATATCCCTCCTCTCTCTGCCCCGCCCACTGTCTCAACAGCTCCCACAAGGCATGGAGAAGGCAAGAACGGATATTTCCTGAACAAGAGGCCAAGTCAGTCGTAGCGGTAGCTAAAGAACTCAAGGCCTGTGGTGGAAAGAGACACGCAGGCAGAATTTCCATTTTGGTCGTACCTCTGGATTCTAGGCTGGCCCCCGGCAGTGCTCCCCAGTCAAAGGGGTACTGCAGAAACCCCCCTAATGCGGAGGCTCGTTTTGTTAGGGGAAAATGGAGAGCACAGGGTGTTCTAAAGGGTTGTGGCCTCATCAGAGGGACAGCAACCTACAGAAAGCGCCAGGAGTGAGAAGAAGCCCTCCTCTGGTACCTTTTCTAGGCCAGCCATTTGTCCCTCTCCATGCCCTCCACCCAGGAATCAGTGTCTTATGAACTACCTCTCCTGGAAAGCCCCTTCTCCTCCCTTATGTTACACAAAACAAGAATCGAATTAAGCTCTGGGCTCTTCCTGCTGCTGCTTTTCGGAACAGTGAAATATAGTTGGAGGTATTGGACTGTGCAGGAATGATTTTATCTGTTGCTTCTGCTTTCAAAGAAGAAGAAAAATGAGCATAGTCCCCAGTTCTGTGTCAGCAGCTAGGCTCCCATCAGGTGCCGAAGTTAGCACCCTCTGTAAGATTAAATGTACCAAAGACTTTTTGACCATCGTGGCCACATATGTTGAGAACAACCCACATGCGCTCCCCCTACCTGGTGTGATGAGCACCATCTCAAGACCCGTCTCATAACAGCCTTTAAACTGCCTTACCTGAAAGGTGAGTTCTCTTAGAAGTGGCACTTCACAGATGGGGAACTGAGGCTAATGGAGGTTAAATGGCTTGCCCAAAGTCACCCAGCTAGCAAGTGAGGAAGCCAGGATTCGAACCCAGTGTGCTGGCTCCAAAGCCCAAGGGCCCAGTTGTGCCACAGTTTACGGAAGAGAGTTGATGATGATGAATGTGACTTAGCAGCATGGGAGTCTAAAAGATGTGTAAGGCCAGTTTGAAAGTTGGGTCATTGGACTCTTTTTTTGAAGAGGAAAAGATAGGGAGAAAATTTAGGCACGCATCAGTGAACATAGCACAATGGCATTCAGGCGATGGGATTGGGAACTCAAGTGAGGAATCTGGCCTTTGCATCTTTAAATACCTCAGAAGGTCAGATTAGCACAGAAACCCTGATGCTGAACTGAACACTTGGTCCTCCCAGTTGGCAAAACATTAGCTGGTTGAAATACTTCCTGATGGAAATACCGATAACACACTGACAAAAGTTCAGACTTGTTTCTAAAGGTCATCTCAACCAGCGGAGCAATTAGTTCAAGTTTGCCTTTTGCTTTTCCCAGGCGAGTTTTAGCCGAAACCTCAAATTTGCGTCCTCTTTGCAACATATGGTCAGTGACAGGAGACAGCTTGAGATTATAACTCATACAGGACATGCGGTGATCAGAAGGTTTCTCTTCCTTGGGGCCAGAAACCCAGTTAGACATTGAGACTGCAGCCTGGCAACAGGCAGCAGCCTCTCCGAGGGGAATCTCATCCCTGGGATGCTCCCCAAACCCCAGAAACATCCCATGTCCTCCTGCATCTAGCATCTGAATCCTGCAAGCCCCACGATATCACTGTGTTGAGCCCCCAAAAGCCCCCAGTCCCTTCAGCATCACCCGCCACCTTCAGTGTGGGATCTGCTTCAACTTTCATCTTATCACATCTCTTTCCTCTTCCTTTTCCATTCCCACTGCCGCTGCCCGCTTTCACATCCCATAGCCTCTGCCCAGCCTGTCGCGGCTACCCTGTCTTCATCCCACCTTCCTGTGCCTCCTCCATAGGCAAGTGGGGTGACCTTTCTAATAGCACCCCCCCACCTTGACTTAATCCTGCTTAAAATCCTTCAGAATTCCCCACTGCTTTCAGAATAAAGCCCAAAGTCTTCTGTGGACTGGACAGGCCCCTGCTTGCTTGCCTGTCCTCATGTGTCACACACTCTTCACACACCCTCCTCCTCCTTTCATTCTTCTGGCCTCCCTCGACTCTTGCCAGACGCCGAATAGCGCATGATCTCTTCCACATATGCAAGTCCTGTTGCTTCTACTGTAATCGTCTTACTACTTGCAGAGTATGCAAAGCCCCCAGTGGAAGTTAGACATCTTTCTCCCAAGCCCTCTGGGACCATTCCTACAAGTCTGAGTTCCTCAGGGACCCAGGACAGGCGCCCTCGCTCTGTAGTGAATTGCAGAGGACCCAGGACCTGGTCAACTCAGAAAGCCACCAGGGAAACAGCTGAGGACCGAAGGTGCCTTCTGGTGCCATTGCTCAGTCTGCTGACTCTGGTCCTAAAGTGACTCTGGTTGCAAATCTCCCATCTCGAGCTTTCTGGGGCCCTGCATGGCAGTTCCTCTCAGCATGGCTCACCTGCCAGCCGCATGTGACTCCGCTGGTCCTCGTTAGATGAAAGCATCTAGAAGTCAGTCCCCACCGTGATAAGTGGTCCCACATTCAACTCCAGTGTGTGACACTGATGATTTCTGTGCCTCTTGATATATGCTTCTTCCGTCCGTCAGGGGCAATGGTTGTAACTCTCTCTCTATGGATTGTTGTGAGGATTCCATCAAGTGTGTTGTCCCTGTCCAGCTAGTTGGAGTCACGGCAGTCCGTATTATTTCCTATCTGTGCCTTCTCCATTGTAGCAGAGTTTCTGCTATCCGCTTATTTCCCTGTATGTTGCAAAGGCTAAAAACAAACCCAGAAAACTTATTAATTAAAGTTGAATTGCCCCTGAGCTGCTGGGTGTTAGAAGGTAACCTTTCCCTATGGGATCATAAGAAAAAGATTCTGCGCTCTTTTTGAGGCTTTTAAAGTTTACACGTTTAATAGGATTTTGGCCATAATAAGAGTAGAAGCATTACGACAAACTTCTGCAGCTGGGTGGGCTGTGAGTGTGCTGTGTGTGCATGCACACACTCAGGTGTGCTCGGCCACAGGCAGTCTCCTCACCTCTCTGATCAGGCACCTAGCTCCCTGGACCTCGTTGCCTCAGGGCTTTGGAGAGCATCCTAAGAAACAGTATTGAAACTTGCCAGGACATGGCCTCTAAAGGGTATTGTTGGGGACATGTGGTTTGCTTGTTTGTTTGGACTCACGGAAGAAATTCCTTCCAGCTTTTGGTTGCCAGAAAGGACTTTATTTCTATAGAGGGATTGCTACATTTTGAACTTTTACATCTCTCTTTACTTTGGCCACTGGGAAGCTCAGGATATAGTTTATAGCCTTCCTTCAACAGGTCCCTCTGGTGAACAATATTGTCTTCTGACTTTACTCTGGGCTTCCTCTTAGTGCCCTACCTTAGTTTCCTTTTACTTGAAGCTCTTTATCTTGGCACCTAGTTCAGTAGTTCACCCATAGTAAAGCATTATTAACCACAGTCTAGATTTTAAAGTCTATTACCAACAGAATACTCTTCATACTTTTTTCTGTGGAAATATAAATATGGGACTTTTTGGAAAATGGCAAGATATAAATGAAGAAACCTTGTTATTGACTGTTTTTCTTTCCCTTTCTCCCTCACTTTTTTCCTCCCTCATTGTCTCTTATTAAAACATAGCGAGAGTTCCCTTAAAGTAGGATTTATTGTACTTTTACAGCCGAACAGGGAATAGTCCTTACCAGCTTGGCTGGTGGAAAATTTCCAAGCTGCACAGTTCACTAGTTTATATTACCTAATAGAGAGATAAATAAGCCATGATTCTTCTTAAGGACTGGCTTTTAATTAGATTTTTAATGGATCCTCTTTGACTTTCCCAAGCATAAGTACTGCTGTATTAGTTCATTATTGTGATTAAAAGTGGCTAATAATGATCATAACTAAATAATTTTCCTCGAGTGTTTCAGCCCGGTTTACTGCCCTGTGTGTTCGCAGTACATAACTGGCCTCAGCCTATCTCTTTTTCTTTGGGTGCACAACAGAGCCACTGTTTTGTGCTAGAGGCAGGAAGCCTGCAAACGTAGGAACATGCAGGGGACATAGAGCGCTGTCTCTCAGAGCCACGTCTACATATATTTGTGTGTGTGTGTGTGTGTGTGTGTGTGTGTGTGTGTGTGTGTGTGTGTGTCTATCATTCATTCATTCATTCAACATATGTAAATTCATTCATTTGACCACAAAGATACTGCCATTGTAGAAATTCTTGAAAATTCCTAGAAGGAACAGAATAATAACCACAATTTATTTTACTATTAATACTGCATGTTTGTTCTTGTCTTTTTATAGGCATATATTTATCTCCACATTATTTTCAGAAATGGTATCATGTTGTTGCCTTAGCAATATATCATGGCCATTTTCCCATGTCATTAAATCATCTTCTACAAAATCATTGTTTAAGATCTGTAAAGTATGTCATTACATAGATGTATCATAATTTATTAATCTATGCCTATTGTTAGACATTTGAACTATTTTTAAGACATTATTTTAAGCAACATTGCAATTAATATCCTTTTAGAAATACAGTTGAACACTACTGTGATTATTTCCTTGGGTAAAAATTTTAGAGGCTGGTAAAAGGGAGTGGAGAATTTCGTGTTTTTGCTTACGTTCTCCAACACTGAGAATTAATCGTTTTTATGATTAATATTCTTTTCTAGGTTTTAAGCCACAGAGAACGATAGTTTTTTTTAAAGATTTTATTCATTTATTTGACAGAGAGAGGGAGAGATCCCAAGCAGGCAGAGCAGCTGGCAGAGTGAAGGGGGAAACAGGCTCCCCACTGAGCAGAGAGCCCAATGCAGGGCTCGATCCCAGGACCCTGAGATCATGACCCGAGCTGAAGGCAGAGGCTTTAACCCACTGAGCCACCCAGGCACCCCACGATAGTCGATTTAATTTAAGCTTTCTTCTTTCCATGTAAGTCAGATTGAACTTTTTTTCAGGCATGTGTCGGCAATTTGAGTATCTGATTTTGTGGCTTGCCTCTCTTGTCCTTTTCCCATTCTGTGTTATGATGTTAATTTTGGTATAATTACTTGTTGAGGGGCTCAGGGTGTCCTGCTTTACCAAAAATAGGTAACTTACTGGCTATATATACTTCATGCTTGAGGGGAGGATAGGATCAACTCTGTGTTTGGGTTTGGGAAAATATGATACCACATCAGTCAAGTCCAGCAAAGTATACACAACAAATTACAGACTACCCAAAGCTATTTTTAAATGTCATTACAGGTGATATTTGTGTTATCGTAGTTAGACCATGTCTTAGTCGTGGCTCTGCCATTACCTGCTTTGTGAACTTGGGCCAAGTCACTTCACTCCTCTGAACCTCAGTTCTCTCATCTGTGAAATGGGATGATGATATTTATCTCACAGTCTTCTTTAGTAGCAAATGTGCTAAAACTTATAAAACATAGTGCCTGGCACAAAGATGGCAGTTGTGAAAGACACTATTATTATCATTTAAGTGACTGTGCAAAATGATGTCCAACTTTCTGTTGAAACATGTCTCTTTGGAATAGATTGTTTTAAATTTTTTAATAAGCAGTTTTGATATAACTGTTGAGGCTGCACTCAGCCTCTCTCCCTCCCTCTTTGCTTATAGGACAAGCAGGGAAAGGTGCATGCTGTGTTAGAAAGAAGTCTCCCTGTTCCCATGAATGGGCCCTCTTAGGGGATTTTCAGATTTCCCACCTTCATCCTGACCCACAATACTATGGGAATAGAAGCACTCCCAGGACCCAAGGGCATCTTGGGGGTTGAAGGGTGACTTGGCCTCCAGACGCCCTTGCAATGAGTCGGATGCCTGATGTGGTCAAGTCAAAGGTCTTGTCAAAAAGAGGATTGCTTTGGTGGTCATGCTTCTCCAGATCGTTCCCAAGGGACGCAGGCTTAGAACTTCTGGGGATGCCAGGATGTTGGCTCAACTTTACAAACACTTTGCAGGAGCCACCGAAGTGGAGGGGAATGGATTTATGAGGACTCTGACATGAACCTTGGGCCCTGCTCTGCGTGATGGCTTCCACATTATTCACTGGGATGGAGTAGGAAGAATTTGTTCTGTCGTTTTTGATTCTTGCGCCCTTTAGGATATGCTATAAGCAGTAGCCGTTGTACAGGTGGATGTTGAATGTTTATCTGGTCATTAGAGGGCAGATTTGACTGCATTTGAAACTAGTTTGAGAGAGGCATTAATCTTACTTCTTATGAACATCTAAGACTCTCTAAGGGAATCCTCTTTGAGAATTTTAGGTAGTAGAAGTAATTCCCACTTTGAGCCTCTCCACCAGTAGCATGTACAACTTTTTTCATTTGTTCGTTTTAAAGATTTTATTTATTTGTTTTTTTGTCAAGGAGACAGAGCACACAAGTAGGGGGAGCAGCAGGCAGAGGCAGAGGGAGAAGTAGGCTCCCCACTGAGCAGGGAGCCCGATGTGGGGCTCGATCCCAGGACCCTGGGATCATGACCTGAGCCGAAGACAGACGCTTAACCCACTGAGCCATCCAGGCCCCCTGCATATACAACTTGTAACCATATGAAGTTTGCCCCTCTGGGCTTCCATTTCTTCAAGGACAGTAGTAATAATTTCCACACCTTCTTCAAAGAGGTTTTGAGGATAAAATAGTGGGAGTGAAAGGTCAAAACTCATAGTGTCAAGATGAGCAATTAGTCTGGGCTTTAGTTTCAAAACTACCAGGAAAAGCCCTCTGAGGCTTTAATGTCACCATCTGTAAAACCAGGAGTTTGAACTTGATCCCTAATAGCTATACTATCCCAGGAATGTATATGGAATGTCCAAAGGATTCATCCACAGTCAGTCCTGAAAACATAGACAGCGCTCCTAGAACTGAGTCAATATGGAAGGAGACCCAGCTTCACAGGACAGATGTTCACAGAAGGAAGAGACTTCCCATCTTTTAGCTGCACTCAGCCATGAACAGCATTAATGCTCAGCATACAGACAGCACTGCCTAAAAAGTACAGTACATTTGGTAGCAGAACCCCTGGGTTCAATTCTTGACTCTGTCACTTTCTAGCTATGTAACTAGAAATGTTCTCTGGCCTCAGTTTCCATCTCTGTAAAAAAAAAAAATGCGTAACACATCTGCTGGGTTTTTATGAGTGGCAAATAAGGTCATGTGTCCAAAAATACTTGTATATTATAGGACCTCACACACAGTGGGCATTCACTAGTGTGACCACCGTTGCTATTATTGGACTAAAACAGAGAAGACAAGTTTCTATTCCAGTCACCCCAAGAATCCAGAGGCAATGGCCCAGAGCCAAGAAATGTTCCAGCAGGCAAAGACTGTGTGTTCTGTCCCCCTCTCCTTTCCTTCCCACTTCAATTAGGGTCCTTCCAGGAAGTCACAGGTGAATTGTAAGAGTTCAGTTTGACCTTTAATAATCCAAGAAAGTGCCTCTGCTTATCTTTTTAAAGGGGAACAACAGAATCCATTTTTTGACACCCAGCAGAATGGAAAGGTGTTCCTTTGTAATGGGCTGGTTTCATGCCTTAAACCCTTTCCTTATGAAAATAATTTACCCTGCTAATTACATCACATTAACCAACTACTCCCGGTCTAGATTAAAGGACTCCTTTTTCGAATCATACCATAAATTAAAAGCAGTCCTCCCAGATACATGATTTCGTGGATAAATGCTGCATTTGTGTTGTCAGAATTTATGTTGAGAGGAAATGGAGGAAATGTACCCTTAAAGAAATATTTTGCAGTAGTTGTTAACACCTTCCACTCCTGCTCCCTGCTTCTGGTACCACAATATAAATGTGCAAGCCGTTAGTGTGAGATGAACGTTCTGGAGCTTCGTGGGCCACCTGCCTGTGTAGCTGGCTTGTTATATAAATTCCCTTTGCATTTCACAGATTTAAATACTGCCAGGGTCCTGATTTATGGTGTCCGCATCACACACATAAAACTTTCCCTCGGATCTCCCTCTTTCTCACACACGGGAGGAAGTCAGTCGTGGCCGCGGGTAGAATGGGTTGTGGAGCTGGTTGTCACCAGCAAGGTATCAAGACCAGGCAAGAGCATCCAGAAGCCAGCTGGAATGTGGCTGTGTTTGGGAGCCTGGTTCTGAGAAGTCTCTCTCAACTCCTGCCATCAGCCACAAAAGACTTAAGAGAACGTAGGCGGAATGAAGGAGCAGAGACATAGAGGAGAAGAAATTCTGGGGGCTCTCACCTGCCCCTGGTAGGAAGGAAACACACAGCCCCTCCTTCCAGACGTGGATCTCATGGGACGCTGGGGAGCAAGCCAGCCAAAGGAGATTGATCTAAGTGACCTTGGAGAATACAGAACTGACTGTCAAGGTCCCACATCTGGTACCACGGCAAGCTGTGGCCCTCCGTGCACAGCTGGCTCTGGGGCTCCACGGACACTTAGGATTCCAAACCTCCCTCCTCTGGCCGCCTGCAGCAGCCAGGGTGCTTACCTGTCCCTAAGCATCATCTTTAATCTGGGCAGATAATCCAACACTTGAATTTTTTAAAAACAATTGATACAAGTAATGTTTCCATTCTGAAATGTAAGGGAACATCTCAGCAAAGGCTTGATTTTGAAGAGGTTTACATGTGCATGCACACATGCATAGAGTCTCTTTATGAGTCTTGTTGCTCTTCCTGGTCCTCCCTCTCGTTCACAGGTAAAGGTTCTCTCCCCACCCTTGGCTATGTTGAGAACTTACCCAGGTAGATAAGGCAAGGAGAGCACATTAATGGGGAAATGATTGCAACAGTAACACCTTACTGGGCCCAACTCCCTATCAGGGGCACTCGCAGGTGACACATCTCACAGACAGGGTCTCTGCTCTCATGGAATTTACATTATTTGGGGGAGAGCAGACTGTAAGAACCAGATACATGAATAAGTGAAATAATTTTTAAAAGTATAAAATCATAAGAAAACACAATAGGATCATGTAATTGGGACTGGTGACAAGGGCAAGAAGAAGGGCCTGGACTTGACACGTTCAAGGGGCAGAAAGGGGGTGAGTGTGGTGAGAACACAGTGAGTAGGGGAGAGAGAGTAGAAGAGAATAAAAGCCGAGAAAGAGAAGATTCTAGATGTACAGGGTCAAGGTGGGGACTCAAAGATGTGAGTCCTTGCCTACACCATTATGGTAAGGAAAAGGACGAGGCAGTTACCAAAGTCTTTCCTAAACATCTGTGTAAACTCAGTGAGCAATAATGTGGTTCTTAAAACTTTAGTGAGCGCTAAACAAATTGGGTGGGCTTATCTTCCAACAATAAGGATTCTGCCAAGAAGGATGACTGGCAAATATCTGTCAGATGAACTCTGGACTTTTTTCTGGGGTGATCTAGAATCTAACTGTCCCCAAAGTAGAGGGATGGACTCAGCCTCCCTGGGCACATTCCTGACCCAGAGGTGGAGGGCTGGGGTGGGAAATGATTCTATCATCATGACACTGGTCTGCAGCTGGAGGGAAGGGAGGGTGGTCTCTCAGGGCATAAGTCATGACCTTAGATGAATGATGTTCCAGTATTTTCCCAGGAAGGTCTGGCAACATCCCACTGATGCTTGTTTTCAAGTGTTCCTAATCTAAGCACTCAAGGTTCTTTGTGCTCCGTTGTCAATGACTGATAGGACAGAAATGAAGCCAGCTTTGGCCTACCCAGCTCTTGTCTGGGACTCTGTTAGAGCTCTGTAGTAAGGTCAGGTGGAGACCACAGGACAGGGGACCAAATGCTGCATAGGAGTGTCTCTCTATCTGCCTTCATATGTGTGGCTAACAGGATGTTCTGTGCAGTCAGGACTATAGGGTGGGTGGGAGGGAGCCGAGTGGCAGGTAAGTGGGCCTCTAAGTTATGGGTAAGGGGAGAATCACACAGAATGGATAGAAACCTAAGCCAAGTAGACCAGGGTTCCACTCCAGCATGTGTCACTGGCCAACATCCAATCACATGTACAGTGTATGGGAAGCATCAATTTGGAGCCTTTCTCTCCTTGGCCGCATGGACCAAACTGCTGAAAGAGCCCTACCAAGATACCACTGAAGCCACACACAGCATCCACCCCGTTGTAAAGGAGCATTCTCCTCCCTTGACCGAATTGAAAGTCCCTCTGAATCATCCAGGAAGGAAACAGTAATGGGAAAGTAAGAGTTGCCTCTGTTTATTGAATATTTATTCTAGACACTGTGCTAGTGAATTACCTCACTGAATTCTCACAGCATCCCAATGAGGGCGATTCTCTTTCTACCCCATTTGTGCATGAAGAAAGTGGGGTGTAGAGAGGTGACAAAGTTGCTCAAGGACATAGCTTAGGAAGTGACCATGCAGAACTTCAGCCCAGGTGTCTAGGACCCCACAGTCCCTGTGAGCACCACTACAGTCCCCTTTTAAGACAGATGAGCAGTTCGTCATAAGTAGGCAGGTAGATCATCCCAGCAGCACTCCAGAGCTGCCCAAATTTCTAGCCCAGGCCCCGTGGATCGGACCTGACTGGGATCAGTGCCTCACACAGTCTGGCGAGCACTGCTTTCATCCTGTCTTTGTAGGTTCTTCTCTGCCTGCAGCTGGGCTTCTGGTCAACCTCAGGCTGGAACTTCACCAAGGAGCAGGGGACAGAGCTGCTTCCTTTGGTGGAGCAGAGAGCAGGAGACACACAGAGTCCTGATCCAAGGTGCTTATGCTTCAGTGATACCCAAGGTGGCAGCGACATGAGGCCATACACAAAAGTAGAGAACACACACACCTGCGGAGCTGGGCAGGTCACCTAAGGGACAGAAGCCAGCCAAATACTGCCAGCTTTCACCTGTTGGGCCCCAGGGAAACATAGGGCTTTTGTGCTCAGGTCTCTTAATTGTGTTTTAAGTCAAGCTGGAAATTTGGATTTTTAAAGATGTAATCTCCCATCTTTAAAATATTAGCAGCCAATTTTAAAAATTGTTTTTAATGTTGTGCTGTGCATACTAAGTATGTCTGCGGACTGAAGGAAGCCCAGGGACTGCGCCTTTGAGATTTCTGCAGGATAGTAGGGTATAAGAGTGTAGGGCTTTGGGACAGACTGCACCAGGTTCAAATCCCTACCCTCCCACTTCCTAGCAGTACAACTTAGATAAATAACTTAATATCTCAGCAGGGATCCTAATGTCCCCTTGCAGGCTTGCTGTAAGTTAAACGGATAAATGAAACGCCTGGCTTTTGAAACACCAGGTCCAGTGGCTGTCAGGTAGTAAGTGCTTAAGGAACGTTGCTATTGTTATCCCTGTTGTCAAGTAGGTATGAAGGGGGAGCTGCCTGACTTTGCTCCTAGGAAGCAAGAGAAGTGCTTGTATTGTACCCTGTCCTTTAAAGAATCTCTGTGGTCCTCTAGTGCTGAAGAAATGTCAGCTTTCTCTTTGCCAGGAAGACTCTGGCAGCAAGTTCTTCTGTACTGAGAAGCAAAGGATGCCATGAGCTTGTGATCGGTCAGGACAAAGGCAAGTGTTCCTGGAGCTTGTGCTTTAAAATGAACTCCCCCTCTTATTCGGAATTTCTCACCAGTGCTCACAGCAAACTCCCCAGCACCTGTGCTCCTCACTGGGCATTGCAGCATCCTGTGTTTGGTCCGTGCAAAGGGACGTGAGAGGGCATCTTCCTGGCATGGAATGTTCTGGATGTTCTTCCTTGCCACCCTCTGGAGCAGCAGAGAGTCCTCTCCCCAGAGGGGATGCATTTCCTAAATCTGAGGACACCCTCCTCTTTCCTCGGGCTCAGCCTGCTGTCTGAATCTCATAAAAGGAGTGAGAGACAGGGGAGGGCTCGCTCACCCGAGTCAGACGTAGGGCGTCACCAGAGTAGGAAACAGAATCATAAATTGTTGCAATCCACGGAAAGTCAAGCTGCTCCACAGCCTGACCCAGCACAGCAAAGCGTTTGGACGGAACCACAGACCAGCATTCAAAAAGAATGCCCCAAGATCTCATTCTTAAAAAATGTTTTTTTTTTTTCAAATAGTACAACACAGAATTACATTCATACCACACAACAAAATTTCTGGAAATTCTCTCCATATCTCACATTGCAGCAGCTGCTGCCTGCTCCCCAGTTTCCCCCAAGTGTTCTTGCCAATGTAGCCGGAGCTGTTCTGGTCTCCTTGACCTGCCCTCTGACCTTTCTTTTTTTTTTTTTTTTTTTTTTTTTAATTTTTTTATTTTAATAAACATATAATGTATTTTTATCCCCAGGGGTACAGGTCTGTGAATCGTCTGGTTTACACATTTCACAGCACTCATCATAGCACATACCCTCCCCAATGTCCATTTCCCCACCACCCTCTCCCATCCCCCTTCCCCCCCGCAACCCTCAGTCTGTTTCTTGAGATTGAGTCTTTTATGGTTTGTCTCCCTCCCAATCCCATCTTTTCATTTTTTCTTTTCCTACCTCCTCCCAAACCCCCCCACCTTGCATCTCCACTTCCTCATATCAAAGAGATCATATGATAGTTATATTTCTCCGATTGACTTATTTCGCTAAGCATGATACCCTCTAGTTCCATCCACGTCGTCGCAAATGGCAAGATTTCATGTCTTTTGATGGCTGCATAGTATTCCATTGTGTATATATACCACATCTTCTTTATCCATTCATCTGTTGATGGACATCTAGGCGCTTTCCACAGTTTGGCTATTGTGGACATTGCTGCTATAAACATTCGGGTGCACGTGCCCCTTCGGAGCACCACGTTTGTATCTTTAGGATATATACCCAGGAGTGCAATTGCTGGGTCGTAGGGTAGCTCTATTTTCAGTTTTTTGAGGAACCTCCACACTGTTTTCCAGAGTGGTTGCACCAGCTTGCATTCCCACCAACAGTGTAGGAGGGTTCCCCTCTCTCCGCATCCTCGCCAGCATCTGTCATTTCTTGACTTGTTAATTTTAGCCATTCTGACTGGTGTGAGGTGGTATCTCATTGTGGTTTTGATTTGTATTTCCCTGATGCCGAGTGATGTGGAGCATTTTTTCATGTGTCTGTTGGCCATCTGGATGTCTTCCTTGCAGAAATGTCTGTTCATGTCCTCTGCCCATTTCTTGACTGGATTATTTGTTCTTTGGGTATTGAGTTTGATAAGCTCTTTATAGATTTTGGATACGAGCCCTTTATCTGATATGTCGTTTGCAAATATCTTCTCCCATTCTGTCAGTTGTCTTTTGGTTTTGTTAACTGTTTCCTTTGCTGTGCAAAAGCTTTTGATCTTGATGAAATCCCAATAGTTCATTTTTGCCCTTGCTTCTGTTGCCTTTGGCGATGTTCCTAGGAAGAAGTTACTGCGGTGGAGGTCAAAGAGGTTGCTGCCTGCATTCTCCTCAAGGATTTTGATAGATTCCTTTCGCACATTGAGGTCCTTCATCCACTTTGAGTCTATTTTCGTGTGTGGTGTAAGGAAATAATCCAATTTCATTTTTCTGCATGTGGCTGTCCAATTTTCCCAGCACCATTTGTTGAAGAGGCTGTCTTTTTTCCATTGGATATTCTTTCCTGCTTTGTCGAAGATTAGTTGACCATAGAGTTGAGGGTCTATTTCTGGGCTCTCTATTCTGTTCCATTGGTCTATATGTCTGTTTTTGTGCCAGTACCATATTGTCTTGATGATGACAGCTTTGTAATAGAGCTTGAAGTCTGGAATTGTGATACCACCGACTTTGGCTTTCTTTTTCAATATTCCTTTGGCTATTCGAGGTCTTTTCTGGTTCCATATAAATTTTAGGATTATTTGTTCTATTTCTTTAAAAAAAATGGATGGGATTTTGATAGGGATTGCATTAAATGTGTAGATTGCTTTAGGTAAAATAGACATTTTCACAATATTTGTTCTTCCAATCCATGAGCATGGAATATTTTTCCATTTCTTTGTGTCTTCCTCAATTTCTTTCATGAGTACTTTATAGTTTTCTGAGTATAGATTCTTTGCCTCTTTGGTTAGATTTATTCCTAGGTATCTTATGGTTTTGGGTACGATTGTAAATGGGACTGACTCCTCAATTTCTCTTTCTTCTGTCTTGTTGTTAGTGTAAAGAAATGCGACTGATTTCTGTGCATTGACTTTATATCCTGACACTTTACTGAATTCCTGTATAAGTTCTAGCAGTTTTGGAGTGGAGCCTTTTGGGTTTTCCACATATAGTATCATATCATCTGCAAAGAGTGATAGTTTGACTTCTTCTTTGCCGATTTGGATGCCTTTAATTTCTTTTTGTTGTCTGATTGCTGAGGCTAGGACTTCTAGTACTATGTTGAACAGCAGTGGTGATAACAGACATCCCTGCCGTGTTCCTGACCTTAGCGGAAAAGCTTTCAGTTTTTCTCCATTGAGAATGATATTTGCGGTGGGTTTTTCATAGATGGCTTTGATAATATTGAGGTATGTGCCTTCTATCCCTACACTTTGAAGAGTTTTAATCAGGAAGGGATGCTGCACTTTGTCAAATGCTTTTTCAGCATCTATTGAGAGTATCATATGGTTCTTACTCTTTCTTTTATTAATGTATTGTATCACATTGATGGATTTGCGGATGTTGAACCAACCTTGCAGCCCTGGAATAAATTCCACTTGGTCGTGGTGAATAATCCTTTTAATGTACTGTTGGATCCTATTGGCCAGTATTTTGGTGAGAATTTTCGCATCTGTGTTCATCAAGGATATTGGTCTGTAATTCTCTTTTTTGGTGGGATCCTTGTCTGGTTTTGGGATCAAGGTGATGCTGGCCTCATAGAATGAGTTTGGAAGTTTTCCTTCCATTTCTATTTTTTGGAACAGTTTCAGGAGAATAGGAATTAATTCTTCTTTAAATGTTTGGTAGAATTCCCCTGGGAAGCCGTCTGGTCCTGGACTTTTGTTTGTTTGGAGATTTTTGATGACTGTTTCAATCTCCTTACTGGTTATGGGTCTGTTCAGGTTATCTATTTCTTCCTGGTTCAGTTGTGGTAGTTTATACATCTCTAGAAATGTATCCATTTCTTCCAGGTTGTCAAATTTGTTGCCATAGAGTTGCTCGTAGTATGTTCTTATAATTGTTTGTATTTCTTTGGTGTTGGTTGTGATCTCTCCTCTTTCATTCATGATTTTATTTATTTGTGTCCTTTCTCTTTTCTTTTTGATAAGTCTGGCCAGGGGCTTATCAATCTTATTAATTCTTTCAAAGAACCAGCTCCTAGTTTTGTTGATTTGTTCTATTGTTTTTTTAGTTTCTATTTCATTGATTTCTGCTCTGATCTTTATGATTTCTCTTCTCCTGCTGGGTTTAGGCTTTCTTTGTTGTTCTCTCTCCAGCTCCTTTAGGTGTAAGGTTAGGTTGTGTATTTGAGACCTTTCTTGTTTCTTGAGAAAGGCTTGCACTGCTATATATTTTCCTCTCAGGACTGCCTTTGTTGTGTCCCACAGATTTTGAACTGTTGTGTTTTCATTATCATTTGTTTCCATGAATTTTTTCAATTCTTCTTTAATTTCCTGGTTGACCCATTCATTTTTTAGAAGGATGCTGTTTAGTCTCCATGTATTTGCGTTCTTTCCAAATTTCCTCTTGTGATTGAGTTCGAGCTTCAGAGCATTGTGGTCTGAAAATATGCAGGGAATGATCTCGATCTTTTGGTACCGATTGAGACCTGATTTATGACCCAGGATGTGGTCTATTCTGGAGAATGTTCCATGTGCACTAGAGAAGAATGTATATTCTGTTGCTTTGGGATGGAATGTTCTGAATAGATCTGTGATGTCCATCTGGTCCAGTGTGTCATTTAAGGCCTTTATTTCCTTGTTGATCTTTTGCTTAGATGATCTGTCCATTTCAGTGAGGGGAGTGTTAAAGTCCCCTGCTATTATTGTATTACTGTCGATGTATTTCTTTGATTTTGTTATTAATTGGTTTATATAGTTGGCTCCTCCCATGTTAGGGGCATAGATATTTAAGATTGTTAGATCTTCTTGTTGGACAGACCCTTTGAGTATGATATAGTGTCCTTCCTCATCTCTTATTATAGTCTTTGGCTTAAAATCTAATTGATCTGATATAAGGATTGCCACCCCAGCTTTCTTCTGATGTCCATTAGCATGGTACATTGTTTTCCACCCCCTCACTTTAAATCTGGAGGTGTCTTCGGGTCTAAAATGAGTTTCTTGTAGGCAGCATATGGATGGGTTTTGTTTTTTTATCCATTCTGATACCCTGTGTCTTTTGATTGGGGCATTTAGCCCATTAACATTCAGGGTAACTATTGAGAGATATGAATTGAGTGCCATTGTATTGCCTGTAAGATGATTGTTACTGTATATTGTTTCTGTTTCTTTCTGATCTACTACTTTTAGGGTCTCTCTTTGCTTAGAGGACCCCTTTCAATATTTCCTGTAGAGCTGGTTTGGTGTTTGCAAATTCTTTCAGCTTTTGTTTGTCCTGGAAGCTCTTTATCTCTCCTTCTATTTTCAATGATAGCCTAGCCGGATATAGTATTCTTGGCTGCATGTTTTTCTCGTTTAGTGCTCTGAATATATCATGCCAGTTCTTTCTGGCCTGCCAGGTCTCTGTGGATAGGTCCGCTGCCAATCTAATGTTTTTACCCTTGTATGTTACAGACTTCTTTTCCCTGGCTGCTTTCAGGATTTTCTCTTTGTCGCTAAGACTTGTAAATTTTACTATCAGGTGACGAGGTGTGGACCTATTTTTATTGATTTTGAGGGGCGTTCTTAGCATCTCCTGGATTTTGATGTTTGTTCCCTTTGCCATATTAGGGAAATTCTCTCCAATAATTGTCTCCAATATACCTTCTGCTCCCCTCTCTCTTTCTTCTTCTTCTGGAATCCCAATTATTCTAATGTTGTGTCGTCTTATGGTGTCACTTATCTCTCGAATCCTCTCCTCGTGTTCCAGTAGTTGTTTGTCTCTCTTTTGCTCAGCTTCTTTATTCTCTGTCATTTGGTCTTCTATGTCACTAATTCTTTCTTCTGCCTCATTTATCCTGGCAGTGAGAGCTTCCATTTTTGATTGCACCTCATGAATAGCTTTTTTGATTTCAACTTGGTTAGATTTTAGTTCTTTTATTTCTCCAGAAAGGGCTTTTATCTCTCCGGAGAGGGTTTCTCTAATATCTTCTATGCCTTTTTCGAGCCCGGCTAGAACCTTGAGAATTGTCATTCTGAACTCTAGATCTGTCATGCTACCTATGTCTGTATTGATTAGGTCTCCAGCCTTCGGTACGGCCTCTTGTTCTTTTTTTTGAGGTGAGTTTTTCCGCCTTGTCATTTTGTCCAGGTAGGATTTGCTTTCTCCTGCTGTGGAATTCCGCTGTTCTTGGTGACTGAAGTTGGTTTTGGATGGTTTCTTGTTGATCTTCTGGGGGAGGGGCCTGTTGTAGTGATTCTCAAGTGTCTTTGCCGCAGGCGGAATTGCACCGCCCTTGCCAGGGGCCAGGCTAAGTAATCCGCTCGGGTTCGCTTTCGGGAGCTTTTGTTCCCTGAGCGCTTTCCGTAGAGTTCCGGAGGACGGGAATGAAGATGGCGGCCTCCCAATCTCTCGGCCCGGAGGAGCCGAGAGCTTGGGGTTCCGCTCCTCAGTGCACTCTCAGAGCAAAGCGCCCAATAGCCCCGCCTCCCTGGCTTGCGGTCGCGCCTCGAGGAAAGCAGTCAATTGTTGGAGCTGGAGAAAAGCGCCAGGTCGCTTTTGTCTCCGTGGCCTCCGGCCGCGCTCCGAGCCCACCCAGCCTGCGACCGGCACAAGGTAACCCCGGGCTTAGGGCTCACTCCTCGGCTTTGTCGCTATAGCCGGCTTCCCCGCTCTAATACCTGCGAGCTCTGCGGCACTCAGACATCCCCAGTCCTTCTGTGACCCTGCGGGTCCTGGGATTATGCTGACCCCGCCTGGGTTTCCCCCCAGTTTAGCCTCTGGAGCGGTGTCTCCCAGTGGAGCCGACTTTTAAAAGTCCCGATTTTGTGCTCCGTCGCTCCGCCGCTTGCCGGGTGCCGGCCCCTCCCCCCGGGGTCTATCTTCCCGTAGCTTTGGATTCACTTCTCCGCAGGTCCTACCTTTCAGAAAGTGATCGATTTTCTGTTTCTGGGATTGTTGCTCTTCTTCTCTTCGATTTCCCGTTGGATTTATAGGTGTTCACAATGGTTAGATAAGCTATCTAGCTGATCTCCTGCTACCCGATGTCGTCTCAGCCTGCTACTTCTCCGCCATCTTGACTCCTCCCCCCGCCCTCTGACCTTTCAGTTCTAGTATCTTCCTAACTCTGCCTTCCCATGTGACTCAGGCTCACCTTCTCCTGGTCTGCACCCCTGGCCAGAACGCCAAGCAGCACAGTAAGAGCAAGCAGGCAACAGAGTCTGCATGGGGATGCTGCTGGTTAGGAAGGCTGTGAGTGCATGTGCGCTCACATGCTGCCCATCATCACATTCGTAGAGCGGATGTTACCGGCTCAGGGAGAAGCCATTCCAGAGAACGCTCTCTTGACAGGCAGAATGTTTGAGAAGCAGTGTGAGGAGACTTTTCATGGACGAACAGGGCAATCCCTACATCTGCGATGATACTCATCTCATTTGACATTGAAGGAAATTCTACTCTTTGTACCTCATGGAACGGGGCTGATCTTTTGATTCACTACACAGGGGGGCAAGGAACCAGGTAACCTATGTTCTGTTGCCAATCTTATCTTGATCTCAAGGGGAGGGGGAGATCCCCAACCTTTCCAATGAAAAAAGAAGCCATCTTTTTGCTTATGTGGTTTCTTATGGGGGACACCTGGGTGGCTTAGTCCATTGAGCTTCTGACTCTTGGTTTCGGCTCAGTCATGATCTCAGGGTCCTGATATGGAGTCCCACTTGGGTCCACACTCAGCGGGGAGTCTGCTGCTCCCTCTCTCTCTCCCTCTGGCCCGTCCCATTCCCCACCTTCCCCACTCGGACTCTCTCTCTCACTCTCTCTAGAATAAATAAATAAACCTTAAAAAGAATATGTAGTTTGTTGTGGGCACAGAGGGGAAACTTTCATACTTCTGATGGCAGGGGTGGACATAAGATCCTTAGATCCCTGTGCTGCCCCGTCCTGGTCATCTGGTGTCCATTGCTGGCGTCCATGGCTGATGAAACTTGCTGTCTCTTCTCTTCATCCAGTGGGGAGTCCTGATGACCCACCCCACCCACCCTCTGAGCCTGGACCCCACCTACCTTCCACAGTTTCTCTGTGGCTCAGACATGTTTTCTTCCCGGCCCCCTGGTGTATTCTTCCCTCTGCTTCCACTAAACAATCCTTTCATTCCCCACATGTTAACCTCATGATGGGCCCCTGGCTCACTCAGCCACCATCCACATCCATGGGGACCCTTCACTTTTCCACTCTCAAAACTCTACTTTTGGGATTCTCTGGCTAAGCTGACCATATCACCATTTCTAGGCTTCCCTAGCTGCCCAAGCTCGTGCCAGGGCACTTGGCAATGCAGGGAAGAAAGAGTAGGGCCCCGCTGTGCTGAGCTTCTTCCCAGTCTAGCTCGGGTAACTCTCCTTGACCTGTCCTCCAGACCTCAGCTCAGGGTTATCTTTGCCAAGTACCCCCAAGGCTTGGCACCTCTAAATTTCTCCCATATTGTCCAAAGAGCATTCTTTTCTTTTCCTGATGGAAGGAAACTCACCACTATGCCATATCCTCCTCTCACCTTTCCTGGGTTATAGGTCATAGCTGCTCTTTTCTTTCCTGGAACATTAAACCTCTACGTGGACTTAACGGCAGATAGGATAGAGAGAAAGGATCTTGTTTACCAGAAAAGGGGAAATATATATATATTTTTAAATATTAGCACCATTTCACTTATAGCATGCTTACTTTTGTCATAAGACAGATATGGTAGATAACATTTTCCTATTTTCCAGTTGAGAAAACTGAGCCTCAGAGAGGTTAAGAAAACTGTCAGGGTCACACAGCTTGTTGGTGGCACAGCTAGGAAGAGCATGTGGCTGTTTTGACCCTGGAGTTGAGCGCTCTGTCGGTGGCACTGTGCCGCTTCCCCTGCTAGGACTCCCTTCTCCTCCAAGAGGCTGTGAAGTCAGCCATGGGGCACCATCAGCTCCACCAATCTGCTCCCCTGTCCCTTAAAGTGATTATAAAGTGGAAACCATGAAATCAGCAGCTGCAAGAACGGCAGGCATTCTGCCTTAAATAGGCACAAATCCTGGAAGCCAGCAGTTAATGCTGAAGTCACTGTGAGCTTCATTTAATCTTTTTTTTTTTTTTAAGAGATTGCCAGCTATGAATGTCTGGGAGGTGGCCAACGATCTGCTGTAAGCACTTAATAATTTGTAAGTCAAACCCCTCTATTGATGGCAATGTGATGTCGAAATCACTCAGCTTAACAACGCACATTGAAAAGACAAATCAATTATCCCTGGGTCTCTCCAAAGGTGGCTTGGGAAGGCAGCGCATGGATATGTAAGTATGTATAAACATATATATTTAATGGAGTGTGGAAGGAATAAAAACTGGCATAATAATTGAGGAATCTTTCGGACTCCCCCTCTCCTGGCTGGGAAACCTGCCCAGCCATGAATCCACAAGGCCCCTGGATCAAGTAGGAGCCGTCTCCTTACCCACTGGGCTTAGGAAGAAGGGAGGCTCCCACTGCCCACAGCAAAGGTTCCAGAGCCTACTCAGGCCCCATTCTGTGCAATACTCTTATGCAAGAAAAGATGGGACAACCCCACTCCATTGCCTTCACCAAGCCCCCGTCAGCTCCCACCTGGAATTGTATGGAAGCTGTCTAACCAGCCTCCATGACTCTACTCTGCCCTGTACAATCCATTTCTATAGAGAAGTCAGAACAGTCTTTTGAGAACTAAGGTCAGATCATGTCTTGCCCGAGCTCACTTCCACTGATGGCCCATTGTATTTAGAATAAAATCTTTTTTTTTTTTTTTTTTAAATTGTGGCTGATAATGCCCTACATATTTTGACCACTACCTACTTCTCTGACTTTTTCTCACACTTACACCCAGCATGCATCTTCTGGCCTTCTTTTTTTTTTTTTTTTTAAAGATTTTATTTATGTATTTGAGAGAGAGACAGTGAGAGAGAGCATGAGAGGCAAGAAGGTCAGAAGGAGAAGCAGACTCCCGTGGAGCTGGGAGCCTGATGTGGGACTCCATCCCAGGACTCCGGGATCGTGACCTGAGCAGTTACCCAACCAACTGAGCCACCCAGGCACCGTCTTCTGGCCTTCCTGATCTTACTTGAACAAGTCAGGATGTCCTTTGGGCCTTTGTTCAACTTCTGCCTGAATGACTAGCTTTCAACTTAGCACATTATTCAAGTCTAATTTAAAAGGTTACTTCCTCTTTTTTTTTTAAGATTTTATTTATTTATTTGAGAGAGAGAAAGAGACACAGAAGTGAGAGAGCATGAGAGGGGAGATCAGAGGGAGAAGCAGACTCCCCATGGAGCTGGGAGCCCGATGTGGGACTCGATCCCAGGACTCCAGGATCATGACTTGAGCCGAAGGCAGTCTCTTAACCAACTGAGCCACCCAGGTGCCCTAAAATATGACTTCCTTTTTGAGGCAGAAACAGGTTATACTCTTATTCCTTTTAGCACATATTTTTATCTGAAACTTACTTATTTTGAGTCAATTATTCATCTGCCTGCAATGGAAGATTCCCGAAAGCGAGGAATTTTTCTTTCCAGTACTTAGAGGGCTATTTGGCTTATGATTGGAATCCCTGGGAATCTGGATTGACTAAACTAATTCCTTCCTCTCCCTACCTGAAGAAATAACATATTAAAATTTACCAGAGATTCAGTTACTCATTTTTTTTCAAATTTATTTCCACAACGAATATTCACCAACTCCCTACTGTTTGCCACCTTGTACTCCAGGCATTGGGGCCACAGAGTAGTCCATGACCTCGAAGAAATCAAGATCTAGTAAACACCATGAAACTTCTTCAACATGGTAACAAATATAACAAAGGTGTACATGATCTACTTAGAAAATGGACCTCTAGGTCAGGGCTTTTCAAGGAAAGGATTTCAAAAGGAGATAAATCTTGGGGCACCTGGGTGGCTCAGTGGGTTAAAGCCTCTGTCTTCGGCTCAGGTTATGATCCCAGGGTCCTGGGATCGAGCCCCACATTGGGCTCTCTGTTCAGCGGAGAGCCTGCTTCCCCCTCTCTCGCTGCCTGCCTCTCTGCTTACTTGTGACCTCTATCAAATAAATAAATAAACAATCTTTAAAAAAAAAAAAGGAGATAAATCCTGAGCAGTAACTTGGAGGATGTACGGGAATTAGGCAAGCAAGGAGTTGAAGTATTCTGAACAGCACAAGCAAGTATCAGAAGCCCCTCCATCTGGCTAGAGTAAATGATTCTCATGAAGGAGAAGCAGGAACTAAAGAGGCAGATAGGGCCAGATAAAGAAGGACCTTTGTAACATTAAGGAGTTAGGACTTCATCTTGAAACAACTATAAACTGTTAAGATAATCACTTTGGTCCCAGTGGAGAGGATGTGTCTGTCAGAGGAAGAAAATATTAGTCTTAAGAGACCCTGTGGGCCTGGGTTAGGAGAGTGTGATAGTTTCCTAAGCCTGCTATAACAAATTACCACAAAAAAGAGAAATTTATTGTCTCACAGTTCTAGAGGACGAAGGTCCAAAGTCAAGGTATGGGTAGGTCGTGTTCCATCTGAAGTCTCTAGGAGAGGATCCTTCCTTGCCTCTCCCAACTTCTCGTGGCCCCAGGTGTGCTTTTGGCTGGTGTCTGCATCGGTCCTATCTGTGCCTCTGTCCTCACATGGCTGTCTTCTCCTTGGTTGTCCTTGTCTCAGTATGGTGTTTCCCCCCTCTTACTCCAGCACTGCTCATGTTGGACTAAGGTCTTCACTAATGACCTCATCTTGATGATATCTACAAAGACCCCATTTTGAAACAAGGGCACATTCACAGGCACTTGGGTGTCTTAGTGTTTTCAGGCTGCCCTAACAAAATACTACAAACTGGGTGGTGTTTGAACAACAGAAATTTATTTCTAACAGTTCTAAAGGCTGGGAAATCCAAGATCAAAGCATTGGCAGATTCAGTGTCTGGTGAGAACCCTCCTCCAGATTTTAGGCTGCTGACTTTTCATTGTATCCTCACATGGTGGAAAGAGGGTTAGGGAGGTCCATGGGGCCTCTTTTATGAGAGCACTAATCCCATTCATGTGGGCTTCACCCTCATGGCCTAAGCACCTCCCAGAGCCCCCCACCCCCGATAGCATCACATTGGGCATTAGGTTTCAACATATGACTTTCGCAGGGGAGCACAAATATTTGATTCTTAGCATAGGAGTTTAGATTTCAATACATCTTTTGGGGGGGACATAATTTAACCCATAACAGGGAGTAAAGGGAAAGAAGGGGGAAATTCCAGAGTTGAATAGAAATGGATTCAATAAGTCTTAGAAGCTAAGCAGATGTGAAAGTCTGAAGGAAAGGTGGTGACCTAGAAAGATTCCCACATTTTTGGTTTATGTGATCAAGTAGAGGGTAGAGACATTCGCTAAAATACAGACTATCATATAGGATGTAGAACACAAGATCCCTGTTTCTCTTCTTCAGATGCTTAGCCCATCAGCCAAAGTAATCTTAGTAGCCTAAAGAACTTCCTTAGAGAGGAAGAAATGGCCAAAAAAAAAAAAAAAGTAACCACACGAGTAAAGAGGGAATATTACCTCCCTCAAAATTCAGACCAGAAGCCAAAATGGAAATCAAATCACTGAATTCAGTTGATTTCTTAAAAACGAGAGCCACAGACCCAACCTGAGTTTTCCTTGTGGAGGAAAAAGAAGAAGCCTGTTTTCCCAGCCTAATCTATTGACCCTTCATTCATTCTGGAGCCAAGCTGAAATCAATAGTGTCTTGTTTGGTCAGAAAACCTTAGGAAAGGGAGGCCACAGCGTAGGCCAGAGCTTACTTGAGCAGAGTGTTCACAAGCGCAGGAAACCGCCGACTACACAGGTAAAGCACCCTCCGCGGAGGCCCCAGCCGCCCAGGGTCTGGTTCTGACATGGTTCATCCGGTGCCTGTGGCCGAGCCTCTTTGATGTCCAGACCAAACACGACCCACTCTCCCATGGGCATCGGCGCCTTTCCGCACGCATACCTGGAGGCGGTGGCTCTGGGCGACGTCCACCCGCCCCTGCTTTGAAACAGAGTGGGGCGGAGGTAGGTGGGCCACTCCTGGGAAAAGGCTGGCTGGATTCGCAGGCACCAGGAAGAGGCGATGATGCGGCGTTTCAGCACTGGGCTGAGAGGAAGCTTGGATAGTGTGGAATGAAGTCTACCTTCCTTCCACTCAGAGCCCAGGTCCACCTCCGAAGACCCCAGCGATGTGCTGGCCTATTGGGACCGAGACGTTGCCAGGTCAAGGCCAAAGAGGCTATGACCTACCACATTTTACAGATTGCTGACAGACGGGCTTACTGGCCTTCACACTCTGGATTCTTCTGGACATTTTCCCTCCCTCTTGTTCTCCTGACAGTCGGAAAGCCTTGTGTGGCTTAGCTGCCCTTGACAAGCTTTCTGTTGCCTGAGGCCGGGAAACCACCTCTGCTCTTAATCTGACCCAGCTAATTGGCCCTGAAGAAGTAAATTATGTAGAAAGAGGAGCTGTCTGTGACTCTTGCCACATATATCACCTAAGTATAAGAGACACAAAGAGTGACCACAGCCTTCTTATAAATCTATCATGGCCTCTTGACCTCCGAGCAATAACAAATAGAATTCTTGCAGGCTGTCCTGAAGATATGAAGACGTTTTGTGAGAACATCTGGCATTCATTGAGTCAGGAAAAGGAAGAAAAAAAAAAAAATCACAAGCCCTGGGACAGAATTTCATTTTCTTTTCATGTTGCCATGTGGGTGAAGGAGCCCTCTCTGTCTTTAAGCAAATGTGTGTGTGGGGAAAGAGGGGGGAGGTTGGTGGTGGTATGTGAGCTCCCTTTCAAGTTTTAAAAGGGGCATAAAAATGCACATGCATTTCTGTGAAGAAGTTCTCTGGCAGGGGGAGCATCTTTTTGAAGGGGATGTCCGGTTATTGTAACTTGCTGTCAGTATGTCTTCTTTCCTTCTGCTCCTGTGAAGTTTTCTCTGTGCTGCCCTCTGGGAGGACCTGGGTCACAGATGATGGAATCTATAGGTTGCTCAGGGGACACCAGAGTGTGCAAGCATGTTATGGTCAAGAGCCCAGAGGACTCGTGTACACCCTCATTCATTCTCTCTCCCTCCTCTCCCTCCCTCTCTCTCTCTCTCCATCTCTCTCTCCATTTCTGTAGATTTTGTCTCATCAGCTCAAAACCAACAAATTCAGATTCCCCTTGGAATGCAATGGAAGTTTACTTCTGAAGCCTGGATTTGCCTCTTTCCCACAGGATAAGCATATGCTCTCCTTCCCCCACACAAAAGTTGGCCTCTCTTTGATCAGTGAGTTTAAATCAGAATAGGTCTTAGGTAGCCAAGGTGGCTTAAAATGTTAGCAAACAGTGGGATCCCTTTTAATTTTTAAAGGGAACTCTAATTCTACCCTTTATGACTTGCTTAATTATCCTGGGCCCCTGAACAGCTGTCTATTGATTCCAATTAACATGATTGACATCTCCTCTGGAAGGTAAAAGCTAATCAACTACAGGGTCCCCCACTGAGAATTCATTTCCTTCTTGGAGTCACTCCTGGGCAGGAGGAAACTTAAATAGAGAATTGAGAATCGGCACCCACAGCTCTGATTTACTCTTTTATATACAGTCCCACAGTGTCTTGTGCAGGGAAAAAAAAAAAAAGCCTAGCAATTTTTTAAAAAATGGCAATTTATTTTTGAATCAAACTAGTGTTAATTCTGTTGGCTTTCCTTTTCCTTCTTTTCTATTTTTTATGAATCTAAATTGATCCCTTGAATGTTTGATTTCCTTTTCCTTTCCAGTTCTGAAGGACCCACAAAAATTTACTCCTGATTACTTCTGACAAGTTCAGAAGTTGACATGAACTTTCCAGTACAGCCAAATTTCAGCTTTCCATCTTTGGGATGCAGATCTTGATGGTTTTCTTGATATTTTCAGATTAAAAACAAAAAAGCAAATAAGAGGGAGGTTATGTCTGGTAACAAATCAGGCTCTATAAAGACAGCAGAGGGCTGGAATGATGCTGAACCTGACTATGCAATATAAAACAAAGAGAGCCAACAAATTCATTCAACTTATATTTCTGCCTATTATGTGCCAGGAACATGGAAACTTCTAGAAGGGTGGATGTGATTTGGCCTTGATACCTATGGCATCCCCCTTTCCTCCATGTGTATTCCTTTGGGCCAGAAAGGAAATCTAAGTGTTACAGTTGGCAGCAAGCTCAATATGAACAGTGTTCTGTGGTTGCCAAAAAAAAAAAAAAAAAAAAAGGACTAATATAGTCTTCAGAGTATCCAGTTCAAAGGGGGCAAGTGGTTAGGCAAATCGTCACACTGATTGGCATTTTATTTGACTATAAATTTCATTAGAGCAGACGCAGTGTTGGTCTGGCTGATCACCACATTCCAATAACCTAGCACAGTCCTTGGCATGTCACAGATACTGAATGGCGATTTGTTGAATGAATGAATTCTCTGGGCACAGACCCAGTAATTTCAAAGAAATGTGGGCCAAATTTGTGCTTAGAAAACTGGGCGGAGAGAATGATTATTGGATGATGGGACAGACAGACAGACCGATGGGCGGACTGGATAAGGTGAGTTTAGAAGAAATGAGATGAAGTTTTATTTTGGACAAACAACATAGGATAACTAATAAAGCTCAGTGTTCATACTCAAACAAGAGTTTGCAGGCTGAGTGTTTGTACATCAGGAGATGTAGCACTGCGTCCCTAACTGCTTTTTGAGTGACCTCCTTTAGTTGGGTTGAGCGATAAGTGAGAAGAATGGCAGAAGGGCCCTTGACAGCAAGCAGTATGGTCCGGCAAATCCTGGACCAGCTGGCCTGTTCATTTCACTCTGCTGACCAGAGAAAGTGCTCTCCTGACACATCTCTTCTTTTCTCTCTCGTTCTGGAGCCATGCCATTTACGCAAAGGACAAATGAGGAGGAAGGGAGACAGCCAAGAAGGAATAAATGGTTCAGCTCTGCTGGGAGACCAGGGTCCCAGTCTGGTTTTGCAAGGCTGCTCCCTCCCTGGGGCAGATCCAACAATTGTGGCAGCATTTCTTGACCAAAATGGAACCAACAACCAATAAAAACAGCACCACAAACCCACCCGGGAAGCTACAAGACACTTCTGTTTTGTTTCTCTTTCACCAGCTTCCGAATGTAGGTTTGTGTCTAGCAGATTAAAGCGTGTTGGCTATCATTTGTCAGCCCCAAATGCCGGTTTCTGTGTCTTAATGTCACTTCCCCTTACCACTACAAGAAATTTTCAGACAATTAGAAACTTCCTGCCTTCCTGCAGGAAGGCCAGAGCCCTCAACCGGACTTCCTGGAGGGAAGCGAGTATTTCTGATGCTTCCCTTTAAAGCAGTTTTTATCGTTTTGCTTCTTATAATTTTGATTTCATGCTTTTCTGTATATCGGAGGAGCCAATATATTTTTTCCCAACTCCAGATATTTGCCTGTTCCCTGAGAAAGTTCCCGTGCCTTGGGGGCTGACAAACGCGTGGCATGGCCTCACCCACTGTAGCAGCCCCAGAGGCCCCTGGCAGGCTGTTGGCTTTATAAGACACCTGCCTGATTGTCCTCTCTGTTCAAGCTGGGTTTGTAGTCATCCACCAAAGAAGGTCCAGGGCAATGCTGGTCACGGTGTTGCTCGACTCCTAAGGCCCCAAGCTCTGGCCTGTTCTTTGCTCAGTCTAATCTGAAGCTCGACATTCCAAGAGCAGTATCTTAACTAAGTGGGGGATTTTTTCTGAGCAACTGAACCAGTGGAGGAAGGGAGCTGAGTTCCCCTCTCCAGATTGTGGTTCCTTCCAGAGGAATCCCATGCCACCTGCAGAGATGAGACAAAGTCAGTCACTATAACAACTTAATGGGGCTACTATTATCTGAAGCAAAAATTCTGTGGCATTTAACGTGCATTACTGTTACTCAGATCTGAAACCCGGAACTTGGATCGGAACTTGCTTTTTATACTCAAAGCTCAAAAGTACAAATAATTCTGAGTCCTTGGCAGCAACACTGGAGGAAATCTGTAGGCAAACTAAATATCTTGCTTCAGATGTCCATATCGGTGGTGATGCTTGAATTCCAATAAGTCTCGTTAGGAAAGCACTCTCCTTACTCTTGCCCCACCTCATCTGTCACTCCAGCTCGACGACCAGCTTCACCAGGACAGAGAGTGTCTTACAGTTTGAGGAGCTGTATTCGGTAAAAGATCACTAAGGACAGTAACAAGGAATAATAATGGAAAATGTTGTTCATTGAATGTTTACGAAATGCCTGGTTTTGTTACCAGAATGTTTTATACCTTATCACATTGCCCAGAGGTTAGGGCAACTCTGTAAATGAGCTGACAATGCTGTTTAAGAATAAGGAAACTGAGGGGCGCCCAGGTGGTTCAGTGGGTTACAGCTTCTGTCTTCGGCTCAGGTCATGATCCCGGGGTCCTGGGATCGAGCCCCGCATTGGGCTCTGTGCTCGGCAGGGAGCCTGCTTCCCCCTTTCTCTCTCTGCCTGCCTCTCTGCCTACTTGTGATCTCTGTCTATCAAATAAATAAATAAAATCTTAAAAAAAAAAAAAAGAAGAAGAAGAAGAAGGAAACTGAGGGGACACCTAGATGGCTCAGTCAGTTAAGTGTCTGACTCTTACTACAGGCTCAGGTCATGATCTCAGGGTTGTGAGACTGAGCCCCACATGGGGCTCTGTGCTCAGCATGGAGTCTGCTTGAGATCCTCCCTCTCCCTCTGCCTCTACTCCTCCCCCAGCACGTGCTCTCTCCTTCTCTCTCTCAATAAATAAATAAATCTTAAAAAAAGAAGAAGAAGGAGGAAACTGAGGCTTTGGGAAGTTAAGCAAGCTGTCTGAGAGACTACCATGGACTGAATGTGAGTATTTGAACCTTGTCTGCTGCAAAGTCTGCTCTGAATCCCCTCAGCTTCTCCTTTCTGCTTTGGATTTCATTCAAAGAGCTTTCAAAGAAACAAAGAAACAAAATGAATTTGGGGGACAAGATGTGGATCTTGAGAGCAGTGAATTTGACATTTTGCTCCATGTTGTTTCCTTCTTTGCTTTCTCCCTTACACAACCACTTACTAGATGTTGTGCTAAGCTGACTATAGCCTGGTCCCGCTTTCAAGTCACTGGTCGCCTAGAAAAGCAGGTGACCATACAGTGCATCCTTGCCGTGCAGCGGGCGGAGGGGCTTCGTGGAACCCGCCCCTGCGTCCTGCAGCACAGGGGAGAGCAGCCAGCAAAGGAGGGGTGGGAGGGTTCCCAGCAAAGAAAGAGACATGGTGTATTAGAAGACCTGGAGGCAGGAAGGCACACAACATAGTCAGGGAGAGACAACACACCCAGGGGAGTTTGGTAAGACCAAATGGATTGAAGAAGCTCTCATGCAAGATGCTGGTCATAACACTAAATGGAAAGGTCATTTCAAGCTGTACGACGGAGACATTTGGAGGAGGCTAGAGGCAGAGATCCCAGTAAAGATGGAGGCCAGTCCCTGTGCTAGGACAGAAGGTATCAGAGATGAGGTAAAGGGTTGAATTCAAAAGACATTTCAATTGTAAAATCCACAGGGCTTAGAGACAAATTGTCATTGTCAGCCGGGCTGAGGCTGAGGACGTGGCTTGAATGGGTGGCGGGGGAGACATCCCCAGTGCAATCTGAGACATGTTGCCTTTCAAGATGCCTGCAGGACATCCAGGTGGAGAAGTATATTTTTTCAGCTATGCATTGTGTTTTGTGTTTTTGTTTTTATTTTTTCACAGTCTACAAATAGAACTTGAATCCTCCTTCGAGAAGTGAAGTTGCCAGTAAAAATAATGTCAGCATTAGTGTGTCTTGACTGTGGCTGGAGTAGGCCCCCTGTGGCAAAGCCCAGAATATAGAAAGCAAATGGTGGTTGTTAGCAGTCGGGGACAGGCCTCCAGCTGCTAAGTAGGGGTTTAGGCCTGGAGAGGGGGCTAGAGGGTTGAGGAAGGATGGGGGTGGGGAGGCAGGCGAATTATCTCTAAGAAGAAATCACTTTTGTTTTTAATTTTACACACATGGGGCTCATAATACTTGCAAGAACAGGGCTTAGTGATGGAGAGAGATGGAAGAGATAAGAGTGAGCCTCCCTTACTGAGGGGCTGGGGGGCACTGTTGCTTTCCCCTGGACCGATTTTGGTGCTCACAGAATGGATTTTGGGTGATGATCTAGAAGAAAGTGACTCCCAACCCTCTCCTGGCTTTCATGGCTTTCTTCATGCTTTGCTACATGTGCAGCCCCCTCTCAGCCCTCATCTGCCCAGAGTGCACCCTCCTCTGCCCAGCGTGCACCCTGAAGCATCCTCTGGAGAAGTTTCAGATATACACCAGAGGTTATTATGACTCTCTCTCGCACCTTACTTTTACTTACCTACCTACTTACTTTTTAAAGCAAGGTCAAAAGGCCCCAGCATCTTCTGCAATACATCGCATTCTAGGAGCCTCACCTCCCTTCTTGCATTCATTTAGGAATGTTTCATTTCTGCAAAAATGGTGCTGTGATCTTTGCTTTTCTATGCATGCCTTTCATCCTGCGCTCACAATGTGCTGTGCAGATGTTCCACGGCCAGACCCTGGTGCCCCCTAATTTGCTCTGTGATCCCCCGCTAGTTACAGTCCCTCTAGGCCATACGTTTACCTGCAGCTAGGCACACAAACAGGACACGTTGGGAGGATGTGGTCTCCTCCGTGCATGGCCTTCTACTTCTCTGCCTTTGCTCATCAAACTCTCCCCGTACTCTCTGCCTTCTCTCTTCAGGCCATACAGCTCCCTCTCAACAAGTTGGGTTCATTTGTTAATTCGATATGTCTATTTTGAGTGGCGTCGTAAGTGTTGTGCCTGTAGTTGTTCCCAGGGATACAGCCATGAACAAAGAGTCAAGAGTCCAGGAGCTTATAGTATAGTGGGGGAGATGACAGAGAAGTCAGCATAAACATACCATCTGGTATGTAGACGCTAAGGTAAGGACAATTGCAGGGTGCTCTGGGAACACAGAACATGGGCCCCTCACCAGTGTGAGGCAGTGCAGGCCTCCCATAGGAGGTAAGAGCTGGCTCACTATGGTCTGGTTCCTGGATCCCGGGTCTACTCTTTACAAGTTGTATTACTTTGGGCAAATTACTTAACAACTCTGTGCCTTTACAACGTGATAATGAATTTAAAACTTAGTAAAGTACCTAGCACATAGTAAATGTTTAATAAGTACACCTAGTAAGTACACTTCATTCATTATTCATTGACTCCCTCATTCAGTCACTGCCTGCTGAGTACCAACCATGTGCTAGACAATGTTCCTGAAGATGTGAAGAGGTATGGCCAGGTCTTGGAAAATCAGTTCCTCTAGAAAGTAAATTACTTCCTCTCAGCCCATTTTATCCTGCATGGACTGTATTTGGAGAAAGTCTTCGAAGTGATATTAATAGAAGTTTCTTTTGCTGCCTCTAGAAGCTGCAATCAAGAGGCCTTCGCTAGGGGTGAGGGAGAGCCCGGGCAGGGAGCAAGTAGCAGGTGTAGCTCGTCCAGCTTGCACATTTCAGGCTGTCAGCTCTTCTTCAGCTCCACTTGGCTCCCACTCGCTGCAGCCTCCAGCAGTCCCCCCTCTCCTGGGACCGCGTTGCTCCCAAATGCCATCTCAAATGTAGGTCTGTTGGGTGCCTGAAGGTTTTACCAACACCCACTGCATCAGAATACTTGCAATTCTTGGAAATAAAATGCACCGGTCCCAGGGGCTCTTCCTAAGGGAGAACCTGGCCATCTTACTGACACATTCAGCTACAGCTGCTTAGACCCTCACACAGAGGAGGAGGAGGAGGAAGAGACCGTAAGCCAGTGCTGTTCACCAAGACCTGAGCATGGCCCAGTGCCTCTGGGGCTGCATTGCCCTAGAGCAGCTCTGAACCGTGGAAGAGTCCTCCCCGTGCTGGGATGGACAGGGGCTGCTTCTCCAGAGAAAATAAACTTGCACAGTACAGAGCTAGGGAAGCCTAGACTTAATTGCCGTCATGAGGCTCCAAAAATGCAGCTGTAACGAGTCTCCTTTTCTGGATCCAGAACGCAGAGCTGGGTTCTTCAGCCCCATTGAATTGAGAGATGATAAAGTACCATTGTTTGGGGTCATTCCCTTTCCAGCAAAACCTTGTCTTTTTTTTTTTTTTTTCTTTCTCGAGGATAATTCCAATAACACAGTATTCATCATCTTAAAGTATATAGTTCAATTTCGAGTTTATTCACTATATTGTACAACCATGACCGCTGTCTAATCCCATAGCATTTCCATCACCCCAAAAAGCAACCTGCTATCCATTAGTCTCCCTCTCTCCATCCCCCCTTCAGCCCTGGCAACCACTAATCTACTTTTTGTCTCTATAGATTTGCCTGTTTTGGGCATTTCACATAAATGGAATCACTCATGTGTACCCTTTTATGTCTAACTTCTGTCACCTAGTATAATGTCTCCAAGATTCACTCATGCTATAAGTATGTAAGAGTACTGCATTCCCTTTTTTTGGCTGAGTAATATCCCGTTGTATGGATAGAGCACTTTTTGTTTATCTAGGCATCACCTGATGGGCATTTGCCTTGTTTCTACCTTCTGGTTATGATAATGCTGCTAGTGGAAATTCATGTGTAAGTTTTTGTGTGGATAGGTGTTTTCAGTTGTCATGGGTATATACTTAGGAGTGGGATTAGTAGGTTGTACGTTAATTCTGTGTTTAACTCTTTTGAGGAACTTGGGAAGAGTTTTCCACTACTGACTTTACCATTCACGTTCATGCAGTGTATGAGAGTTCCAACAATATACGAGAATTCCATTGTCTCCACATCCTTGCTAATACTTGTTATTGTCCTTGATTTTTAAAGTGTATCCATCCTAGTGCCTACTGGATGTGAAGGGGGGCCCTTTCTTATGCCTATTAATTCGGCTGTTACAGGCTTTTTCTACTTCTATCTACCCATAGACATCTTATCGATGATCCAGAATTTTTCCCAGAACAAAAAGAAAAATGATGGACAATTTTTAATATTTTGTATCTCTCATAGTTACATCCTTCTTGTTAACCCAGCCAGAATCTGCATAATTCCAATATTGAGCTCCCAATTCACATACCTTCCAAAGACCAAGCTCCCTCTGACTCCTGTTCTTTCCTAATTTTATGACCTGAATTTGAGAAACCATAGATAGCTACTCCCCCTTAAAGCCGCCACCCTTTCCTCCCTGGCAGCTGGAGAGAGGAGAGAAGGAGCTCATTGTTTTCACATTCTTCTCTTTATTTCCAAACCAAGGGGTTAATGAAATGTACAACTTTGTTTGGAAGAAATTAAAAGCAAAGCATAATCACGTCAAGACTTACTCTTCAAGAATTTGTGCTTGAACCCAGCACCAGCTAGAACATAGCTAGTGTAAAGTGTCTTCAGAATAGACTTTAATATGCACATTATTAAATTATATTAAACCAGCTTCAGGGAATGGAGTGTTTTCATGTATTTTAGTTGCGTGTTCCTATTACTTCTATGCATTGGGGTTATGACCTAAAAATCCTTATCATTAAAATAAGTCCTGAAGGATCTCCAGCAACCAGTGAAATCATCAACGCATTGTGTATAGTTGTGGGTAATCTGTGCATATTTTGTAACTCAAAATTTTCTAGTAAATTTAAATGGCCATGTGTCTCAACCAGCCCATATTAATGAGGTTTTAATTCAGTCAGATTTCTAACAAGACCAGAAGAGTGAAATGCAAAGCAAAACAGACTTGAGTTTGAATTCCAGCTCTGCTCTGGCTATATGACCTTGGGCAAGTCGCTTTTCTCAATATGAGATGAGATTCTGGTATGTAGGTTTCAGGGATGTTTTGAGAAGTAAATGAGATAACTTATGTAAAGTGTCAGCACAGGGACAGTCACATAAGTAGCAGGCATTCAATAAAGGGAAACCATTAGTAGTAGTGCATTTAAATAATTGGTGTATTCCAGAAATGGTGCAAGTAAACACTTTTTTTTTTTTGTCTTGTGGATAATGAAACATATTAACTAGATTAGGAAAGTGATTTTTAAGGAACCCTTTTTTGTAAATGGATGAATCGCTTCGAGTTTTATTCGGTTGAGATACATTTCATTTTTTAATATTAGGATTTCTTGAAACAGGACACACCTATCCCGAATCTTAAGGCCCCATCTCCTGTTTCTGAAAAATACCACGGTTTGATTCTCATGATGGCAAATGCTGGTGAGGCAAACAAACACAACCTCCCCCACCCTGCCGCTACCCCCACCAACTTTGATATGAGCAGACTGTGTGTGAGAGCCCAGGGTCTATGGACTGAAGGAGGTACCAGCTGCTGGGAGGAAAAAAAACCAGTTTTACTAATCTTGTTCTCCATTGGGATTTTAAGAGAAATCTCACAAAGATTTTTTGGTTAAAATGAAAGCACAGTGCTCAAACCATAATAAGGGTCTCAATTATAACCCTGGGAGAGCAGATAGGCACCGGATTTGATAGAGAGGACCCTTTTAGCACATCTGTCTTTGATAACTTCTAACGCAGAGACTGGCGCCTTTGAAATTAATGGGCCACTCCAAAGCAGTGTTTTAATAATGCGACTGAGAACTTTTTGTTATGTAGAACAGTCCTTACTGGTGCTGACTTTGAGGATTGAATTAATTTTTCATGAGTTCATAGTGCTTCAGGCTACTATTCCAGCTTCTCCTAGTTTCTGGGTTTGTTTGGGGGTTTTTTGTTGTTGTTGTTTTTGTTTTTTAATGTGTAGGTTTTTTTTTTTTTAAGGGTGATTTGTTTTAAGCATCTCCATATGAAGGTTTTGGGGAGCTCTATTTTCTCTTTGGTCACTGAATGAGTGATTCTAGAGAGCTTGAAAATTATCCAATAAGCCCCATCTCACTTTGCTTCCAAATATTCTTCTACCATCTTCCATCTTACTTGCATATGTCATGGACCAGCAATGTACACACAGCCACTGAATCCAGAAGGCAAGTCGGGGAGGCAAGCTGCCCTCTTGGAGAGAAGTGCCTTCTTTAGAACTGTAAGATTTGAATGAGGAATGAGATCCATTGCTTATTTTTTCCTTTTCATTCCAAGAAGGATTCTTAAGGCTCTCTACCAGCCCACTTGGGTTCCTAAGAGATTCTATCCTCAGAAGTCTGGTTGCTGGAAATGAGGGTCTTGTCTAGTGGAAATAGAAAGTACTTACTTTACTGTTAGCCTATCTTAGAGAGCAAACTCAGCCTCCTCATTTTTGGAAGTATTTTCCAAATGCTCTACTCACACAGATTGGCCCCACTCTCTGAAGTCCTATAGGAACTATACTGTCTGCAACATCGGATGTAGCATTTAATCATCCATAGCCATTTATCAAGTAATACATATTCATGGCATGAAAAAAACAGAACCTATCTTTTTGCCTGCTTTTCCCAACATTTTATAAATATGTCCTATTTTACTAGCCTGTAAGCACAAGAATTGAAGCATGGCTGACATTTACTTTTATAGGAAGGAAGGTACAAAGGGAGGGAGGGAGGGAGGGCAGGCCCATGGTTGTTCTGTAGTTCAGAAAACTTAATCTAAGTGCTGAGGCCACTGCAGATATAATGGATTGGGGGTGAGGGGAAGCTCTCCAAAGTCTTCCCTGCACATCCTCCTGTGTTTGAGGTAGATTCCCCACAGTATCTGGGACTTGGCTCCTTCCAGCACTATTCACACTCAGTTGTTATTAGCCATGTGCATGTCTGGCACCCCTACTATACTATGTTCCCCAAGAACAAGGAACTTGTTCTGTGTCTGTCTTGTTTGCAGATCCATGCCCAGTGCTTAGCACACAGCCTACACACAGCTCAGTACATGCTGGGTGAATGAATAAAGTTGTTCATGAACGAAAGAGCTGTGTAAATTAGTTGGGGCTTCTTCTCCAAAGAAATGATACTGAAAAACAGTATGTGCATATCCAGGGTATTTAGAATTGATTTGGAGAACGGTACTGTACTTCTATAATTTAGTTGGGGCATAATGGTACCAGGAATCACGAGAAGAGTGACAGATACGGAATGTTGGGGCCAGTAAGGAAATTATGGGCGGCTGAACGTTTCTCGGCCTTCTGCATGTTGTATCGACAGTACACCTGTTACTCACCAGCTCCATCAGTTTCGGAGCCTCACTTAATGCATCATCATTTGCAGAGATGGGGAGTAGGAGAAAGGAGCAGGCTGTAAGAAAGATTTCTGTTCTCTGAAGGTAGCAGCTAAGCGGCACTGGTAGGATGCCTGCTGGTGGGATTCTTCAGGTCATAATGTATGCACAAGACCTCTTTTTTTTCCCCCTTTATTAAGGGATAATTGATTGAGGTCAGAAGTTTTGGAGAGTCCTGGGAGATTTTTAATCTAGTGCCATCATGCAAAGCTTACTACATCAATAAGACGGTTCCGTAGGGGGATAGAGGAGTAATTGAGATGCCACACCAGCTGGAATCCAGATGAAGATACATTTGGAAGCTTAATCACAATCATGTTCTACACTAAATATTCATCCGTCTGTCTCCCAAAGAGGACAGGAAATTAAGTTGTCAAGGGCAGGGGGGATGTGGATTTAGCTGAAAGAAGAAACCCACACCTCAGCCTTAATCTCTAAATATGCAAGACTGTCTTCGATGGTTGAAGCAAAATCCTCTCCTTTCCAGTTTTATTTTCTGAGAAATATTTGAGCTGTTTATACACAATTTATCAGCTTTACAGTTACCGAAATGGACTGTTAAGATAGCTCAGGCTCCTCACTGTGGGATAAATACAGATGAACAATGCCATCTCAATAGAAAAATGCTTTACTGAGCTAATATAGAAAAGTATTAAAGTTGTGTAAACACACAAGGAGGAGCAGGGGAATTCCTAAACAGAGTTGACGGGCTGTGATTGCACATGCCTTGGGGTACTGTGTCCCGAAAGTTGAACTAAACCCCGCATATAGTCAGTAGGGATTATATTGTGTACTGTGGGTATTCATTCATTTTTTTTTCTTTTTTTATTTCCAAGTTCAACTCTTAGGGTCCCTTCAAGGCATCTAAATTTCATTTCAAAGGATGATTTGTAAAATGTGTGTTGCTGCCATACATTAGATGATTGTCTCCTTCACATTTTGGTCCGACATTATGAATCAAACATTGACTTTAATGAAAGAGGACAGTGTCCTATTAGAGGAGGAGGTTATATGAGGCAGGGTGTCATTGGCTACAAGTAACAGAAAAATCTCCACTCAAATCTGTTTTCATAAGGGAAGGTGTACAGGTTTCCCTGCTCTCTGAAAGTTTGCTCGATGCCCACCATTTTTCTGAAAGGCCTACTTAGTATCTGTTTTTGCTAACTGCAGGAAATCCAAAAAGGATTTTTGCTTTTACAAAATGGTGACTACTTCTTTGCTTCATGCCACTTCAGCTTACAAAAGACTTCATGAGAATGCTCTACTTTTGGATAGCAGGAAAAACCTTTACTTCACAGTGGAAGTCTTTAGGTGGGGGATACCTGAGATGCAGGATATTAGAGCTCCTGTCCTGCTTCTCCATGGCTCTCTTGGTGCTCTGCCTCCCCCAGTGTGTTGGCACCATTCTCTAATTGGGTCTTAGATGGCTATAGGACATCCCAGCTATCACATCCTGATGCTTGAATTTCCACCAAAACCAAGGTGTCAACTCTTCTCTAGGCTTTTCTCTTAAGGAGTAAACATCCTAGAAGCTCATTAGAAGAATTGCTCTCACTTGAAATCTACCTCGGCCAGTCCACTGATGATTTTACAGCCATCTTTGCTTGGAAGTGGTGGTGGGAACACACGCATCCTGTAAGACATAGCTACCCATGACGTCACCCAGTTCACATGGTGCAGCGGAAGGAACACGGGTCATATGGAGTCAGAGCTGCATTTGAATCCTATTCTTGTCACTAAATAGCTGTGGATCACTTACCCTCCGTGAGCTTCACTGCCCGTTGGGTAAAATAGGAGTATGACCCACCAAGATGGCACACACAGCACTGGGTAGGCACAGCTCAGTCCTAACTCCCTTTCCACGTGTGCCTTTTCATTGAGCGGGTCTTGGTGCCAACTTGTTAGCTAATACACGCCTGTGCCTCCTAGGTATAGGTGTCCGTTTTGTAATCCTATCTTCTAATTGATGTACCGTGTAAAGTATAATTTAATTAGATGTATGTGCATATAGCTATATTTGATATAATGTATCATAGAGATAATGTGTGTATATGTATGTTATCTATACATTACATATCTATTCAATCAACAGTTACATATCAAGGAGCTCCCTTATGTCCCATACTGTTTCGGGCATCCCCGTGTTCTGGTTTAGTGCTCCTCAAAGTGTGGCCCACGGCTTTGTGGCAGTTAGCAAATGGTATGTTCCTGACCTGGAGCAGATAAGTGCAGAAACTCAGAGTAACCATGTAGACACATCATAGTATGACAATGCTAAGACAGCCATACCCATGTTCGTTCTTGTAATACTTCATTTTTGTTGTAGTCTGCGAAAGGACTGGTGCATGAAAGATGGAAAACTAACACAAAAACAAAAACAGAAAGAGCCTGCTAGCCCTTCGTGGAATCACAGGAGACGTTTGCTAGGGCAGACACATACCAGAGCTACTCCTTGCCTTCCAGGTGCTGAGGTTTATTTGGGGTCAGAAGAGACAATTACAGAAAGTTGTTGAACAACAATGCAAAGACAACAGTGAGAAATAATGTCATGAGGCAGTCATAAATGACCAGGTGCCACAACAGTGGCTGCGACAGCGCTTGCCCCAGATGCCCGCAGGGGGACGAGGTGTCTGGAGAGTCTTCCCTGAGCAGGTGGATGTGTTTGGATTTCCCCTGCATCCCAGGCCTCCTGTCCGGGTCTGCTCTGTCCCTTCTCACTCGGCGGCCTGACGGGTTAATCTCCTGGCAAGCGAGGGCCTGTGAAGGAAGCTGGATGGAGTTAGATGTCAGACTGCAACGGGCCCGCACTAAATATCCCGCTCCGTTTTCCTTGACGGGGCTTTGATGTCAGCGCGAGACACATCAGATTACATGGGACGTCGTGTCATGTGTCAAATCAGTGTTGGGGCTCCATCCTGACACTTTAATTAGTACGGGTGGAAGGAAAGGATGTATTATTTTTCTGTTTCAAGGCAAAAACCCTGACACCCACTGAGAACTGTTAGGTTCTGCCGAAGCCCCTTTTAAAAACACAGCCTGTACCCCTCCCCCCCCCAAGAAAATGGCCAGAGTGTCAAGCTAACGAAAAGAGCCTTGGGCCGGGAGGTAAAACCTCGCTAGACTCCAGTCCGCTGGCAACACCTTGTGTGAGCTAGAGACGCCTCCCACGTGTCATCTTCAGCAACATAAATGCTTGTTAATTATCGACCTTGCAGCCTTAAAAACTAGCTACTAATGCTTTCATAGATCTCATCAGAGTATTAGGTGTTGAAGTGAGATAATGCCTTGACAGGGCTGCAGAGGCCACAAATGATGCCAAATGGGCAGGGAAGGCCATGTAGAGGGGAGGGGAGGGGGGAAAGATGCCATTAGAGACCTTCGCTTTTAAGAACTTCTGTCAATTAGCAACCGGTTACCCCACAGCTGGAAATACCTGCAAACACTTTGCTTTTCTTGTGCCACACCAAGCAGGCTGGGGTGTCCGAGCTCAGGGACGTATCCTATCCAGAAAAGCGCCCAAGCGTGAACGTGGCCCTTTGCCGCTTGTGAACGTGGACCCTGCATAATGAGAAACCCATGCTTTGCTCTCTGCTCCCGGAAGAAGGTCATCCAGCTTAATACTGAGTGAAATCTCTGAACATCAGTAAGCTGCATTCACTCTGACATCTAGACTCCTGTGTAATTAAGACCTCAGGTCTGGCGCTTGGTTTATCAGTGTGTCAATTCTCATTTACATAAGACTTCGGTTTTTCCCACATCTCTGCACAGACACCGCCAAAAACAAAACAAAACAAAACAAAATTATTAACAATGAAAGGGCTGAGGATAGAGTTACACAGCCCATCGTGTCTTTAATCCCTGCTTAACATTTCCCTTAAAAAGAACATTGCCCTATTCGGAAATTAAACGCAATGTGTTAGATGTTCTTTATGGAGGGTGAAGGGAGGTGGATTTTCCACTGCTTTATTCTGAGCTTGAAGAACATCCGATTTCATGCCCTTTATTCAACTGGGAAGCAGAATCTGCTGCATAATTGGAGGGTGGTTTCTTCATCTGTGCTTCTAGAAAACAACAGGCTCCCCCCCCCGCCCCCCCCGTAGCTGGATGCTAAAATCTGAGACTGGACTCAGAGATCCCCTAGGTGTGTTCCTCCAGTTTTGTTTATTCAGACAGTATGCTGGGTGTAACTGGATCCTACAAAGGAGAAAAGTGACTTCTGGGCTGCTAGAAACCGTCCTTCCCTCCCTGGGGAGCTTTCTCCAGGGCAAGGAGCAGTGGGGACCCAACACTCCGGATGCCTCTTCTTCTAACATTAATGGTTATGAGGCAGAATCATTTATTGTTGCAACTCAAATGAGAACAAGTATGTCCAGGAGAAGTCAGAGGAGTCTCACGAGACCACACATGGAGTTGGTTATATGACCTAGGAAACAATGCAGGCCTTCATTGTCACATCAGTGAAATGTACTCATCTGCAAAATTAGGGGTCGGGAAAGACGTCTAATAAAAAGGCACAGGGAAAGGAGATTCTGGTCTGTATAATAGGATTCTAGGCTCTAAGGTATCTGTTTTAAGCAGGAAGCCATATGAAAGGATGGAAACTTGGGGTTGCTTTCAAGGAGGCTCCGTCCCAGCTCTGTCACTTACTACTTACTGTGTAACCTTGGCCAAGGCATCGTACCTCTCTGGGCTTTAGATGCCTCGTCTCAGAGACAGATAGTTACAGAGCTCCCTTTGCAGTATTGCTGTGAATACTAATGACATAAGTCTTTTAAACTTCTTGGAGGAGTAACTAACGTAAAGTTAGCTCTCAATTCATACCGCCTGTTAGTGGTAGCACCGCTATACATTATTTTTATCCAGATGGCCATTCCCTTCTGAATGAGACAGAAACAGCGATCAACTCCCCTACTGCCATATAGTCTCCCCATATAGTCTGTCCTTGATATCTGGCCAATCCTAGCAGGCCCAGGCAGTCCTGGAAGGCACCCAAGAATTTGGGTCAATGCTTCTCAACCTGGCTTCACATGAGGATCATCCCAGGGAACTTGGAACAGTACTGAGGGTTGCAGGCCTTGAGGGTTTTATTTAATTGATCTGCAGTCCAGCTGGGCATCAAGAGTTTTAAAAGCTCTCCTGATTATTCTAATGTTAAGAATCCCTGGGCTAGGGAAAGGCTCTATTAATTTTGATATTGAAAAAAGTTCCTGAAATATGAATGGGATAAGCTATTACTTCCCAAGCATAGTGGTTACCGCTGGTGTTATGTGAGATTCTTTTAGATAGTTCTTTGTATGTTAACAGTGTTCCAACTATTGTCATGTGAATTAAGAAAAAAATATTTCAAAGCGATATTCTTTAGCTTTAAATTCATTAAAACTCAAAGTGGAAGGGAATATATATATACATATATATATTCAATTTAAATAAAATATCAAGTTAATATTTATACATTCCTGGGTTTAAAAGTATGACTTTGAGGGGCGCCTGGGTGGCTCAGTGGGTTAAAGCCTCTGCCTTCGGCTCAGGTCATGATCTCAGGGTCCTGGGATCGAGCCCCAAATCGGGCTCTCTGCTCAGCGGGGAGCCTGCTTCCCTTCCTGCCTCTCTGCCTACTTGTGATCTCTGTCTGTCAAATAAATAAATAAAATCTTTAAAAAAAAAAAAGTATGACTTTGAAACATAAATGACTAAGGCCTGGGAAATATGGTATGAAGCAAATATGATTGCAATTATAATTCTGAGTAAATATGGTAACTCTAAAGAATAAAATTACTGAGTAATTCTATACCTTTTATCTGTTGAAAAAAATGAAGGTAGATTTATGGTGGAATGTGCTGAAACGTCTAGCCCATCTAAGAACATAAACTCCTTGGTGTCTAGTAACTTTCTTTTGGGATGCAATTGGAGAGAAAAATGTTACTCCATATTTACTCAGAACTCTAATTATAATTACTTTGTATATACCGACATGGTTAATGATAATGGCATCTGTATTTTAAGAATGCCTAACCATTTACAAGGCACTGGCACTTCCATTGTGTAATCAGGTTGCCTGATAACTTGCTGTGGTTGGGCTGGGGGCTCCTTGTCCAACTGGGAAAAACAAAGCCTAAGGGGTGGGTTAGATGGCCTGTCTCACGTTACATGGGTGACTTGTGGGAGGGCAGGATGGGAACCTTGTCATCTAAATCTACAGTAGAACCTCCTGTGTTTTACCCTTCTTGTGCTTCTGAAGTCTTCCACATGAAGTTATAAAATTCTCAAGGACTCCTCTCGCTGCGTGACTGTGGATTGCCTTTTGGATCACTTGCTCCACACTGACGAGCACCCAGGTTTACTTCCAGTATTAGAAATTAATTGAAAAAAAAAAAAGAAATTAATTGGGCCAGTTAGGTCACCTATATACAAACCCACATTGATGAGGCTCCTCGAAGGTCTCTTCACTTTATACTCCTGACCAACCCCACCTTTTTGTGGTCTGGACAGTAGCCAGAACCATCTTTGAAAACACATCAATCCATCATGACACTCCTTATTTAAATCGCAGTGGTAGCTGTCCATTTTGCTTTGCAGAAATTCTGAGCTCTGCCCCACTTGGCACTCTGGTCCAGTTCATCTCCTGGGCATCCCTCAAACAGGCCACACTCTTGCTGCTCTGTATCTAGACAGTCCTCTTCCATGCAATGGGAACGCTCTCCCTCTCCCTGTCTGTCCTGCCAGTGGTTTCTCCATGGAGTGGAATTCCCTGACCTCCTAAGTGGATCAGACCCTGCCCCTGCCCTTCCCCCTTCCCCATCCCCCTTCCCCATCCCCCTGTTCCTTCCATGCAACAGACAGATCTTTCCATAATAGCTCTTACTGTGATTTGGAATTATTTGTCAGTGTGAAGCTCCATGAGGCCAGAGGAAGAGTCACTTCTGTGTTGGTTTCCTACCATTCTGGTTCCAGATCCTAGCACAGAACTTAGCACAGAGTCACTGCTTAACCAGTATTTGTTGAATTCGTGAACAGAATATGAAAAGGCTGAGGTGTAGCCTGCCCCCTCTGAGGACAGGGTGCCGTTGTCACCTCCTACACTGAGAGCAAGTCAGGGAGTCAGAAGTGTTTGCAAGAAGGTGAAGGCTGCTCTCTGCCTTCAGCTTGGGTCGTGATCTCAGGGTCCTGGGATCCAGCCCTGCATTGGGCTCTCTGCTCAGCGGGGAGCCTGCCTCCTCCCCTCTCTCTGCCTGTGAAGGCTGCTCAAGGCCACTGCAGTGGTACCCTCCTGAAGCTACCGTCCATAGCTGACTAGTACTCCTGCCCTGCTGGGTACTCCATTCAGGACATGACATCCAGCCAGTGGCTCCCAAGCTGCGTTTTAAGGGAGGGAACATTCTAGTTAAACCTAGGGTAGGACACCCAGAGCCCTGCCAGCCCCCCCTTCCCATGGCTCCCCCAGAAGTTCTGAGGCAGCATATAAGAACCCTGCAGGTCTCAGAACGCAGTGTTAACACCACACATCTTGTAGAAAAATAGAGCCCCAGAAGTTAGAAATCTGTATTTGATTCCCAGCAATACCACTTTCTACTTTCTGAGCCAGTAAGTTGCTTTTATTGGCCAAATTTTAGTTTCCTTACCATTAAAATAAGTATAATACTCCTTATCCTACTTAACTCATTGAATTGTTTTGGAGACAAAATAAGATAAAATGAAAATATTTTGAATAGGTAGAAGCACTTTACATTATTATTATTTGAGCCTGATATGATTTCTTCTCCTTAAGGGCCTTTAAATGAAGGAAGACACAGTGATTTTCATAGCTACAAAGGCGTCCCAAAGACATAAACACAGGGAAAGAACAAATGCATTATTCATTAGTGTTATGGATTTAGGTGGGTCGTCAGAAAGAGACAGTGCTCTGTAGCAGGAAGATCTTTGCCTGCAAATCAGGAGACCTGAGTTTGAACCTACCTTGTCATCTAGTTACTAACTGTGGGAATCTGGTGGGTCATGTAACCCCGGGAAGCCTCAAGGCCCCCCACCTATAAATTGCAGAGGGTATGAGAGTGGATAGGGAAGTGGAGAAAGGCAATGATAATACAGTAGTTTGGAGGATCTCATGACACAAATAAGAAAGGCCTCTGGAAACAGCAAATTGCCTTAGCAATGCAAGGCATAGGCATTAGTATTATCCGGGTGTTTGCATTACTTAGGCAAAAGGAAGTCAGGAAGTTTCAGGGAAGGCTGCCCAGAATAGCAAGGGAGTACCAAGAACGACTTGAGTAATGACAGGGAGAGGGCAGGTCTCGCCAGAGAACGCGTGCTTCGGGCGAGGGTGCAGCCTGGGACAGGGCTTATTTCCAAGGGGCTGGCAGGACCCGCCAAGATGGTGGGTCATCCCCCCCTTCCCGGGAGCTGAAGTGGCTCCTAAAAGCTCTGGATTACAAGGCGGAGGACAGCATCCAGGTGGGCAGAACGTGTTAAAAGGATCCCAAGTACATTCAAGGGTGTTTGTTTTCGATTGGAAGATAAGGATTAACTGGATTAATGGAGCCTCATGGATGGAGAATGTGCAGATGCTAATTGCCCCTAAATTACAGCGGATTCCATTGGAATTGTGTATTCTCTTCTAGAAGCCTAACAGCTGCCCCTCCTTCCTTCCCTCCCTTTCTCCCCACACAATGCTAAATGAACATGTCATTGTAACTGAGATGAAAGGCCTTGAAATTTATTTTCCACTTCCCTCCAAGATCTCTTGTTTGCAAAATACAAGAGGAACTAGGTTACTAGTCTAGTTTCAGTTTATTTCATACCAAAAAAAAAAAAAGTATTCCAGGGATTCAAATTTCTGGAAGATGATTCTGAGCCCTCCTTCCTTGCTGGGTCTCTGCCACACCAGTGGCCTAAGAATAAACGGTTCTCAGAGTTGAGTGTGCTTCAGAGTCACCTGGAGACCCTCCAAAAACACATTCCTAGGCCCTGCCCAGGACTCTCTGACTCAGTGGGTCTAAGGAGGTCCCCCAAACTTGGATTTGCTGCACGTTTCCTGGTAACACTGATGGGGGCGGTCCCAAGACACACTTGGAGAACCACTGACCCTGGGAAAATCAAAGTATTTTTAAAAACCTGGTCAAAGAAAAAAGAATGCAAACATCAAAATCCTGGGGCTGCATCTTTGGGGAAATGGAGGTACAACCACTCAGAATTTCAGAATGATTCATTTCCTAGGTCAAAGGTGCATATTCCCTTGGATTTTGTAAAGCTTATGAGATAAACATTGTTTGCAATGCATGGGAGATGCAAAGGAGCCTGGGAGAGGGGCAGGTGCTTGCTGGTGGGCCCCCCCCATTTCCCCCTTCACTCTGGTTCACGCACCTTTTCTCTGTCACTTATTGATGTCAACCAGTTTTTTGGCACCTCCGCAGGCATCACAGCTCCAGAACCCTGAACTTAACCCTCTGCCTTAACCCCACCAATATATGTCCAGTCCTGTTCCACATGTATTACTTCTTCTCTGCAACACTGGCTAGGGCTTGGGCTACTTTTGCTAATGCTTCTAGAACATTGCAAAGCACAGGACAGTGAATCAACAGATTCTGGGTTTTAGTTCTGGTCTCACATCTGTCTTACCATGTGACTATGGAAAGAACACGCTAAACCTCTGGGCATGATTTTAGTCATCGATTAAAGGAGAAAGTCTAGCTAGATGAGTGGTTCTTCCCCTTTAGGGGAAAGTGAAAATTGAATACATAGACCTCTTCCCAGAAAAATGCACATGTGCATGACATGCAAAATGTTGCTTACAGTTTTTAGACTGCGTAAATAATAGTATGGTAATAGCAAGCGGTAATAATAGCAGGCATTTATCAAATGCCAACTTTATGCCAGGCTCTGTGCAAAGCACTTTACATCTATTACCTTATTTAATCCTTGCAACAAACCTCTGAGGTCGTCAGACCCAGATTCGACTTGAGAAGATCATGGCAGAGACCAGAAGGAATGCATCTCAGGTCACCCAGTAGGAAGCAGCAGAAAGGGGATTTAAGGCCATCTGCACTGTTCTGAAGCTGGTAAATTCCTCTAGATTAAGGAAGGGACCCTGTTCTAGGTGATATTTCAAGTTCCTGAAGTTCTGATGTCCCAGGATTTGCATTTTTCCCCCAAGTCCCAAGAAGCAAACATTGGGAAAATGACCCATGGTCTTCTCAAGGCTTTTATGTATCAGAGGTGATCACAAAACTTAGAATTTAAAGGTGATTTGCGGTTCAGACTCAAAAAAGTAAGTCACTTCTCTCCTTTTTGTCTGTCTTAAAAATGAACGTTTATCACAGCTTTCAACCAGAGGCAGCCGCCTCTCAAGGCGAGGGAAATACCCATCCCGGCTTGGGCAGGCCAGTGATGTGACAAGATAAAGGGCAGATCCTTAATGAAAACCACTCTGCCTCCTGCCAGCAAAGGAGTTTTCTTAGTGCATTTCAAGTCCGCTAACACCTCTTCGCAGATCAATGGCTTTTCATAAATGCACCAGGAGATCTTTGAACCACTAATGCTTTAGGGGCTGTTTAGGTTTGGAGTCCAACTGTTTAATATAACTCTCCTCCAGGTCTGGCTCTACTGAAAGGTCTCAGGAAACAAGGCGGGGGATGTATGAAAAGCAGAACTGCCATGGCCAAGTGAGGTCCCCCCCACCTAGGCCTCCTGTTTATACAAGCAAATTGGACCAGGCTGATTACTTGCAGGAGGGGAAAGGAGGAATGAAATGACATGCGGGTCATGGTGGAGAGTTGAGTGAAAAGGAATCAGATTAAAGGTGCCTTTTGATTGGAGGGGAGCAGGTCATTTGCTTGAGGCAGGGTGGGGTGGGGAGCCAGTGATTGGCTTCATCAACAGACAAGGTCACCCACAGATGAAGCGCTATGATAAACACCACAGCGTGCCCGGGAGCCACAGGCCGGGCTTCCTGTGCCCCTGGAAAATAGTGCCATTTACTTTAAAACTTCTTTCACCACTAAAGCTAAAGGAAGGGTCTTGTTCAGAGAGCGGATGATCATTGGCATCAGGAGATATGACCCCAAAGGGCTTTCCTATGTCTACAGTGTGCCCACACCTGCTTTCCCAGAGCCCTTGGTGAGGTCGCATAGTAGTAGCTGGCATGTCCTGAATATCCCCCAGCTGGCACTGTGTTCTGTCTTGACCCCATGGAAACCTCCCAACAGTCCTATAAGGTGGATCCTCTGCTCTCATTAACCCCACTTTCAGATGGGGAATCTAGGCAAATAAGCAACTTGTTGCATCCATCTGGGATGGGAATCCAGATGATCTCTCCCTCTTCGCCACCAGACTGTGTCTGTCTACCTGTGTGAACAGGATCCACCATCATCCAATGTTTAGTTCATTTCCTCCTAAAGATCGAGGACCTAATGATTATTTCATGTATCCCCTCATTTAGACGTCAGGTCCCTTGATGGCACAGACGATGCGGTCCTTTCATTTTGCATCTCCCCACAGTGCCTGGTAGAGTAGCCACCTGGTCCCTATCTCTTATTCTTGAAAAGTCCCTCTTAAAGTCACTTTAGGGTTTTGTGAATTTTTTTTCCTGATTATAATATTAATACAAATTCACCACATAAGATATTGCTTTAGGCACCAAAATTTTATAGAGACAAAAAGAAGAAACCCCCGGAGGTAACAGTCATGAACACATCGGTATATGACCTTCTACTCTTCTCTTGATGTGTGTATGCGCATAAAGATACAGCTTAAATGGGATTTACACCACGTATGTCGTTTTAGAGCCTGATTTTTTGCTAACAACGTATCATGGATGTCTCTGCCCTTCCGTAGTCACAGATCTTCAGTTATTTGTACGTCCTAGTCATGCACTGTCCCACTGTGTGGCCATGTCAGCATCCATTCATCTGCACTTGGTGGGCTGGGCACTCCCTGGTATGTGCCTGTCTGGGCAAGACGCCGCGAGCACATCCGCGCCGACAACTTGCTGCTCCTAGATTTCAGTCCCTGCTCTCGGCCCCGCTTCTTGGAAACTGCACTGTCCTAACAGTTGCTGGGATCCCAGTTCTAGAAATGGCAGAATATATAAGTTGTCTGTTGCAGGATGCCTTGGAGACGTAGACAGTCCAGTTTCTAATATGAAAATTGGGCTGTGGCACTGCCCTTAAGACAGAAGGAAGTCACAAGGGCCCACTTCTGCTTCAGTCCCTCAGGAGGTTCTCGTCTCTTCTCCTGTGAGCCCTCCATCCCTGGACTCGCCGCAGCCTGGGGCTCATAGCTATTTCCAGAAATGCCCTGTCTGTGAAATTGCTAGGGACAGCTGATAAACCCTGGGGTCGAGGGTTAATGAAAGCCAGCAAGAGCATGGGGGGGGGGGGTCAGACTGAGGATCTGGGAGTTTGGGGAATGAACCACTCCCATTTTAAGTTCCCCGGGCTCAAGTGCATCCCGGGGAATCACAGGTGGCCAAAGCTGTGTGAGGACCCAGCCAGGTGTGAGGGTGGAGCTGGGGGAGCTTCAGGGCGTTGGCAGTGAGAGCTAGTACAAATGCAAGCCCCAGAAGCCCTATTTATTATTTTTCATCAGCTAAAAGAAGGCAATTTTTAGATTTAGATTTTTTTGATGAGCTGTCACCATGGTGATAGGATTGGAAATTCTTTTTCTGACAACATTGCTGTTGGACCATTTGTTGAATTATTTGCATACTGTGACTCTAGGAGGCCCCCAGAGCTGGGTGCTTCCCTCTCTACCCAGAGGAAGGTTGGTCTCAGCCATCCCTTGGGTTCTTTGCCACACAGAGGTCCGTGTTCCTACATGCCTGGGCTCTACCAGGTAGGGAGGAGATTCCTGGATCACCACAGTGCATCCTACAGAAGGAACTCGTGAGAAAACACAATCAAAGACAAGAAAAGAGTGAAGAATTTACCATCTGTTCCAGGGAAATTTGAGTCTCTCTACTTTTCTCTGGACCCACTTAGTTGGGTGTCTTACACATCACATCTGCATAATCCACTGCAGGGCAGAGGGGCTGGAGGAGACGTGCAGGAAGTATGACCTTCCAGAATGATCCAGGCACATAGGAACCCTGAGTTGCTGCTTCCATTACTGCGCTGGAACTGTCTGAATTCACTCCTGTTCTTCTTTCAATGATCATTTCTTTAAGATTCCAGATGGATCCAAGATAATTTTTTCAAACCTAATTCTCTGACTGATTTCAGAACTGTAGCCAGAGAAATCCCTTCTTAACATCCTTTTTTGATTTGGGGCCAGCAAAGGAGGACGGATTGCATTCCGAAACTTCCAGCACTTTTTCCCTCACACTTCCATTCAGACCTCTTCTCTGAAAAAAGCACCAGCCCCACTAATGAAGAGCCAGGTCCTAATGAGAAAAAGTATCGTTGTACTGATTGTCTTCTACTTCGGTGAGAATTGGATGTGTCTGGAGACTTCAGGAGTCCCAGTTGGCCCCCAGTCCCTTGGCCCTATGAGAATTCTCTACACCTAGGTAGGAAGTGCTTAAAACTGTACCTGTGTCTTAGGTCCGTGTCTTCTCTTCATCTCGTCTCCTTCCCTGCACACACACTCCCCCCCACCGCCGTGCGCAGAGCCCACTCTTCTACTACTCTTCTTTAAAGACAAGTAGGGGGTGGTTTATTCTGGGTAGCTATCAGTTTGCTTCTGGAGGATGGGTTGCGTGTGACAGCTTGGGCAAGGCACGGAGCCCAGGCTGTTTGTGTCACACTCCGTTCCCAGTGACAAACACTGCTGCTCGCCTCCCTGTCCAAATCTGATAACACGTATGTTCTCCCAATTCCGTGCTGTTGCTCTGGAAACGGAAGCAGCAGCACGATCTAGAGTAGGATTATGGCTTAGTCAACCTCAAAGTCTCACAGCCCTTCTGGCAACTTCTGGCAGGAAAATGGTATCCACTCCCACTGCCTAGTGACCAATGGCTTTCTCTCCCTGCTGGGAAGGTCTGACTCCCAAAGTTAGAGAAGACGTGTCTGCCCACAGCTCACATTGAGGGAGTATAATTTATTAGAAGACTCAAACTCGAGAATCTCAACCGAATCCCAGCCCTGCTGCTCACGAGATAAGGCACAATAAGCATGAGCTGTTTTCACAGCCCCTTTGAGCACCTCTGTTCCTCCCAGGGTGGGCTGGCCATCCCGGAGTCTCCCCGTTGTTAGACCTCAGGGCTGCATTCACATTCAGTACTCACTCTGAGGACCAGCTTCCTGGCTTAGAGGCTTACCAGCTGGGTGACTGGTCATGTTCTTCACCTTTCTGATCCTCCCGTGGGTTATTCATAAAAGGAGAATAATTATGCCTACCTCGAAGCTGGGTTTGAGGATAAACAAAGCAGCATGCCTGAGGTCCATAGCTCAGGACACACCCAACGTGACCTTCTGGGAGAATCCAATTCTCTACCTTCAGGATATAAATGTTTCCACTGGGGAGAGGAAACAGCTCTTTCCCTTTCCCTGCATTGAGATGAAGGACTGAAAATGTACCTGCCCTTAGGATTCCTGTTCCCCTCTGTCTGAACAGATGGGTGAAGCATGGGTAGAAAACCCAGACTCTGGCTCCCTTACTCACACATGGACACACCCACCCGGCCTTTACGGTCTCTGCTAGCACCTTGCAGGCATGACCTTACTGTGGTGGAGGAGCCTAAGTGTTTGAGACACAGGAAGCAGAGTGAAGATTATAGAAGACAACGATGAGAGAAGGTAGCTAGGAGTGGGAAGGAAAGAAAAGGGAGGGTGGTAATTGAGGAGGGGAGAGAGAGCGAGACTGAGAGAGAGGAGACTTCCCAATGAGCTTAGAAGTCCCCTAGGTTCCTAGAAGCCTGTAGGGAAAGCTTACTGTGCCTTCCTTCTCAATGCCACCAGCCTCCAGCCCAGAGGTCCAGAACTATCGCTAAAGAACATAGAGGCCTGTGAAAACCTTTAGTCTTATAAGCATTCTTTTTTAAATAAAAATTGCACCCCCCCCATTTTTAATAGAGACCTAAAGTAACACAGCTTTTTTTTTTTTTTTTTGCAATGAACAAAACATTTTTTATTGTAATGGAGTAAATGAAACCCCAAGGCCCTCTTTGCTGAGGAATTGCCTGCCCGGATACCAGCACGTGGGCCTCAAGGAGGAACTCACCCTGAGGTCCTGGTCTTCAGGACCTTCTGGTAAGGCACGCTGACATTATCCATGCCTGCGTGCATCTGGACATTTGTGCAGCTCTTCACCAGAAGACAGGCACCCAGAGTGATCAAAATGGGGCTGGTGCTACCGTAAATAACTAGATGAAGAAATTTTCAGGAACACACGGAAAGAAGAGCTTCCGTTACCTTAGGCAGCTTCATATAGGCAGAGAACATCATTTTAGAATGGGCATCCCCAGTAGTACCACTAGCACTTTCACCAACAAGGTAATGCGTTTCTGCTTAGGACCTGTTCACTTTTGGCTCATTTTCTTGTGGAGCAAAGCAGGGCTTTAAGCTTGGGTGGGGTGGGTTCCCTCTCGGTGTGCTTCTGTGTTTAAGCATAGAGCTCTTCCTCTGCTGTTTACTTGTCATGCCTCTTGTTCTCCTCCGCTAGGGCAAGTGCCTGAGAATTCTGTCACCTTTACACACCCTGTGTTTCATCTAAACAGTGAGGGGTCTGAAACCGCTTCTTACATCTACCCGTTACCCCAGACACATTTTGTTCAACAGGAAACCCTTAGATGCAAGAAACGTTGGTCTCTGGCTCACATACAAACTTCCATTATTTTCAGCAGCATGATTATTTTTGTACAAGGCAAACATAAGAAATACATAGTGGATATAAACTCAGTCTGCAAACACCAGTATATAGAACAATTTCTCAGACATGCCCACTTTCCACAAAAACTAAATCTTGGGCACTTCTCTGTCCCTCTTCCCCCTTTCCCAGGGCTGTGTCCAAGCTCCAGAGTATTTGAATGGAGCCCACAGGCAGAATGAGGTGATGGGAATCTAGTTCATGGCACTTTAGTCTGTCTACCTTGGCATCCAATAAGACAACCACCTCTCTTCATCCAACTCCTTCTTCCCTGCAATTCTACCCAGCACAGGAAATTATCCTTCTAGTTCCTTGCTCCTCAGAGGCTCTGGGAAACTCTCAAAGACTATGTTTCCTGCAAGGCTGCTAATTGCCACCATGAATCCATTCTTCTCTAAGGCTCCTGCACCAGGGTAGAGCAAAGGCAATTCTGAGAGACCTGATCACCTCATGTGGCTCTACCTGGCAGAGTTATGTCTCCTCAGACCCCCAGCTTCTCTCATTACCCTTCATCCCATCCATGTCCAGTCCTGGTACTTGGTAGAGAGAGGTTAAGAAAGGGGTCTCTACCCTCTGCCCCTCTGTGTCTCAACTCCCTTCATGATCCTTTTAAATATTTTCCCCAGCAGGAAAAATCTTTGGATTTTTGCTAATCCTGACTAATTCAGTATACCCCAAGTACGCTCGGGGCTTGAATCAGCACTGTCCAACAGAATTTTCTATGACGGACATGATCATTATGGCATAGCCACAGCTACATGTGACTGGTAGGACCAATGAACTGGTTGTTTAATTGTAATCGACATAAATTCAGATAGCCACACATTGGACAGCACAGGTCGAGATTTTTCAAACTTAAAAGCCAGGAGTTGATGTCTTTGTTCTCTATATTGCATAGGACTGTCCATCCCTAGGGCAAAGTTAGGCTATATCCTGCGTGTTTGGATACAAGAAAGTGTATGAGTATTGGTGGATGTGACGTGGAACATATCAGTTATCACTTCAAAATATTCTCCCACCATAAGTAAATAAAAAGTCATGCTGTGCTGATTCAATCAGTAGGAAGCCCAGAATCTGCCCGTTGCCTATCCCTTAAACATTACGGAAGATCCTGAGGCACTTCTGAAGGATCCCAGGGGTCCTTGGAACTTGCTTTGGAAATCACTGAGCTGGTTATATCTAAAATCCAGTCTGGTTCTGACATTTTCAAGATGTAGACTTGTTTTGATGAGAAAGTCATGCCTTCAGAGGGGTGGTGACTTGTCTTAAGGTACATAGCTGATTTTTGCAGGAAAGATCTGGGAGCTAGGTGGGCTGCACCTTATGAGAACTCTTTCCCCTGTACTTCTTAGTGTTCTCTAAGATTCCAACCTTGATACTAGACTGTTCCATCTCGCCTGGAAATAATTGCTTCTTGGGGGAAGGGGCAAGTCTCCTCCTCTATCACTGTGTGTGGCAGGGCATCTACCAGTCATCAGTGGGGGGAATAAATTCATCATGCCGGCATTGCAGGATGTGCAGAGTGCCCTCGGATAAATGATTCCTGCAACCACTGTCCTGATCCTCCTCTACCCTTCTCTTGCCCAGTAAACAAGTAGCAACCCCTCATTCCCCATCCTGCTTTTGAAGATGCTAAGGACCTCATGCCTTAACTCTAACTTTTGAAGATTTTATTTTTAAGATTTTATTTATTTATTTGAGAGAGGAAGAGAGAGTGTGTGCCTGAGCAGAGGGAGTGGCAGAGGGAGAGGGAGAAGCAGATTGCCCAATGAGCAGGGAGCTCAACACGGGGCTCGATCCCAGGACCCTGGGAGCATGACCTGAGCCTAAGGCAGATGTTTAACTGACGGAGCCACCCAGGAGCCCCTCAACAAACTTTTTATGCAAAAAGCCAAATAGGAAATATTTTCAGCTTCGCAGGCCATATGGTCTCTATTGCAAATACTCACTTGTGCCTTGCAATATAAAAGTAGCCGTAGACAATATGTGAACAAAATGACATGACTGCATTCCAATAAAACTTTATTACACAAACAGGCAGCAGGCCAGATTTAGCCTGAGGACTGTAGTTTGCCAATCTCTTTTCTAGACCTGGGAACGCACAGAATGGGAACATTTTAGACTACTTGCAAAGAACTGAAAAAAAGTATGTGCATTTTCTCTGGGTGCTGGAGGCGGCAAAAGAAAATGGATTCAGAAAATATAGAAGGAATCGAAGGACTTATTTAATTAGTCCTTTACAAGAGAGAAATGTTTTCAGCTGTGCTTCGAAGGAAAGCCATGATAGCTGTGAAGAGAGCATTTATTAAATATGTAGATTTCAGGATTCCACTCTCAGTATTTTGGGACAGGGCCCAGGAGTCTGCAGTTTTGGCATGCTCCTCAACTGGTTTTAAGTAAATGGTGGAGGTGGGGAGACCACAATTCGCTAAATACTGCAAAGCCCTTGGGTTTTGTGATGCTCATGGATGCAACAGTTATGATATAATTATGGGCCTTCTGAGTTCATAAGAAATAAGATGCAAGGTACGGACAAAGTCACTGATCTAGGTAAACCTAATTTTCTTTTTCCTTCAAGGAAGCTATCAGAATGTATGGAAGCAGAAGTGATCCTACAGGTCTTTCTAATTTATTTTTTTAACTGAATTAGCTTGGGACTCTAATTAGGAACAAATTGCATATGGCGCAACCCACAATTGGTTGTGAAGCAAGGAATAGAATCAAGACTTCCAATGAGGCTGTGACTGGGAGGCAGCTTTGTTTCTTTTAGGCATTCCACCACTTGCTTCCCTCCTCTGATAGATGGCAACTCCCAGATCTAAAAAGGGACAGTGTTTGCACCAGCTAGAGAGTCACAGTCCACAGTCGTAGAGAATGAGTTGACACAGTTGGGTGATTCCAAATCCTAACACTGTGTCACTTCCCTTCCCCTCTCCACCAGTGCAGCTCAAAGTTGCCTGAAACAGCCCGTCACTGCTTCCCCTCCTGCTGCCCAGCAACCCTGAGTGGGAGGAGGCAAATCAGCTTGGGAGAATCGGCAGTGGCCCAGGTGTCATTGCTGGGTGCTAATGGGCACCCCCACAGAGAGAGGCAAAAATGCGCTCTATATGACCTTGAGAAAGTCAGGGCAGGAGTGCCCAAGGAAGGGAGTCCCTTATGTTGGCCCATGTGTTCATGTTCCAAAGATGTAGTTGCAGTAGAAGGAAAAAGACAACTGCCTCTATAACACTGCATGTTAATTAGACTTAAAAAAAAAAAAAAAGACAAGTTAAAAACAAACAAACCAAAAAACCATGCAGGCCCAAAAAACCCTAAAGAAAGAAAACTGCCGTGGAGCCCTCTCCTTTCCCCTAGGACCAGCAATCACCCGCCTCCGAGTGGGTGCAGATGTTTTCAGTCCCTTGGTAAGAAGACCGCAGAGCACCAAGGAGTGAAGCACAAATCGATGTGTGTTTCCACAGTTGAGCACCCAACTCAGAGATAAGAGGAGGGAGAAAGATAAATTACTCCTAAGATTTCTTTCTCTAGTAGAGGATGGCAGTGCTGCACTCAGATCTGATTTCTGGGCACCGGAATTTGCCCTGAACTGAGGTTTCTCCCCCGCCCTCTCTCAGCTGTCTATCTATAAACAAGGTTGCCCAAGCCAACCCTTTTCTTCAGTTTAGCAGCGTGGCTGTGCCCTGGGGTCAGGGTGGTGCTCCAGCACTGAGCAGCCCATCTCCCTAGAAAAGGCAGTTTTCATTTCATTTTACTTGATGCCCTTTGCAGCAACCCTCGGATGAGTTTGATAAAATGCATACATTCAGAAAATTCAAAGTGGAAGTCACCTTGCCTTGGTTCACGCCCCTCATGCGGAGGGGAGGTGGGGATGGTGGGCGCTCAAGGGTTTCCATGTAGATAGGAACCACCTTGCGAGCTGTAAAATTGTGGGTTATGGAGCGCCCACCCGCCCCCCCCACCCCGGGGATTCTGACTCAGTCCTCAGAGGTGGAGCCTGAGAACTTGCATTTATATAAGCTTTCTAGATAATTCTAATACAGATTTAATGATGCTGGTAATTCTGAGACAAGTGGTATAAGTGGGAAGAATACAGGATTGAGGGGAGAGAGGGGTGTTTAGAATTGTTTTCTGAAGCTTTACAGGTAGAACCATAACCTCGATCTGCAGTAAAACCTGGCAGTCTTACCAGCTTTGCATTCAAAAAGGGCTTTGTTTTGTCCAACTGGAATGTTTCTCCAGCTTAAGCCCTGTTTCCTTTCTTTGATCCCCATTGGCTCCAGATTCCTTCTCTGACTTCTCCCCATGTGAGCAAATAAACCAAATAAAACTTCAGAGCTGCTTCCTGACACCTAGGCATTCCTTGGGCTTTTCTTTCTCTTAGTCTCTTTCTTCTTTTCCTTATAGGCAAAATTCCTCTAGAATACCCTCTTAGGACCGATGATCCATGCCATTTTGCCATCCTTCCTAGTTACCGCGGCAGCACATGCCTTTGAGGTCAGCCATTTCTACGGCAAGTTCAGCCCCGTTGCTCTGCAGAGGCTCGTGGGAAACATTCGGCTGAGTTGGAGGCGCTGGCTGCAGATGGTGTGCAATTTGGCTTGCCCTTCCCAGCCCTGCTGCAGGCAAGGGTTGGCATAAGCATTACGAATGTCCCCCAAGGTGGCTGCTTTCCTTTCCTTAAAAGCTTCTTTTGGTGAGAGCCTCTGGCGCCTTGCCGGGTCTGTGCCTTTCCAGCCCCATTTCATGCCCAGGCTCTTCTCGGCTCACTCCTTGGCTTTTCTTTGTTGGGCACCCCCAGGGTCTGGTGTGGGCTGGGTCATTAGGAAAGAGCAGAAGGAAATGTCCCAGAAGAGTCCAGAAATAGGGATGGGCAAAGAGGAATCACAGATGACGAAGCAGCCTCATCTGCCTCTCTCAGAGTGAAGAGCGCAGACATCTCTAATTCTAAGGAGGGACCTACTGTATAGGCCACACATTTGCATGATTTTTCCAAGGTAAGATTAATAGAACTGCAGATCCACAATGACCTTCGAAGGTAGATTGCAGGACAAGTCCACGGTCGGTGCCAAGTTTCCCGGAAAATGTCAAGAAGTGGCCATTAAGCAGTGATAGTTTACATCACAAGGGACAAGAGAGTGTGATCACAGACCAAGTTGCGCTCAAACCCCCTCCTGGCCACGTGACCTTGGAGAGGCCACTTACACTCTCCAGACGTTAATAGCCATATGTGGAAAAACGATGCCACCAATAACAAATAATGTTCATGGACCACTTACTACATTCTTAACATGTGTTAAGTGTTTTATATAATTTTTATTTTTTATTTTTTTTAAAGATTTTATTTATTGATTTGACAGACAGAGATCACAAGTAGGCAGAGAGGCAGGCAGAGAGAGAGGGAGAAGCAGGCTCCCCGCTGAGCAGAGAGCCCGATGTGGGGCTCGATCCCAGGACCCCGGGATCATGACCTGAGCCGAAGGCAGAGGCTTTAACCCCCTGAGCCACCCAGGTGCCCCGTTTTATATAATTTTTAATTGGAAAAAACAAACGCCAGTCCTGTAAGGACAAATACTGTTATTTGACCCATTCCACAGATGAAAAAATTAAGGTGCAGAGAAGAGTAGAATCTGTGTGACTAGTAACATGCTCTTAACACTGCGCTGACATCAGTCTCCTGTTTTATTATGAGGACTGAATGAGGATGAGGAGTTTAGCACAGTTCATAGATACAGGGCTCAGCCAATGATAACTACATGTGTTATATGTACTTAGTGGATGGTTCCATCCCAAATGAAGTGATTTCTCAATTTATAGGAGTATAGTTCGTACTTAATGAGGAATGATGATATTATGTTCTGCTAAACTTGCACATTATCCATTATCATGCCCTTTCCTAAGAAGGCTTTCCAGATCCCCCAAATTCCCTCCTCCCATAATCAGCATGATACCATAGTTGCTAGATTTCCCCCTTTCGCTCTGTCTTGATTTCTGCAACAGAAATGTTGCAATTCTGGGGACACCTGTTTCTGTGTTTGACTAAACTTCTTGGTGCAGTGGCTAGATGTACTGCTCTGTACTGCCAGGAGTTAAGCAGGAGCCTTGCTTTTGCTGACTGGCTGGTATGTCTTATTTAATGCTCACCAAGAGACTTGGGGATTCTTCTTAGAGCCTCGAAACGAGACGGTTGAATCATAATTATGGGACATCAGCTACTCCAAACCTTGTGAAAACAGCTGCTGATTTGCTGGCTTTTCTGGTCAGCTACAGGGGGCGGGGGGAGGTCACAGGCCCCTTTGAGGCAGTTGAAGAGGACTTGGCCAAGAGAAAGAAGGGAAAAAAGGTGGAAGATGAGACAGAAAGAGCAAGGGAGAGAAAAATCAAAAGAGCATAGAAAGAAAGTAATGTTTGCATAAAAGTATAGAATTTTTAAACTGGAAGACCCTTAGGGAATACCTGTTTCCATGTCTTAATTTTATCAATGAGGTTAGAACAGTCTAGACAGGTTATTATACAAAGTTCCACAGCTACTGATTCGGTATCACTTTTGGACAATCCTACCAAAACCAAAAACTGTTCTTGCCCGTCTACATGTGTGTGCATGCACGCATATTGCCAAACTCTGGCTTCTGGAACCCCACTGCTCACTGGCTGCTGACACACAGAATCCCAGCTCCCTTTGCAGATGTGCCCACAGCCATTAAAGGCACACCTGCAGGAGCTCTCCCACCCCTGGACTGAGGGTCACCAGGAAACATGCCCTAAACCTGCCCTAGTGGGAGCATTCCACCCTGAGCGTACAAACAGCTGCCCAGGAAGGGGCACGTGGTGGTAGTTGCCATGACGGGGATGGGGGGTGGGGTGGCAGAACAGAGCTACTTCTGTCTTGTTCTTTCATAATAGAAACTCCACACTGGGACAAATATATCTACTTGTTGAGAGTGTTGCTTTGTTTTCATTTGGTTAGTTGGTTTGCTGTTTGATTTGCATGGATGTATAGCCCTCCTCAATGACCAGGTTTTGCTTTATGCCCTTTTGGAAGTTTTGTTCTGTAGCCTACAAGGTCATTACAGCCTCAAGGTTGCTTCTTAATCGTCCTGCAAACATGGCTACTCCTCCGCAGCCCTCTGTACACAGAACACTGTTGCCCAGCTCAGAGGAGCCAAGGAAAGCATTCATCGCCAGGTGAGGGAAACTAGCTTGACATGAGTCTTGACCTGTCCTTTTCTGTTAATCTGTTTTAGACTTAAGTCAAAGGAAAGCCCAGACTTCTGCTCTCTCTCTTCCCCCCGTCTCACCAGGCTCTCTTGCCCCCAGTGCTTGAGATTTCTTGGCTCTCTGCAAATTTATACTGACTTACCACCCTGTGTACTTAGATAGCCAGGCCCTCAGCAATTGGGGTTCAGCACAGTCACTAGATACAGTGAGAGAGAGGATGCAGGAGAGAGGATATGCACAATATACAATGGCTAGTGACACTTATGAATAAAATGACTTTGAGTTACTCAGGCCTTGTGTATGATGTCAGAGAGTATGGTCAGTCCATGTGTGTGTGTGTCATAAAGCTTTAGGACATCAAAAGCAAAACAGCATAATTATCCTCCCTCCCTCCTTCCTTCCTTCCTTCCTGCACTGAGCATTCTCTATACTCCAAGCCCCAATGGCAGGCAGAACTCAAGATTTTTGTGTGGCATTATAGAAGTCTTTTACTCTTTCCCTCTCCCCCTCAGTACAAACTACCATGCGCCTGGGCCATGGCATGAACAAGACAGGTAGAACTTCTTTTCTCGGGGATCTGACAGTCTAGGGGCGGCAGGCAAGCACAAGTCAGCAAATATAGGTGTGAGAGGCTTTGAGCTCAGTGATAGGTCATAGAAAACGCTGATATGCAGAGGAGACAGGAGGCATGGCACCTTATAGGCAGAGGTCTGGGACGGACTCTCTAAGGGGTGGACACCTGGGCAGAGACCCAAAAGAGTAGAAGGAGCCAGGCTTGCTCCACAAATATTTGTCACCCAAGGAGCTGCCTTGGGCTCTGGCTGCCCTGGCCTCCCTGTGTAGCAAGGGTTTAATTCCATGGGGGGCTTTGCCTCAGAGTGGATTTGAGGAGAGGTCAGGCAGCCCCTGAAAGCAGAGTAACCAATCTTGGGGATGAGCCGGCCCTTCATAAACATCCAGGTCCTTTTGAAAAATGAAACCTGTGGTCAGGTCCCCCAGAGTAGAGGAGTCAAGTTTCAGTTTTAATCATTCAACCAAAGAGATGCCCCCTGTTTATATTCCATTTTGCAAAATTTCAGCTTCCCCTGGAAAAGGGGTTTCTTGCCTTGGATCCTGGAGGGCCTGGTGTGCTTACCTCCTGCAGATACCGCCTGTCTGAGTAATGTTGGACACGGAACCTCAGTGGCGGGCTCACGAGATGGTGGGTAGAAGCAGAGGCCCCAGATGTTGGATGCGAGTGGGTGATGAAAAGCATGTGGGAGGTGAGGACTGGTTGCTGGGTTGTTAGCATTCAGATTTGTGAGCTGCGGCTCAAATTATGACATCACAGAAGGATGGGACAACTTGTGAGTCCAGGAGCAAGAACATGGCTTTTTCTCTCCTCAGTTCCCATGTAGCCGGCAAAAATTCTGCCAAACACAAGATGGAACGATGCAGCAGAAAGATAGGCAGGGTCTGCAAAAGACCCCCTGTTCATAGCTCACATTTTTGGCACCTACTCTGTGCTAGACACTGGGGAAGACAGTAGACATGCATTGTTTTCCTTAGCCCTCACAATATGTGACACAGTAGGTCACAGTACTCGTCGCATTTTATAGATGCAGAAAGTGAGACTCACAGAAGTGAAGGAACTTGCCCAGGGTCGTCCAGGTCGTATGCAACGGCCAGGACGTACCTTGGGCCTCACTTAAGAATCTGGCTCCTCTCTATTCTTCCTAGTTATGCTTCACCGCCCGTTTGCTTAGGCACCAGACCTGCCAGAGTAAGACAAATGGGAGGAGGTGACCTACCTTCCTCGAGACGTTTTCTGAAATGATTCCTAAAGAGATGTGATATGGGCAACTTTCCAGAACTCGCTCAGTAGTTACTTGTTTAATAGATGAGTAAGTGGGGTTGGAGGTGGGGGTGGGAATTAGGGAGAACGAGAGACATGAGTGGAGAATGATTTCCAAGGCTGGATCTTTTCTTTATTTGACTGTAGTAAATTTTAACAAGGCCCTTAATGAAATCCCAGGGCTTAGCAGAGCCTCTACGTTTGTAAGTCACTGGCCCCGGGGCGGAGAAAGGAACACGGAAATCTGGCGCAGAGTTTAGTCCTGCTGAGCTGTGGCCCATTCAGATGAGCCAGTCTGGTCAGAAGGAGCCCCGTGCTCTGAGGGCATCACTCCTGCCCAGATACATCTACCAAGAGTCCTGATGCTGGCGCAGGAATGGCCCCGGCTCCTTGGAGGACTTGCCCCATGTCAGTGGCTGCCCGTTGGTGAGATGTTTGAAAGAAATTCTCAAAGACACTTATCATGGGTCTGCCGAGCTTCATGTCATGGTGCTTTGGAAACATTACAAAATAGATGTTAGTAATGAATGTTTTCGTGATCATCGAAAACTTGTCTCATTTCCCAATCTGTAAGATGCCCTTTCTCACCCCCCAAAAAATGACTTCAACCAACAATGAGGAGTTATCGTTGTTAGTGTGAATAAATAATATTGTTAGTGGGCAATAAATAATAAAATAGGACAATAAAACTGGTTTCCATCTTCCAGCACTTCAAAAAAAAAAAAAAAAAAAAGAAAAAGAAAGAAAGAAAAGAAAAGAAAAAAAAAGGAGAACATTTCCCTGCCATTGAAATCTTCTGTGTAGAGTGAAAAATGAAATTTTTATCAAAGTGGGCAGTAGCACACATAGGGCTTCCCCAGGATCATATTCTTGATTTCCTACAACATACTTAAAAAAAAAAAAAAAAGGCACCAGCTTGTGTAATGGCAAAAACAGCTGCAGCCCATTTGCTGACAGCAGAACCAGGTAACTTTTCAAGTCTGGTTGAGCTTTTTTTTCTCTTCCCTTTGACCTGACATCCATAAGTTAAGATTTTAGGATGTGTAAAACCCGGAGCTCTGACAGAGCAGGCCCTTCCCCCCAGACAGCAACTGTCTTGAGTGTGCAGGACAGAGCGTTCCTCTGGCCGCTCTCCTCAGGGGTCTGCAAAGCATCCCAAAGTCTGGCCTCCTTCTCCAGAAATCACCATCCATACCATCCTCACAGAAGAATCAAGCCATCTTACTTGTCACCTGTCAGCTGTCACCTGACCTGGACTACGATGAACCCAAAGGATTATCTTCCAAAGTCTCATCATCCCAGAGCCCACAGGTGATGAAGACCCTTACCAAGTAAAGGCATTTTCCAGCTCTGGCTCTTCTGCAAACCAGAGAGAGGTCATCTGGAACCAGACACCTCTCAAAGTTCACACTTCACAGAGGCTCATGTGAGGCATGTGAACTGAAGTCTGGACTGCTAGCGCCTGGGCCAGGCTGGGACTCGGAAGCAGTGCAGGGTCCCAGAGTAGAGCAGCCGAAACCAGTTTTGGGTTACAGCTTTGGCCCGTGTGGACTTAGCGTCTACAGCGAGCTTCACTTCCCTGAGCCCCGTATCTTCTGGAAAAAAATTAGACTCACATTTCTTATCTCGCCAGGTTATTGAATGATACAATATAAGTGAAGGAACTGTATAAACTGTAAAACTCTCTAAAAATAAAAGGTGTTACATGTGAATGAGTATAAATCACAGTGGACCATTTCAGTTCTACAAATGAATTTTTGTACAAATTTCAGATGTGAATTTTTGTCCACATCGTTTGTGTCAACTTAATTTCTTCAAGTCCATTCCAGGGTTGCCAGACTCAGCAAATAAAAGTACAGGACACCCACCCAGGATAGCACGTCTTAGGGCAACCGAGGCCCTATCCCTCTAGGCTGCCAAGAAACCATGGTGGGCATGGCTTGGGTTCCACTCTCAGTCTGGGCCACTGTTCTAGGGCCTTGTGGAAACCAAGCAAGTTACGTCTGTGATGCCCCTGACCCCCTCCATGTGGCAGCTAGGGCTTCCTGCTCTCTGTGGTCACACTGCAGAGCTGAGAATCATTTTGCAGAATTATCTCTGGTCCTGTGTTGGCCTGGATGTACAACACAGCCACTGCCTGTCGGGGGTGGAGGGTCTTGCTGAGGCAAGAGTCATGAGGTTGAGTCTTCCTTGCCTGAGCACCCAGCAGTCCCAGCCTCGGTCTCTCTCTGCCTCTCTGCCTCTCTCAGTGTCTTGTGCCCTCATTCTCCTGCCTCTGCTCCCAGCCCCGGGATGTTTCTTTCTGTTCTGGAAAAAACCTGTCTCTACCTTGGTTCTCTCCAGTTCACTTTGCCTCGTCCTCCATCCAGTTCCTCTTTCGCCCCCTTCCCTCTCCACAAACCTTGCTGGTTCAACTCCAGGCATCAGCTTTCAGACTGTCAAAGCCAGAGAGCCTTGCGAGGGACGACTCTTTTCTCTCTGCTTTGTACCATCTCTGAGGCAATGAGGGCAAGGCTGATTGGCCACGTGCTTGAGGAGAGAAGACAGGAGAGGAGAAAATAGATGAAAAATAGATACAAATTAATAGTTCAGAGTACGTTCCAGCCGTCACGAAAATGGTGCTCATTTAGCATGTATTTAATTACACCCCGTGTTGGCGCATTCCTCCACTGGTCTTTTCCTGCACTACATTTATAATGTGGGAGAGGGCCAGGCACTGTGCTTCCATGTGCCTGCTACCTCGTCTGGAGTGAGAGCTCAGCGAGTGTTTGTTGAACGGGTTTGGTGGCTTATGGCCTGCTTCGTGTGATGTTGGGGTGCGCTATCAGGATGCTAAGCGCCTTCCAGGAAAGCGGGCTGCTCTGGAGGACAGCAGCGGACCAAATATCACCTCCGCGGGTTACCGTTGGTTTGCTCTTCGTCAGCATAGATGGCTGCGTGGGCTGGAGGAGCCTGGCACAGAGAGGTGATGCGGAAGGGAGCTGGGAGCTGCATCGAACGCTTGCTCTTTGGCAAAAGGAGGAGGAGGATGTCTGCAGATGGACTACCCAGGTGACACTTGGCATCGTTTCAAATTAATGATATCTTTCTGAGAGTCTTGCAGACCTTGTCAGCTGACTCAGTCCAGTTATGATCACCCAGAGACACAGCTACATGGGATCTGGAAAGTGAATTAGCAAGCTGCCGGTTTCAAAGTTGCAGGGGAGGACTTGGGGTAGAACGGAAATTTCAAGAGGAGGAAGATGATTTTCTGGCTCGATACCTTTTGGGGTCCTTTGGCTTTGTGTCCCAAGGCGATCCCTCTCTCCTGGTTGACAGTTCCTGGTTTCCTCAAAAAAGAGCAGTGATTCTTGCTCATACTGAAATGTGACCTTGGGTGCAGAAAGCACAAGGTGCCCTCGCTCAAATCCCAGCTCACCAGCTTACTAGCGGTGCGACCTCAGACAAGTGAGCTCATCTCTGAACTTGGGTTTCCTTGTTGGTGAAATGCGAGTGATAGCACATATAGACATTCACCATGAGCTGGTGCGAGGGTCATGTGAGAAAATGTGTGAAAGGGCTTGCTGTAGGACCTGACAGATACTAAGGGCATGGGGAGTGTTTGTGGTTACTGCTTTTGGAATAATTTAGCTCTGAGGCAAAGTAAGAGCCGGAAGATTTCCCTTTAAAGAGGGGATGGTGAGTTCAAGTGGCTTGTCTAGGCTGCAAGGGCTGGGAGCCTCTTTTCCTCAGTGAAGAGAGGGACCTGGCTGGGACCGCAAACCCTCTGCGTTTCTCTGGCTCCTTCCAGATGCCAGCTCTAGCTCTGACTGTGGTCTCTTCTCCGAGGTTCTGTGCTCCTCTGCCTGGCCGGGAAGGCAGGCCCCATTCTCTACGTGCTGCTCCTCCCAACCTCACAGCTCCTTTGCCACAGATGATGTGCTGACCCAGAGATGAGTCATCACAGAAATCATTTCCCTTGTTTTGTAGGAGTTTGGAGGCCTTCTTCTCCACGGGACCCAGAGTTTTTTCTACCCCACATCCTGCCAGAGATGGTTTCTTTCTATCACAGTGAATTGATTTTTTTTTTTTGCTTATTTTTTAAAGATTTTATTTACTTATTTGACAAAGAGCACAAGGAGGGGGAATGGAAGGCGGAGGCAGAGGGAGAAGCAGGCTCCCCGCTGAGCAGAGAGCCCAACTCGGGACTCAATCCAAGGACCCTGGGACCATAAGATGAAGGCAGCTGAGCTGAAGGCAGATACTTAATCAACTGATCCTCCCAGACACCCCGATCTTTTTTCTTCTTAATCTCTATCTTTTCCTTTATGGACTTCACCCAGGAGGATGAAGTTATTGTTCCACCAGGAACCATATAGAGCTGGGGGTGTATGCCGAACTTGGCAGCAGGAGGACCCCTTGCAGCCGGCAACCCCACAGGAAAGTGGCAGTTCTCCTCAGACCGGGCTTCGGGAAACCCAGCACCAGAACCTCCTGGCTGGTCAGCTGCTTTGCAAGGGTCACTGTTTGGTACCCCATTAAGGCAGCAGGGAAGAGGGAGGCTAGCAGGGAAGATTGACATCCAAATGAACAGCCCGAGATGATTGCGTTGTCTCTGAGTGTCCCAGCTGGAGAGGTCCTGGGCAACCCAAGGTCCCTAAAGGCAAAGTGTGGGCACATACCTCTGTGCGTACAACCCCACTGCTTGGGGAGGGAGCCGTCCTCAGCTCTGATAAACCCGAGGAAGGAAAGCTGTGGAGAGGAGCTTTCTCCTTTACGCAAGTCAGGTTAGTCAGAACGGTAGCAAAGCCAGTAGCTATGCATTCCGCCAAGCAGACAGACTGCAGCATATGTCGGCAAACATACTCGGGCTGTGCGCCCCAAATACACACCTCCAAGTGCACATACACATGCACAGGTCTGATGTAAACACGTTTATGCACCTACCCAGAGGCTCCTGGGCTCTCTCTACCTAATCTCATTTTAAAGTCTATTATTTCTGAATCAAAGAATAGAGAATGAGGCTGGGCTAGAAGAGTTAGCTCATGCGCTGACCCTTCATCCCTGATGGTCAGGGCAGGGCCTCTGAGGTTGCCCTGAGGTTGCCAAGTTGCTGTGACGATAGAATGGGAGAGTCGTGCGGGCCTGCAGGTGGCAACCGCGTAAGGAGGTGGGCAGCGCTGTGTGAGGGGAGGGCTGGGCTCGCCCGGGACCCAGGCTGCTTCCAGGGCACCACATGTGCCTCCCCAGGCTTTGCCAGGAGATAACGGCTGAGAAGGCCAGCGGGCTTGGTCTTACTCTCTGACTGGCTTGGATGGGAGGCGCTCCTGGTTTCTGGTAGAGTCATCTCTTATTTAGGAAACTTTGGGCAAGAAAAAACAAGTGGAGGTGTGGGACTGGCTTTCTCTCATTGGGCTTTCAGATCCTGCTTCTAATAGTAAACACCAGGCTGTCATCGGCTCTTTGTGCTCAGAGAAGTGGGAGTGTGTGTGTGTGTGTGTGTGTGTGTGTGTCAGAGAGAGAGAGAGAGAGAGAGAGAGAGAGGGCAGGGGGAGAGAGGTGGGGGAGAGAGTCTTTAAATTTTAATTGGTCTGCAATGAAAGATTTAACTGTTTAAAAAACAAAACCCTCTTAGTCCCAGACCACAACTTATGTGCTAATGTGGGAGGTTAGGGGCTAGTGAAGAAAGGAGGAGGGGAGGGGCAGATTCCTAATGGATCCCATGGGGTGTTGCACTGTTAAGGGATAGGGGAACCAACCATATGGACAGTGGAATACAATCCCGACCTGCTGACTCTCTAGCTCTATCTCTTAGGTGGGAAGGGAATCTTTGCTCTCCTTTTTTTTTTTTTTTTTAAAGATTTTATTTATTGATTTGACAGACAGAGATCACAAGTAGGCAGAGAGGCAGGCAGAGAGAGAGGGAGAAGCAGGCTCCCCGCTGAGCAGAGAGCCCGATTCGGGGCTCGATCCCAGGACCCTGGGATCATGACCCAAGCTGAAGGCAGAGGCTTTAACCCACTGAACCACCCAGGCACCCCCGTTGCTCTCCTTTTATTTAAGATTATCCCGTAAGTGAAATAGATGATGAGGGCATGTGAAGTGGTTTAAGGTTTAGCATATACCCTGCTTCAGAAGACACCCTGGTTGGTAGATGGTTATGCTGCAAAGCCCCGAAATACAGTGGTGTAGTGGGTGCCTTGGGACTCAGGCATTGCTGTTGGCTAAGATGATTGTTTGCTTATCCGTCTTCCCCTTCACTCAGGTTGTGAACACTAATCCCATGGTGTCCCTCAGCCCAGCAGAGTGCCTGGTCCTGAGGAGAGATCAGCAAATTCCTGTTGGATTTTCTGCAGGCGTTTGGGGCAGGTACAGCCCCTAAGTTCCTATGGCCCTGATGAGTTCTGTATCCTGCCATTGGGATGCAGCACGAGCCTTAAGTTATAATGCCAAGGCCTTCCAGACATCTTGCACTGAGTTTGCTGTGCTGGGGTTTCAGCCCCACCCCCACAGCAGAGGAGACCATGCCCTCCAGAAGGACAGGGACTGCATCTTCCCTGCTAATGCTGTATCTGTCACTCTAGAAAAATGTCTGGACCATCCTGGGTACAATAAATATTCATTAAATGAATGAATGAATGAGTGAGTGAGTGAATGGATGTTCCAGCTGCATTTTGTCCTGTACCCTGGTTATCCAGCTGAAAAATGTAACTGGGGTTGTCTATGCTGGCCCTGTCACCAGTACCATTTGCAAATCCATTCTAAATGGTATGGAGCTGAGTTGAACTTAATGCCTCTGTTCTGGTTCAGCAGGTCATCAGGGAAGACTGTGATGGTGGGGATGATGATGCCTGCTATTAACTGAGAGCCTGCCGTGTGCCAGGAACTCATGCATTTTACGTGTGTCGTCTCATTGAATTTTCAGAGCTGTTCAGTAGTACGGTTACTCAAGTTCTATTTCCCAGTCACTGTTGCTCGAAGAGGTTAACCCACATGTCCAGAGCCCCAGAGCTGGGAAGGCATGGAGGCTCTTGAGCAACCCCAAAGCCCCTTCTCTTACCTCCCCATCTTGCCGAGCAGTATCAGACTCAGCGTTGGAGGAAGGCCCAGAGGGGTTTACTGTAAAAGCAGCAGAAGAAAAACAAATTGTAGGGAGTCTATTATGCTTGATCTTAAAAGTCTTGTAATGATCTTATTTTCTCTGGAGGACATTGTGAAAGCCGGTGATTTACCATTCTCCCTGGCCAGGGGAAGGTGTCCAGGCACCCAGCTCTCCCTACCTGTGCCTCAGGGCTCTGAACCTAACCCAGCAGGGACTCCGGAGAACCCATTCCCACCCACTTGTGTTTCCCTTAGACGCACAGAGGATCAGCCCCTCTGATTTCATGGTTGTTGTTTTTTTTTTTTTTTTTTTTTCCCTGGCGGGTCATGGGCTTCTAGCCAAAAACCCTTTCAATTAATGGACTAGGAACAGCACCCATGAAGAAAATTAGAAACAGATAAGAAGAGAAGGGCCTCCGTGCTCAGAGCAGAGGAAGGGAATAATTCTTGGATTATGCTGATGATTTACCAATGTTTTCCTAATGTGAGAATCGGTCAGCAGGGGCCCGAGTTTTTTACGAGGGAGGAACCTCTTCCAGACAGCTCACTCCCCAACAGCCCCGATAAATCCCCACACCCCCACTTCCAGTGAGAACGCTGCCCTCTCCAGAGTCACGGTGTCAAAGCCTGTTTAGCTGTTCTTTACGTATCGGCCGCAACCCCAACATTAGTTCATGCTTGGAATATGAAGCTATTTCATATTTATTCTTGTTTTATCTGGCAGGGAGCCTCAAAAGAAAAAAAAGAGTCCCCTGCTGGTGCTGTTCAGCTCTTATATCTTTATAGTCTCTTGAATTGATTTGACAGAGCAATCACGGGCCATGGGTGAGACCAAAGGCCTCTCTCAGCAACAGGCTGGAAGAACGGACAAGACTGCACAACTCACCTCCCTGGGCCAGTCCAGCCATGTCTGTGTTCTGCCCTGAGGCGGACACGGGGCCCTAGGGGCATGCCCTCCTCACCTACACTGGCCCATGCAGACTGGTGCCATAGGAAGAGTGTCTCAGGGTACTTGTTCAGTGGGGGCTTCTGAAAAAAGCAAGGGTATCTTGGGAGCCATTAGGAATGGCTTGCACCACAGAACATTCTAGAAACTGAGTGGGGTCAGACCTCCCCAGAGTTGCAGGCTCTTGAATAGACTATGCTAAAGCCATGGTGTGTTTCAGGAAGATTTGTCCAGTGACCTGGACTGCCAAGAAGCTAAGGTTCACATTTTGCAGGCTTCATATAAATCAAAGGGTTTTAACCCAAGGCACATATGAAGGACATATGAAGTTGTGTATGCACACAGACATACACTTGGTTTTCTGGGAAAAGATTCTGTTGATGTTATTGGGTAAACAGAGGGGTCTGTGACTGCAGCAAGCTTAAGAGCCTATGAACTAAGGCAACTTTCACTGATGATCTGAAATGATTTGAAGTACAAGTCACTCGTTTTACTTATCTCAGAAGAAGTAAAAACTTATTTTACTATCTGTGTACTTGTTTTCAGGTGGGTTAAAAAAATATATATATATAACTAAAAAATATATATATATAAAACTAATATATCACATTTATGATTTTGCAGATTATGCAGATTATGTTGAGTAAATCTAACAGCCAAGTTATTAGTGGGTAAAGATAAAATGAGTAAATAGCAGTAGAAGTTCTATGTATCTGGGGTAAAATTCGCTTAGGGTGAATTGGGAAATACTTTGATCAAGGAAGAAAAACGTGGACGATTCCAGCCTTCACAATCCCTTGTCCCAATTATGGAACTATTTCACAATTAGACCCCCGATTTGAGTCTCTCCCACCAGCTGCCTGCACACCACTGTGCATTCTAATGTGCACTCCAATCATAAGGCTGTCCCGCTCCAGAACACACAATGGCTCCCTGAGGCCATCACATTATGTCCCAAATCCTCTAACTGGGTTTTCAAGTCCAGCCTCTTACCTGATGTTAGCCTCACTGTTTCCTGCTTTGGAAACTCTTCTCCTGCCAGACCATTCTTTTCACCATCCTCCCCAATTCCCCAAATTCTGTATTTATTTCTGCCCTGTTGCTTTTGCCATGTAATTACCTCCATATCCTCTGCCTCCTGTTTTTCTTTTGAGCCACACCCCCCCCCCCAAATCTGCAGTTCCCACCAGTGTTTCCCTTCTCTGGAATATCGCTGCCTTGCCATTCTGCATGTCAGGGAAAAAGGGAGACTTTTGGTTAATTACCACTTCGTTTGGCACCAGTAAGCCTAGACGTGGAGAGGAGCCACAGCCAGGAGTCTAAAACTTCCCTTTTGGCTTGTTGAACTTGTTGACGAAATAGGATAAGTTTGGGATTAATCTTTGAAAAACAAGTGAGATAAACTTCTGGGTTCCAGAGATATTAACTCCTTGGTCCTTGTCCCAGCATAGGTTATCAAAACCAAGAATTGTTCATTTTTCACAGTTTATGAGGTTTATCTTCGACCTGTCATGAGACGCTGACAGAAAGATGAAATTGGTCTGTTTCCAGTCTATTTCACTCTCTTATTCCTGCTCTTATAACAAGTTGAAATGCTCCATTGTAAACACTTGAGGAGGGGAAAAAAAAATAAAATAAAGGCATGAGCAGGGAATGTGCACGTACCTCTTATAGATATTTTGCATTTTTTAATCTACATTTTTTTTTTATTGTGAAGGCCAAACTCAAAAGATGGAGGACCTCCCCCGTCATTCCAAACAGAAGGTGAATTTGAAGTGAACTAGTCAGGGAGAGTGACCGCACATTGCTCTGTGGGAGTAGTTTTGCTTTGTTTTGTTTTGTTTTGTTTTGTTTTTTCCCTCAGGTTAGACAGAGAAGATGCAGGTTTTTTGTTTTTGTTTTTGTTTCTTTTTTGTTTTCTCAAGTTAGACAGAGAAGATGTAGGTTCACCAAATGAGGGATGAAGAGGCACTAGATGTGAGAAACTTCTAGAAGTGTTGGTTGACGTGTTTTCATTGCATACCCTATCAGACATTCATTAAAAATAACAAAGCATTTGGATAAATGTGAAAGTGGTTTGAAATGGGAAGAGTACAAAGTATTTGCAGAAAAGTACTTTTTCCATTGAATGGGATTCTTTATGCCCCTCTGACACATCACAACTTTACTAATACGTAAGTTGACAAAGTAATAGACTTCTTACAGGCACTTGCTCCCTGCAGAATTCACAAAAATGGTTTCTGAAATGACTCAAATGACAGATTAGCAGGAATAGTTCAAGATGTTTAGGACTTGGATGCTCATCCAATAGCGAGCATCTAGGATAAAATGAAGACTGACTTAAAAAGTCGTTCTCAGGACTTATTATTGAACAGCGGATTTGTATTTATCAGATAGATGTTTACTGAATGCTCAGGGTTTTTACAACTGGCAGGTGTGTGTCTTTCTTTTTATGGCTGTGTTTGCATAAAGGTAATTTCTGGTGATTCTTTAGTGAGGTCGAACCAGGCCTATGATGTTTGACTCTGTATTATATGATTCATCTCATGCTCTGACTTCTAACATCATAAAGTTTCTGTTATTCATTCTTACCTAAAGGTTTTTTGTTGTCCCCATTGTTTTTAGGTTGTTGAGGATTTTCGTGTTTTTGTCATTGTGTTTCTCTTTGTATAATTCTGAATTGTAGATTTCAGCATTAATGTAGCTGAAAGAACTTCCCAGTTCTGGGAAGGGTCGGGTTAGTAACATTTACAGTTCTTTGTGTTCTTAACTAATTTTTTTAAGGCAAGGCACACACATGTTTCAGAATCCCCAGCCTTGCCCTGGCTGGCCCCGCACAGTGGCTGGGGCACAGGCCCTGCAGGCAGATCATCTGGACTTGAACTTGGCCCCCTGCTCACATGTGTCACCCTTGGCTACTGGCAGAGTGTCTTGTGCCTCAGTGTCTCATGTGTAGAACAGAAGTGAATAATACTATACCTACCCACAGAGGATAAGAATGCATGAGTTAATATATTAATTATTACATGCCTGGCCCATACTCATTTCTCTCTGTTTGATGTTGCTATGCCTACCTGACAGAAAGCATTGTGTTCCTTTTTTTTTTTCCACATAGTAATCTAGAAATACCATATAACTTTTTAGTAACGATCACAGCATTTATGAGCACTGATTTTTGCAAATGGTGGGAAATGCTTGACCCCCACTTCTTCTATTTCCCTAGCGGGGCAGGGACATCCAGGCCCCAAGAGGAAGAATCATGAAGGGCCTTCAGGCTGTCTTCCCCTCTCCTACACTCACTTCTCTCTACTCCAGGCCCTAAGCTACAACATCTTTGAGGCTCAGTGCACCATTAGAGCCCAGCAGGCTCCTTGTTATATAGATCTGCCAGCTCACAGGTGTCATAAGCTCTGTGCCTGCCACCACAGAGCCTGCCCTTGGGGTAGAGCCAGGACTGCCCTTGTGCCTCTGGACACACCCTCCATCCATACTCCTGGGGTGTGTCAGCGTGAGCCAGGGATTCCAATTAGACGGGCCCCTTCTGCATTCTCCACCCCTCAGCCCCAGGCACATTGTCCTAAGTTCTGAGAGGCAACACTAGGAGGTCTAGTGGTCAGTGGTGTCACATCTTTTATCAGACCACCTTTAAGAGCAGTAAAGCCAACATTCTCTATCTGCTTACTTCACATCGGTCTTGAACTTGGAAGGGATGGGGTTGGGACTAGTTTTTACCAGTACCCCCAAATACCCACACCCGGCTCTGTGTAGTGTTTCACTTGATCTGACAATCCTCGGAGATGGGGATTATTAGGATCTTAATCAGATCGGAGAACCAGGCTGAGAGAGGTGGAACCAGCAGCACAAAGCAAACAGCCTGGTATCTGAAGATCCGGATTCAAACCCACATCAGTCTGACCTCAGGTCCTTGAGTCTCCCCAGAAGTTCCCATACTCCGAAGTATACCCAGGCTCCCCCAGAGGACTCATTAGAACACAGATTGGTAGGCACCCTCGCAGAGCTTCTGATTCCGTGGATCTGGGATGGAGCCCGAGAATCTGCATTTCTGACAAGTTCTCAGCTGGCGCTGGTCCAGTGGGAACACTTCTCTATACCCAACCGCGTACCGTCCAATGGCTGTCTCTTAGTTCCAGACTTCAGAGTCCGTTGGTACATGAGGTGGTATAAAATTTTGGTGCAAAATATTAGAACTGGGAAAGTAAGCTTATTTGAAGTATTAACTGAGGTATCTACAATCTTGCATAGAAGATGGATCCATCTGAAGACATTTTAGAATTTGTTGTACTTTCTCAAGCCAAAATGAATCAAGGGAAGGATGAAGGGATGTGTCACTTTAAGCTACGACAGAGTATTTTATTCTTAAAATACATTTTCTGGTGGCATTTTATTCTAGAGACAATCTGGATGGCTTTCCTTCTTGTAACTGTGAAACCAGGAACCATCCCTGTGTCCCAGGAGATTCCTAGAATTTATTACTGAGAGCTCCCACCTGGTTTTGAACATGAACAGTCAAGAGGGAGAGTCAGAGAGATTGGGAATTGGCCCCAAATTCAGGGAAAAGTGATTACACGAAGAACAAGGCCCCTGGTCCTTTAATAGACACCAAAGAGAAGGCCAGAGAGGAGTTCTAAGTGGGTTTTCAAGTGCCCAGAAGAAACTCGGATGTACCAGAAATACCATTCCCATGAACCTGATTTTGACCTTTAAGTCCCCATCTTACGTACCAGGCTGATTGGAAATGCCATGTCACTCACTATCTGGGTCTCAGACCCACCCTCTTCTCCCCTCCCTCATCCTTCCCAGCACAGTCAAGAGTTGGCAAGTGGCAGAAACCAAAGATGGCTAGCACTGCTCCCTCCAGTGTTGCTCAGTCCCACAGAGGACCCGTGAAAACCGCCCTACTCAGAAAAAGTTTTGCTAGGAAAGGGAATTTGGGGCAATTTTAGCTTCCAGATAGGCCAACAGGTATGATTCCTGGGGTCTTTCCTCCTCCCTGGGGCACAACAAAGAGTAAAGCCTCTCCCAAAATTTTGGGCCCCCTGCATATTTTTCTCTCTCTAAACCCTTTCTAGTTTTCCGGAAAGATGCTGCTTCCCACCTCGTTTTGAGGCCATTCTCCCTTCAGTAGCGTCCTTCCCCAGTAAGACTTGATGCCCACTAAACGCAGAGTCCATAATACTCAGCTCTTTCCTGGAGGTGCAGAAAAATAATTTCATCCTATCCTTCCAGAACGGAAGAAGGGGTCAGAAAGCCAGCAGAGCTTGGGTTTGGTCATAAAACCATTAGATTCAAGCCAGGGCTCTCGGTGGGAGGGTGTGTAACCCCCAGCCTTCCACATTCTTGAGGGGCAGCACACCAGGGGCACTGAGCTCAGGTTTTGTTAGACAGTGATGTGAACTCTCAGGGCAGTAGCTTCCAGGCCCTGTGCCCTGGTCCTTGCCGATGTCACTCTTAGGGAAGGGGCTGGCATTGTCACATCCCCTCACGTATGGGGCAGGAAGCAGAGTCTCACTAGGCTAGACATAGAGAACACGAAGAAATTGAGGAACCTTTGCATGGGGCAGTGAGTCCCTCCCTCCTGCCATGATTTCCTGGGGGTGGGGGTGCTCTTACCTTGCCTCGCAGCTGTAAGAGTGACCTCGTGACACAGCAAAGCCACATTCGTCACTTGATTGTCCTGCAACAATGAAAGGCTCTTAAACCTGCTCAGACTGGGAGCCAGAGTATACCCTTCATGAGCTCCTCCCCAGCTCAGCTCTCTCACCGCAACCCCCCACCCCCACCCCACGAGGCCAGCCTAAGTCTCATTCTGCATACCGGTGCAGGCCATAAAAACATAGGTAGCTGGGGCCCCTCGCTGTCAGGAGCACTACTTCCTGTCACCCTGCCTGGGGACTGGATGGACTGGCCTGATGCCAAATCACGACTAGCCCATAGACGAAGGGCCATTGAAAAATCTGCTGCCATTAACTTTCATCAGGTAACTTCCCACCAGCCGAGAACTGTTGATGGTCAGAATCAACAGAGCTTCTTACGAGTTTCTGAATTCACTGTTTCTAAGAAACCACACAGTGGCATCGTGAAGGGGTTTGGCATTATAGCTGAAGCCCCCAAGGATAGCTAAGCAAGCCTAGGGTCATTAGAAGTCATAGATGATTTCTCCTGCATAAGTTTTGGAGCGATAAGTACCTAAGAGAGAATATTTTATTGGTGTTCATTAAAAATAAAGCTTTAGCTCCAGTCCTCCCTTTTCCCACCTCCCATCAGCTTAAAATGGAACCATTTTATGTCACTCTGGTGTGAAATGGGAAAGGATATTTGTAGCTCAAATGTCCCCGACTTGGCATCAGCCCAGGAAGAGGACAGCAGGCCCGGCTCTGGAAGGGCTCTGTTTGCAGACTGAGCGCCTCTATATCTGTTCCTTCATCTGAGGTCCTCTCTTGAAGGGAAGAGCTTTCCCACAGCAGAAGTCTAGTCATCCCCTCTTTTCCCAGCTGCCCCCAGACCTCCTAAGCTTCTGTGAGCTTTGTGGCATGCCTGCTCTGGGCCTGGCGCTGTGCTAAGTGCTTTCTTGTACACTAATGATCTTGGCAGTCATTTGGGGGTTGAATGCTTGGGGGGTGGGGGTTGGAGGCATTGCATGGTTGGTCAGGAGGAGCCAGAAAGGACAGTGCTGGGAGAATTGGATTCAATAGGGATCTTGCTCTGGGAAATCAACCGTAGTTCTCAAGCTGTGTACAAGAATGCAGGCTCAGATGTCCAGCGTGTTTTGACTTTGCTATCTGGGAGTTGGGCTGTGAGCAGAGTTGGCAGGTGCCAGCTGGATGCTGGTTTGCCATGAAAACAGTTATGCTACGAAAGGGACAGGAAGTGGGGTAGCAAAGGAAGCCACCTTGGAGACCACAAGTTCCCAATCCGTTGGAACCATTTGCCATCTAATTAATGAGAATCATCTATTTTGCAAATGTGTCAAGTGGGTCCTCTCAGGGGAAGCGCTTTCTTGACACTGATGATTCTCAATCTTCTGACAGTAGATTAGTTAAGTTTTTTTTCTTCTTCATCCCCTAACACAATTCCAGTTGTTTTCTTTCATCACTCTGTTACTGAGGACCCAAGGAAGACGAACTCAGCATAGTATTCGTTTGTGTAAACCATGACTAAGGTATCACAATTAAGAATGGAGGAAGCATATTTGAAAACTGTGTGATTAATTTGATAGCAGAATAAGGGACTTTGAGCACCCACCCCATTGGATTATGCATGTAACTAATTTGCCCTTGCTCCGTCCACATGCCCCCTCCGGTAGCCCAGCCCGAAGCAGCTCACTTGTGTTTTCCTGCTGTGTGTGTGGGAAGGCCCTGTGCACTCTCACGCTGTGTCAGTCGGCTTGGTGGGGTACTCACGCGCTCAGGGGGCTATCCCAGGGTGTAGCGTCCAAGCTGCCGTTGAGGGACGTACTTAAAAGATGGGCTCTTAAGTGAGGTTGGTTTGAATCTTGCCTCTATCCTCTGCCAACTGTGTAATTTTAGGCAAGATAGCAGATTCTTCTGTACCTGAGTTCTTTCATGTAGAAATGGGGGTAGTGATAGCTCCTAACTTTGTTGGCTTATGATAGGCATGAAATAAGACAATTCATGCAAAGTAGAAAGCCTGATATGTAGTGAATCTTAATAGCACTAAATATTGTTAGTCGGTGCATCTCCATTTTGACTAGGGGATGGAACGGCTGTCAACCTGGGAGGAGAGGTGGGATTTATGTGGGCATGTAGATGCGTAATTTGGTTGGGCATGGAAGGACACCGAGAGGGACAGATAACTGAATCCTGGGATGTGCCTGTCACCATTCTTGGAGTATGAGCACGTCCCAGGTGAGAAGGTATGGAAAATAAAAGTCAAGGACCATGTAAAAGTTAGGGCTGTTTTTCAAATATGAATCCAGAAGATGTCTTTTGGTTGTGTGTGTATGTCCTACGTAGCCCTCAAAGAAGGTCTTCACCAGCCACAGCAGCCCAGCATTGCACCCTTCCCAGCACCAAGGGTTCCATTTCCCATTTGTTCTTTATTCCATGGGGTTCTGGAGCCTTCCAGGGAGCCCACACAGCCTTCCCACTCCAGTGCCTCTGGGACAAGGTGTCTTCAGACAGCCTGAGAAAGTCATCTTCTTCTCTTTATCTTTTCTCAAAGCTACACAGCTAGCCTGTTGGGGCAAAGTCAGAACAAGAACCCTAGCCTCTGACTTCTCAGCGACATCCTCAGACGCCGTGTAATCCCAGCTGATTCTAGAAGCCCTCAGTCAGCTGCTGCTAGAAGCCTACATTTTGTAAATGTTATGTTTTGTTTTATTTATATTAGCTTAGAACATCAAGAGAAATCCGAGGGCTTTGCTAGAATGGGGGAAAGGCAGGATACAGCAGAGAAGGTGGGCGAGGCCCAAGAGGAAGGTGGTGGCTTCCCATGCCAGTCGCCGTATCTTCTTGTTTTTGTTTTCTGCTTCTCATCACCTAGTCAGCATTTTTTTTCCCTCATTACTGAATAAGTATGAGAGAAAATAAAAGCCCTTTCTATGAATCTTGATGATGAGATGAGAGAAAGCATGTAGTCTTTTAAACCGGAAAACACTTACAGGACTGAAAGCACCTTCAGAGCAGGGCCTGAGGGCGCGTTGAGCTAAAGCAGAGAACCCCCATCTGGGGGTTTCTTTGACCTTCACCTGACACTGCCTCACTCTCCATACCCGTACAATGGGCTACTGTCTGTCCTTCCTGCTTCAGATGGTGTACAGGAGGAGTCGCTGAGAAAGCCAGGGCAGGATCATGCCAGTGGACCCCATGCCCGGGGCCTGTGGAAGCGAAGACTAACATATCAGAGCTCTTTCCCCAACCCCAGGAGCTGGGACCAGAGCACAGAGCCCTCAGTCTCCCTCATCAGAGCAGCTTATCAGCGGCTCCCCGAGGACCCGGCCATTCTGTACTTGGCTGACATCTCAGGCTTCCTTAGTCCCTTCGGAGATGGAGAGGAAATGTGTATTTTTCAGTTTGAGAAGGAAGATAAATCTCTAAATGTCAGACCTGAGGCTTAGAGCGAGTACATAAGGGCCGTTTTCATTTGGGGCCTGACAGATCTGCGTGGGTTTCCTGGCCTCCAGACACCCACCTACTGAAGTCCCAGAGGCTGACCCTCCTTGAGAGGCTCGAGGGTAAATCCCGCACCCTTGTCACCCTTTCCAACAAAAAGGACTCTTTGAAGCTCATGCGGAGCTCTGGTGGTCATTATTCTGCATGTAAAGAGCCTTTGCCAATACCCACTGGCACTTTCCAGTACAAGGGGGGCACTGTATCAACCCCCACGAAACGGAAATGCTGCTGACGCTGGCATATGAGACTGCAGTTCCCTTCTGTGTTCAGTAATCTTGGGGAGACAACAACTAGAAAAGATATTCTAAGAAGTAGTCAGCCATAGAGAACAGTTTCTCAAACTGCATCCTTCGGAACCCTGAGGTTCCATGGCGTATGTCTCAGGGTGAGGCAGAGGTCAGGGCTCAGGAGGAAAGGGGAGGGACTGGGAAGCCCAGTGGCAAGGCTCCAGGCCTTTCTCCTCCAGAACTTCTGCTTTCATCTGTGCTTTATGTCATGGTTCTGGGGGCTGCTCCACGGACAGAAGTTTCCTCTGCTTTTAAAGAGTTTGAACACTGCTGGCTGATTTAGAGGTTCTGTTTGTAGGATTCAAGCTGTAATTATATCCATAGGAAAAAAATAAATAAAAGCCATTGACAAATCCAGCTTAATTAGCTCTTGCATAAAGTGAAAGTAAACTTCAGCAGAGTTCTACAGGATTCTGAGCTGACATAATCTCCTGGATGTAGCTGAGGGTCCTCACATATGTCCTCAAGACCCCCTGCCCCTCACTAGTGAGGCTGCCTTGCACTGTCTGCGAGAAACTTCCATGGGCTCTAGCCCGAGAGTGCTCCACTCAATAATCTTCACCAGCCCCCATAAAGCATCTGAAGAAAACGCAGGGGGTCACTCTCTTTTCTGCAAGGGGCAACTTTTCAACCACTGAATGGTGGCCCTAAAGAGGGGGATGGGGGGAGGGGGGAGTCCAGAGGCAAATGCAATGGCTTTGGGCCAAAAGGTAAAAGCGCACGTTTTCAGGAAAATTAGAAAAATTTGCCTGAGGCAGGTCCTACTTGCACACTGAGTTCTTATATGGGCCCTTTTATATTGCTGTTTGCTTTGCTTTTAAATAAAAAATGAGCGCCTGCCAGGCAGGGGGCCCCTCAGGCCCTGAAAGGGTCTGCACAGTATTGCCCCCACCCCCACCCCCAGGCTCCTGGGTCAGAGGCAGATGGGGATTGCACACCAGCGGCGTCCCTCCAGAGGGAGACCTGGGGCAAGAGGCAGGCCTGGGAGCCTGGGCTGGCTTTGTCAGCGCTGTAAAGGAAAACAGGGGTGGCCACTCCAAGCAAGGGGCTTTCTCCTCTCAGGTTTCAGGGGCGGGCCCTTGAAAACAATCTGCCTGCTAGAAAGACTAAAAGAGATCTTTGCAAGGTCCCTGGCAAAAAAAGGAGAGAAGGGCAAGCCTCTTCCAGGCTTTCCTGACAGACCGCCAGGGCACTCTGTTTTCCCAGGCCGGCCTTCCTGCAGTCCTGGCCGCAGGGCTGCTGCTGGAGAAGAAAGCCAAGGTGGACAGCGAGGCTTATGAGGCCCATAATCCACCTCTGCATCTGGGGCAGCAGTGTCCTTCCTGAGATGGGGGCTGCGGGCCCCCTGCTCTCTTCAGGGCAGGGCAGGTGGCAGGGCAAGGCCATGAACTTGCTGGTGGGAGCAGGAGCTGCCCCTTCCTCCTCGTGGGCCCTCTGAGCCTCAGCTGCTTCTCCTCTAATACGGGCCCAAGAACAGACCTGCTTGAATAGGCTTTGTGCAAGGATGAAGGACAACCGTCCTTACGGAAACTCCTGCTCAGTCCTCGGCACGTGGTAACCACTCACGTGGTGGCTATTATTAATTTAGTCCTGCTCGTGGGGAAGCAAGCACTCTAACATAGCATCTAATAACTGTATGTTTTGCAATAAAAAAAAAGGTCTCGGTGCCAGTCTCAACTGGGTCAGCTGCTTCCTGTGTGGTTTCGGATAAATTCCTTGACCTCTCTGAGCTTCGCCTTGTCCTTTTGCAAGATGAAGATGACAATGTCCTTCTCACAAGGCAGCAGGGAAGAATGCAAAGAAGCGCTTAGCACCGGGCTTGGCGCTTACCAAGCAGCGAACGATGATAGACCTCAGTATGACCGCTAGCTCTCACGGATGGTATTCTCTCCAAGGAGAACTTAAGTGTTTGCTCCCCACCCCCAGCCCCAAAACCTCCTCAGAGTGTGTGCCCCAAGCTGAACCCGTGGCCAGGTGAGGGACATAAGTACTGATACACTCGAGAGGGTCGGCCTCCCCATGGGCCCTGCAGCCTGGTGCCCTTGAGTCTCCTCTGGGAGCCAGGCTGTTCCTGGCTCTTGGCTGGCACAGGAACATAACTGTTTTCAGTGTTTTGTTTGATTCTTATCACATTTAATAAAGATAATGCTGTTTAAGGCTGTGAGGAGATGGTGAAAGATAAAGCCCTAGCTAGGAAAGTGAAGTAGAATTAACAGGACTTCGCAGGATCTGAATCCCTTAAAACGAAAGAAAACAAAACAAGAAAACGTGTAACATGAAAGCAAAGGTTTTCCCTGAGCAATTTGAAGCTGGGGTAGAACTTTCTCTACCTGTCCCACTCTCCCCACACACCCCACCCCTGCACGGTGCCCGTTTTCGCCCTTGGTAATGGCACCCCACTGCCATCCCAAGGGCCCCCCCTGTCTAGTCTCAGTTGGGCTGTCCTCAGAGCTCATCCCTTTCACATCTGGGGAAAGTTGCTTAGGATCTGTCCACTTGGTCGGAGAACAGGAGCTCAAGACCCTGTCTTGAACCCAAATAAATAGCGGGAGAGGCTGTGGTGAGATTTTTATGGCATGAGTCTGCCCTTTTCTTGTCTTCTCAGCTTAACCTCCTAACTGGTATGTGCCCGCTACACATTTCTCCACAGAACTGTTGGAAATAAAGGGACCTCAGAGGATATTCAACCTGACCCCATCGCTTTAGAGGAGAAGGAAATTGAACCTCGGACAGGTGAATAACTTGTTCCGGGTCCCACCACTGGGTTCTGACCGCCCTGCGAGTAAACCCCAGATCTCTCGGACGATGATCTGTTTCTCAGCTCCCCCTCTCCTGTGCTCCCATTTCAGCCGAGCTGTGGGGGCAGCGACTACTGCTTCCTTTTCCAGGACTTTTGCCCACACTGTTCCGCATTAATGTGTGTCTGCCTTTTCCATTCTTGTGGGTGTTGGTTACAACTTTGATTTGCTTAGCTCTTTTACGATTCAGCTAGCTCGCACAGAGAATTTTGAAATTACATTAGGCGCAGAGTAGTTTAGCTCTGACTTGTCTCCCAGCCTTCCCCAGGCTGGGCTCTCCTTCTTGTAAACCCTGAGGAGGGAGACAGATGGGGTAAATCCCACAGGAGATTTGCCAGCAGTGTCGACTGTGTTCGTAGCAGATTCCTTTCAAGCAGCCGAACCTGAGTTTGAGTCCTCTTTTGTGGAAGAATCACTTAGGTGTGTTCCTTCTTGCATGTAGATAGTTCCATTCCCTGCAAAGTTTGTTTTGGAAAACCAATTGCTGAAAGTTTTCGTTATTCGTAAGAATTCTGTTTTGTGAGAATTTTTAACCAAAAAAAAAAAAAAAGTCCCCTCTTGAAGATGTATACTCACCATAGTCAATCATTAATGGGTTTGCCTGGTTTGCATGGCTCTGTAAACGAAGGATTCTTTCTAACCTGTTTTTGCAAAGCTTCCCTGCTTCCAGTTTGAGCTTTCTAATAAAAAACCTGAATTCAGTGTGTGTCTCTGAGCAAATCAATTTACCGCCGTGGCTGAGACTGTGGAGATGTAAATGTCTGATAACACTGAGGACAGGCGTTTGCTTCAGTAGGATTTGTTAATGAAAATAAATCCAGAAAATGTTGCTCTCTGAAGTGATCGAGGAGGGCAGGCAACTGCCACCTCTGAGGTGGCGAGTGCCGAAGAAATTCCAGGAGAAAGCTGGAGCGTTCTTTTCTCGGGAGGCAAAATCCAGGCAGGCTCGTGTGGTTCAGTGGGTGCCCTGATGGTCCCTGAAAATCTCCTAGTTGATGTTCCTCCAACCTACCCCACCGTACCAAAGTGAGGGGGAGGCTGTGCCCAGTCCAGGTGAAGTGGAAATCCCAGATAATGTGTGCCATCTGAGGGGCACATGAATTACATCCCTAAGCATCTGGTGTGAGGTGTGCTCTAAGTTAGATTTTCTAGTCTTCCTGGGTGCGTCCTGTGCTGGGTTGCTGTTTTCCAGAAGCTATTCTGAGAGAGTGGCCAGGAAGCCAGACACCCCTCCTTCTGTGTCTGTGGCTCTGAGTGGACGGGAAGCCCATGGAAAGAGTGGCGTTTCCCAGCCTGGGGAAACTGGATGTTGTCTGTGATCCCTTCCAAATATGCAATTATAGAATTCTAGGGTTTTGGCAAATTGTGTGCCCATGTCATTGAGAAAAAAAGGAAAACCACGTGGTTGAGTGAGAAGAGCAATGTGGCAGAGTCGTCTTACAGTGGCCAGCCATCCCGGTTTACCTGGGACCAAGGGGCTTTCCAGGACATGGGACTTTCAGCTTTAAAACCAGGGAAGTTCTGGACAAAATGGTCACCCCAGGTGCACTTAGGGGCCCCACATCAGCCTCTCTGACACCCTAAAGTAGATATGGGTTGAGGAAGCCCAGCTTAGAGGGGATTTCTAAACCCGGGAGGGCTTTCTGATGGAGCCTGGCTGGTGGAATGAGGGGGATGGGTGCTGATCTAAAAGGATGCCGAAGGGAACACCTTCTTGTACCGGCAACTTGTTCCATCTGCCTTAGCTGTGCCGCTTTGGGCTGCTGTGTACCGATACAAACTCACAGACGGTGGAGGCGGGAGCTTACGAGGATTCTCAGTTCACCCCTGTTCCCCCTCCACCACCAAAAAGGAAAAAGAAAAGTCATCTCTATATTCTGCAAGAAAACATTTCATCTTCTTCCCGTTCTGGGTATGGAAGCTTCCTCCGCAATGGATAGGCTGCCACCTTGTGGCCATAGGGGAATGTGGGCGAGTGCAGGTAACCACAGAGAAAGAAATGCCCCTGGGTCAAAGTCAATTCAGCTCCCACCTCCTACCTGGCAGCAAGCTAAGTGCTGTAATGAGATTAACCTGGGTGGAGCTCGCTGTGTCTAGGAGAAACTTAACACGCTTAGCACTTTGCAGGCCGTATCCCTGCGGGTGCTCCCAACCCCCAGAGAGGTGGGAATTACTGTCACCATTTTACAGATGAGGGAACTGAGCCTGTCACTTTCTTAAGGTGACAAAACAAAGCTCATGGCCTCGACCGCTTGGGTGGAGTGGAGGTGAGATGAGCTTGAACAGAAAGCGTCTTCGTGGGAGAGATGGGCCATTCTGAGTACACGGGAGACACTCACCTGGGGGGCGTGACGGGTAAATACAAGGCAGGGTGTGGCTCTGCCGTCGAGTGCAGTGAATCCAGAGCAGAGGGCTAGAACTAGAGCTGTGGAGATTACGGGTTAGACACCAGGCAGGATGGAGCAGCCATGGAAAGGCCAATGGGAATCAGAGAACACAGTGAGCCTCCACTTAGAGACCATTAAATGCGTGCAATGCATGTTAGCGTCTATGACCAATGTTTACTAGTGAGTTAGCCCCCACGCTAGGGCTCTGAAACGTATCTCGTTAATTTACAACAACTCCGTGAGATCTGTAGCATTAGGACCCCCATCTCATAGGTGAGAAAACTGAGCCTCAGAGAGGTTGTCACTTACCCACAGTCATATGGATGGTGCATGGGAGTCACAGTTTGAACCCAGGTCCTTATGACTCAAAAACTTGTGCTAAAACCGCCACGTGCGTACTGGTGGAGGAAAACAAAACTGGCGCAGACGGAGGGCAACACGCCAAGCATGTGTGGGAGAGTCAAAGTCCGGCAGCAGTAGAGAAGGGTTTGTACAGGGCCGATGGACGTGGGTCTAGGAACTGGAGCAGGCGCCCAACTGGCAATGCTCTGACCCATGAGTGCGTTGAGAGCCCTCTGCCTCCGGCTACCGGTTTGGGCAGAGAACGGACTCTGCACTGCCTGGGGGTGAGGAGGACCCCACAGTCCCATGGTTGACTTTTCCTTATTCACACCACCAGGAAGTGCAGTGAGAGGACACCTGCAGTCATCCATTGGCCTCAAGAAAGTTAAATCACACCTCTGAGCCTCAGTCTTCTCACCTATGATATGGGGATCACTGTTTTTTGCCCTCCATCATGGTATTTACCTAGCTAGCATCTGGCACCATGGGAGGGGAAACTGAGAATTAACTGTAAGAAGGGATGCGAAAGGACCGTGGAGAAGTGTGAGCCCAAGAATGTATTCCGATCTCTGAAACTGAGTGTCACCATGCTGTACAAAGAATGTGAAAGTGGGATTTTCTTTGTGAGGCTGGACAGTTCATTTAAAAAGCCTTACTACATTGGTTAGATGTCTTTCAGTTACAAAGTTTTAGGAGAAGCCAACCCGAGTTTACCTTTTAAAAAAAAAGGGATTGCTGCATGGGTCTGAAAAGCACCTGTAGGATGATTTAATCAGGGGTCTGAATACACACCACACCCAATTCCTCTCTCTCTCTCTGCACTAGTTTTCTCTACATTGCCTCCGTTTGCAGACAGATGCCCCCCTCACAGTGGCAAGGCGGCCACCACAGCTCCAGACCTCACATCATCCAGGCTTAAGTTGAGTGGAGAGGAATACCTGCCTTCGTCTCTGTTCCAGCATTTCTGCTAACACACCCCCTCCCGTTGGTTTCAGCTGGAGACAGAGGAATGAGCAGCTCTGGCTCAGCCCAGGGCCCCATGCTCTGCCCACCCAAGCATGAGAACTGAAATGGAGGGGAGGGGGGGACTGGCTTTGCAAACAAAGATGGAAGCTGTTGCCATAAAAAAGTAGGGAGAGAAATGCTGGAGAGAGAGGGTATCAATCAACACATGTCCCCCATCGTTGCCTTGACCTTCAGTTTGGGATACAGACTCCCTCAGCAGCACCAAAGCTGCTACTTTGTTCTTCTGATGACTTGCTGATGAACGGCAAAGCAGAGATGGCTGAAGCTTAATCTCTACTTCCCAAGACTTTGCAAAATCCAGAAAAATGAGCCCAGTGACCTTGGAGCCAGGATGGCATATTCCTGGCTCAGCTCCTATGGCAGCCGTGGAGGGAATGAGGTCCTGACTTCTACTGAAAGCACTCAAGTGTACTTAGGCTGCAGTTTGGTTCCGCATCCAGGAATTGAAGTCCTTCGGGGTGCAGAGCCCGGGTGGCTGCAGGTGCAGCACCAGAAATCCCTGGCCGTAAGAAATCCTGTCAGGTGGGGAAGGCACTCAATGGTCAAGTCACTGTGATAATTTGAAATGACCTGAAAATTTTATCTGACTCCCTTAAAGCTTCTTGTAGCATTCCCCCTACTGTTTCTCTCCTGTGTGATGTTTCTAGATCATTTCCTAAAGTTTACCACTAGAATCATCTGGGTGCTTGAAAGTACAGAACTGGTGCTGTTAGAGACCTCATGATTCAGAACGGGGGGGTTGGGTGGGGAGAGCAGGAATCAGCAGGTTCAGTAAGCACCTTGGGTTACTAAGTCCACTGAGGTTTGAGATGTTCTTCTATTACATGTAAATTTCCCCTGTAACTCACAGTTTATCAGCTCTTCACCGAAAGTCAGCAGCATATTCCAGCTGTTTTCTTCTGAATTCTGGAAGTAGTCCATTTAGGAGGAGAAAACATTGTCAATGGGGTCCCTCCTCTTGGACAAAGTAGGACAAGCAAGAGGTTTGGAGTTACCCCGACATTTTCCCAACGAGAGGTCAGTGCGCCCCATGTGGTCTCACCTTGGTGTTGCACGGGGACGGGAAAGCGCGTTCTTCTGTTCTCGGCCTTACAGAGAGAGCGTGGTGGCCCGAACTTCAGGATCACAAGCCAGAACAGTTAAACGACAAGCCAGCTGAGAGAGAGAGAGAGTATTGACAGGAAGCATGCCAGGTGACTTAATTGAATTTGGGCAATTCAGATGGGGTAGCTGGTTCTCATTTAGGAAATTCAGATTGAATAACCAGTTCCCTTGTGAACGGGGGAGATGCAATTTGAGGAGCTCTGCATCAGGCCCAGACACCCCAGCCAGCCCTGCGCGGAGTCCTCGCTCCCGCGCGGGTTCGCTGGCATTTTACATTCACTTGGTATTTGTCTGTTTTCCTCCTGCCCTGGGAATTTCCTAAGTTCTGTTGTTAGGCTTTTTAATTTTATGGTAGTGAGTTTCAAAGTTGAAGGATACCCTGGTCTGTCACCAGCATATTTGACAATGCTGGTCCTCCTTTTACCCATTTTTTCATGTCAAACTCTGCATGTCCCTTTCCTTGTTTTCCTCTTCCGTTCTTCCTTGGCCTCTTTTTAATACGGTGACGCTGTCCTAACTTAGCTTCCATCCAAGACTCAAATTTGGAGCGTCTGGTTCTTTTGAGGAAGGAAAGATGTTCTGTGATATCTCCGTCTATATCGTGTACCTCAAAAAATCTTTTGGAAATAGCTTATACCCTCTTAAAAAGTAAATAATTACACCAGCTAATATTTACTATGTGCCAAGCACAATTCTAAGTACTTCACAACTTAATTTTCATAATAAGTCTAGGAATCAGTTCCTCCCATTTTGCAGATGAAGAAACTGAGGCACAGAGAATTTCCCTCAAGGGAAATGACATGATTTCCCTCAAGGTCCATAGCTGAAAGGTGGTCGAGTAGGGAACAGACCTCGGGCCTTGGCCCTTCTCCACCACCCTGTGCCACCTCCCACAAAGATTTCTGGCCTCACAGAAATGACACAACATCAAAACCCCATTTGGGATTTATAATATTTTTGATGAAGAAGATATTTGCTCCCATCCTGGGAAAGAGATTGCAGGGCTTAGGTGGAAAAAATCTTAGCACTAACCTGCTATTGATTTATGTGAAAAGATAAATTGGCACCAGACAGGGAAATCCCTGGCTTTAGGTGATCTTGGGAGTTTACCTGGGGGATGAGGCTGGTGAGAGCTCTACAAAGAGAGGAGCATTTTATTGTCCAGAGAATGATGTTTTGATCACTGAGTTTTCTGGAACCAGTAGCTATCAGGAAGTCTGACTTAGCCTTTTGACATTCAAATCCATCTCAGTGCGAATGGAAATGTCACTAGAGACAGGGGCATCAGCTGACCCAGGCCTTCAGGACAGGGGTAGGACCACTTCTCACCTTCTGGTTTTGATTGTTTGGTGGCTCACCCAGTGTGACTTAAAACGCGTGATTCTTCTTCCTCAAAGGAAACTAAGCAAGCAAGTTAAAGCTGTGGGCAATATCTTATCCTCCCCCAGGTTTTTGTATACATTTTCTTGTAGCCAAAGCTGTTTTAAATAAAAATTTAATGTTTTGGGCACAGCTGTGCAGACCAAAAAGTTTGAGTAAGATCTCAAGAAAGCAGGGTGCAGTGGGGATAATGACCGTGTGTGAAATAAGGAGATTAACAATGGGAGTCCCTCAGAACAAATTAAGGATGTTAGGCTCTAAAATTATCTCATCGCATTGACCTGCTTATCAGCTTAGGCCAAAAAGAGTCTTAGAAGGCCCTGATGATCCTTCCACTTGCCATCCAGCTGGGGTTCGAATCAAAGACAGTTATAACCTAAATGCCGACTTCATTCATTTCTTTCTTCCTTCCTTCCTTCCTTCCTTCATTTCTTTCTTTCCTTATTTGACAGAGGGGGGGGGGGGAGAGAGAGTCAGCATGTGTGCACACAATCAGGGGGAGAGGCAGAAGCAGGCTCCCCTCTGAGCAGGGAGCCCAATGCAGGGCTCCATCCCAGGACCCTGTGATCAGGACCTAAGCCAAAGGCAGACACTTAACCGGCTGAGCCACCCAGACACCTCTCTATTCCATTCTTGATCGTCTCCATTAATTAAAAAAAAAAAAAAAAAAAAAGCTGAGAAGACTCAGTTCAAACCTACTCAGTTACTTCTGAAACTATCTGTGGAGGTGGATTTTTTTCCCTTTAAAAAAAAAAATCTCCAAGGTATAGATGAATGTATTTGTAGAACATAATAAAAATGGGGGGGTTTGGGGGGTAGGGAAGGAAAAAATGAAACAAGATGGGATCGGAAGGGAGACAAATCATAAGAGACTCTTAATCTCACAAAACAAACTGAGGGTTACTGGGTGGAGGGGGACTGTGGAGAGGGTGGTTCGGTTATAAGCACTGGGGAGGGTACGTGATGTGGTGAGTCCTGTGAGGTATGTAAGCCTGACAATTTACAGACCTGTACCCCTGGGGCAAATAATACATTATATGTTAATAAAAATAATTAATAAAAAAATAATAAAAATGACCTATCAGAAAAATGACATAAAAAGACATAGAAAGTAGAGGTCCAGATATTTAATTTTTAGATGAAACAGGCATGAACTTCAAAAAATATAATCAGAAAACTGGGAATAATATAATCACGTTATTATATTACATTACATTATATATTATACATATTATATATTGTATATTATAGTATTATATTATACTGTGTTATAATAATTACAGCACTGCACAGTGGTCATAGAAAGGGTATGTATAGGTTATGGATATCACTTACTAGGGTGTGGCAATGGCAGATTGTTATAAAAGTTTCTAGAATACTTACTTTCAGCCTCTGTATTTATGCCTTCAGAGACCAGGAGTCAACGGTTCAGGGCCCGGCAGCAATCCCTTGAGACTTAGAGACACTCCAGCCTCAGCTCCAGCCTTCCAGGCCCCTGAGTATCCAGGGTCCTGGAAGCTTCTTGGGAAACCTGATGCCTTTGATACAATAACCCGGGGCTCTAGGAGTCGTGCTCCTGACTGACATTGATTGAAACCATTTATCAGAGGACTAGGAGAGCAGCTGATGTATCTTTAGAATTCAGGCATAGAGTTATGGATCAGGGCAGAAATGAAGATGTATGGTTATCATAGTAATGGGTGGGCGGGGCAGGGGCAGCAGTGCCCTGGGGCAGTAGGGAACCTTCCAACTGCATCCGCAATAATTAAAATCAGGCAGTGTTGGCTGGGCATGGTGCCAGCTGATTTGGCCTGCTCTTGGCTCTGCTGGCCCTGTCACCTGAGGCTCTATTTTATTTGGATGGGCACGGGGCGGGGCTAGGTCTGGAACACCCACCAGAGGCACTGCCATAGTTGTTTATGAGGAAAATGATCCTCCCACCTCTTTCCTCAATGCTTCCAAGCCTCATTACTTGTTTGTCTTCTCTGCTGCCTCTATTCAGATCCGACTCCAACCTCCCTCGGATCTCCCCATCACCACAATCTGATCTGTCGTGCGGTCAGATCCCTGTCAGCACGCCCCCCGCAGCTGGCCAGGCACACACTGGTGCATAAACCAATGTGGGAGTCAAACCGCACGTATGTCGATGAACCAGAGCAACTCATTCATACGCAGTATCATCAGCACACGTAGGATGGCAAAACCATATGACTGAGAGTTTCTAAAACCAGTGCCCTCATCTGAGGGTTGAAAATTGTCCTTAATACTTTTTTTCTTATTTAAAAAAAAAAAAAGAATATGTTTTGAGGGAAAAATGCTAATGAGAGCAAAAAGAAGAAATCCTTCTCAGTCAGCGCTTGTGCAGAACTCACTCTCTTCCGTGAAGTGACCGTAATCCATTGCAAGGCTATCCCAGAATGGACCTATCCATTCGTTTATCTGCGGACATTTGGTCACACATTCATTTTTTTTCACCTAACATTACATTGTAAACATTCCCAAGTCATTAGAAAACTAACCTATCCTAGTCATTTAATGACTCCATAGCACTTTCTTATATGGATGTGATTTTTTTTGTCCAATGTCATATTTTTTCTCCCAAATTTCTGCTATCAGTAGTGTTACTGAACCTGTATCTTTGTCTGCCTTCACCATTATCTCCGTCTCCATAGCTTCGTGAGTACTGGATCAAAGAGCATGGGACCTTCTTGAGGCCTTGCCATATTATGCAAGTCAGTATGGAAAATATGATCTTCAACTGCAGAGAAAGGCTTTGGTCCTAATTCTCACTCTGCCCCTTACCAAGCTGTGTGACCTTTGTTAGGGACTGACACTCTCTGAGCTTCAGTTGCCTCAGTATAACACAGGGATGGAAGCAAAAGCCTTGACTTCACAATGGCTTGAAGCTTACACAAACTCACGCATTTCAAACCCTGAGTACAGTTCCCAGCCTAGGAAGTGGCCTTTCCCTGGGACAGCTGATGTTCAAGGGAGGACGCATTTTTAACTCTGTCTGCCATCTCCATCCATTTTTCCAGGAGGCTCAAACTTGGGCATCTCTCCATAGTACATTTTAGGCAGAAGGAAGTGGTGTGTGGGCTGGACTTTGAGAGGCAGGTAGAACTGGTCTGGCTCTTCGAGAATGTGAATCAAACCTCCTGTGAGCAAATGGTGACCAGATAAAGAGAGTTGGGGGTTTGCATCTTCTGAGGGTTGTGTCCCATTATCTAAAAGTGGGGGCCTCTGATTTGTGTGGTTTGATGAGCAAGACGGAGATGTCAGGTTCTGAAATCCCAGGGGCTGAGAGCAGGCGATTTTTGCCCAGGTCCTGCTCTCCCAGGGTTCTTTGTGAAGCTTGGTGAAGGCTAAGGAGAGAGAGAGAGAGAAATGACAGCCACCGATCCCCAGCAGAAATCCATGCACTTCCCTTTGATGTGTTTGGGTTGAACCTACAAAGGTTAAATTTGAGAAAGCCCTCAGGGAAGGGGAGTGGTATGCAGTTTGCTTTGTTTGGGCCTCCAGTCCCAGGTCTGCCCTTGCTTTTACAGCAGACACATTTGTATGTTTGGATTTTCCAGAAGGGATAAATCACACAAACAGAGCACCTTGAGAACGCTTCAGGGAGGCCAGCTCTGCGCCAGCCCCCTCCTGTTGAACACATGCCCCATTCTCCAGGCTGCGCAGAGTGCCGCACACACCACCCTTGTCTGAGAGCTTCTTTCTGGAAAACTCATTCTTGGAGAGAACTTTCTTTGTGCAGTAGTTCAGCCTTTTAGACTAAACAGATGATGCGAAAATAGTGAAGCATAGAAAAGGAGAGAGAAAGAGAGCGTTCCTTTTGGTAAATAGAAAAGGGAAGGAGTCGCTTTTCGTTAAATGCTCTCTACCTCTCTGATTGATAGGCTCCACGTTGACAGTGGCCCCCAAGCCAAGAAGGATATTGAGAAACAGGCCCCCTCTCTCTCTGTGTCCTGTTTTCTCTTTGTTTTCTCATTGCTTGGATGACGCTGTGAGCCGGTCTAGCCTCCAAGCGCACATCTTGTCCTCCCCGGGCCCCCAAACAGGCCTGTGGTATTTGGCCTGCAACGCAGCATTCATTTAAAATCAAAGCTTTGAAGGTTGGTCTGGTTCGAGAACAATCTGGGAGCATGGGATTCCTTGGCATGCGGGCCTCTTGGGGCTAAGTGGAAAAAGCAAAGTCTGGTTTCCCCAGGACGAGCCCAAAGAGATGTTCAAGACAGCCTCCGGGACGGTGGGCCCGGCTTTGAAACCAAAGCCCGGACAGTTTCCCCTGCCCGACATCCCTGTCCTTCCTCCACTGGGGCTGGTCTGTGGTGCTCACATCCTGTTTTTATTATGAGGTGCATCTTGCTTCCAGCCCCCTCGGCTCCTGCCATGTCCCCCCAGCCCCCGGAGATGAGTCCGGGTCCCATTAGCGTGCTGATGGAGGCAGAGCAGATGACAGCGCCGCCCAGGGCTGAGCTTCCAACTGAGGAGGGAGGGAACTTTGGACCGGCAATTTCGGGAGACAGTTAAAAGATTAGATAGTAAATTTACTTAACAGAGACTAATCGCCTGGGACTGGGTTTCATATCCTGTTTTGAAATAATGTATTTTCTTTTGTGCTCTGGTCTGAATCTGTCATCCCTCCTCTAATAATGAGAGGCAGCGGATTTTTAATCTTTGACCCTCTTCCATATAATCTAATCACAGTGGTTTTCGGCTCCTCTTCTCCTTATTTGGCCAAGTAAGGGAAAGAGAAAGAACTCACTTCTCCCGCATCACTGGCCATTCTCTACTTGTTGCCAGGGGCTGGGCTGACAGGTAGAATCAGCTCTACCTGTGTGAGATGTTGTGCTCCGCGCTCTACGGGGGGGGGGGGGCGGGGCAGGTGGGGATACGGGAAGAAAAGAGAGGAAAGGAAGGCCACGTCTCTTGCGTCTGAGTCAGAGGAGTGATGGTGCCAAGTAGAAACTGCAGGACAGTGGTCCTGCCATCTCCCTGAGATCACAAGGCCTCCCACCCTGTGAGTCACGAACCGGGAGTGGCCTTGGGCGAGGCAGGCATCCTCCCACAAAGCCTTTGAGTTGAACAGAATTACAAATGAGACCCAGGTAATCCTCCAATTGTCTACACATGGAAACTTTTACACATTTAACATGCTCCTCTTCCCTTTCATGCTGGGAGGTCTTTGGGTGCCTCTCCTTTCTCTCTGGGTTTGGCCCATAGGTGGGGGCTTGACCCCAGGCACCCCATGCTGAGGTCTTCCCTTTGGGTGGGGTAGCCAGATAGGGTATCCCTTCAGGCTCCCTGATGCTGGGAGTCTCTCCCAGAGGAATCCTGGAGGCTGGGAGGTTGAGTTCGGTTGGAACAAGAAATGGGAGAAAGTGAACAGAGGAATATTTTCACTTTCCCTGCTGCCCTGCTCTCTCCATTTGTGTGACTGCTGCTTGGTTGGGGCTGGAGACGTGGACAAGATATCCATCACTTTCCTCTCCACCTGTCCCAGCGCTCAGGGCTCAGTGACATTCCAGATACAGCCAAGTCCCCGGACAGCTGAGTCCAAGTTCTCTGGTTGAAAGTAATAAAACACAACGAAATCCAAATGAAAAGGGATTTCTGAAACCATATGCAGTGGGGTATCTCAAATCAAAGAGATGTTGCAAAACAGAGCTTGCAAAGATGGGCACTGATCGTCCTCAGAGGGTCGTGAGAGCAGTGATTGCTTGATAGTCCTGCCCAGGCCTCAGTGCTAATGAATACATGCCAACCACATTCAGGGTTGTTTGGTTCCGTTGCCTGTAATTCAAATACCATTTGATGGGGAGAGAATGTCACTGGCGCAGCAGCGTGGGTCTGTATTTGGCCCCAGGAAAGGTAGGGCATCCTGATTAACAGCCTGACCAGATTGTATGCAGGGAAAAGCAGTGCCTCAACAGGTAATTTAGAGAGTGTGTCTCTTCTTTATCCAAAGATGAAGGGGATGATGGGCCGCCCAGAACCAACCAATTTCAGCCACACACCTGCAATTCCACGTCTCACTGGGATGTGACTTCCCTCAGTAGGTCTTGCCGTGGAAGCACACAGCAGAGCAACATGAAAGTTCTTACAAGAAACATTGGTGATGCTCTCTTCTCCTGCCCCTTCCCCTCACTGGACCACCATCACACACCCACACCCACACCCACACCCACATCCATCCTCCTGCCAGCATCACAAAGGTTGATTTGTGATTGATCCTAGAACTTGACCTTCTGAGTTGAGGTTTTTTAATTTCTCTTGCATCTCCAAGGTTCCCATCTTCACTCGTCTTCATTAACTTCCCTCCTGGGCCCCTTTGTTCCCCATTCAGGTCCCTGCCACCACTCCAGATCCCCCTTCTACCCCCTCCCCCAAATTCGCAGCTGAGATAAATAATTCGTAGGCAAAATAAATATCCAGCCCCCAGCCCCAGCTCTGTGTAATTACCTCCCTGGTGTGCCTTGGCTTTGCCTTGTGGGAAATGTGAGAAGGGAAACGGGTCCTTTTAGCCTATGAATGGTGCTTTATTATTTTGATGCATGAATGCGGAAGGAATAAGAGACAAAATAAAGTTAATAATACATTGCAGTGTAGATAATTCATCACTTAAATCAATAGGAACTGCAGGTCACTGGACTGGAACTGGTGTTACTGTGATCCAAACATGGAATTAATAATTGAAACTACACTGATCTGTCTTCCTGGAATGGGAAGACAGCCAACCCCAGGGATAGATACATACAGCACAGGAGGAACGGGGCGATAGAGATAGACAGATGATTCATTTAATTCCTACAGCTGTCACATACAGTAAATATGAAAATCTGCTTTCTATCTGGAATCAGCCTCATTTGGGAGCGAGGTTAGCTGAATTATATCCTCAGCTGTGTGTTTATTTTTTCATTTATTGCAGGAATTTAAAATGATTGGTTAGCATGGAATACCACATTCTCTGAGGTTGAAAAAGCTCTCTCGCAATAACTAGGCAGCGGTATGCCCAGCCTACGTGCATTTCCTCCTCTTCACGTACCTGGTAATTCTGGGTTCTCAGTGTCCCAAGAAGGTCTGTTCTGAAGCCATATTGAGGACCGTGGAATCCATTAGCAAAAGAGCATAACAGAAGGTCAGAAAGACAAGCTTGGAGAGAAAGCCTCAGGCCTATAAACTTGGGCAAGTTACGCGATCTCTCTGAGCCTCAGTTCCCGCCCCCCGCCCCCCGCCACCACCGTGTTAAGGCAGCTGGCACCTACCTCATAAGGCACACCATGAGTGAATGAGTTTGAATGAAAGGTACTTAGAATCATGGCTGACACCTGGCATCCACAATGTTTGACATCACTCTTGGTGGTTGGTCATGGGGTCAACTAGGCGAGGGTAAGGTGAAGTCTGTGGCTTATGGAGAGAGATTTATGTTGCTTGAACTAAAAATCAACACTAGCACTTTGGCTCTTAAAGAAGTAGCGCCACTGTAGATGTTCATCTGTGCCCTGTTGCCTTCTGCCTCTGAGTGCAAGGGTAAGTGAGACCCCGGGGGAGGGGGGGGGCTGCTGATAGGTCTGGATGCGTTGCCAAGGTAGGACTTGTACCTGGAGCAGGGGATCTGGCAGAGTTAAACTGTCCTGCCTGATAGAATGAGAGAACGTGGGGTGAAGATCAGGCCTCCAGAGGACTCTTTCAAGAGGGAGAAGCAAAGGAGAGGATTCAGGAAAGCATACAGGAGATGCAGCCTTGCACACAAAGGTAGCTAAGATTCTTAAGAATAGAGGCACTTCAACTTCACTTTAAACCTCCCTTCATCCCCTCAACTTTCACATTAGTGTGCACCCTGTACCAACGCTCTGTGTGCCTGTGTATTGGGGAGTCTGGCTGGACGTCACCTGCGAGGTGTGCAGAAGTCCTTTTTCCAGGAAGTCCCTTCCTGTGTTTACCTGCATTTCTGCTGAAAGTAGGGTCTGCTGGTCCCTTGTGGTGACTTTTCTACCTAACTGGAGCGCAGGTCTGAGAAGGCCACCGGGATGTGTGGCCAACGCTGAGAAAGAGAATGGTAGAAGGCCAGCCCCCTGAGGCCAAGGAGGAAGAGTCAGAAAATGGACGGTGTTTCTGGAAGGGATACTCTCAGTCCTTTCCCCATCCTCAGAGGAGAGGCCAGAGTTGTGTCTGCACAGGGCCCAGGGCAGAGAGTAGGTAGGTGAGAGCCGCTCCCTAAAGACAGAGGCAGATAGGTTCTGTATGAACCGGTTGTTGTTGTTGTTGTTGTTGTTATTGTTACTGTTGTTGTTGTCTTAAAGAACCAGCTCCCCTCTTCTCTCAAGGTGACTTCAGAGTCTATTGGCTCTTCTAAGTGCAACTATTTTTAGAGGGAAGTGCAATATAGTACCGTTAATGTAAGCATTTGGTTCTAAAGGGAGCAGTGATATGAAAATCTGTACACTCCGAGGTACCCTTGAAAATCCCTTAAATTACCCTTCACTCTCCAGAGCCTGGTCCCTTCAAGACTCAACGCCAAAAAAGGAACTGACTTTCTAAAATTCTGTTTTCTTTTGGGATCTGACTTCCCACCGAGTAGTAGAGGCTGAGATCTGGTTCAAACTGGAAAGAGGATCGGGTCAACAAAGGATTTTTCTCTTTTTGCTGAGCAGTCCAGCTCTGTTTCATGAGTCAGAAGTCAGGTGCCCTTCCCCTTCCCTGTATGACTTAAGCCAATAGTGTTAAAAGTGGAGAAGGCAGTGAACTAAGAGACAAGTCTTCAGGTTGAGGTCTAGCTCCACTGCAAACTGGTTGGGGGACTTTGAACAAGACTTTGATCTCTCTGGATATTGATTTCCCAAACTTTAAAACAAACTCAGTGGAAAAAAAAATTTAGATAGGTTCGTAGGTAGGTAGATACTTCCCAGCTTTAAAAATATGTATATAATTTAAAGTGTTCTAAACAAGAGGAGAACGGAATGTTTTTATAATCATGGTTTTCTAGTTTTCTGTATTTTTCATAAAGCCCTATGAGTTATAAATCCAAACTCCCCCCGATATTGTCTAATTGGATTATAATTATGTAGCCAGAATTTATATAGATACTGAATATATCCCATTTTAGAATTGAAATCAGCTAATATTTGTGATGTCCTCCTTGTTAATTTAGAAAAATCCTTCCTCACTATGTTCTAGATGCCATGTATGTTGGGGATAAAGAAGATAAATTAGGGGAAAGTCTTGGTTGACTGTTCGGTATCTCAGGTAGACAACTTTGGAGGAATTGTAATATTTTACAGAATTTGGAGGGCCTTCCTATTTAGGACTTTGTTGATCTGGACTTTTGGGAAATTTACATCTCAGAGTCTGAAAGTACTCACACAAACTGTGGGGATGTTGGGCAGAATCAATGGCCTTCACATTCCTTGATTCTCTTGATATGCCCCACCAGCCCTGTCAGGAGTAGGGTAAAGAGAAAGGACGTGAGGAACATTCTCGCTGTCAAGATTCTAGGTTTTCCTGTGCCCCTTCTTTCAAGGATATGGCTTTACTTTGATCTGATTTATATATTAAGGTGTCCATGTCAGATTTCATTCAAAGAAAGGGTTCATCATGAGGGGAAAAAAAGAAAAGAGATAGATGATCTTTAAACTCTTAGGTCTCCTGTGTCCATGTTTTCGTGAGGCTTTGATAAACAACAAAAATCTGAGTTGATGAGTCCTGGGGAGAGGAGACCTGAGCAGAATACCCAGTCCTCTGCTAGTTTCCAAGAACGCGTGTAGATTCCTTCCCATCATCCAAGTCACCCAAGGGCCGTGAAACCAATATGCGTTGGATTCTCATTATTCATAGTAGTTAGAGTCTATAAAGTCACCTCGAACACCGAATTAGTGAATGTTGAATCACTGCTCCTAGGGGAAATAGGTACACACAAACCTCACATGATAATTTTAAATTATAACAACAACTCACTCTGATAGATTCTGCTTTCTCTATTTTATGAAATAAAAAACAAGGTTCAGAATTGTTAAAAGGCTTGCCTGAGGCCACCCCACTAACTGGTGACTGAGCTGGAATTCAACCCTATTCAACCGGCCTAAGAGCTCCACCTTCTTGCACCACACTGCCTCGCTCCCAAGGTGTCCCCCCGACTCCCACCCACCCCTCCATCTCTGTATGACACCTGACACAAGAAGCTGGAGCATCACCTTGTCTGACCTCAACTGGGAACCCGTTTATCAGATGACTCAAAATTTTTAACTCTGCGCATGTCCGCAAATGACTGCAGAAGCACTGTGAGTATTGATGTTGGGGTTATAAATAAATGTTAGCAAGTAAGCGAATTTGCAAAGATGGAATCTGCAAATAATGAGGATCTGCTATTTATGTAATGCCAGCCATTTGCATTCTAGTCAAAGCTAGAGAAACTATTCATTCTACTATTCTGCTGTTCATATGCCCAGTGCATTTAATGTATCTGTTTGCTTTGGTCAGCTGTTGGTCAGGTGATCTAGGTGGGACTCCTTGAACAAGCCAAATCTTCTTATACTGATGAAAAAACAAAGAAAAAATGCATGCATTATAAAAAGAAAATTATAAAAAGAAAATTAATTCTATGTATCCATTCCCTCCTTCTCCTCCTCACCCCTATTTTTCTCTGCCCCACCCTTCCCTGCTGCTTTCCCTGACTCCCACCCCTTCAAAAGAGAGTCTTGTCTTTACCAGTCTACTTCCTGCCTGTCCTGTGATGTAAAATCTGGAAAACAGATAAAGAGACAAGACCTGAGAGGTGGTAAAATGGCAGGATTGATTGAGGGGTGGGGGCGTGTTAGCAAGTAGGAGTGTGCAGACACCCAGGAGGTGAGCACATGACACACGGAGATCAGAGAGAAAGGGTGTCTGAAAAGTCTGCCTCCAGATGAGGGTCATTTAAGAGATTCGAGGAAACGCTGAAATTCCTTTTTGACCATCTGTGGTGGCCTAACTGCTTCTTTACACATAACTGTATGTAGAAACTGGACCACAGGGACCTTTGCTTTATCAGGATTACGGGACAAATGTAAAATCTGTGTCTATTAATGGGTATGTTTATGTGATCTTTGCAGCATTATTTTTCTATGGTGAAGTTCTTAGAGGACTGGCTTGGGATGCAAACCTATGAAGGTGAATTTCATTATTCTTTCTGGAAGAATGAATATAAAATTGAAGGGGGGAGCCTCGTATCACCAGAAGTATGACCCTTTGGAAGAAAAAAATTTTCAGGCTCAGTCTAACTGTATCTTTCATGTTTGGTTCTCTTAAGAAGAGAGAACCGAACATGAGTAGTACCTAGGAGTTTCTCTTTCCTTTTATGTTATTCAGGCTCTGTAAGCCGCTGATTCCTCATCTGTAAACTAGGGGTAATACTAATACCTATCTCGGGCCAGTTGGGTCAGGATTCAGTGAGGTAAACTCAGCGTAGTTCCTGACACCAGCTAGCAACACAGTATATGTTATTTGCTATGATCATGGTTATTACCATACTATTATTCAACGAGAAGTTTTAAAAAGTTACTTCTAAAGAGAAATGAAGACAGGTCCACACATGTTGTACAGAAATGTTCATAGCAGCATTCATAATAGCCAAAAAGTGGAAAAAATCCAAGTGTCCATCCTAGACAAATGGATAAATAGAATAGGGTATGTCCATGCAATGGACTATTATTCGGCCGTAAATGGGATGTATGCTCCCACATGGAAGCATCTTGAAACATGGGGGAAATACCACCTACTATATGATTCAATTCATACGGAAACCCAGAATGGGGATATATATAGAGACAAAAAGTAGATTAGTGGGTGCTTAGGGATGGGGGTGGGGCAGAGATGGGGGATGAGGGACCGGGTGATAGTTAAAGGATATGGAATTTCATTTCGAGTTGATGAAAACAGCATTCATTGACTATTGCAATGGTTGCGCATATCAGTGAATATATTAAAAAGCATGAAATTACTTGATTTAAATGAATACATTACAAAGTATCTGAATTATGTCTCGATAAAGCTGTTTAGAGATTTTTAATGAAGAACAGGGAAAAAAAAAGTTACTTCCAGATCATTTCTCTTCTGACCCCATGAGTCAGAAGCCAACAGTTAGAATGCTGTCATTATATTCATTGACAGACATGGAAACATGACAGAAGGAACCTGTCTGTGTCCCCTTATTCCTTTGGGATCTGCAAAGGCAATACCCAGAGTCTGTGTTAAGCTGAAGCTTAGCATCCTGCAGTTGGAAAGAATTTCAGAGGTCATCCGAGGAAAGCATGCCCCAGTCACTGCCAGCATTTTGGCTCAACCAAACACTTCTTATCTCTGCTTGTACCAGGAACTTACACCTAGAGAGGAGAAGGGAACCTAAAAAATCCATGTGGGGGATATTTGTGGCACAGCATGGGGCAGGAGAAAGGACTTGGGAAAGAATGCATTTGATCCCGTGAACGGAAGGAGAGAACAGAGTGACAACAGCTGCCCCGAAGTGTGGGTGAGATGTTGCACGCTGCTCGCACCCACTGAGAGACAGAAGCAAACGCTGAGTTAAACCGGCAGAGACGGGTAGGAGTGTATAGAAGGCAGCCAAGGGAAGAGAAAGTGAGGGAGCCAACAGCCACGGAACTCTCATGATGAGTTGCCATACCAGGTCCTCTCACTTACCCCCTCCAGCATCCCTAAAAGCAGGTGTCAGTGCACCGCTTCTACAGCTAAGGAGAGACTCAGAGAGGGTCTCAGAGACCACTTTGTCAGGAGGTACTCAGTGGACAAGTAGGAAAACTGAGATTCAGGCATCACATCTTGGGTGTCTTAACCGATATTGCCGTAAAACACACCTGGGAAATGGGTCCACCATAATCCACCCAGTGACTCCAGCCAGAAACCTAGGAGTCATTCTTTACCCTCCATCAGCCCATCAGTAAGCCAGGATGGATCACACTCCTCCCCTGGTCCCTCCAGGTCAGGCACAGCCTGACTCTGCCTTCCCATTCTCTGCACTGTTGGTCATCCTGCACCATCCTCTGCCTTTTGCTCACTCTTTCCCCCAATTTGCAGCAAGGCAACCGTGTCTCCCTCTACTTGGAATGCCTGTCCAGGTCTTCTTCACCACCGGCTCCTTCACAGTCTCCAGATCCCAGGTCAGAAGTTGCCACCTCTTCTGAGAGAACTGCTGGCAACCCATCTAATGTGTCCTCTTCTAAGTACTTTCTGTCCCGTCGCTACGATTATTTCCCACGTCACACTTACCTAAATCTGCAGCTTGTTTTTGCAGCTTGATTTGCAGATGGTCTTATTTGTTCCCTATGTGCCTAGCTAAGTCCAGGAGGGGAGAGACGCGACTCTCTCATTCCCCAACAGAGTCCTGGCACCTAGACCTGCAATTGCACTACTGGGTATTTACCCCAAAGATACAGATATAGTGAAAAGAAGGGCCATCTGTACCCCAATGTTTATAGCAGCAATGACCACGGTCGCCAAACTGGAAAGAACCAAGATGCCCTTCAGTGGACGAATGGATAAGGAAGATGTGGTCCATATACACTATGGAGTATTATGCCTCCATCAGAAAGGATGAATACCCAACTTTTGTATCAACATGGACGGGACTGGAAGAGATTATGCTGAGTGAAATAAGTCAAGCAGAAAGAGTCAATTATCATATGGTTTCACTTATTTGTGGAGCATAACAAATAACATGGAGGACATAGGGAGATGGAGAGGAGAAGGGAGTTGAGGGAAATTGGAAGGGGAGGTGAACCATGAGAGACTATGGACTCTGAAAAACAATCTGAGGGTTTTGAAGGGGCGGGAGGTGGGAGGTTGGGGGAGCCAGGTGGTGGGTATTAAGGAGGGCACGTATTGCATAGAGCACTGGGTGTGGTGCAAAAACAATGAATTCTGTTACGCTGAAAAGAAAAAACAAAACAAAACAAAAAACAGTGCCTCAGGCTTGCAAGGTGCTCGCGATAGAGAATGTGAACAGAAAATGAAAGGGCGCCCCCTGGAGGTACCCCACCAAGAAAAGAGCCCCAGAGGGGACTTTTTTTGTGCAGCAGAGGGCTCTGGGACACCCTGGTTTTCTGCTTAATTGCCGTGAACATCTGAACACCTTTCCCGTGCCTTTATTTCTAGGGATATTTATTGAACATTTACAATAAAAGAGTAAAATCCACTTCTCAGTGATTGAAAGCAGATATCCCAGGAGGCAGGAAATATTGATGCTAAGGTTTGGTTTTGCCCACGAGGTGCAGGTATGAAGTCTGTGTCCCCAGGCTGGGTGTGAGAAGGGGCAGGACTGTCAAGGAAAAGGAAAGCCCCCATCTGTTTCAGCACACGTGAGGTACAACCGCTGGCTCCGGCAGAGATTCTGTTCCTGGGTCTTCTTAACGCCGTTCATTTTAGGAGAGTGTGTTTTGGTTTGGGTTTTGGTCTTGGTTTTAAAGAAAAGGATGGCAAGGAGGAACCAGGATGTTAACTAACCTCACATCACTAGGAGAAATGTGGTTTCAAGGACCCTGAGGAGAACCTGAGACCCGTATCCCTTGCCCATCCCTGGGAGCCAGGGCAGCCGCGGGGAAGGGAAGCGGGCGCACGGAACTGCACCTGTCACAGACAAATTTAGGGCGTCTCGTCCCTGTTTATCAGGCTGTCAACACCTCACCTGTCAGAAAACCATCTAGATGCGTTCAAGTTTATCAGCCTGATTGAGCAGAGCAGCCGCATGCTGATAGCTTGATGGCTGTGTTCAGAACGACCTGGGAGAAGGAGGGAGCCTCTTCCTGCCGCTGTTTCTCCGAACAGAAGAAAATCAAAAACAAACAAGGAGAGCCCCACAATTTAGGGTAATAGAGATGCCGGCCAGCCGCGGAAGGGCCGGTGGCCGGGTCCGCGCAGGCCGGCGGCGTGTTTGTCCAGTCACACACGGGGTCGAGGCGCTCCGCAGCTCCAGGTGCAGAAAAATCAAAGCCCAAACCCCCCATGTCATTTATTCTTCACAACCCCAGCTTGACTCCCTGCCTGTCTGCATTCAGGTTGAGTCCATTTAGCTGCCTCCACTGTGTCTGTTTAAAGAGAAAACAGAAGAATCAGCTCAGGGGGTAAGAGAAACGAAAACACAAAACGGCAACAACAGTGCTTTTATTTTACTTCTCAAACGGCTTTGTTTCTCTCTGCCGGTTAAGACGAAAATGGCTCTGCCTCAGAATGATTAATTATTATGATTATCATAAGTTTGGTGTCTCATAAAAAATATGCACTGGGTATTTTTGTTTTGTTTTGTGTGAGCAAAAGTTTCTGTAGACCAGAAACAGTGCTTCAGTCCGACTCCGACTGGGTTTTCACCTGCTTCTGAAAACATCAGTGCATAGTAGACATTGTTGTCATCATTTTTTACATGAAGATCAGAGATGATAGTGACTGACCCGACCTCACAGAGCTAGCAAGAGAGCTATGACAGACTCTGAGTCAGAGCGTCCGCATCCCCCTGAGCTTCATGTAGGAGGTTACGGTCCACAGGGCAAAGACCTGCAGAGGTAGATAGCCAAGACATGAGGTAGGAGATCGATGTGGTAAAGAAGAGAACTGACTCCAAGTTTAGAAGACTTGTTTTGGGTGACAGATGAGGAAGGAACCAGATTTCTTTGGGTGAGTGGGTTAAGGTTTCTGTCATCTCTCCTGAGTGAGAGTTTTTACTCCCTGAAGACAAACACTTAAAAGGGTATACAATTAGGTCTGCCGAAGGATTCCTTTTGTAATGCACTCAATACCACGGACGACTACAGAGATGCCTTCCAAAGTAACAGTGATGTGGTTGACGATGATGGGAGTGAAGGCTGGCATCTGCCAGGGTGACGACAGGGGTGGGGTTCTGCCGTGGAGACCGGAGCTCCCATCCCAGCCGTATTTGGGGAGAGGAGAGTTTGAAATTCCAGGAGAGCAGGGAGAGGCAAAGGAGAGGGTTTACGCGTTGTGCTTGGAGACACAGGAAGAGTAACCATTGAGTGGGGCCCGGGGGTGGGGACGGGGGGTGGGTGAGAGTGGGTAGGCTTGCTTGCGGATAAGGGTGGTGACAGCAATATCCCTAGCTCCGCTGACCCGAGCAAGCAGAGGAGGAGATCGGCTCTGAGACAAGAATGCCGTGTTTAACAGGAGGGCAGAAATAAATAATTCTTTATCTTTATGTTCAGGGAGGAGTGTGGTGAGGAATCTTAAAAACCCACTCTCTTTTCCAAGGCCCAGGGAGTGCAGCGAGGAATTTGAGCGCCTGCCAGAGCAGGTGAGCAGGGCTTGGGAAGAGAATCCAGTGCAAGCAGGCGATGCCGGCGGGAGGGGCCAGAGTGTCTGAGAGCGCAGACCTCATCTTTTCTGCCAGCTTTGCCATGGTGGGGAGGAAAGTGGGAAACTACGTGCTGTCCTTTCTGCAGAGGCAGGCTGACCACTTCCGATGTGGTGGGTGGGGAGCTGTTAGAGGGACAGGTGCAACAAAGGTGATGAAACCCCTTCCAAGACTGCAGACAGGGGTGCTGGAGGAATGCAATGGTTTTAAAAAAGAAATTATCACACGAGTGTTTTATAGTCACTGTGGAAAAATTACATGACACAGAGAAGCAAAAAATAAAAATTATTTACTCATAATCCCTCACCTAGGGGGAAAAAATCACTATTCATATCTTGGTGCAATTTCTCCCCAGATCTTCTTCCCCCTTACACATCCACACACACGTGCACACACGCACACACATTTCTATTTATAACATTGGATTACACCACACATGCTCTTTGGAAAGCTCCCTTTTCACTTAAAATACATAGAACATTTGTCTAAGCCTATCAACACTGTTCTTCCTTTTTTAAATGGCTTTTGGTCTTCCACTGTAATGATAGGCTTTGACATTCAGCTCCTAACGGTTGGAAAGTTTAGGTGCTTTCCAGTTTTTTTCCATCATCAGATGTGCTCCAGTCTCATCCAGTCATTTTCTGGGCCTTTGTCAGACTATTTCCTTGTGAAGAGAGTTGCTAAACAACAGGTTATACACAGCAAGACTTACTGGGATGTATTGCCAAGTTGCTCAACAGAAAGGCATTACCAGCTTACATTCCTTCCAGAAGTGAATGGGAGCATCTGTCTCTCCCCATCCTCATCTTCACAAGGTATCATGTGGGAAAAATTGGTTAGTGCTGTTCACGTTTGTGAGGCTGGAAGGAGCACCATGACCTAACTCTGCCTTGAACCCCCCACAGCACTTCCTCAGGCACAAAAGGCTCAGGCAGTGGGGTACGGACTGGGGGGATCCAACCATATACAGGAGAGTGCACTTAACGTATGGGCAATGGCAGTGACTGGGAGGTTCTCTCTCTGTCAGTTTTATTTACTTTTTTTTTTTAAGATGTTATTTATTTATTTGACAGAGAGAGAGAGATCACAAGTAGGCAGAGAGGCAGGCAGGGGGCGGGGGAGGCAGGTTCCCTGCTGAGCAGAGAGCGCGATTCGGGGCTCGATCCCAGGACCCTGAGATCATGACCTGAGCCAAAGGCAGAGGCTTAACCCACTGAGGCACCCAGGCACCCCTCTCTGTCCGTTTTAATACGTAGACGCCAGAGACAGCCTCTGCCATCCGAATTGACACCTGAGAGAGGGGCTGACACTGGTAGGGGGGAAAACATGGTCGCACACGGAAAGGAAGCCCCACGCCGCTTTCTTTTACTCCTCTTGCTCGTGATTCCAAGCAACGGCCCCACATTTTGACTTTCTGTTGTAAAAATCACTCTGGCTTTAAAATAAAGAAATCCAGGGCACTCCTCAGATTCTTCTAGGCAAAAGATTGGACTTCATCTGGGTCCCATTTGAGAAGAGTAGGTATATAAAAGCCTGACATAAATGGCGCAGATAAGATCGAGAGCTCACCTGGGGAGACTTACCAGTGTTTTCACATTCAAAGCACATGTCTCTAATGCTAATCAGATAACCGGAGCGTTTAGTTCTTACATCTGGCACAAAACTCTTGCTTTTATGTTTCCTATTTTTTCCCAGAAGGTCATAAAATTCACAATTGTATCTCACAATCAATATAGCATCTCTTCAGGCACTTTTGCACGTGATGAGCACCTCAGCCCTGGCCTGCTTCAGATAGGGGAACCAGATGCTGTTGCTGGTTTTCCTTTGTGGAGATGCTCTGTTCAAAGATGCTGTCACGGGGAGGATGTGGAAGGCAGGACATGTTTCCTCAACCAGACAGCGTACGGCGAGCTAGAGCGAGTGACTGACTGGACGGGTTCACAGTTGGGAAGGCAGACACATCACCACACATTTCATTTGGGGTTGTTAAGCTCTTTGCCTGGAACCTGTAGGCACCACCTCAGAATCAAGTGAAAGTTTCATCTTCAGAAAGACAGTGAACTTTTTCGTGTGACTGCTGATAAGTGATAAGAGAGAAGAATTCTGTCTGGACTTAGAGTAGCCGTATGATATCAGTTTGTAACACTGGTGTGTCAGAGTGCTCTTGGCATGAAGTTCATTTTGGATGACCAACAAGGGATATTCTGTAAGGGACCAGCTCTTAAAGAGGCAGAACTCATCATATTTCCCTGAACTAATTTAATATGAGTCAAAATCCCCTGAAAGTCACAATTTCTGTATTTTGGGACTGATGAGAATGGACAAAATAACCTAGAATCTTAGAGCTGTCTCAAAATCATACCTGAAAGTAACAAGAGAAAAGGGCCTAATAAAGTTTGCTTCTGAGCTATGAAGGTCACAAGGTTCATCTTCCTGGTCCAGCTTTACTTGAAGTTTTAGTTTCTTTTCTTGTTGAAGAAAGCAAATTCTCACGCCCAATCAAGGTCTGGCTTATCCCCTAAATGCTTGAGAATATGCTCATGCCTTAATTTGGTTCTTCCCATTTTGGCCTCAATAGATATTTTATCGTCTTTAAATTCTTTCTCTTTCACAAAACTCCAGACGGAGGAAACCATCATTTCTCCTCTTCGAGAGCGATCCATTCGGGCTCGATTGTTCTGAGAAGAACAAAAAGTCCTCGTTAGAGCTGAGACTGGGATGAGACAAGCAGGGTGCTCAGGGGGCACCGTGGAAGGAGGCACTCGCCCTCAGAAACATGTATGTTCACGGTCACGCCTGCATGCGGGCGCCTCCCCTAACGGCATCCTAGTGCCTCCACTGGCCTCACCGGGACCTGGCTCTGGGCCAGACGTTTTTTGAACACATCAGTGGAATCTAGCTTTTAGAGCCTTCTTCACTAGAAATGGATTAAGGGCTCTACTAGATGTCAGAAGATGTACTTTGCCTGTGCCCAAATAATAAAGAACAGACACCCCTTACGCTAACGGGGCTCCTCTTTGCTGATCTTCAGGTGACTCGGCTGCTAACACAGACTGACTGACCGTAATTTCTTCAATGCCCAGCCTAGTTTGCGCTGTGTCTTTGCTTCCATTACCACATTGGGGCCAAAAGTTTTGAAATAAATACCGCCAGGTGACCAGAAATCTCGAAGGTTGAGCATATTCAACTAGATTATATTTTTTTCAGCTTTTGCTTTGTTTACAAACAGTAAATTCACTCAATTCACCTGGCTTCTTACATTTTGTTCAGCTTGAAAAATGAAATGAGGTGTTTTTGACATTGTGTATTCTGCAGTCTCCTAATCTTCCTTCATATGTCCTGTTGGCCAATAATATGTGAAACTGTGCTCCGGGCTTTCTGTCAATATCTGCCTCTTTCTTATCTCCCAGGGTAGTAATTTACCCAAGAAACTTATTTATAACAGGTTAGGCACTAAAGTCTCCCTTACATAAACCCACATTGATGTCTCTGATCAAATTGTAATTTTCAAAGTATTCCATCAGAGTCCAGTTAAATTGTTCCTAGTGTTTTCCCAAGACTGGGTGACTTTAAAAATCTTGATTGTGCTACAAAAGTGTTTTCCCAAATGCTTTATTAAGAATTGTACAAATGCTCACCTTTTACCAGCAGGAAGTCTTTGACCACTTGGGGAAGACTCAAGCTAATAAATTTTTTTTCTTCTTTCTTTTTTTTTTTTTCTCCTTTTTCCCAGCCTCTTGCCTTTCTCTCCATTCAGGCTGCCTTCTTTGAGCTTGCTATTATAACTCGGGACAATCCTCTGTGGCCTCATAAATCAGAATTGTTAATATTTATAGCTTTGTTGGTCTTTTAAAATCCAGTTTGAGGATTTGGGGTCCCCCCCCACTTAAAACTTTACCTTTTGTTCTCGTATTATGGAACTAAAGTATCTTCTCCTGGTTTTTAACCCCAAACTCAGTATAAGGCAAGCCGTAAACAGAGCAAACGACAAAGTCTGAGGTTTACAAATGAAGATTATCCTCGTGGCCATTGACTCGGCAATCCCAACCTGGCATTTTCAAGGGTCTGTCTTTTAGCAAATGCGTATCAAGTTCATATACGAGACTCTGGGCAAGAAACCAGTAATAACCTGATAAACGAGACAGGCCTGGTCTCTGCCCTCATGGAGTTTACTGTCCAATACAGAGGTCATTAACCCTTTTCCCTAATGGGCCAGAGAGTTAACTGTCTTAGGCTTAGAGGCCCATATGGTCTCTGTCCCAGCTCCACTCTGCCATGTGCGGCAAAGCAGCCTCAGGCAGTCTGTGAAGAAATGAACAGGAGGGACTGTGTCCCAACACAACTTCATTTACAAAAACAGACAGCGGATCGGGTTTGGCTCATGGACCATAGTGGGCGACCCCTAGCCAAATGAAAGAAAGAAGTGAAAATTAGCAAGGAACTGAATATAACTGCCATGCACAGTCACTTCTCTAAAAGATAGAAGCAGGGCGCTAAGCTATGCGGTTACGGGGGCACTCATGTCGGATGGGGTTGTCTGGGAAGAGGGGTGGCTTCGGCAAGGCGTCCTGAAGCAGGTGAATGACCCGTGTTGTGAGGTCGGGGGTTTCAGGCAGTGAGAACTGCATGTCCAAAGGCCACTAGGAGGGAAAGTGCCTGGTGAACCTGGGGAGCTGGGGAGCCGGGAGGCCACTTTCACCCCTCCCCACTTTCTCTGTGCTTGACGTGGGGTGCTCCTGTGAAATGTGGGCAAGTCTGTTGGCACGCCCCAGAATCTGGCCATGAAAGGGACAGCCCAGGTTGCCCTGGGGGACTCCTCAGCACTTTCAGTGTGCAGGCAATGACCTCTCCTCTAGCCACCCAGGGAATGTGGGGGTTGGGCTCACTTTTGCTTTTTCTTCCTGCCCTTCTACTTCTTAAGGGAGGACCTTTCACCAGCACACGGAATACAGAAAGCTTGCTTGGAATGTGTCAGGCTAAGCAAAAACACATGGTCTGGATATATTCTCCTAAAATAGAGCAAGAAAGAGGCGGGAAATAGAGCAGCCTCACATAAATCATCATTTGTCCAGGGAGAAGGTTTCTGACAGATATGCAGGGTACCAGTGTGTGTGTCGGGGGTGGGGGAGGGGTGGAGAGGATGTTGTTGTTTGATTTCCAAGGCAGAGTCTCATTGTCCGGTCCTGTCCGGAGAGCAGCATGCTTGTGCATTCTACATTTGGAAGCCCAGTCTCAGTGTGGCCAGCCGCTAGAGAGATGCCCTGAACCCTGAGGAATACTGAAACTCCTTCTGCGTCCTGCAGCTGGTCAGAGATCCCTGTGGGGGGCAGGAGGCAAGCAGGTGGGCAGGTGGGCAGCCAGGGGTTCTGGAGCATCAGAATCCATAGCTCTGCTGGGCAGAGGGGGTGGGAACTATACAGTCCCGTACAGTGGAGGTGTCTGCAGAACCACCGGGCTCTGTGCCCTCATCACACATCCCTGGCCTTCCCCATCCACACTCCACACGATGCTCTGAATGATCTTTTCAAAGCACAGCTCTGACCAGCTATTTCTCCCCCTCTCCCTACCCCGCCATCCTGTCTCCCTCTGTGTGTCTCTCTCACACACATATATATACATACCTTAAATGGTGTCCTGTTGCCCTTAAGATAAAGAAAAAAGTTTCTAACATTTAGACATAAAATATACCTACACTTAAGTCCTTGGGTTTTTCCTTCTCTTTACTCATCTTGTGCTGTTCTCCAGCCATGTTAAACTTTTTATCAATTCTACCAATCCATCCTACTTCTTCCTGCCACAGAGCCTTTGCACATGCATGGAAAGTTCTATTCCCTATTACCTCTTCATTTTGTTCTCAACTCCAACACCTGGCCTCCTACTCAGGTCCATTTTCCCTTCTCTAAACTCCTAAAACATCCTGTAATTTCTCTTTCAAAGCCCTCATTACTACTCTAGATTTACATTTACTTGTATTATTTGACTAATGTTGATTAATCTTTGATTAATCTTGGTTCTCACCTCCCCCCCTGCTCATCAGTCCTGGGACAAGAAACAGGGCAGGGTCCGTATATAGGTTTCGGTTGTGTTGATTCTGTTTTTTGTTTAGTTCTGTTTGCATTCATCATTGTACCATGTCTGGTACAGAAAACAGTGTCTGGTACATGGCCAAAACTAAAGACTTTTTTTAATGAATGAGTGAATTTCCTGGCTGTTTCTTCCTACAGTGGGTACCCGAATAATGTCTAGTACTTGTATCTTGGGGTTCCCCTCTGTTGGGGCTTTTATCTAATCAAAGATGCGCTGGTCCCTGACTGGTATTTCAGCAGTGAAAGGGGAAGGGTGGAGGGCTGGTGAATAATGACAGTCCTTTCTGGAAATGAAGGTTTTCTGAGCAAAAGGTGATTGTAGAGATTATCCACTGACTCTTCATTATACAGGTGAGGAGATGGTTTTTCAAGGTCAAGGGCTCATTACATCACCAGCCATATTTACAGCCTCGATTGTCAGTACTTCAGACACCAATTCTTACATAAAACCTTGCTGCCTGCCCTCAGTCATAGTGCATGATCTTTCCTGAGTTCATCGCCCTTTTTTTTTTTTTTCTTAAAGCAAGATTAGCCAAACTAATAAAGCTCCAGGATCTCTTTTCCTTCCCTCCTGGATTCTCTCTCTCCAGTCTCAGTGTCCATCACCAACAGGCCCAATGACCCTTTCCACTGCAAGGGTGCCCGGCATCTTCTAGAGGGTGCCTCCTATGCCCAGCCTTCCCGATCTAACATCATCCTTAAAACTTACCTATTCTATATGCTTGATATCTTGATTTGTAACTTTGTTGACTCAACTGTCAGACAAAGCACCTAGTTGTGTTCATGGGTTTATGTGCAGCACAGCTCAGTTAATAACACCCACTTTCAACCCAGGCCCTCCCGGAGCTGTTAAGCAACAGGAACTTGGGACATGTTCTAAACCAGCATGGGAGTCTATACCCTACTTGGGTTGGTCAGCCCTGTCTCAGCAGAAAAAGCAGGAGATGTTACCTGTGCAATGGGGATTCTCCCAGGGATTTCCCCAGCCAGGCGTATGTTAAAGACTGCTGCTGCTCATCAAAACTGAATTGACTTGATTTTTCTGTCACTTTCCATCTCTCCATGGACTGAAAGTGAAATCTTAAGTGGGATGTGTCCCACCTAAGTGGGCTCTAAATTCAGGCCCATGTGGACAGTGCAAAACACCCTGGGTTCTATCACTGGCTCAGCCCCGTTAGCTGAAGCTAAGTCTCCCTGCCTGACCTGGAAGTGTGGAATATGTCCCAAGCCTTAACTTCCCCCATCTGTACAATGATTCTGACCCAACCATTGCCTTCTGTATGTTTCTAGATGCATGCATGTTCTTTCACTTAATTGGGGAAGGGGAGGCGTGACTTGGGTTCATTATCTCATACCTGGCATGGCTAAAATAAGCCAAGTGTCAGGCAATGGGGAGTGGTGGAGAGCATGTTTCATTGGGCATGTGCCCACTGAGCGGGACAGGATGGCAGGATCTGGTAAATAATGAGGCTGTCTCTCCAACCTCAATCCTGCCCCTCCCCCACTGGGTAGAAGCCATGTGCTTAGGCTGGGACCCATCCCAGCCCACAGCAAGATATTCCTACAGCCATAAGTATTACTTCAAGGTGATTCGATTAACCCAAAGCTCAGGTCTCTGCTGGACATTTGGAGACACATGAAGGCTGGCTGCGTCTCAGTGATAAAGCTGTAAAGTCTAGGACCACAGTCACCATTTTGCCCCCATCAGGGAAGGCCTCCTTATGATAAAGGCATCCAGGGAAGAATGGAGGACGCAGAAAGAAATTGGGTCCTCGATGACCTTATTGAGCTCTATTTCTAATCTATTTCCAGGCTTTTTAGGCATTTGGTCTGGGGTTTTTGTTTTGTTTTTGTTTGTTTTTTTTTTATTATTTTTAAGAAGATTCTTACTCAGTTGAGCCTCATCCAATATTTACCATGTGAGAATACAGAACCTCAGTTTTGAGGTCTTTTCCCCCCCAAGAAAATATGGGAATTTGGATTTTTAGCTTAAATTACATTATTCAAGTACCATGATGGCCAAATAAGCATCTCTATGAACTCCCAGTCCACAGTTCCTACTTCTCTAGTGGTCTAACTTCATTTTTTAAAGATTCCATTTACTTATTTTTAGAGAGAGAGCATGCACACACGAGAGAGAGAGAGAGAGAGAGAAAGAGCAAGTGAGAGAGCACAAGAGTAGGAGCAGGGGCGGGGCAGAGGGAGAGGGAGAGGGAGAAGCAGACTGCCCACTAAGCAGGGAGCCTGATGCAGGGCTCAGTCCTAGGACCCTGGGATTATGACCTGAGCCAAAGGCAGATGCTTAACTGACTGAGCCACCCAGGCACCCCTGTAGGTGTCTAACTTTAATATTCTTTGGTTCTTTGACTACAGATCCTTGCTAGAACCCCCATATTTTCTTTCCAATAGTCTTAACCTGGCTTTGTGTGGCCAGCTCTGTCTTTGAATCTTAACATTCTCTGGAACACTGAAGAAGTAGCCTTGGGTTCCCATCAATGAGCTAATGAATGTCTGGATGACTTAAGAGCTCTGAAATTTCACAAGGTTCAGGCATGGTGGGAAAAATTAGAAAAAACATCTAAAGTATAACACCTACCTTCTCACTGCTGTCTTCCTCACCACCACTTCCAACTGGCCAAGGGAGAGCACCTTCTCCCAGCTCCAGCAAGACCACTGCTGTATCTCCTGGCCCCCTTGAGCCTCTTCCCTTGGGTCACAGACCATCAGAATTGGGAACAACCATTTGCTTGAGCCTCCTCCTTTTGCAGATGGTGGAAAGAGGCCCCAGATATGGGAGAACCTTGCCTGTGACCACATAACTAAATTAATAAAGGTGCCCAACCTAAAATCCACAATTTCTTACACTTAGTTTTATGTTATCTACATTTGACCATGTTGTACCTCTTTCTTTTATCCCAAACCAAACCATCCAGACCAAGAAGCTATCTTTGACCAGGGCACACTGTCATGGAATGATCATGGTACTTTGGGGCCAGTTGACCCCGAGCTCTGCCATTTGAATGGACAATTAACTTAAGTACCCTGAGCCTCAGTTTCCCCCATATGTAAAGAAAGTATGAAATTGTTCCTCATTTGGTTTTTGTAATTAAAGAAACCCTTCATGTAAAACATTTAGCACAGGATCCGCCATTTAGTGGGAATTTAACAAATGTGTTTAATCTCTTTCTTTTCAGAAAGCTTGTAATTCCAGGGATGAGGCATTGCTGCTTAACTCTTGTCTGCTAGATTGTGCTCATCTCTTTATGCAATCACTGATCAGAGATCAATGAGCACCTTCAGTGTGCATGGATTTGCTAGACACCATAGGTACAATAGCGAATAAGTAAGGTGTGGCTCCTGCCCTCCTAGCATTTGTTATCCAGGAAGGAAGATAGTCACTTAAACAAGTGTGTAGAAATTATGCAACAAAGTCCCTGATACTCTCTCCAGATAGAAGCCATGTTAGGGAACTGATAAAATATATGGCGAAAATGAAGGGCGCTGAGTCCCATCGCTCAGGATTGAGTCCTGGGTTGGCCTCCTACTAGTGTGTCACTGTGGGCAAGTTGCTGAACCTCCCCGAGCCTTTGTTCCCTTATTTCTAACATGAGGATAATAATAGTTCCTGCCTCATAGGACTGGTGCGAGGGTGCAGGCATACATAACAGTGCCTGGTGCCTGGCACAAAGAGAACAGTCAGTAAGAGTCCCTGTCATTCTCTGGGGTGATATGGTTCTTGCTCATGCTGACTTTCACTGGGATGCCACAACCATGGTCCCACATGTCTGAGCTGAACAGAGAAGCAGCATCTCCAAGCTGACTCCTAGACACAGGGAAGACAGATCTGGGGTCCTAGGGGTGCAGAACCCAGCAGCCATGTCCTCAAGGCTCTAAATCCCTCTGCCCCCATCACTGGGACGGATTCTTGGCCCCCATCTCGGGTTCCATTCCGGAGAGACTACCTGCTCCAGACAGCCTGGGAGGTGAGGCCTCTGCAAGGTTGTCACTCCTAATTTGAACAAACAATATTGTGTTTGCTTTTTCTTCTACTTACAGACACTTTATCCCACAAAGTCACAGACAACATGGCATAGTGGCCCCTCTGGGGTGGTTTCCACACGTGCGGGGTGGGGGGGGGTGGTGTTCTCGTACATGTTTGATCACGCAGTCCTATAAACACAGAGGCTCTGTTTCCCCTGATGAGCTCCACCTGGCTTTCAGTACCTGTCAGAACCCAGGATGTTATTTTTGGGAGAGACTGTAGATTCTCCAGGGCATAGGCCAACTCTTTGTCTCACAGATGAGTAAACCAAGGCCTAGGATGACATGTAACCTGCATGAGGTCACAGGCAGCTCAGTGCAAGAGCCAGTGTTGGATCTCAGGCTTCCAAATTCCCTGACAAGGGTTATTTCTGCTTGGCCATAGCACCAGTAAGGCTTAATGCTGAAAGGCAACCACTTTCTTTTCAAATCTCAAACTGAGTCAGTTGGCTGTGCCTCCCCAGGGTGCTCAGAAAAGGAAGGTGGGGAAGCCGCATTCAGTCTCTGGGAGAAAAGAGTTGTGATCGATTAGCAATGTCTGCCATGGACAGGCGTGTGGAGCGTGTGTATCGTACACAGTCATTATTCTTGGCCTGATGTAAGCCAAAAGAGGCACCACTGGCGGTGGAATTTCATTCCCAGGCCGCAGGCAGGAAGGAGAATCTGAGGTGTTAACTTGGGGTGGGCTGGAGAATGCGGAAGAGAGAATGTCGGTAGAAGACTACACCCTCTCCCTTTAACCGGAAGTTAATCCAGATGCCCCCTGCAGGCAGCGGTTTAATCTCCCTCCTCTCCAGCCCCTCCTCCTCTCTTTCTCAAGGTAAAAATCCTCCCTGTCTCTGCCAAGGAATTGTCACGGGTTTGATGAGAAAGGTGGGAGCGTCCATGGCGATTACAGGCACAGACATGCAGCCAGAGAGTTCTGGCATTAAATCCCAGCTTTCCACCCGATAGTTGGTTTACAAGGAGCCTTGGTGCCTCAGTTTCCTTCTGGGTAAAGTGGGGATGGTAATGCCTGCCGGTCCTACAGGGCGGTTTGTGAGGATTCAAAGAGAGAAAGCACGTAAAATCTTGAGGTCAGTTCCTAGCATATAAGCTGTCCCATAATAAAATGGCAGCTGAACATGAATGTATCTTGGAAATATAAAATGCCATGGCCGTAGCAACTTCTTTCCAGATATGTCTCCTGAGGCAAGGGAAACAAAAGCAAAAATAAACAACCGGGACTTCATCAAAGTAAAAAAGCTTCTACACAGCAAAGGAAACAATCAACAAAACTAAAATACAACCTATGGAATGAAAGAAGGTATTTGCAAATGATGTGTCCAATAAAGGGTTAATATCCATACTCTGTGAAGAACTTATAAAGGTCCATATCCAAAACACAAATAATCCGAGTTAAGAAATGGGCAGAAGACATAAACAGACATTTCTCCAAAGAAAACATGCAGATAGCCAACAGACACATGAAAAGATGCTCATCATCAATTATCACCAGGAAAATGCAAATCAAAACCACAATGAGATATCACCTCACACCAGTGAGAATGGCTAAAATCAACAATACAAGAAACAACAGATGTTGGCAAGGATGCAGAGAAAGGGGACGCCTCTTGCATTGTTGCTGGGAATGCAAACTGGTACAGCCACTCTGGAAAACAGTACGGAGATTCCTCAAAAAGTTAAAAATAGAGCTACCCTAGGACTCAGCAATCGCAGTACTGGGTATTTACCGAAAGAATAGAAGAACACTATCTCGTAGGGATACATGCACCCCTATGTTTATGGTAGCATTATTTATAAAACCAAGATAGGGAAAGAGCCCAAGTGTCCATTGATTGATGAAAGTATAAAGAAGTGAGATAGATAGATATAGATAGATTGATATAATGGAATATTAGCCATAAAAAAGAATGAGATCTTCCCATTTGCAATGACATAGATAGAGCTAGAGAGTGTCATGCTAAGCGAAATAAGTCAGAGAAAAACAGATATCATATGATTTCACTCCTGTGTGGAACTTAAGAAACAAAACAAACAAAGGGAAAAAATTAAGAAGAGAGACAGACAAATCAAGAAACCTGGGTGGCTCAGTCAGTTAAGCATCCATCTGACTCTCGATTTCAGCTCAGGTCATGATTGTGAGATCAAGCCCTGAATCACACTCTGTGCTCAGTGGGGAGTCTGCTTGGGGTCCTCTGCTCTCCCTCTGTCCCTCCCTCCCTCATGCGCTTTCTCAAATAAATAAATAAATAAACAAATCTTTAAAAAAGAAAGAGAGAGAGAGAAAGGGAGGAAGAGGGAGGGAGGGAGGGAGGAAGGGAAGGAAGACTCTGAACTACAGAGAACAAGCTGATGGTCATCCGGAGGGCGGAGTGTGGGGGATGGGTGAAATAGTGATGGGGTTAAGGAGTGCACTTGCGATGAGCACCAGGTGATGTACGGAAGTGTTGAATCACAATATTGTACACCTAAAACTAATTAACACTGTTAACCATGCTGGAATTAAGATAAAAACATAATTTAAAAAAATATATAAAGTGCTGTGCAGGTTCCTTTGAGTTGTGAATTACTCATTCTTCCAGTTGGATAACGGATACCCAAGTATGGCGAGGCTCCTCGGAGCCCTTTCACTACCAGGTTTTCTGAATCAACAGGGAGAGTTTTAGAAAACTCATTGTGCTCAGTAAATGATATCCTTGTCTCTTGAAATAAGAATCAATGGCTTGTAGGGTGTATATGGTTAATTAGGATGCTTCAGTGATCAGAATACTCCATCCTCGCAAGGTACGGGAGTCGTCTGAATGATAGGACTGATCAGTCCATAGGAGTGATAGTCATCTGATTGATAGGCACCAATTCTCAACAGCTCCTCAACAAGGTTTAGAAAGGCAGTTGGGGGAGGGAGAGAAAAAGGCGGTTTGGTAATCATTCCAGTGTTTAAAGTATTTTTACTTAAAATAGAAAGAAATTAACAATGTTTAGGTAACCAAACTGGGCCATTTCTATCAAACTGCAACCCCAGTGTTTGCATTGAAGAATTTGAGATTCAAAGTGGTTAAGGGACTCGTATAAAGTCACACGGTGAATAAGTAGCAGAACCAGAACTGGAATCCGTGACACCGTGGTCCCTCCCCACTTTCAGGGGCACGCAGTAGAGGGCGCCACAGAATCACCTGAGAAGCTTGTTAAAAAGCCAGGGGCGTCTGGGTGGCTCAATGGGTTAAAGCCTCTGCCTTCGGCTCAGGTCATGATCCCAGGGTCCTAGGATCGAGCCCCACATCGGGCTGTCTGCTCAGCAGGGAGCCTGCTTCCTCCTCTCTCTCTGCCTGCCTCTCTGCCTACTTGTGATCTCCGTCTCTCAAATAAATAAATGAAATCTTAAAAAAAAAACAAAACAAAGACATGCCTCAGTACCATGTACTCAGAGCCTGGGGCAGGGGGTAGGGGGCAGGGACAGGTGTGACTACACTAGCTCACTAGCTACACCAGTGATTCTGAGGCTCAGTCGGGTCGGTCAACCATTGCTAGGCCCTGGCCACTCAAAGTGGGACCCAGGAACCGATTGCATTGGCATCACCTGGGAGCTTTTAAGAACTACAGACGAGCCCAGGCTCCCGTCCTGACTTCCCGAATCAGAATCTGCTTGCTAACAAGATTCCCCTGGGGGGCATGCGTGTCCGAATGTCAGAGACGCCAGGTCCGTGGAGACGCTCAAGCACCCTGCGGGCGCCACCGGTTCCAACAGCAGTCTGCTTTAAAAGGTGGCAGAATTAACACAGGTATCTGCTTTGCACTGAAGAAATAATACAGACTTGGGAGGAGGTCAAATTCAGCCTTTGACCTTGTGGGTATCAGCAATATTTTCAAAACCCAGCTACCTCGAAGACACGCATCCTCTGTGTTTCTCCGAGCTTCAGCAGACCGAAACGTCTCACTGCAGGGGAAAGGTAACTTGATGTGTTTTTTAGTGAACCTTAATATTTCTTCAAATGTCTTGGCATCCGTCTTACCCTTGCCTACATAAACACAGATGAGTTTCTCCAAGCTGTCCTTATCTCATATACTGAGAACATCTTCACTTTCTTATACTCTGATTTCTCATAAAGCTGTTTAGGGTCTTTTTATGTCCTTTGGTGTATTGTGGGGTGTTTCTGAAGAAGAGTTTTGCTCTGTTGTGAGTTCGAATAGTGGGTGTCATGGGGTGAACAATAAGTAGCCTTTACATCTGGAATGAGGTGGGGAGGAATCTCTTTCTAGGAAAGCTTATTCTGTAATTTCTAGAATTACACCATTTGTGTGGGTGTCCCCCCCCCGCCCCTTTAAATCCCAGAACAAGTTTCCCTTGTGCCTGGGGTGGCTGCAGAGTTTATGTTGAACCAGGCCAGCAGATGGCCACCCCTGCTATTTTGCTAGCATGGATTTGAATAAACCCAAATGTATTGTCGGCTGCTCTTTCCTCTTGTTTCTTGAGCAAGGTAATGCCAAATTCAGTGGGAGTCCCCTCCCCAAACCTGCAGTCTTAGCCACTAAAGGAGATGCTCCTGCAGAACCTGTTGGGGTGGGATGAGGAGGTACAGGAGGCAGGAGGGAAGGTTGCATCACCGCTCACGAAACAAAACTTAGCCTCCCCATTAGAGCTCTCTTCCCTGCTGGTACTGGTTTAGGTCTCCTCTCCCTCACTCCCTGCACCATACAGTCCTTTAAAATCCCCGCTCTTACCCCAGACCTTTCAGCAGTGGCCCAAAGGTTTGGAAGTGGTTCCAAAGGTGGCATGTTTCCCAAGCCTGCCCTTTGCACACACCAGTTCACCTGACCGTGTGGCCGATACTGGAGCGTGTCTCCCAGGGCGTGGTCCGAACCACAGAATCTGAGCTCCTGCCTTCCCATCTCTTGGTCTTCAGAACAGCCTGACCCAGAGCATGAGCTCACTAAGCCACCAACCTGAACTAGGGAACAGGCTGGAATCAGTTGGCTAGAAGGAGGGTGGGAGGTGCGGGAGGGAGGGCAGGAAGCAGCTTAGTCCTGACCATTAGTATTCGCCACTCTGAGAACGCAGCCACACAGAGTCCCTCTTGGGGTAGCCTCCAGGGAGCACTGCTGTCTAACCTGCAAAAATAGAAAAATAATTTTCTTTTCAAAACGCCACACTACCCAAGTGATTTGCTAATGGGTTCTGGCAGCTTTTGTATTAGCCTGAGAAGCCATTCAGACCACCACTGACAATGTCAGACTTATAAATTGCTCTTGTTAAGACCTACACATCAAAATTAAATAGGAAACACCTGGCAAGCTCCCCGCCAACCCCCCCCACCCCACCCCACCCCCCAGGAAGCCAGGAGTACCACTAGGTGGCCAGAGGAGTGTGGCCAAGGAACAGGCCCCCCTGTAGAAGGACCAGAGATAGTCTGACATCTTTGGAGGCAGTGGGGTGGGGAGGATGCCCCCCCTCCCCGAACCCAGAGGACTTTGGGTCAGATCTTACACAGAAGTGCAGGTGATAGAGTTTTGGAATATAGGTGAGGTTTGGTGGGCTGAGATCTGGAACCGACGACCAAGAAAGAATTCTTCAGATGTCTTTGGTACAAAACAGTGGTTTTATTAAAGCACGGGGACAGGACCGGTGGGTAGAAAGAGCGGTGGCCTGGGGGTTGTGAGGAGTGGCTGATTGTATACTTGGGAATTGGGGGAGGTTGGGAAAAAGGGAAGTGTCCAAAAGGACTTTCATAAGCTCAAGAAGACTCTGAGGATTCCAGAGGCCTTATTGTCAAGCTAAGGCTGTTTTTCCCTCTAGCAAACTTTAACATTAAGACAGCTGGAAGTTTCCTGGAGGAATGTCCCGCAGATCCCACCTGGGAGTGGGGGATGGGGAAGTTGCAGGGTGTCCACTCTCTCATGCTTTGTCCTCAGCTAGCCTTCTGCTCCCTCATCACAGGTGCTTCTGTCTTCCTTTTGTCACCATTAAAAAGCCACCATTTTTGTTTTGCTTAAAAATCAGAAGACCTGGCGACCCTGGGCCACATTCTCTCACAGCCACGGTCAGAACAACTGTGCCCTTTCGATGAACTGTTTCCCCTCCATGTCCCCAAACAACTGCTTTCCTTCCGGACCCTTGGCTCTTTGGCTTTACCCGCCTGGCCCCCGCTGCTGTGTGTTTGAACTCGGAGTTCCTAAGCTTTGGAGATAGAGGGCCTTGGCTTCAAATGACCTCGGAAAGGTCCCATCCTGCCTGTCAACCGTGGTTTGCTCCTCTGTAAAATGGAGGGAAAGAAGCCCACCTGGTAGTCTATGTCCATTAACCAATAGAATAATCATCTCTGAGAACCTCCTTCTTTCTCCAAGTGTCAACCCGCTTTCATCTGTATGACTGGAATCTTTGAGGCTGATGCCTTTCCTCTCACGGGGCCTCTTCTCCTCTTTGGGGGCACTTTCCCTCCCCAGCCCCCCATCCAAATAGCCAGATTTCTACTAAACAGTCACAACATTTGCAGAGAGCCCCATCTGTGCCAGACACGCTTCTCTCACCTTGTGTCTGTTATCAGTGCTCCTCCACGCCTGGCAATGCTGGGACGAGGATTCCCAGTTGATCCATGAGCAGGTAGGGCGGGAGAGGCTAAATCACCTGCCCAAAGGTACCACCCTGAGGCCACCACCAATGCCTCCTCCCACCACCACGGCCCCCTTCCTTCCTGTGCTCGATCACCTAGAATAAGACAATTTTCCATGAATTGCTAGGCTCTGGAATGACACCTGTTTCCCCAGAGCAGAAATGACACCTTTGAAGTCAAATTTTCTAAGCTCCCAGCTCCACAGGAAAAACCTATTTGGGGGCCCATTATGGCTGCATTCTAGAAGCCGTCAACACGGATCCTTAAATATAACAGTTCTTCAGTTCTCAGGCGCTGGCGGCAGGAAAAACATTTTGAAGGGCAAATAAATATTTATGTATGAGGGCTCTTTGTGCACAGTAAATGTTTGATTCTGTTGCCCCAATTCCCTGGGCTGAGAGTAAATTATGGAGCCCAGAAGAGAGCGTGGAAGCAAATGTGCATTCAGCACCTATACCCCTTCCACGAGGCTAGAGCGAACGTCTCTGTGCAGGCACGGCGCCCTGCGTGTGGAAAACAGGCCGTGGAGTGCTTGCATGTGCCTGGAGACCCGCTTAGTGCTTCGCGCTAATTCTCCTTTAATTGCCGCAACCCTTCATTTTATAGATGAGAACCAGCTGAGGCTGTTTCTGGCCTGTTGTGTGTTGACATGAGCCCAGGAAGCAAAATCTCCTTTTTTTTTTTTTCTCTTCTTCCTTTTCACACTAAACTGTAGACTCGTTGGAGAGTAGCTGGAATGGTAACAGTTGCAAAGACGCTCTTGGGCCCTTCCCAGGAGCAGCCCCTCTAAGCACTTGTAATTGCTGTGAATCCTCCCGAGCTGCTCGCTCGATGAAGGAAAGAAGTTGTAGCAATCTGCTCACAGCCAAGGTGGTGGGAGGAGAAACCTCCGCGCCGATGCTTCCTACATCGTCGTGGAGGAGATGTCCGAGCAAAGAATCCTCCGTTGGATCAGCTCGTTACAGGGAGGACTTTCCTCCCCAGTCTCTTGACCCTCTCTCTCTTTCCCTTTCTTACTATCCTTTCCCTTTGTCATCTTCTTCCTTCATCATCTTTTCACTTTCCTTTTGGTCTCATTTTTGTTCTGTTCTTCCATTCTTTACTGTTTGGGGCATTTCCCACCCCCTCCCCATCCCCCCTTTCTTCTCTTGCTTGTCTCCCTCCCTTCTTTCTCTCCCTCTTCCTCCCTCCCTCCCTCTCTTCCTTCCTTCCTGCTCCTCTTCCTCCTGCTCCCCACAGAGTTAGCCCTCAGGCCCCCAGAGAAGGCAGAGGAAATGTTTGTAAGAACTTCGGGGACTGGGGGAGCCCGGGGGAGCATCAGCCACTTGGGGGAAGTAATACCAGATGTGCCCTTGGTGCTAACAATCAGTGTGAGATGTAAACGTGTGCAGAGCTCCAGGAATAAAGCCCTTGCAGCTGGAGGGCTGGCAATGCCAGAAGGAGGGGGAAAGGAGGCCTTGCTTCTTAACCAGAGATGGATCCAAATCTGGTCTTTGCATGTATTTCTGCCTCCACCATCCCTTTTGGCTTTTGTAGAAAGGTGATCTATCTTCCCCCAAGTTTATTAGAGGCGGTTTTCCAACACCACTTATAAAATATTACAGGCAGCCCCGTGATTCATGGCCTCATTTATAACCCATAGCACTTGGGAAATTTGGGGGAATATTTCTCATTAAATCTATTTCCCAACTCTTTGGAGCTGCCTCCACCTCCAAGAAATGTCGGGAAATTCAAGAGCAGTTTGAGCCGTGGGGCAAGGTGGATAGCCCAGTGTTGGAGGGGGAAGGCTGGGCTGAGGGAGATACACTGTGACCTTCCAGCAGGGTGCCCCCGGGCGCTGGGGTAGGTTTCCCACATCCATCAAAGCTGTGTGCGTCTAAGTGCTTCATCATAGGTCTGTTTACCCTGTGTCTTTCCTTAGCAGAGGTGTCTCTCCAGGAGATTGTTCTGTAGGGGTAGACAGAAGGAGTGACCTATCAGGTCAGGGCTCAGCCTGTGGTCAGCAGGAACCCTTATTATAAAGAGGATTCCCTTCTATAAGGAGTAAACCGGGACCTTATTTCTCGGACTTTGCTATCAAATGGTGCAGCTCCTTCCAATTGCCTGGAGCGATATTTTTCTTAACAGTTAAGCATTGTTTATAGCTAGTAATCCGTTCCTTTGACCAATGTGGGCATTAAGTCACTCTACCTTGAACACTAGGCCAGATGTCTGCAAGGCTTTCATGAGAACTTTTATACTTTGACTATTATTTAAAAAAAAAAAAAAGGTACTGTTCTCTTGCTGAATCTTGGCTCTTAGAAAACCCAGAGCTCTCCCCTTCCACGCCAACAGCAGTCCCTTCCTAATCTTCTATGCTAGTGCTGATTTTTCTCTTGGTGATGGCCCCTCTCCTGAGATAAAGGGATGAAACCAGACTTTTTTAATATTTTGCCTTCCTACCACCCATGGTTTAGATATGCCACAGTCTCAACCTATCGGATGCAGCATAAATCAATGAAATTAGGAAAAAGATAAACAGGCTTGGTGTTTTTTATATTTACATATTGTGTTGTAAAGGGTAGTAGTCAACTTATTGAATTCCACTCTGTGCTGAGCAGTAAGAGGCAGATAAGTCATTTAAATATGGGGCGACTTCGCCTGTCATTCTGGTCCCTGTATGCCCAGGCAGACTCTGAGACAGAAAACATGAATCTGTTACTCACCACTCACCCCATACCCTCGTGTGGTAGTGTTTTGAGACCTATTTTTTTTTTTTTTGAAAGTGAAATAGAAATTTATTACTAGTAGCCCTGAAGGAAGTATGTGGTATGCCTTGAGTGGCCACGTGGGGGGGTCAGGGGAGGGTGTAGGCAGAGAGCAAGCAGCAGGACCTGCGGCACATGCCTCTGTTAGGATCTGTGGGTAGAGTGTTTTGGGGGTTCCCAGGCTAAGGCTGGATTGGTCCTTCAAACCAAAAATGGGAGGTTCTGGTAAGCTCTATGGTGGTCTTATCTCACGGGTGCACAAGGGAAGGAGTTGGGAGGCAGAAGAAACTGTGTCATCAGCCTCTTCTGGGGAAGTCCTAACAGAAACTTATACTTGTGACTGTGCAGGCTGTCCTAAATGGCCTGCACTTGAAAAGGGGGCTAGTGTCCGTTCAAGGGCCCTGAAAGCCACTCAGCTTACAAACTGGATGCTGAGGCAGGAATATAATACAATAGTTTAGTTAAACTCTCAATGGCCAGTCAGTCTTCCACAGGTCAGACCACCCATGTAGGCCTACCCCTCATTCCGGAGGGTTGTTTAAAAGGGAATAGTTGTTCGTTGTAGAGCTGACACTGTTGACTGAACTTGGATGAACAGCCTAGAGTGTATGCATGTGTGAATGGGAGGCTCTTCATGATATAGGAAGGACCTTTTTCAGTGTTCTTCATTCCTTTGTGGAGATCTGGGTTTCCCTGTGTTACTTTATTCTAAGACCTAATTTTTATAAAATAGGTCCTTCCCTCTATCGCCTTCTATAACTAAAGGTGACAAAGTATGGCCTGGGAAATGGGCTAGAGGGCCAAGTCTGGCCCACTGCCTGTTTTTGTAAATAAAGTTTTATTGGAACACAGCCATGCTCATTTATGTCTTTGGCTGCTTTTTTTTGCTATAAGAGCAGAACTGTTGTATACTTGTGACCAACAAAGCCTAAGTTATCCACCATCTGGCCCTTTAAGAAGTTTTTGACAATTATGTATTAATGTACAGAACTGTGGACTCAGAGCTGTCCTGTGTGGTGTTTTATGGATGTTTAAGGACTTTTCAAGGGCCATCTTAACTAGCTGTGACTTTGCCTGAGACACTGACTTCTGTTTGTCACTCCAGCAAAAGACTCCCTTCTACTGTGGGCACTTTGCTGTTGGTTTGGGGTTTTATTTTTTAACCCAATCCAGCCAGCAATTTTTGGCCTCGTGTGTGTGTAGTCATGGCACTTACTTTGGGAGGGTTCTCACAGGAATCCTTCACTGGAGAACGGGCTGGCTGTAATGAGCAAGAGCATCCCTGTGATGTGTTTCGGGGACTGGGGTTTCGTGCAGCCACATGTGGGGGACATACTACAGACAGGCATCCCCGTTGATGACCTGATACTTTCTCACAGTGGCCTCTCTCTCACAATGTTTGCAGATGCTGAATGATCCCCATGACTGCCAGCATCTGCTGTGGCCTGTGCTCTGGGGACACATTATTAGGAAGGAAGCTTAGATTTTCCAAGCCCAGTCAGGTTTATTGAAGGTTAAAAGCAAGGCCACAGAGCCTTGGAACTCCTGCAGGTGGAGAGACTCTCACAGGTCAGCTCGCTGTCCAGGGGCTTCCAATCCCGATCATCCGTCTCTCCAAAAATGCTTGTGAAAAATACAGACACTCTGGCCTTGCCCCAGGCAGGGCTGTTCTCAGGGACGTGATGTGGTGGGGAGGCATCTCTTTTAACAAACCCCACCAAGGAGTCTGAAGAGCAACCCCCTGTGGGAGCTGCTCATCTAGTCCACACGTCTCCTTTGAGAGCTCAGGGAGATGAGCCCGAATGTGGCCCAGCAGATGACCAGCCAGGACCAAATTCTGGGGACCTTGATAATCAGTCCCTACCAGTGGTTTCCCAGTCCATTTCAGTAGAGCCCTGGGGGTTCACAAGGATGCTTTCGAGGCTGCCCTGGGAAAAGAATGACAACGGGGCGGGGGTGGGGGTAGTCCAAAGAGCAGGGCTCTGGCCTTGTTCGTGTTCAACCAGACTCCCTTCACGTGCCTGTCTTATGTATTAGACTCTCCGTAGATCTTGTTTCTAGAGCAAGAACAGGCAGGAAGAAAGCGTCTGCTAGTGGGGGCAAAAAAAGGGAAGTCTCAGCCCTGCATCTTGTAGCAAAATCTTTTCTGCTAGAATCTCCTTTTCTGAGAAATCTCAAGGGAGAGTTTACTACCTAAACTGGCAGAGTATCCCCAGCATGATCGCTTCTCTCAGAAGCGGAGAGAAAGATGGACCAGCGGTACATCTGTAGTTCCCACAGGTACGGATCAGAACAGGATTTGTACCTCAATCCTGCCTACTCCAAACGGAGCCCCTTCCCTCTCTCCTTCCCGCTCTCCTTCTGCTCTAGACCCAGAAAACCGCTCACCCAAGCAGCTCCAGTGCATCCTGTGGTCGTGACTGTAAGTCATAGAGTGGTTGAGCACCTTGTGTGTGTCAGACACCGTGTAAGGCTCTGGACAAAGCAGGCGTGATGCTCAGGTGCACGGTCTAGGCTGGGGAGAAGACAAAGGGAGGAATGTGTCCGTCACCATCCTTCCATGGGCAGCAACTTCCAGGGCCCTTTTCCTACTTTTCTTCCACGATGATGCAAACTACCTTTCAGGCTCCTTATCTATGGCTCAGGCCTTGGCTCCTCGCCCTCCCTCAGGCCCTGGATGTGGGGCACACGCTTCAAGAAGGATTTCCCCAAGTCCCACAGACTGTGCAGAGGAACTGGCCCCCCGTGGCTGTGCTGGCAGCCCTGGAGTTTTGCTCAGCCTGGACAGACAGTGGTCTGCTCCTTCCCTGGGCAGGGATGCAGGGCACGGATGAACAGGCATCCCGATCTGGTTTTCCTTTTTTGCCATCCCTTTGGGCTTTAGTCTTGCACAGCATCTCTGCCCTGCCACCTCCTGGCCAAAATAAGGATCGAGCAGGGGCCTGAGGGAGCGGGAGTCCCGCTGCCCGGGCTGCAGACTGCAGCTCTCCCGCAGCTCCTGAGGGATTCAGGGAGCATCCCGGAGTGCAGGCTGCCGAGACCGCACCCACAGGCCATGGACAGGTGATGGGCAGACCCAGCCCAAATGCTCCCCCAGAAAATGGTCCCGGCAGAGGCAAGGATCTGTTTTCTCTCTTGTTGCATTTCTTTCAGCCTTTTAGCTTCTCCTGCCCCTGGTGTCTGTTTATGTGTTGAAATGCTTGCCTCTGTGTGTGCGTGTGTGTGTGTGTTTAGGGTCTAATTCTGTGTGCAGTATATGTTCCTTGGGTCCATAGACAACCTTTTCTCTTTATAGTGCAGATCAAAACAGGGGGAACGGCCTGATGAATATGAATGGGATGGTACTGAGAGACATAATAGTAATGATGTGACACCCGGCACGTTTGCCGTTCGCTTGTGAAAACTTTCTCTTTGAGGGAAGGACTGAGCTCATTTTTAGTTTCAGAAACAGCTGCTGTTTTCATCAGGTAGTGCTAACAAGACCTCATGAATGGAGATGTGTTTAGGGGTGAGGAAAGCTGTGGTGTATTCAGTTAGGTCGAGTGAGAGCCTCCTTCCCTAAATGCTGGGGTCCCTGAGCCAACGGCTGGGGGAGCGGGGGTGAGGATCAGGCAAGGGGAGGCTGTGCAGTCGATGTAGAAGGACCCCGGAAAACTGCAGGGGGTTCGCTGACTGAGGAGCCCCCGATGCCCAGCCCCTGCTGATTCAGGGTCTGTGTGCCTGTAAGTCAGCCTGAACACTGTGGAAGATGCTGGAGCTTGGCGGTCCCTGCCATCACCCAGCCTCTCCCCTGGATGTCACTGTTGTGCTGTGTAAGCAACGTTGGGGAGCACTTCTGGGACCATGGAAAACCCTCCCTGGCAGCGGCTGCCCCTTGGGGCTGGGAAGGCCCAGCTAGAAAAGGTAGGGCCAGGCCAACTTAAAGGCTTTTGGGAGATTGGAGTTCAGTGTCCCCCTCGCCTCCCCAGCTGAACCGTGCTGCCCCGTGATATCAGTGGTGGGTGACGCCAAGGTTCTCTGCCTCCACTGGTGCTGGGGCAGGACTGAGTCTTCAGTATGGAGAGGCCACGATGGCTGAGGAAAGTGGGGTCTGCTGCGCCTTGGTCCCACTGAGGCTTTCGGGCCCTCGGTTGCCAAGCGGGTTCCGGGCCAGTGTGGGTGATGCTTGAGAGCAGGGATGTGAGTCCAGATCCCATCATCATAGTCAACAGTCCAGCGAGTGGGGGGAAACTGTCTCTGAGCTCGGAGCCTCTGTTTCATCGAGGGCATTAAATGGGCCCGGAGTCCGTTGTGGCGTCATTGTAAGAAGCAGCCGGGAATGCTGCCCGCAGCACCTCTACAGACGGCGGCTTCCCAGCAGGGGACAGAGGAAGAGTTCACCAAGAACCTTCCAAGGCATTCGCCTGCCTGGGAGGACAGTCTTGTGCCTGATCCAATCCTGAACATGAGTACGAGCTCAGAGAGCAGAACAAATCAAGAGATTTGGCCAAGGCCTCCTAGAGCAAGCGCCCTCTCTTTTCTTTACTTGATTTTGAGTTTGGCGGCCTCTTCACAGAGCCCATATGCATGTGTTTTGATCAGTGTGTTGAGAGAAAGCACCTAAGTTTACCCCTAAAGCAGTCCGAGGGCTTTTTTCCTATCTCGGTGTTGATGTATTTAGAATAACCGGAAGCAGACTTAGGACGTACTAACAGTAAAGCGTGTGCAGAGAGCTCCGGGCAGGGTGGCCAGTAGTGATAACAGGAAGAGGCATAGACCCTCGGCCGTGAGGCCAGGCCAGAATGTGTCTGCCTCTCCCCGGTCCTAATAGTGCAGTCCAATCAGGAAGCCTGTGATCTCCTGCTGAATTTCTTCCCTGGAATGAGTTTTCACACGGTAAAGACTGAAACAGCTCCCAGATACGAATCAGTGTGGTGCGGTTTTGGGTGGCGTGGGCTAGTTTTCCGGCTGCGGTCTCCGTTTATGGGAGCTGCCAGTTTCACCAGGGTCCCACTCCCATTGCGCAAGGTGAGCTTCCGTGTGGAGGACCTGAGCTGGAGGGAACCATTTCTTTCCCCCTTCCCTCTCCTTTCCTCTGGTAGCACAGGTCTTCCCAGCTGGGGTTCTGATGCTCCTGTCCCCTCAGCCTCATTTCGATGACCGGAAGTACAGACCCCTCTGAGTATTGAAATGGGCGGATTCAGTGAGACCACCACTCTCTCCACTCAAAGTCAATTAGAGATACAAGTGAGAGACCCATTTGATATTAAAGGGCCATCCTTACCCCACACAAAAGAGCTTGGAGCATGGGGAGTCCAGACCTGCTAACGAGACTTCTACGCATAGACAAAGAACAAACTGGGAGATGGAAGACGCCCTTTTGTTTTATTGTGCGTTTGAATGTTCCGTTTTTAGGGAACACTTTCGACATTGTCATTTCACAATCACGGACTCAACCCCTCCTTCCTCTTTCAGAGCATTTTCGGCCTGTGCCCCACGAGGAGCTTTGTGCCTTTGTGTCTGGAGGGTAATGGGGAGGACAGAGACAAGTGTGGCATGCTTCAGTGGGGGAAAGGTAAATTGGAAAATGAGGAGGGCAGCCGTGCCCGAGCAGCTGCAAAATTGTTCAGAACCGCTTTCTCAACTGGGTTAATTGTTCTTCCCCGTTGTGCAGAGACACCTACGCCTCGTGAGGTCTGCGAGGTTTGCGTTTCTTTACTGCAAGGAGCAGCCTGTTAGAGAGACGGTCTACCACCAAGAAGCTGACTCTCCACCCCTCTTGGCTTTCCCTCTCTTTCCCACTTCTCTCCTGCTAACACTGCTTCCCCCCCAGGGCAGAGTTCATACAACTCTTTCCCCCTTGGCATCCGCTTTATCACTGGAAGAGTTGTCAGTGATAGGAGGGGTAGGCGGACTCAGACCAGCTCTGCTTGCAGAGTAGGAATAATTACAAAATCTCAGGCCGTTATCCAATTACTTTGACATGTGGCCATTCTAGGGAGTTCTAACTCGATTAAGTTCATTATAAAAAGATTAGTCCTAGGATGGGGACTGTGGATAACAAAGTGAACCTTCAGAATGTGTGCTGCTGGGCCACCAAGGACTTTGGGGGTAAAACTGAGTGAATGGCTTTGTTTATTGAATTACTGTTTAGGGATTTGCCAAGGAGTTTTGTTCAGATAGAGTTTGTGGCTTAAAGCGACGGTCAGCAGTTTCCTGTTTGTTTTCCTTTTTTCAACACCGTTCTTCAGTGCCATTATGGTTATTGTCAAAGCGCTAATCCAAGATGTTTGTCCCTAATGTTCTATGGGAGCATGGAGGTGAGGTTATTGATCAAAATGGGTCTGAGCCACACGGAGCTTATATATTATTCATAAGCTATGTGTATATATGCGCATGGAGAGTTCGAGCCCGGATGATACCTTGCATTTGCATAATGCTTCTAAGCAGTACAGAGCACTTGCCCATTTCTCATTTTGACCCACACAGCAATGCTTTGGAATAAATAGGCATTATTATAATGATTTTACAGATAATGAAACTGAGACTCTGAGAGGTTAACCTGTGGCCACCCCAGTGAGATAGTCCCAGAACTGAGGTTACTACTCTGATCTGCTCTTCCTAACCCAGAACTCTACAAATACATGTGAACTCGGTTTCTGTATGTATCTTAAACACCAAGGATGTGTTCAGCTCGTGGCAGTTGAATATTTGGATTAGCCAAGTTGGTTGAGATCGTTTTTTTTGTATTTCCCATGAGACCTATATCAGATACAATTTCAAGCAGCCAAGTTTAGTTGCTAAAAATCTTCTTCTCTTTCTTCTGGGCTCAAGAAAAGTGTGTATGCAGGAAACATCATGGAACTGGTTTTGGGGGGGTCACCCGAAACCCTTCTGGCATATTCCCTAGAGTCTGTCCTCCTTTAGGGAAATTGGTTATCACTTCATCTCCCTAGGATAAATGCCCAAGCCCCTGCTGAAGACCCTGAGATTTGACACATGAATATTAGGGTTTGTGAAAAGAGGTAATTACCAGCCAATCTCTTATAATTCACTCAGTTTTTGAGGGCCCATAATCCTCTGGGTGAACTAAGGAGATTTAAAACTCTAAATAGGTAAGTAGGAGACCCCAGGCTTTTTCAAGGTTAGCACTTGCTCCTCTTCCTTCTCCTGATGGTGAACACTGCCAGTGGATTATCACACACTTTTACTTGTCCGGGGCTGGCACTTCCAATACCGCTCAGAAATCAGGAGTTGGCTAGCAAGGTGGCATCTATTACCATCTCAATCTAGGACTTTAGTGACCCCACAAAACTCCAGAGGCACCAGCAGACTGGCCAGTCAGCCCCTTTATGTCTGATACCATCTTTAGGGCCTCATTTCATAATCAGCAACTGGAGACACCCGGGGAAGGTCAAGGAGAATGTGAAATGATCAAAAGCCTTTACATTTAGGTAGTAAATATATTCAGAATACAATTACAGTAAAAATTAGGGCAGAAGTTAGTGTGCCAGGAAAGAAAGTTTGTGCATAAGCAGAAATCTAGATTTCTACAGACTAGTAGTTCTATGTATCCCCCTCCTCCCCTAAAGGAAATACACACAGATATGCTATGTCCTACAAATGTTTACTCCCTAAGCTCGTCCAGCCTAGAGACCAAGGTTAAAAAACAAGCAAAACCAATTTAGACTGTTGAAGTATGGCCAGGATTTTCATTTGCAAATAATAGAACCCAATTTCAAAATGACTCCTAAAAAAAAAAAATCGAGAAAGAAACTACTGGCTCATTAAACTCAAGATTTAAGGGCTTCGGACAAGGCTGGACCTAGTAGTTCACTAATATCATTGGGACTTTTTCTATGTGATGGCTCCCAGCATTTCCACACTTACCTCTTCAGTGTGGAATTTGGCATAAAAAGAAGCATTTATTGTTTTGTTCTGTTTTCTTCCCCCAATAGTTCCTGTAAAAGTTCTGGAACTTACTTGGATTGGGTCTGGCTTGGTCGTTGGGTGCATCACAGAGCCAGCTACTGCTGCCAGGGGACATTCTATTTGCACTGGGCCAGACCTGAGTCATGTGGAGCCTCTGGAGACCAGCCTTGCTCCCTTCTCCATCCCTAACACATACACACACACACGCACACACACTCCCCAACACCAACTACTTACACTCCAAATGATAGAGATAAAGTAACTAGAGGGAAAGCTCCATTGACTTTTTTTTTTTTTTAAGATTTTATTTATTTATTTGACAGAGAGAGACACAGAGACAGACTATAAGCAAGGGGAGCAGGAGAGGGAGATGCAGGCTTCCCATCAGGCAGGGAGCCCGATGTGGGCCTCGATCCCAGGACCCTGGGATCATGACCGGATCCAAAAGCAGCTGACCAACGACTGAGCCACCCAGGCGCCCAGCTCCGTTGACTGTTGGCCGTGTACCTGGCCCAGTGCTAGATGCTGAAAGAAGCCTTGACCCATAGGTCCAAAGCTTAGCAGTTTGCAGGCTCTTTTCAAACAAATAATCTTATTTGACCCTGACAAACTCAAGGTAGATATTTTTATTATTACCTCTGTGCAGATGAGGAAATTTACATTCAGGAGGGTTCTATTATCCACTCTACTAGGCCTGGCACTTGAACTTTGATTTATCTGATGCCAAATTCTATTGCATTTCTCTAAGCCCTGTTTCTGGACATGTGAGAAGATTAACATGAAAAATTGAAAATCCTCACTCCTTTACCCGAAAGAGACAAATCAGAGACTAGATTTCGGTTTCTCCACTTAGGAGCAAGCCTCCGGGCACCTGGGTGGCTCAGTTGGTTAAGCAGCTGTCTTCAGCTCAGGTCATGATCGCAGGGTCCCGGGATCAAGTCCTGCATCAGGCTCTCAGCTCATCGGGGAGCCTGCTTCTCCCTCTACCCCTCCCACCTGCTCATGTTCTTGTGCATGCTCTCTCTCTCAGATAAATTTTGTGGGGGTGAGGGGAGGAACAAGCCTCAAATGCCAGATTTACACCAAGGAAAACTGTCTCCTCCACTGTTCATCAGCACTCAGGTACATTGGAGAAATAATACCAGCTATGGTGTATTGAACAAGTATTATGTGCCGAGCACTATGGAAGCACTTTAAAAAATTATTCAATGAGTGATAAGAACAACCCCATGGACTAGCACTTCTTATTCCCATTAGAGAGCTGAGAAAAGCAAGTCTGGGAAGGCTGAAATGACCTAACCTAGGTAGTGTGCCGAGCCAGAGTTTGAACTGTGCTCCGACTCTGTTCTCCTACCAAGAAATGAATGAGCCCAATGTCTTTGATTTCAGTCACTGACTGATTAGAATTCTTTAGAAAACTGGGGAGAGATGGGAGATGAGAAGGGCATCCATCCTAAACTGGGGGGTGATAGGCAGGAAAAAATGGAAGAAAATTAGATTGTAGATGAATTCCTGGTGATTCAAAAGGCCTTAAACCAAAATAATGAGAAACAAGGAGGCCAGCTACAGGCTAAAACAAGAATATCATCTTTCAAAGATTTCCAAAAGTTAAAATCGACTAGGTTTTAATTGTTCAATCCCTGTGGGCTTGTCTGCTTTCTAGAGGACAGTCTTGCGCTTCTCTTGCTCCTATAACTCACTCGGGAATGACAACAGTCCCTGGGGGATCCTGAGTGGTTCCATCTGGAGACAAGGGCCGGCCAGCCAGGGCTCCCCTGAAACAGCATATGCACTCTTCACAACCCCATCCTTCGCCACGTCTGTTTGCTGCAAAACCTGCCTTTTCACATCGTTTATACTTTTCAAGGTACACGTCTCATGACAACGCTGGCAGCTTTCAATTTATTAGGCTTATTAGCAAATAAAACTGTCCTGAAAAGCCCAGATTTGATATCTGGAAGATTCATTTCAGGATTGATTTAATTCAACCTGCCTCCTAGTTTATTTCACATCTCCAGGTTGGAACTAAATCACCCTCGCCTTGTTGATACCCTTAATATGATGGTTGGTTGGTGTTTGCAAAATAGATCAGGCTGTAAAAATCTGAAGACTCCAGTTGCTGCTGCTGCTTTTTTTTTTTTTTTTTTTAACAGAGATGATAAAAATACTTTGTAACTCTATGTGTCTGGGAGATTCTGGGTAGTTTTTTTTTTTTTTTTCCCCTTCTTCCTTGCTATCAGTGATGTTGTTTGAATATAGAGTGGTAAATCTATTCAAGGATGTGGTCCTTCTTAACTGTTGATTTACAGCAGTGGGAAGTCACCTACTTCCTCTGGAATCACCACTCTACATGAAAGACTGGTGACATCTGGCATTCAAGATGACAAACCTGTAGAAGCACCATCCAGAAACATTCCATCATTTAAGTCTTCTTGTTCTTAAGCCCTGGGCAACGGCACACTTTTTCAAGATGAAGACTTGAACAGAACAAACCTGTTAGTACCAAACCAGCCAATGGCACTTACCAAGGGCTATTACCCTCTGTTAGCATTTATCACCCACATCTCATTTGACACTTATCATTTATTGCCTGACAGTTTTATTTAGCTTTTATCCTCCCCCACTGTATCACCATCTGCTGTGAGGACATGGGTCCCAGAGTTAGTCCAATCCAGTGTATTTCCCATCTCTGCCACTTACTACCTGGGTAACCATGGCTATTTAATTTAGCCCCTAATCTCCGTTTGCTCATTTGCAAAAATAGGATAACAGGATTAAACTAAGTAATGTATGAAACCTCTCTAACAGTGCAAAGCACATGGAAAGTGCTTAATACATGGTGGCTGTTATTATGATGATTAATATAGGAGCAGTAATACTTACTAATAGCATTAAAACATGGTCTTAAGTGTTACTTTCCGTTGCGTATACCAGAGTGCCTTACATAAAAGTAGATAATGTGCCTCCTTAAACACTCTTGATTATAGAACACTTATGAGAAAAGATCCATTTCACTAAATTTTAAAAAATAGAATATATATATATCCTAACATGAAATAGAGTAGAGCTGCTTAAGGCAGCTTACTTTATAAGAGAACACTTAAAATTAACTGTCCAATGTACTTTGAATGTAGGGTTTTCCTAGCGACATAAGTCTCCCTCTGTCTTGTCTACATTTGTAAATTGTTCAGCCAAGCCTCCCTCCGTAGAATATACATGGATCATCTCAAGCCTTTCTGAATTAGCAAAAATTCCAAATTTTGGAAGTATGAGAATCCATAAGTTTTATTGTATTCCTAGGATATACTATACTCCTCAGACAGCAGTTCTAGCTAGACTTCCAAGCCAGGTACACATCTGAGCTCTTGCCTGTTACCTATTTTGACATAGTAAGTCAAGGGCCAGGAGGCACTGGGCTCACATGACAAAACATGCCCATGCACAGCAGTAGCACCCGAAGACCCCCACTCATCCACCCCAGCCTTCACCTGCCACCGCTTGGAACTTTTATGCCCAGGTGCCTCAATCTGGCCTGCTGCTGCTTTGTCTGTCTTGGCTTCCCCTTTATTCTGTATTTGTGGTTCTTTGCATGCCTTCTCCTGGCTGCTCATTCTTGTGTTGTCTATAGGGTTTCCTATACCCAGCAAGGACCCTTTTTCATATCATTTTCCAGCAGTAGATCTGGGGGTGTATCATGTCTTCTGTCTTCCCAATGAAGGCAGATTGGTCTCTGCCACAATTATTATAGAGAAAAGAGGATAAACCAGGATAGAAGGGACTAAAAGCTAAATTTATTAAATTATCAGATTTAAAGCCCTGGCACTTGAGATGCTCACTGAGTGACCTGAAAGGGCTCTTCTAAAGTATAATGCTCAGACATTGAGTTTGTTCTAGAATAGCAGTGTCTGCAGCAGCAGCACAATCCTGCCACCATGGATCTGTCACTCAGTCCCTGGCAATGTGCTGAGTACTTCTGTCCATTCCTTACCTATTTCCTGTTTCAATGTCCCTTTTCTCCTGCACATTAATGTCTTGGATTAGAACTACACATTCTCTATAAAAGTCAGGGGCTAAAATCCATCCATACTAATGGATAATGCCAACAGGATTTTTTGGATACTTTTTTTGTCTCGTGTTTAACCAGAATACAGTTCGTGTTCTCGCATGTGGACAGGACAGCAGCAAACTGTAAGAATTGGAAGAGGTTCACCCTTCCCCCAAGTAGTTTCCTCTGTTGTGTCAGAAAACTGGTATGATGTATTGGTTTGTTAGAACAGGATTTTACAGCCATATCCTGGGGAGGAAAACATAATAACGATACAGATGTATGGTATCTACTATGTGGATGGACCCGCTAGGATTATGACCATATTGTATGCCTGCCTTCTGGAAGTCAGAAGTTCTTGCTAAGGAATTCAGGAAGCCTTAGTGTGGACCTGATGGCTTGCGTTGGGGAAAATACTCAGGATGATTGTAACTACTATCATTTATTAGTCTCTTATATACTGGACATTGTGTTAGATACCACACTTTATTCGACTTCTTGAAAAAAGGACGAGGTAGCTGTTGACCTATTAATCAGAGAAGAGAACTAAGGTGCATGGGAGGCCACATGACTCACCCAAGGTCCTACACCTGGGAAGTAGCCAATCTGCGGTCCTCATGCATGTCATGATCTTCTTCCCCAGCTCCCAGTGGCTTCCAGTGTCCCGGGCTCAGAGAATGCTAGAACCTCCCATCCAGCTCTGCGGGAGACTCATGTCAGTCTCATGGGTTTTACCTTTGAAACACAATAGATCCACTTCATCTTTTGCCACCGCTACCGCCAAGGCCAGATGGCCGCTGCGGAGACTCCCATCTCCTAAATGGTCTCTCCTTATGCAGGTTTCTCCCCATCCAACTCATTTTCCATGGAATGCATGTCCCTTCCCAGATGCACATCAGATCCCCTCACTGACCTGCTTTAAACACTTCAATGGTTTTTCCCATTCTCTTAGGGTAGAAATGAAAATCCTCCCTCATGACCTGTAGTAACCCACCCTGCATGATTCCACCCAATGTCATCACCACACGCATTCCCACAGCCCCTGTGTTCCAGACACACTTTCTCCCTGTCCCTCCAGTGTGTTGGACTCCTTCCTTACCGAAGGCCTCATTTGAACTTCTCATCCCCTTCCTCCAGAAAGACTTCTCTGATTACACCCTCATTCATACACACACACACACACACACACACACGCACACCTCTGTGTATGATAAACTCACTTCCACAGCACGAAGCCTTGTTACAATTAAAGAGTTACTTGTTATTTAATCTCTAGGCACCACCTCCACATGGGAAGCTCCAGGAGAATAGGGATTACATTTAAATCTTCACCACTTGTAGCCCCAGATTCTAGCACAGGACAGGCACCTAGTAAGTGCTTAATAAATATATGTTGATTAACTAAATGACCTAATTACTCCAAAGCCCTCCTCCTTTTGCTGATCACCACCTTGCGTCCATCAGGATCAATGCCCGCATATCACCCAGCCTGGGGACAGGGTATTAAAGGAAGTCCAGTGACATGGAAGCTGTGTGCTTGTTACTCTAGCATGGTCTGGGCTGCTCATTGAGTTCATTTTCTCTCCCTTCTGGGACGTATATTCTTTCAGGGTCGAGACTATGGCTTGGGAGGTCTCTGACCACTTGCTTTGAGTGGAAAAGCTGTGGTCCAGGAGGGGCAGGTGAATGAGCTGGCCCCATCTTTGGTTTTGGCCCAATGATTGTTGATTTCCCATCCACAAGTAATCGGATACAAATACCTTAGTGCCAAGGGGCAGCTTTCGTTAGAATCTCTTTGTTCCGTTTCACTAACTTCACATCCATGTAGTCCTCCCTAGGCTAAGCATCGCTAATTGTGCAGAGAAAACTAGAACTATCGGATTCCAGAGTCTTCATTTGGTAGGCCCCGTTCATTTCATTGTTTGAAATTTGCTTACAATCTGATACTTTTTTTAGTTGCCAAATATAAACAGATTTGCTTCTTTAATGTTTGCCATCTTGGAAAGAATATATTTTTTTAAGATTTTATTTATTTATTTGACAGAGATCACTAGTAGGCAGAGAGGCAGGCAGAGGGAGAAGGGGAAGCAGGCTCCCCGCTGAGCGGAGAGCCCGATGTGGGCTCAATCCCAGGACCCTGAGATCATGACCTGAGCTGAAGGCAGAGGCTTAACCTACTGAGCCACCCAGGCACCCGGAAAGAATATTCATGAAACAAAAATCAGACACAAACACAAAGGATGCTTCTCAAAGAAACCACACCACAGTGTGAGTACTATCTCCAGGGCCCTGGGAGCTCAGAACAGAATGTCGTGATTTGTGCTGAAGCTTTTTCTTTGGTATTCATCGTAACCCTGTACATCTCTATTTATGAAAAAACTATGAAAGCAGAAATGCACTCAAACTTCCCTTCTGGTCAGGAGTTAGAAACATGTGTAGACCTAACAAGTTTTTCCATGTAAGAAGATCACTTTATCAGTATGGCACTGGGGCAAAAAGAATGGTCAATCAACAAATACTTTTGAAGGTGCTATGAGAGAATTAAAACAAAGGAATAAAGAAACACATCAAAACAACAGAGTGAAGGCTGCACCCCCAGCCTTGGGGAAGATACTCTCTGGTTATGGTGCTAAGAAGGGACTCAGTGATAAGTGGAGAAGGAATACTCGTCTTTGTAGACTGATAAAGTCAGGAAAGACTTCCTGGAGGAGGTGTGGCCGGAGAGGTCCTGGATGCACAGTAAGGAGGCTCTGATTTCAGGATGAAGATGACCTGAACTGAATCCTGACTTTATCATATTTTAATAGGTGATGTTGGACAAATTAGCTACACTCTCTAAGTTAACTTCTCATCTGCAAAATGAGGGCAAGACCTACTCTCTAGGGTTATTCTTGTTTTGCATTTAAAGAGCTATGAGAAAATGTACATAAAGCATTTAGCATAGTGTCTGGCCCACAATAAGTGCTCAAAATAATTGGAATATATTATAATAATAGTTATAATTATTTTATTGAATAATTGAATAATAATGATTATTCAAGAATAATCACTTACTGTTGTTGTTGTTTTAGTTCCCAAAACAGGCTTGCTTGCCGCTGCCTTCGCACAGGCTCTCTGCTCCCCCTCCCAAACCACTCCTGCCCTGTCTCAAAGGTTGCCTTCTTTCAGGACCGAATGTGAATGTCAGTTCAGGAAGAAGCCTCCCCCTCATCCTCTGTGGCTTCTGGAGCCTTATGCCTGCCTTGTTATCACTACGTAGTATCAGCCTGACTCTTCCCATCAGCCTGACCTCTGACGCTGTCACACTGGCCTCTGTTTCTTCCCACAGTAGGTTCAGTAATTACTAGTTGAATGAATGAAGGAACGAATGAGCTTCTTCTCTACTATAATTTTGCTCCATGCAAAGAAAATGTGAATCCAGAGTGGATCATCTAGCAACTGGCTATTTAAGTCGAATCCTAACAAACAGGAAGGGAGAGCAGACTGACTGTCAGCTCTCCAGGCTCTTTCCCTAAGCAGGTGCTCCCCGTAGGTTAATTACTCCTTCGGGAGCTCGGGATGAGTGATGATCGCTATGCCATCTGTCAGGGGCCCTGCCCACCTTGGCAAATGGATCTTTTCAGAGGATGACTGAGTGGACGTCCTGGTGGGCTTCTGGGAGGCAAGTCGAGCCCATGGTGCCCTCAGTACTGCAGATCTCGTGTTTGTCAGATGCAGAGCCCCTGCTGCGCGGTAGAGCAGAATGCAAGCTCCTGGTCAGAAAGGGAGAAGACGGAGTGAGCAGCACCTTCTCAGCACCACGCTCAGCAAACATGGGTTGAATAGATGATGACTTTCTCCTTGTCTGTCACTATTTCATGTGCCATTCAGCTTATCCCAGCCAGGTTCATCCTCTAAAACATCTCATGCCTGCTGAAAGACCTTCCTTCTTTCCCCATTGCTTATTCTATAAAATCCAGATTCTCCTGTTGGGCCTTTGTTGGCTTGGGTCTGGCCCTAGATGATATTCATCCTTTTCCTCTTTGAGTCTTTTTTTTTTAAGATTTTATTTATTTATTTGACAGAGAGAGATCACTAGTAGGCAGAGAGGCAGGCGGAGGGAGAAGGGGAAGCGGGCTCCCCGCTGAGCAGAAAGCCTGATGTGGGCTCAATCCCAGGACCCTGAGATCATGACCTGAGCCAAAGGCAGAGGCTTAACGTACTGAACCACCCAGGCGCCCCTCCTCTCTGAGTCTTTACCCACATCTGTGCTTTGAAGCTAGAGGTCCTGAACCCAAGTCCAGACTCCATCACTTACTAATGGTGCCCGGTAGAGAAAGAGACACCACTCCTTAGAGCTTCAGTGTCCTCATCCCTAAGAAAGGAACCCTGAGTTTTGCCTCCTCTACCAATTATAAGACTTAGCAGAGATGCAGTCTACTTGGCAGACTGCAAAGTCATTTCGAATGTGCTAGTGATTATTAAATATCTTCCACTTCAACCCAGCTGTTGTGTTTAACACCCCATGCATATCTTGGCGTCCTGGCTTATGTTCTTTTCTCTCCTATGCTGTGAGGTTCTCTGTATCCATTGATAGTGAGTGTCGTCTCTATAAGCTGGCAATCTTCCCACTTTGCTGGTATGCTTGGTGGTAATACTCATGTGGAAGACTCATTAATAGTGTCAGCTTCCAAAGGCTGGGATCTTATGATGAGAGCTGCTACTGACTGAGCTCTTGCTACGGGAGCCTATCACACGGAGTTATGCATGTTGCACAGACTTAGTTCAACTCTAGGGGGCACAACCCAAATGGTGGTCTGTGCTGCCAGAGTTTTTGTGTATGCGGGGCTGGTTTAGAAGTGCATGACCTCACTTATGAACAGGAAGTATACATCCCCATTTTACAGATATGGAAATAGACTGAGGAAGTATGAACTGGCCCGTCACACAGCTGGGATGTGGAGGAGCAGGGATCGGAACCCAGCTCTGTTTCCCTTGAGGTTCACTGGTGACTGACTATGATGCCCCGTGGGGTGTCCCTGGGGCACATGTTGATTGATTGAGATGAATACACTGGGGTTTTGTCTGCAAACAGTAGGAAAAATTTTGTCAAAAAAAGCGGGGGGTGTGGCAGGCAGAAACTACTGTTATGTCTGCCTCCTTGTAAGGTAGGAGCCCAGAAAAGAGATGACTTGAAGAAATCCAAGGGTCTATGTTTTTGTTTTTGTTTCTCTCATGCCCTTCTTATCTATTCCAGAAGAATAATTTGAAAACTTATGGTGCCTTCTACAAAAAAGAAAAGTGTCAGGAGTAGAGTAGAAGTTGGGATGTGGGGCTGAATTGGGAGAAGTGTCCCAACAGGTCCTGCTGCGTACCCGGGAGCTGGAGACATACGGCAGCCGCGCTCCCTGCAGCAGGCAGCATGCCCTGTCTTCATCGGCTGTGTAGCCCCAGTTCCACTGTATTTGAAATCCCCACCGTCCCACTGGGAGCACTGTGATGGCTACAGGCCAGCCAACAGGCAGGTTCCCTAAAAAGGTCAGATTCAGCCCATCGGGATCTCCCCCACCCCCCCGCAGGTCTGTAACTCAGAGTAGATGTGTCAAGGAACGTTTTAAAGTAAGGCTCCAGGGCTTTGGTACCTGGTGAAAATGTCCCCAGGAAGCTGTTAAGGCGGGCTTTGAGAGGGGCACCTCCAGGAGTCCTCTCGGCCCCACGTCCTGGCAGTTCTCCCTGCAAGGAAGCGTCTGCAGACAGACACCAGCGCCACAGAGCTTCTGGCCACACATCACTGCTTTTTTCGCTGACACTCCGTGCAATGTAGGGGCAGGGCCGCTGAAGGCCTGACCACCCCATGCCACCCCGTGCCACCCAGCCCAGCTCCCACCCCTCATTACGTGTGCTCAGACACACGACGCCTTTCCTCCCCAGAGAAATGCTATGGAAACTCTCAACGTAGGACTTGAGTTCTTGCGGAGGGGGTCAAGGTCTCTCTCTCACTTCAGCCTTCAGCTCAGTGACGTCAGGGACCATGACTTTATTCTGCTCATCCCTCTATTCACAGATCCTAACACAATGTTCAGCACATGGCGGATGTCCGGTAGTATCTGCGGGGTGGATGAATGAGTGCCTCCGTCCGTCAGCCGTTTGCTATTTCGATTCCGTCTGATTTTTTTTTTTTTTTTCCTGAAAGGCAATTGCCAGGTAATGGGCAGTCCAAACTGCATCCACATAACCTATGAGCTGAAATGAAATGTGGTCTTTCTCTTCCGGGGGCGCCTTTTTGGTGGCTGCTGCTCTGACTTCCCTGGGGAGTTTGTTCCGTGCCCAGGTTTCCTTTCTGGCAGTCAATACTTAGAAGACTGTTTATGAGGGACTCCCGGGCTTTCTGGGCTGACAGGGGCGTGGAGGGCAGTGCGCCAGGGCTGGCTGTCAGCGGTCAGGGCAGGACACCGTATCTGTAGAGGGAGGCAGCGACTCTGTGGCATTTGTCCTTAAAAATAGGCCGTTCCATTTTCTGTGGGCCCAGAAGCACACAAGTTACTGACCATGGCCCATGGCAGCATGAGATGGGACGAGAGGCTCTGTGCTGGGTGCATCAGGCTTCCCGGGGAACTCCTGGTGTAAGAATTTCCAGAACTGGACTTCTGCAACTTATATGAACGAAGGTGCAGGTGTTGCCTGCGGATCCCTCCCCGCAGGGTTCTGTTTCTAGGCAGGAGCCGGGGAGGAGCCTGGAAACCGGCTGTGGGAGGTGTGAGGAAACGGCGTCTGTTGAGGAGTGGCAGGGCACATATTGGAAACCACACTGGCCGACCTCGGAGCCCCAGAGGACAAGCCATTTGGCCTCCAATCATGCCTGCCTGGTTTATTGTTTGCTAAAATATAGGCCTTTCTCCCTGGCAGTCCTGTGTGGGGAAGACTGAAAAGGGGGTCATCTCCTCCACACTGATGGCCCTACGTACAATGGCTGGTCCCACCCGCTTGGGAGCCATCTTTAGGCAAAGATGCAGCCAAGGGTTCCCAAAGCTGAGAGTGGATGCTGGAATGACCAGTCCTCGCCACCACGGGGGCTGTTTCATCTGGGGGGTGTGTCCAGGAACCTGTGCTTTCCCTTCTGCCCAGAGATGTGGGTGGGTGGCTTTCCCCTGCCTCACTCTGCCTGGGACCCCTTTTCTGTCTCCTGAGGGTGACTTGTGCTGCAGGTGCTTGAACTCACCATGTCTCCTCCTTGCCCACCTGCCTTAAGTGTTGGTTCCAGGCTGAAAAGTGGCTGGAGTCCTCACCCCATGGAATAAAGCAGGCCAGAGCCTGACTGTGAGGAGGCCTCCACCTCCCCTGCTGGCCTCAGCCACTTCCCAGTGGTCCACATTCTCCCCCGCCAGGCGCCAGTGTGAGGCATCAGGCCGTCTCTGCCGGCGTTTCCCCTCCCCCATGGAGCCAGGCTTTGTCTGTCTGCCTGGGCACAAAACTCCTCAGGTAGTCTTCAGATAAATAACCTGCCAGTCAGGAGAGACAGCTATCCCTTCAGAGTAAGCGAGGGAGATGGAATCCCAGGAAGTCTTACTTCCCGTTGGTCAGACCCCTCTCTCTGCTCCTCTCTGAGCCACACCACCCTGGCTCCAGAGCGGGCCTGCCTTTGGTCCTGCCTCTGCCACTCTCTGCCTGCCCACACAGCTTCCAATAGGTGTGTTAACCCCTCTGTGCCTCAGTTTTCTCATTTGTAAAGTGAAGGTCCTGATAGCACCTACTCCTAGGATTGCTGTGATGACTCAATGATTTAAATCTCATAAAAGTTTTAACACAGTGTTGGGCGCATGGTAAGCGCTCAATAAATGTTAGCTATTGCCATTATAGCAGCAACAATAATAATGCTTAATATGATTTTGGGACATTGGGTGGAGTTGGGAATCACCTCACCTCTGTTAGCCTTGGTTTCCGTATCTACAAAATGGACACAATAAGGGGCCCAAACCCACTGGGTTGTTGTGAGGATTGAATAAGTTCTTAGAACAATGCCTGGGAATAATAAGCACTCACCAAGTAGTAGCTGTTGGATTATCATTATGGTTGCTTGGTATTTTTAGTGAGTAATTTATTATTTATTATTGGATCTGGGTCAACGACCTATGACCTGGTGGAAAGAGTCATGCTGAGGGTGGAAGTCCTGTGTCACCAGCCCAGGGAGTTTGGGCAGAGGTATTTTGATGACCTTAGGCAGGGTTACTCTCTCCATGTATAAAATAGTGCCCATTTCCCTTCCAAAGACAGGATGAAGAGAAAGTGGGGGAACAAGCGTGAAGGTGTTTTGGCTCTACAATTTCTATTTTAAGTAAAGTAGTACCTGAAATATTAATTAGAATCACTCCTGGCTGTTTTGATGTTAAAATAAATAAATAAATAAATCCTCCAAAGAAGAATGTAATGTCAAACGCTAGAGATTTTAAAATTCTGTTTGGCATTTCCTCCTTGCAAAAGGCTTGAACAGCCACAGAGGGGCGAGAAGCAGCCCCCGAGCCAGGTTTCTAAACAGAGGGAGGATCCGTGGGCGGCAGATGTGATATACACAGCGGCCTCTTGCACCCATCTTTCCCGGCGCAGCCCCAAATCCAGAGATCTGGAGGGACCCCGGCATGGCAGGGAGGCGAGGCACCCAGTCTTTACACCAGTGTTTCTCAAAAAATGATAGTCCACACAATTTAGGGATATATGGGAAACCTTTTAAAAAATTATTTTTAATGTGTAATAGAGAAAACTATAACTCACCCATTAAATTCTTGATTTTACTGATATTACTGTTTCTCCTCTTTATATAATTTTTAAAACGCGAGCCAATTTAAAATTTAAAATCTATTTACTACAAGTGTAGGTAAATACGGCAAAAATTGTAAAGGTAGAAAAAAAAATGACAAAAGTTTGGGAAGTGCTACATTAAACACATCTTTATGGAGTACCTGTTACTTGCCAGGCCCTCTATAGTAGGCTGCTGGGAATGTCACATTTTTTTTTTTAAAGATTTTTATTTATTCATTTGTCAGAGAGAGTGAGCACAGGCACACAAAGAGGCAGGCAGAGGCAGAGGGAGAAGCAGGCTCCCCGCTGAGCAAGGAGCCCGACGCGGGACTCGATCCCAAGACCCCGGGATCATGACCCGAGCCGAAGGCAGCTGCCTAACCAACTGAGCCACCCAGGCGTCCCAGGGAATGTCACATTTAATAACATATCATCCCTGGCCTGAAGCTTTCCATCTGCTATGAGAAATAGCCACGCCCACGCTAACTAGGACACGATGTGAGAGGCGATACACTAGCAGTGGAAGAAAGTGCAAAGTAGACCAGGTAAGGAGGGGTCCATTCCACGAGGTAAATGAGAAGGGCTTCAGACAAGAAGGACATCTCGCTGCATGTCGAGCATGCTCAGTCCTCCAGTTAATGGTACATGAGCAGTACCGTGCTGAACAGTATCCCCACGGCCAGAGCTCACCTGCTTGCAGGCCACATAGGCTCAGACATAATGATAAGGAAATACGTGAGGCAAATGCAAGTTTTCTTAGATGCCACAAAGGAAATGAGCTTCAGAATTAGGATAGGGCCCTTCTATGCGGGAGCAGTCAGAGAAGTCCTCTCTCGAAGATAAGGCTAAAACGCCAGACGAGACACCACTAGCCATTGGAAGGGCGGCATGAGAGTGTTCCAAGCAGAGAAGATACAAGCCGGGGCTTTGAGGCCAGAAAGAACCTTGGGATATTCGAGGAACAGAAACAAGGCCAGTGTGACTGCAGGCCCGAGAACAGGAAGGCAGGTGGGCCATTGCCAGAGTCTCAAATGGCCTCAGGGGCCAGAGTAGAGTTTGGATTTGATTCTAAATTCGGTGAGAAGTCAAGAAGAATGATTGGGGTTGGGGGAGCTGTCATGAACAAATTTGGAGAAATGGACATGAGGCCAAGGGGGCAGTTGGAGCAAAGGCCAGAGATGTGAAAGGGCGTGATGAAATTTAGGAACAGTCAATATAGTTAACTGTAGGAAGAAGCAAGGGGGTAAAGCTAGAACAGGTGGGAGCCCGGTGGCCTAAGGCGTGGAATACCACAACGGGCACCTGCGACTTTAGATCTCTCTTTAGAGGCCTTAAATTGTGGTATAACACACGTAACAAAATTTGCCATCTTAACCATTTTTAAGTAGGTCGTTCACTAATGTTGAGGATATTTACACTGTTGTGCAAGCCATCCTCAGAACTTTCATCTTGCAAAATTGAAACTCCATACCCCAAGGTGACCTGCCCCAGCACCCTGGGACCCTGGCAGCCACCACTCTGATTTCCGCCTCTGTGAATTTTACTACTCTCAGTACTTTACTTAAGTGGAATTATACAGTGTGGGGTTTTTAGTGTGTGTGTGTGTGTGTGACTGGCTTATTTCACTAGGCCTCATATTCTCAGGTTTCACTGATGCTGTGGCACGTGTTAGAAGTTCATTCCTTTTTAGGGCCAAATAACTGTCCATTTTGTGTATATACCCCGTTTTGTTTATCCACTCAGGTTCCTTCTACCCCTTTCCTATTGTGAGTAATGCTGCTGTGAACATGCTTGTACAAACATTTCATCATGACCTTGATGTCAGTTTTTCAGGTATATACCCAGAAACAGAATTGCTAGATCAATTTGGTAATTTAATTTTTAACTTTTTGAGGAACTGTCATACCATTCCCCACACCAGCTATATCATTTTACCTTCCCACCAACCCTGCAGGAGGGTTCCAGTTTCTCCAGATCCTCTCTAAAACGTATTATTAGGACTTAATCCTTCTAAAAATAGTAGTCATTCTAAAGCATATAGTGTGGTATCTCACTGTGGTTTGGCTTTTCATTTCCGTAATGATTGGTGATGCTGCGCATCTTTTTGTATGCCTGTCAACCATTAGTATGTCTTTTTTTAGAGCAAAGTGTATTCAAGTCCTCTGTCTGTTTTTTAATTGGGTGGTTTTTGTTGTTGAGTCGACTTTATCTGTGACATAGCAATGATAAGCTAAGGGGTTCTTGAGCAGGACATTAACACAGATCAGATTGTAAGTACACATCTGGCAGTAGAAAAGATGAAATGGAGGGTACAAGCACAAACCAGGGCTCCCGGGGTGGGTGCTATGACGACCCCATGGTAAAATGACAAGGTGGTAATGACCAACAGAAAAATGACTCATGTTTGCTCCTGAAAATTGCATCCCCAGATTGGAAATCTATGTTCTCTCCTAGAGAGATGAGCTTCTCCTCAGGACTGTGTATGCTGAGTTGGGTGGATGGATAGACTTAGCTTTCCTGTGTTTGGGGACCCACAGATTGTCGTTTTATGGTGCTCCCGACTTCTGAGTTACTGCCCCCAGAGAAAAGCACTATTGTCATTGAGCGACGTGGTGTGTGGAACACAGCCTGTGCAAATCATTTTCTGAATGGTGAGCTGCTGGAAAAGCTGATAGAGATCCCAGATTTTACCCATCTGGGTTCACAGCTGACCCTCGTCAGCTGACCTCTAATCTGTTTTCCGGCAGCTAGCTGAGCTCTGAAATGTGTCATTTAAGGCAGTAAGAAGGCCAAGACTCACTTGGTTACTGCCTTGAAATATAACAAATGACATTCTCTTTCTTCATACTAGAAAAGGCATGAGGCTTAGAGTTGACAAACCCGGACTTGTCTTTTGAGACTGAGCACATCAGCCTCAGAATCTTGGTTTCTGCTTCTATAAAATCAGGGAAATGGTACACCCCCCCTTTTGTTTTACAAGATACAGACTACATATTGCCTTATTCTGTGTTCACACCAACATCCTCCTTTTGTACTTGCCTGTAAAGCAGAGATGGGAAAGCTAAACATGGCAGTCCCCAGACTTCCCTGCGGCTCTGGAGGTGACTGGATATCTGCCATCTGAGACACTTCTACAAGACTGGAATCCAGAACTGAGTCCATTGGGAAGAGAGGGGGCCTGCCAAGGATGCTTCTTGCTGGTGTGGCTCCCGCAGGCCTGGTGTGGCTATGCAGCCAACTGTTCTGGATGTAGCTTTTAAAATCCCCACATGGCAGCTAGATGATCTGACTTGGAACCAGCCGTTGGGGCAGTTGCTTCCTGCTTCCCCAGCGTGTGCATTGTGGCAGCTCCCTTGGCTGGCCAGTTCTGCAGTATTGTTCCTGGGAGCTACTCCCAGAGGGATACCCTGGAGCCCATCCAACAAGTTAGTAAGCATTTCATCCCATTTGCTATAGAATTGATAGATGCTTACAAAGTTGTTGGTCTTCTTGCTGAAGCTCTAGAGGAGCTGCTGTTAACCTGTGATGAATCCCAGGCTCATTTACATGTTTAGGAGGACAGCACAAAATACCGAACGTTCCTAGCACTCTTCTTGACTCCTGGAAGATGTTCAGTCAGTACCGGTTGGCTCTGAATGAAACTGGGACTCTTCTCGGTGGAAGAGACCATTGCTTTCCTCTATGACAGAATTTCAAGGATACAAGGAAGGGATTTCTCTGCCTTTTCTTTCCTCTTTGCCAAGTCCTCCCACCTGCTTACAGATTCCCGGGAAGTTTTTTTGTTTTTGTTTTTGCTTTTTTTATATAAAGGGAAAAGACTATCATCTAGAAATAAGACTCAAAACTCAAATGTTCCTATATTCATTGCACTGGCTTGTGTTGAAATGAGGCGCAGTGGTTGATTTGGGCTCCTGTGCTAAAAGGGGGACTTGAGAAGGAAGGAGAGAGAGGTATGGCGGGTACTGGACTCCTGTTTATAGGAAAGAAAGAAGCCTGCCAAACCCAGGAAGGGAAGCCAGACAAAGCCTGGAGCTAGGAGTATCCTCCCTCCAAAAGGACTGTCTCCCAGAAGCACGTGGAGTTAGGATGCTGTATGGTCCGTGCCAATGCATGGCCGCCATATCCCATTTCTGTGGCCCCTGTGAACAGCGGGAAGTTGGCCAGAACCACTGAAGTGCCGAGGGCAAGGGGGTCAGAGGCATGAAGAGAGACTGGAGAAGTAGGTGGGGACTAATCAGGCAGGGTCTTGTGAACTATTTTAAGGACTCCTTGTCCAGCAGTTACCCAACATTTTCTGCCAAGGGCCGGGCAGTCTCTGTCATAACCATTTCACTCTGCTTCTGTGGCCCCCAAAGCAGCCCCAGACAATAAATACATCATTGAACAAGAGGCTGAGTTCCAGTGAGCTTTATTACAGGCAGCAGGCCGGATTTGGCCCCCTGGGGCCATAGTTTGCTGATGCCTGGCCTAGTCTAAAGACACGGAGAAGGCTTTAAAAGAGAAGGAAGTTACCCGATCATGCTTATGTTTGTAAAAGACCCCTCACCCTCCAGGGTGGAGAGTTCATTGCGGGGAGCATAGGGTTTGGAGCAGCCCAGGAAGAGGTCGTGGTGGCTCAGGGAAGGCGTTGCCAGCGGACACAGAGAAGTAGTTTGCACACATACTTGGAAATGTAAATGATAGAACCTGGTGATGGGGTGGGAGTGGGAAACATTCAGACCCATGCCGAGACCTCTGGCCTATAGGCTGTTCTGGGCATCAGCTTGTTTATCCTTCTTTTTTTTTTCTTCCAGCTAATGACTTGTTAAACCCTTTCCCAAAAACATGTTCAATCCAGGCCTTTCTTTTCCGCTCATGGGTCCTCTATTATTGTCCCAGTCATCAAGACCCCAGGCTGGAATCATCCTTGCCTCCTTTTTTACTAGGAGTCCTGCTCTTTCCTAATTAAGTATGTGATCTGTGCACTCTGCCCCACCATCTGCAGTTACAACCACCCCTCCCCCCATGACCTTGGTCTCTGTCTCTCTCCCCTTTCAGAACCTCTTGGTCTTGGTCAGTCCCTTCTCCAAAGCACCACACACATTCCTACCTCTGCAGATTTTTCTTCACATTGGTTCCCACCCTGTCTGTAGGATTAATCTTGTTTGCAAAGATAAAGACCTACCTCCCTTTGAAACTTGTTCCTTGACATAGTTAACACTATAGGATGGGGCCAATTTCTTCTCAAAACCTCAGTTTGCTCATCTATAAAATGGGATTCATTTTATTAATAGAAGGAATAACATATTGACATGAGTATTAACTCACAGAATGCATTTAGAATGTGGCAAGTGTTCAGTTAATATTGCTTTCCTTCTCCCACACTCCCTAAGAGTAGTTTCTTTTGTTGTTCTTATTTATTTATTTATTTATTTTTACTTTTAATTCTTTTTAGAGAGGGAGAGAGTGGGGGGGAAGAGAGAATCTTAACCAGGTTTTTTGCCCAGCACGGAGCCCAACCCAGGGCTTGATCTCACAACCCTGAGATCATGACCTGAGCCAAAATCGAGTAGGACGTTCAACAAACTGAGCCACCCAGGTGCCCCCTAAGAGTGGTTTAAATAATTAAACAAGCATTTACATGTAAAGTACTTAGAATAGGGTCTGGCACGTAGTATGTGCTCAGTAAAGGTTGACCTTTTTTTTTTTTCTTAGTGTAAGTGTCAAGCAGAGTTTATAAATGTTCCCTCTGCTTGTCATTCCTTCATTATGATAATCAGTTTGGGGAACTTGCAGATCAAGAATGCAGGGCAGGGCAGCAGCTTGGAGCCAGAATGGGAGAAGATGCAGCCGGAGGTAGGAGGAGGGCACTAATGGTGTGCATTTCCCAAAATCAACTTCACCTAATTTTTAATTTTGCTAATGGCTAGTCTTTATTTGAGATGTCATGCTGAAATAACTCTTTTAATAAAGGAAAACTAATGCACTTGCCCCCCTCCCCTTCCTCTACATCAGCAAGGACTTGGTGCAATGATGTATATCACCCTTTTATTTTAATTAAGCATATAGCTGTGAGAAGCTTGTAAAAACGTTGCCAACAGAGAAATGCTTTAACGGATGTGAACTTGAGGTTGGCTTGTCCCATATATCTTTACTACATAAAATTGCCCTCTTCATCTTGCACGGGAGGGGAATAGACGAGCCCCAGTGTGCACCTCTGGGCGGAAGCAGTGGAGGAAATAGGGTGTTTGGGAACATGAGGACTGTGCAGTTGTGAGCACTTTCAAGCAGACTGAGAAGAGAAAAAGAAAAAGGAACGCTGTCTTCTGCGCATGATCGTGTGCAGGGAAATATCCCCTCGGAGGTTCTCTATCACTTTCCCTTCTACATGTCTTGTGACCGATGATATCTAAATACACAGATTTGGAGGGAAACGATGAGGATTTTTAAATCTGAGGCCTGGGATTAAACTCCAGTCGTCCAGCTCCAGAGCCTCTGCCTTCAGCCATGATGCTAAGCTACTCCCCCACTGAAGGAGCATAGCAGGGGGTCATGCGAGGAGAATGCAGTGATTCCATTCCATAAATGAAGGAGTGAGCGATGTGTCATGGGTATTGATGCGACACCTTGCGCCTGCTTTATCAGGCGCAAGTGTGGCCCAGGAGACTGAGTGGATGGTGTCTGTGATTCCTATTTAAAACAAAAAATGGGGGGCAGCACCTGTGTGGCTTAGTGGGTTAAGCCTCTGCCTTTGGCTCAGGTCATGATCTCAGGGTCCTGGGATCGAGCCCCACATCGGGCTCTCTGCTCAGCGGGGAGCCTGCTTCTCCCTCTCTCTCTGCCTGTCTCTCTGCCTACTTGTGATCTCTCGCTCTGTCAAATAAATAAATAAAATCTTAAAAAAAAAAGGAGGGGGGAGAAATTCAGTTTAAATAAGCCAGGAAGATCGAGACTGAGAAACTGACTTAAAAGTGGTTTTGAGAGAAGAGACCTCCTCCCAACACACACACACTCTCAGAGAAGTAAGCTTGCCTTGGAAGATGGAGAAAGAAGGCGGGGATGCAGGGTCTCCACACATGGGGGCTGTGTGGAGACCCTGCATCCCCAAATGGCCCCTAACCAGGACACCGCGTCCCCAGCCAGCATAACTGCTCATATACCCAGCAGGCCCTGTGGAGAGCAAGCACAACATAACTAGAGGCAAGGACGATCACCTCAGAATGCATTATTCAACAGTGAGACACTTCGCAGCCGCAGGTGGGAATACAGCCCCCACCCCCGCCCCATGGGGCTACATCTCTCCTACTTCCTTATGCAGGTTTAGTGCACTTTCCAGCCTTGGTGAGTGGAGTGTGCGGGCAGTCAGGGGCTCTCCGCACTGCTTCCCAAACCACCGCCTTCTTTCTCCATGATCCCAAAATACAGGCCAAATGAATCCAATCAGCATCCCGATCTTCCCCAAAGGCAGGGCTGACTTCCTTCCTCTGTAGCCTTTTATTGTCCTCTTCTAGAATTCTGTCCGAATGGGATCAGACATCCCAAAGTCACTTATCTTCCAGAATCAAGGCGATTGTTAGAGAGCGTCTGCTGCTCCAGAAACTGGGTTCCATAATTCCTGCTAGAAAGAAATGACTGTCATTTCCACATAGGAAAAGCCAAAGCCCCTGTTTTATTTTATCTGTTCTAAATCGCTGAGGGGGTCCTACTGACTGTGGACATTGATTCTTCTCAAAGTGAAGTCCTTAAATAGAAGAAACCATATTAAGTAACATCAAATTGAGTGTAGATTCCCAAAACATGGCATGGAAAAAAGTTCTTAGCTTTTATGTTCCCACTTTTTATCAATGAGGAAGTGACTTTAATCAATAATGTATAGAATCCAAAATATAATTTATTGTTGAAAAATTAAAGCACTCGGTGGTATTTAATGTGGGAAATAAAAAAGCTTAGCATGTGATTCAATTTGTCTTTATTAAATAAGGGACTTCTAAAGTGTTTTAAACAAAGAACATTATTATTTTTATAAAAATCAAGTAACACCTAATCTTACAATCTAAAAATTCCTTGTCACAGCCATAGCCATTATTAACTGCTTGGGTATCTTTCAGAAAGTTCCTATGGTTAATCAAATAGAATCAGACCACATACTGTTCTGAAGTTTACTATTTCACTTAACAACATATCGTGGCAATGTTTCCATGTCGGAACGTAATTCTCTTCAAATAAACTTCTTGGTATTCTCTGATCTAGATGTTCTAGAATTTAGTATAACACGAACCAGGCAACCATCAACAAGATTGAAGTTGTTTCCAGCATCACTGAGACAGTGTTGTAGTAAACACCCTTCTGTGTCTATCTCTGGACATGACTCTGAGGATATTTGTAGGCTAAATCTCTAGAAGTGGAATGGCTGAGGCAGACCATGTTTAAGAAGAAATGAGATGGGCGCAAACTAAAGCCGGGGTTCTTTGAGCTAGACAAAAAGCAGAGCTTTGCCATCCCTCTATCACCTTGAATGCATCGCTGAGGCTGTGACATGGTCTTTTCTGAAGAGCTTTAGGGAGAACCCCACCACCACCACCCTCCCCCCCCGCCAGGCCCAGAGGCTGTCCTGCCGCCTCACCTGGGTGCTTGTTGCCGGGGCATAACCCTGCCACGCGCCTCTGTCCACGGAGCCAACCCGCTGAGAGCTGAATTCTTCCACCGGGCTGTAATTAATGGCGAGTGCAAGAGAGTTGTTGGAAACACAAATCGGGTTCACAAACCTCTTATAAAATATCTTCTAAAAACCCTCACCTTAGCACAGTCGTTGACATCGTGGCTGGAGCCCCAGTGACAACTGATATATGAACTTCCTTTACCCAAGTATTACTAGCCCCAGGGACCCTCTAAATCTCATTTTCTTTTACCCAACTCGGAACACCGGGCAGAAATGCATATATATGTAAGACGAATGCAGTGTACAGCTGAGACTTCCCCTGCTAGGAGTCTCTCCACACCTTGAATTTTGGACTCTCAAGCCGTTTTTAAATGCGGCTTCATTTTTCTTCCCTGTCATTACCTGATTTCATCTGAAAATCTCAGCATGTGGTTCTCTTTTCCTTTAATTCAGTAGATTTGGCATTGCTATTTATTATATCAATGTGACATCTATCTAATGTAACATCTTTAGAGCACCAGGATGTGTTTTGTTTTGTTTTTAAAGAGGGGTTTAACTCTTCAGGGCTAACAGGAGACTGTTTAAATTTATAGAGGTGACTTTAGCCCTTTGTAGATCTTCTTCTAGATAGAAATATATTTGTAATCAAAATGATAATCCATATTCCCTCATTCCTCAGCTGAGATGAATGGAAAGAGACTTGGGGGAAGGCTGAGCTATTTATTCAGATTGTTTAAAGTCAGAGTTAGTCTGTCTTGGGAGAGAAGATTGTATTAGCTTGATAAAGCTAACCCTTTCAGCCTGGGGAGAAAAGAATTACACAATAACAGCACGCAGGTTTTCTTGGCTTCTCAGAAGAGGAATTAGATTTTCACACACCAAAACCTTCCATATTGGAGGGTATGCTTCCAGAGATAATACGGACATAAAAGCAATACCAGATTGGTCTTTTTTTTTCTTTTTCTTTTCTTTTTTTTTTTTTTTTTTTTGATGAGAAGCAGGAGTCATTACAACAGACCCCGGGATTTAGAAGGCTGGCAGGGAGCCACAGGGGCATGGTGGAAGGGCTATGTCCATCTTTTTTCGATACAGACAGAATTTTGTAGAACAAGCAAATAAAACACAAAACAAAACAAGAACCTGTCGTTAGTGTCTGCGGCAAGGGGTGCCTTGTTTGGAGTTCTGGTCGGAATTTTTCATCACAGAGTATCCGTAAGAAGCAAATAGGGAGCTTGATTGTGATTTTTTTTTTTAAGATTTTATTTATTTGACAGAGATCACAAGTAGGCAGAGAGGCAGGCAGAGAGAGAGGAAGGGAAGCAGGCTCCCCGCTGAGCAGAGAGCCCGATGCGGGGCTCGATCCCAGGACCCTGAGATCATGACCTGAGCCGAAGGCAGAGGCTTTAACCCACTGAGCCACCCAGGCGCCCCTTGACTGTGATTTTTGTCAAGGGACCAGTTATTTGCCTTCCTGCAGTGCCACACACACATTCGGAAGTAGGGGAGGAAGGAAGCAGATACAGAGCTAAGGCACAGCGCCCCAGACAGAGCAGAGCAGGAGGAGTTTGGAGCAGCTAAAATCTGGCTTACAACCTCAAGGTGTGTTAACACTAGGACTTAGCTAGAAGCTGCCGTTGACTCTGGCCCTAAGCTCACATCCACTTGACCTTAGATAGGGTGTTGATATCAGATTTTTTTTTTTTTTAAGAGTCTTTCAGGCTCTCAACCTGATGATGATGAGTATGCAATGATGCCTGGGGCCGTCTGTTCCTAGTTACTCATCATCCCGCTGGAGGGATAGAAAAACTCCTATTTAGCAATCCTATCATTTATTTCTGTCTCCTTTGCACCTCTGAAGCTGAACATATTAGTCATGTTGTATGACAAGGATCGCAGGGATATTCCCAGCTGTTTGGAAGGAGAGGGGGAGAAATGACAGGCAGAGAAGCCACTATCAATAATACAAAGCACCACGGGTGAGGTGTATAGCATTTTGGTGTTGTCAGCAATCTAGCCAGACCCCAGTCAATCTCCTGTATGAGGTGTCCCCCACTGGACTTGAGAGAAAAGTTGCCTGGAGAAAGAGATAGGGGGAGGGAGAGGTAAGAAAAGGCTCCCTAAGACTGAGAAATACTTTATGTCTAAAATTGGCAATCCTTTTTGATGAGTTAAGTGGAAGCGAGTTATGATCTAAATCAATAGAATTGATAATGTTTTCATCTTGAAAGGTTAACTGTATTTTTGACACTCCCCTATCTCCCAAGCAACTTGGCTTTTAAGAAAAAAGAAAAAAATCCTATGGGCAAGGAGCCTCAGATACACTTAATTTAGGGCTGATGTTTATGACTGGTCATTGACCTTGAAATTCCATTAGCGCTAATGAAGGACAGTGCGGGATGCGTCCTGCCTGGAGTCCGGTAAGTGACGGGCTTGGCGCCTGCAGGGGCCCCCCTCCTCTGGCTCCGCACTCAGCTAGGATCTGACTTCACCGGGTCCTTCTGCCTCAGCCAGGCTCTTCTCTGCCTGGCAGAGCTCTTGGGAACAGCCTACCCTGGCTGCAGCTTCTCTTGGGCCTGCCTTCCAGAGGAGAGGAGAAAAGTCCTGTTAGAGCAAGTTTGGCATTTGCCGTATAAGCTTCTCCTTTCCCAGAGCAGTGGAATTCCAATGCAGATAGGCTGCTGGCTGAAATTTTCCATCTGAAACTGACACAGATAACAGTTGTAAATATTCCGTTATTGGGATCGCTGGGGTTGTTTCGCCCAAGTATTTTAAAGTAAATTATAGACATTGTGACACTTTATCCCTAAATATTTCAGTATGCCTCATTAAAAAGTAAAAATATGCTCTTCCAAAGCTACAACACCACTATCACTTTTAAAAAATGAATAATAATTCCTTAGTATCATCTGATACCCAGTCTACATTATAAGTCCCCCATTTTTCTAAAAATATTTTTTTAACAGCTGGTTTGTTCACATTACAAACCGAACACCATGTACACACTGCATTTAGTTGTTACTGCTCTTTTAGCAATAGCCTCTGGCCGCATGTGGCTACAAGCGCCTGAAATGTGGCTCGTCAAAACTAGGATGGGCTGTAAGTGTAAAGTGCACCCCAGATTTCCAGGACAGCACCAAAAACAAATGTAAAATAGCTCCTTAACAACCTTGTATCAGTTGTATGTTGAGATTATAATATTTTGGATATCGTGGATATAATAAAATATATTTAATGTGTTTTTTATTTTTTAATGTGGCTACTAGAAAATTTAAGATTCTGCAGGAGCTGGCATTTGTGGCTCGTATTCTGTTTCTCTTGGATAGCGCTGGTGAAAAACATTACCCTCTGCTTTTTTTTTAAATATTTTATTTATTTATTTGACAGAGATCACAAGTAGGCAGAGGGACAGGTAGAGAGAGAGGGGGAAGCAGGCTCCCCACTGAGCAGAGAGCCCGATGTGGGGCTCAATTCTGGGACCCTGAGATCATGACTGGAGCTGAAGGCAGAGGCTTAACCCACTGAGCCACCCAGGCGCGCCTACCCTCTGCTTTTAATAGAGTTCCTTCCTCTATTTTTCTCTTGCCCTTGACTTATTGAAGAACCCAGGTCCTGAGGTATCCACTCTCTGGATTTTTCTGATGGTTCCTCTAAGCTACAGCTGAATTTGTATCCCTGTATTTCTAACAGCTGGTTAACTCGGCTTGCTCAGATTCAGGTTTAAGTTTTTTCACAAGAAGCCTCCATGAGCGACACTGTATTTCAGACACCCCCTAATCTTTGTCTTCTTGCTGTCATGCTAAGGTTAATCATTGAGTTCAGGTGGTTACTGTCTGATCCCTCTCTTTAAAGCTGTTTCTGGCGGCACCTCGGTGGCTCAGTTGGTCAAGTGTCTGTCTGACCCTTGATTTCGGCTCAGGTCATGATCTCGGGGTTCTGAGATAAAGCCCTGCTTGGACTCTGCACTCAGCGGGGAATCTGTTTGAAGATTCTCTCTCTGTCCCTCTCTTCCTCTGCCCTTCTCCCTACTTGTTCTCTCTCCCTCTCTATCTTCCCCCCTCTCTATCAAATAAATAAATAAATCTTAAAAAGGGGGGGGTGTTTTTCCACCCTCCTTGCCAGCAATAATCTGTGACCAAGTATTTGGCACCCTGAATCAGTTTTTAACTTAATGATTTAACGTTCATTGATAGCCGTTGCCCAAATTAATCATTTAATTGGAGGTTAAGTTGCAAAATGATTTTTTTCTACCATTCTATTTAGATCTGTTAATTAGAATTTCTATGTAAAGAAAAGCTCAGAAACCTAGACCAGTTGGTTACCCTGAAACACAGTTCCTATAGGAAAGATCAGATAAACACTGGATTGCTGCTCTGTAACTAACCAGTTTTCAGAATAAGGAATTGTAGAGTGGTGACGAAGGGTTTTTTTTTTTTTTTCTTACTTTGAGTATTACTGTGAACTTAGGCATTTTGGGGTATTAAATATCAAGTAGGATTTTGAATTTTTAGTTTCTGTCATTTAAAAATCTAGAAAAAGAAATTCAGAAATTTTGCATAAAAATCTGTATTCCTGGGTTCCCATGAGACTGGGGGCTCAAGTAGCAGTAGGCTGACATGTTCACCAGCCCCCAGCCCCACCCCCAGAGTCCTTTGGAGGAGAGTTTGGCTCAGACCTTAAACAGGCCGTCTGCGTCCAGCCACTGAGTCAGGTTCTCTGCCTTCTCCCCGTATTGAGTGTGACCCTGAGTCCACCTTACGTCAGGAATAAAGAAATGAAAGAACAGAGAGAAGGGCCTGGCTGAGGGTGAAACAGCACCATGAGGGGCAGAGCTGGGGCTAGCAGCTAGGACTTCTCCCTCCCCGGAGGACCGCGGTACTCATCCTCGGAACCAGGAGGCTGTTTCCAGAAAGTCTGAGTAACAGTACAGCAGCTAGCGGAAGACGCTCCTTCGGTGTGTGCCCTGCATTTTCGTACTGCTACCACTGTGGTTCTCTCTGGCCGTGATTAAATCTTTCCCAAACCCTGGTCAGATTCTGACGCTGCCCACAGCATTAGCCCTACTTTGGGGCCCTCCTTGGGGACCATGACCTATAGAGTCTATGTGAACTACTCAAAATAAATAGCATTAGTACAGCCTCTTTGGAGACCCCTTGGGCAATATTTATCAAAATTTTAAGTGCATATACCCTTTAAGACCCAGCAATTGCACTGAATTTGTCTAACAGATACATTCACAAAATATTCCAAGACGCATGTGCCTTGAAGCTCACCATCCTCACAGAAAGCTGGAAGTATCCTTCACCAGGGACCTGTTAATAGTTTACGGCACATCCATATGTAAAAGAATAGCATGTGGTCATTTAAAAGAGCGAGACCTGCATGTGCAGATATGGGCAAAGTGCAGTGAAGTTTAAAAGGTACCATTAAGTTAAAAAAAGAAAAATGTAGAATAGTGTGTTTATTATTTTCTTATTTGTGTATATTTTAAATAATATGTATAAATGCCAGTATATATAGAAATGTTTTCAAGAAAGAGACACAAAATATTAAATTCTTTAGGTGTAGAGATGGGAGGTCAGTGTAAGGGAAAAAATAATTGGTTTTACTTTCTGTTTTATACCTTTATGGTTTTTTTATGGACATGTATCCATTTTTTTAAGTATTGAATTTATAAACAAGTTTGAGCGTTCAAACAAAACAGCTGGGTTTGGGGAAAGTTAATGGGTGCGGTTTTTAAAATCCGGTCATCTGGTCAGAAGGGCAATCGTGCTTCTTTGACCAGCGGCAATGAATATCTACTGAACAAGGTACAGCGGGGAAGGTACTGACAAGGGGAAAAGAGCTTGCTGTCAACTTAGGGAGAAAAGACCGACAGACCTAAAATGATTCTAGCCAGAACAGCGGGTCTGAAGTTAAATGCTCATCCTGTCTTCTAGGCTATGGGAGTTTCAGGCTACAAGAGAGAATCTCTTAATCAGGAGACCGGCAGCCTGGGGTGAAATCCCAAAGCCAAATGCATAGTAATAGATGCATCAGGCTGGACAGGCACAGAGACAGGGGAGGGAAGTCTGAGGTCAGAGTTGGTGAGACAAGAGCGACGAAGGTGAGTGTGACTGCAGAAAGTTCAAGGCTTTGGTTTGGTGGGAAATGGATTTGCAGCTCAACTTGGCCGTTTGTCAAGAAGCCATGGGCAAGTATATACATCCCAGTTCCTTCATCTGTAAAGTATGTAAACTCTATCCTAGAGTCATTAGAGGGATGGAAGGATCTGATGCGCATTCAGTGGTCGGTCCGTGTGGGATGAACACCCCAGTTCCTGCCTGGGCATGCAGACATGGAGGAAGAGAGAGGGATTCATGAGAGGAGAAGTACAGAGGCAGCCTGTGGTAAAAATGGCTCAAAGCCAGAAGGTCTGGCTCTAATTTGTCACTCTACTTCCTGGCTGTGCAGTAGGCAGCTTCCCTGCCCTCTCAGATTCCTGGTTTACCTGTCTATTAAATGGGGAGAAAGTGAAAAAAAAACAAACTGGGGTATCCTAAGCACTTGATAAAGGGAGTGACGTGCAAGTGAAGGTCCGTCCAGAAAGTTGAGGGTGGTCTGGGACAGCCAACATTCATTTACGCAGGCTAGGTTTCTGGCGGTTTCCAAGTATTACTATAGCGACTCCTAAGACTGTCCAAGATAAGTGAGGCAAGAGAGCTAAGATGCAGTGAAGAGGTTTCTCCAAAAAGTGACGGAGCCCAGTGGTAAACCTGAATCTGTTAAAGCTCTGGACTTCGCTTTGCCCGCTGCAATCCCGACGACAAATGTGCCACCGAACGGAAATCTCCCTTATTCTGAAGTCAGGCTGGAATTACTTAGAAAGGTAATCGGAGGATGGTTAAATGATGGCTACTTCTTATGGCCAGAGTGCGTGTATATGTTTTCATTATGCTAACCTAACATTACATGCAGTGAGAATGTTTCAAGAATTTCCTAAGCCATGCATTTAATTTACATTTTGCAAAACCCCATTTTTAATCAGACTGTTCATTAAAAGCATACTCATTGGGAGCTAATGGTAAGTGAGAGAAAATGAGTTTAAATCCACATTGCAGCTGTTCTCCCACATGCACTCGTTACACCAGCGTTTGGAGATTGTGCAGAAAAGGGGGAACCTAACAGGACCGCTACTACAGCTCAGATACTCCATAAATTATTCAAAACGTATGCACTGCAGTCTAATACATGGATCTGCTACATACGTAATAATTATTCCCTCACAAGTGTTTTTAATCATTTGGTATTTAATTACGTGCACTATTTGTCTTGGGAAGGCAGCCTGAGATGGGAGTTAGGGCAGAGAGAGGAGGCTGGCTTTCATCAAACCAAAGGAGAAGCCGTTTGATTTTAAACCCAGCTTTTTTTGCTTTTGTACCTGGTGCAAAACATTAGGCTATACTCTCTTTCCCAGAGTCTAGGATTTTCATTGATGTTTTCATTACAATAGAGGATTGGGGGCTGTGGCTTCCCTCACAGTCTCCTAGGAAAGTCTCCAATGAAGACAAAGCATAAAGTGTGTTTTGTGAGCGGTTCTATTTGCAGACCCACTTGGCATTACCATTTAACTCTGCAAGTGTTGTGGTATGGTTAAATCCAGCACGGATGCATGGCCAAGTATGTGTGTATGTGTGTAAATACACAGGTGTGCGGAGGTAGATTATATAAATGTGTGTGTGTGTGTCTTTGTGGATAAAAAAAATTCTTTGAACAACTGGGGCAAGCTAATGTAAAGAAAATTCTGCTCATTTAGATGTTTTCGTCTTGAAGTTGTTTTTTCTAGGACAGGAGAGAGGAAGTTACATTGAACCTTTAGCTTCATGACTATTTAAGTAAACAGACTTCATCTACGTAGCTAGACCAAACCAGCCAAAGAGTTAAAGAGAAAACAATTGTTTTAAGAAGCTTGTCTTCATCCCAGATGTTTTGGTTTTGCACAAAATCATCTGATTATGTGCTTCTCTCAGCTTTGAAATCATGTACCAATCTGTCTGTGTTTAACAAGAAAGGGAATGCTGCGCATTTGTAACAAATAAAGTTAATGGGTTTAAAGCACATAGGGCAAAGGGGAAGGTGGGACTTCTTTTGGGAGCCAACCAGAGAGTATGCCACATCTAAGTAGACAGATCCGGAGTCTTGGCTCAGTGGATCATGAGCTACAATACCTTAGAATATGCTCAAACCAAAAACCCATTTTTGATGCAAGAAAGAGCTGAGTTGGGGGACAGGCACAGTGCAGAGAGGAAGGCATTGTTTTGTTTTTTTGCGTCTCTTTCTGTAATGCCTAAATAAATCTTCAGGCCATATTCTCAGGACTCTAGGCCAGGGATTACAACTCAAATGCCTTCAAGTAAAGTAATTGAGTGAAGCGGGCAGGCATAATAAAATTATTTTTCTATGATGAGAAAAACAACAATGCGAGCCCAATGACAAATGGCAGTGGACACAGGGACCTAATGTTAGGAGGCAACAGGGATTTTGGTGGACAAAACCGAACTCAAGATAAAAATTGCATCCGTCTTCTACAGAGGGCAGCTGTCACTGAGATTCATGCGACAAGAGAGCCTAAGTTGATGGATCCTTGGAGTTTTCAAGAGTAGCCCCAAATTCAGATGTTTTTACAGATTTCCCAGTTTTAAAATGTTGGCTCAGGTTTTTTTTAAGAGCAGGCAGGCGAAATCAGACACCAGTTTGCACCACCTGTAGACAAAGGAGGACTCCACAAGAAGCAAAACTGTGCCCTAAATACTGGTCCTCCGTGGGAGAACAGCTCGGGGGCTGTCCCTTGCTGTCTTAGGTGCTGCTTATTCACATCTACACATGGACAGGACAGATGTGTGAGTGGAGGACAGACATCTGTGTGTCTGATACAGGTTTGCGTAGAGGAGTCCTTGAACATGTTGGGAGAAAATGCAAGCACTGGATGGGTACCCTGATGTGGTTTCCACATCACCTCCCAATCGGTAAGGGAGCCACAAGTCAAGGTCAGGGTTAGGTGGGAGTTAGGAGCACCCCTGGGGGCCTCTTCCACAGGGTTCGTGGAATGTGTGCCTCTGTATAAGTCAGAAATGATTGCAGCTCCTCCTAGGTTTTATGTGGAAAGCATTTTTCATTGAAATAGAGCTTGCATACCTTTATCATTGTTTATGAAATAGGGTAATCAGGTTTGGAAGAATTGCAGTGAACTTTACTATCCAGTCTGCATTTTTATGTTATTTCAGGCCGAGGTAAATATGTAATAAGCCATGTTCCCTGGTCTTCACAATTACTTTTTTTAAGTGCTGATCCTTTGTTTCCTTTGTTTGTTACCCTGATTATATGTGTTCTAAAATCCCTTGTCCTAAGAGAAAGAAGTCTCTGGAGCCAGCTTAGGAACAATCTATCCATAGCACTGTGTCCCTTCTTGGCTTAGCAGTGTGGCCCATGAAAAGTCTGGGAATTGGAGATGTTATTAATTCAGACTCTTCACAACCTCCTGCCCTCTCCACCACTCATGCTGCTTGACATCAGGACTCACTCCCATAGAGTGACATCAGCTCTGCTGGAAACCTGCCCTTAGTCCTCCGCAGACCAGTCGTGGGCTGCATGCTAGTGGGGCCTATTGGGAGAAGAGTTTGGGCAAGAATGAGAAGGTTAGGAGGAAGAGATGACTTGACCGTCACCGATGTGACTGACCTGGTCACCGCCTATCTCTTCCAGCATGTTTGCAAGGAATATAACACAACCACTCAAAAAGATGAGTATACAAGTACAATAGCACAGAAAATGCTGACTACAATGAGAAATTATATTTTAATCTACTTCAAAATAGGCAATTCAAATCATTTGAAATTCAAAGATTCAAAAGGCATACAATGAAAATTTTTCTTCCCACCCCTGTATATATGGCCACCCAGGTTATGCTATTAAGTGAAGAAAGAGCGTAAAGCCAAACCTTTCTCCCTCCCTCCCTCCCTCTCTAAAAATATGTATATTTATTCATGTATTTACTTACAAGCATATGTCCACACACAAATATATCTCTAGAGGGCTGGAAGAATGTTTTCCATGGTTGGATAGAAGGATTATAGATAATTGCTTCTACCTTCCTATATTTTCAAAAATATCTTTGAGTGTTACTCTAAGCAAATAGTAAGTTTCTTTATTTTACATATGATACCATCATTGAAGTCAATAGGGGAAAATTGGACATGACCAATCATCCAAAAAAAAAAAGGAAGGAAAGAAAAGTCACTCATTTTGTTGCAACCCAGAACTCACAATCGATGGTGCTTGATACTTTTGCAAACTGCTTTCCCGGCCTCTCCCATAGATGTGCTCATACTTGAATATTGCTGAATAACTGGCCTTCTGATTAACAGAATATTCAGGTATCTTTTCTGTTACCTATCCAAGAGAAGACTAATTCAAAGGAAAAATACTGTGCACACCAGGATACAGGTTTGGAGCAAAGAAGAACAGATCTTCTAGCTGGAAAGCTGTAGGTAAATTTACGTCTTGATAAACCAGGAACAGAGACGAGAAAGAGGACAGTGGGCAGTGTGTGCCAGTGATTCCGCCCCTACCCCCTGCCCCCGCCTTCAGTGTGAGATCCTAGCACCAGGCTGCGTCGTCCTCACACTGTAGTTCTGTGAGGACACGGGGCTTGATGGAGCAGAGGGCCTGGCATCAGCCGCTTGGAGCACAGAGCTTAAAATACTTGCTGAGAAAGTGTAAAAAAAAAAAAAAAAAAAAAAAAAAAAATCCCTTCCTTGCTCCCGGGAGCAGTAAAAGGGGGCTCTGAAAGTATAATCACTCACTTTACTTTTAACTTTCAAGTACACATGAATAAATTATGAATACTTTCTTATAAAAATTAGAGTACAGAAATATCAAAAGTTATAAAGTATATGGTTTGGGTCATATATTTTTTCTTGTCCTCTATTTTTTTATTGAAACAAATATAAATTATTCCCCTTAACCTTTATCTCCCAATTCCACTCCTCGCTGAAGAGAACACCATTTGGGATATAGACAGAACTTTTCTGATGCACTAGCTTCCAAACCCACAGTCACACACAGATACATAATGAGTGTATGCTTTTTTTTAATTAAACTTAAACTCTCCAGGTTTTTTTTTATCCCCATGGGCTCTAAATCTCACTTATTCTAAAGCTCTTTTCTAGAGCAATAATGTTTTCCACATACGAATCACCAAATGCTAAATGTGCTCTTCTCAGCAAATGCAATTCATTTGAGAATAACTCCCAATAAATTGCCTGTGATGTTTCTTTATTGCCGCAGACAATGGACAATGCCAAGGCAACGAGGGGTCGCACCAAACCAGTCATTAGTTTTAATGCAGTCTGGCAGTTTTAATCCTTTCTGTATTTTTAAGTGTAATAGCGTGGTATGGTGTGTTAAGATATTTTTTTTTTCATTCTTTTCTGTCTTGAACATTAAAACATAGAGGGAAGGTGGGGAGGGTAATGTGATATTTTCCTTATGAGAAAAAACATTGCTAACCCCATTTCTGCAGACTCCAAGTGATGTGGGGCAGAAATTTGGACTTGCTGATAATTAGGGTTCCGGGCTTGCTGTGTCTAGCACACCCACCGAGTTCTCGCAGGACCTTGTATTTCTTTAGTTTCCATCCCCTCCTAACACTTTGCTGCCTAATAGTCAAAACCTCAACCCAGAACTTATTCAGAAACTAACTTCCACGTGCGAGTATATGCTACATGATGAGGACTGTCCATGAAACTCTTCTCAAAAGTGACTGCCCCTTCAAATTCCGTCATAGCCCCATCGCCTCATTAATGCTAAAGCTTTAGTGTGACCCCAATAAATGAAAGATGCTGAAATAAAAGTAGTATTTAACTCCTGAATATTTGACAGTATTAAAACAGGAAAATACCAGCTTCTTTCCAAGTCAGAAGTCTAGACCTCATCTCCATGTGCATGGCTATGGAAGTCTGCCCTCCCTTCTAACTGGGCGACATCAAGGAGAAGTGGGGGTACAGGGTGGATGGGGTGAACTGAGCTCTTCCAAGTAAACATTGGGGGTTTTGCAAAGGCAGGGCACGGCTCTGGAGTCAGACAGACATGTTTAATCCCAGCTCCTCCTTGCTTTGTGCCCCTAGGTGAGTTGCATTTGGGACCGTAGTATTTGCCCTAAGGTCTCCTTACTTATAAAATTACAACGGTGGTAATTGCCTCTGCGTTGTTTTTCCCGTGGAAGTGGATGCAGAGTAGGTCCTCTTCAAGTGCTGGTCTTTCTGCGTTTAAGTTCAGACTTGAGTTAAGACCCCCTAGGATCTCGTGGTGCTTTAATGGCTACCTCCCCGTTGGAGGGCAGAGTTTGGAATCTCTCTTTAAAGAAGGTTGTGAGATTATAACACTGAGGAAGCCCAGGATTATCTAAAACTCCTGTGCTAGCCCAGGGCACCTTTGGACTGCCAACACTGTGGCACAGAGGAACTGCCCTCCCCCGGAGACCGGTGATCTGACCCATTTCGTTATGGGTGCCTCTAATTATGCACATGTGTCCATCACCATGTATTATCTCCATAGCAATTCGCCCTCCTGCCATTACGCCTGCCCCCAAAGCTGGAATTTGCATTTTGCAGTGATGTCTGGGAGTTTTTCCTCTGGTCTCCTGATAGGAAAGAGAAATTTGAAACGTACGCCAAAATGCTTATAAGGATCGCAGCAACGTGATAAGGGCTAGTTAAGCATGTGCAAGGTATTTTTATCACTGTTGTTATTTCTAAAGTGAAGTTTTCTGGATTAGCCCCACAGGGGAAATAAGAGTCCGAATGTTTAAAGTTTCATAGCTTCCTCTTTGAGGGAGCTCTGATTCACCGCTGTGAATACACAGACACTGATTAGCAGGAATGAAGGATCAGGCTATATGGGGTTTTTCCCTCACTGTTCAGCTTCTCAGCTAGTCTCCTACCCCAGGCAATCTAGCAGGACAGGCCGGGGCAGGGGTTGGTGGCAGAAGAGAAATGTGGCCTGTTCTTATCTAGAATGGACGGTCCCCAAGTCCGTTAACTGTAAACAAGTTCAGATGAGGTCAAACTGAGTCTTGGTGGAGTATGCTGTCCCCGACTCTGAGCGCTGGCCAGCTTCTGGAAATGGCACAAGAGGGACAGAGGGCTAGAAGCAGGTGCCGTGGGCTAGAGGGTTTCAGCCCTCTCTGCTGAATGCTCAGACGAGGCACTGACGTTTGTGCCTCAGCTTCCTAGGAAGCAATCGGTAATGCTCAAAGTCTGTCAAAGCACTCTCGTTATTGGGGGTGTGACAACGCCGGGTTCCCCTGTCCGCTCCACCTAGAGAAGCTCCAGTGTGATCTGTCTTGTACATCAGGATACTATTGGAAACACCCAACAGACAAAATAATTCTGCATGTAAATAGCCGTCTGAAACCCACCGAACCAGTTTAAAACATGCTGGAAGGCACCATCGTGACTCTGCAATGTTTACGGGGAGTAGGGAGGGATAGACAGTAGAGATGGGGGTCAGGGGCAATGACAAGAGGTGGGGAGGGGAGGGAGGTGGGTGGAGACCTTGAGGAGGACCAGCCAGGGGGCACTGAGCTCCAGCCTGCACAGCAGGGATGACCCAGGGCCCGTGCCCCCAAGCCGTTCATTCTGTGCCCCCCACGAGGGCTGCCTTTTTTGCCTACAGGACTAGAACAAAGAGCAAGGGATCCGAGGGTCCCGCCCTAGTTTTCTGTAACATTGGGATTTGGGGGCGAAGCCGCAGCTCTCTGCTCTGGAGAACAGGATCCAGCACCCCCACCCCACCCCTCCGCCCCAATGAAGTGCTGAGGTGAGATATGTTTATGACCCATGAGACGATGCAAAGACAATTAAAGCCCTAGTACGGTAAACCTGCTGAAGCAAGAACTCTGGGTTTCCCCGGGGCACCAGGTTCACACCCCCAGGGAAGCCGGCTGCTTTTGAGTTCTTTCTCCACCCATCTGCCGCCCCGCCCTCTGGTGCTTATGGACTAGGGCTGTCCCTTCCTGCGGAGAGCTGAGAGAGGAGGAGGCTTAGGGTGACACCATGACCATCTGCGGCCTTTTCCGTGAAAATCCACATGTAAATGGAAATGTGCTAAAATATAAGCTATCTTTTAACAAAAGAGCATAAGAAAGACCTATTCCTGCTGGTCTGCTGGTTTCATTTCAAGAGTCTCATCAACATTAAATAAAGAACTGTCCCCTCCCCTGCTTAGCACCTCCAGTGGCTCTTCTTGTCCTGAAGTCATGCCAGACCTGATCCCATTGGCCATCACCTCTTTTCCCCACCAGCTTCCGCTCGGCCACACTCTGCCCTAGCCCCATTCTGGCCACTCTCAGCCTTGGCCTGGTCCTCAAACCACACCGTCCCCCTTACCCCCCACACCGGCGGACTCTATGCCAGCAGTTCTGGCCATGCTGACATCACCAGAAGCCTCGGTTAAAACTCAGGTGGCCCAGAGGCCGTGCTGGACTTTGTTAGAATCTTGGCTACAGACTTACTGTTTGTTTTGTTAGGTGTAATAATGCCCAATGGTTAAAGTCCTTTTTGATTAGAATGGCATCCTGGAATACACACACACACACACACACACACACACACGCACACATGTGTGTGTGTAAAATAAGATGATGTCTAAGATTTGCTTTTAAGCTACCCCAGAAAGGAAAAAAAAAAAAAGTGTGTATGTGGAAGGAAGGGGTGGGAGGGGTGAAATGAAATTAACACACTATTGATAACTTGTTCAAGTTGATGTTTATTATACCATTCTCCCTACTTTTGTGTCTGTTTTTAAATTTCTACCAAAAAATGACATGTGTTTCCTCAGGGAAAAAAATATGCAAGTGACTTTTTCATATCCCCAGGTTTTCAGTTTAGACTGTCTAAGATTGCGTCTGAGAATCTGCATTTCTGGTAGGTTTCCGACTGACACTAATGCTGCCGGTCCAGAGACTACACGAGCCCCACCATTTCCCTTGCCTGATTCCTACTCACCCATTCGAGCTTCACTCTTCCCCGGCTGCCTCGCACGGACTGAGCACTCCTGTTATACGTGTTCCTATCATGCAAGCATCGAACTGAATTATAAATGCTCATCTGTACGGTTGTTTGCTTATGTTTATCCTCCCTATAATTCTGTAGACTCCATGAACAAAGATCGTGGCCATCACCTACCGCCTGTGACGAGCATGTAGTCGGTGCTTAATAAATGTTTGCTGTGTGGATGAATCTAGAAAGACTACCCATTTCAAATGCAGGTGGAGCATTAGGAAGGCTGCTCCTATGTTGCAGAGAAATAACAGAAGAGGACACCTGCCTAGTTAGCCAGATCGGCCGGATGCTCCCCAGCAACCTGGGAAATGATAACTGCACCCAGACCTCCCTGACATCCTGCCCTTTTTTTATAAAACAGAAACAATACATGTGGAGGATAGAAGCCTTCTCCACAGACTCTGGGTCCTGCCTTCTGGCCTCGGGCTGTGTGATATTGGGCACATCCTTTCTCCCTTGGGGCTTCAGTTTGCCATCTGTAAACCCAGAAGGTTCAATCTTCTACCCTAAAATTTGTTGCAAGTCACAGATTCTGTGCAAAAATGCTTCATTCCGAATAATACCCAGTGATGGTAGGGGTGTTTGGTCCTTTTCCCTAATGTTAGCCAGATCATGTCTGCAAAGGAAATCAAACTGGGAAGACTTAAGCTGTTTCTTGATTCTGGAGCCTTTGTTTGGTGCCACCCTCCCCCAGGAACTGGCAGGCAGCTGGCTGTGAAAGGGTGGGGGGCCACAGATACAGCCCCCGTACACCAGAGCCTCAGGGGAACCAGGGAGCCCAAATGTTTGAGCAACACTCCCTTCCTGCTTCTTGTCATTCTGCTTTATTTAGGGCAGCGTTCAAACCAGTGAGCCTGGCCAAGGTTTCAGGTCGTGTGTATTTCAGATCAGCACCCCCAAATCATTTCTATATATTTTTCTTTCTTACAATCCCAGTTTCAGATAGTAACTCTGAATGTACATCATAGTACTCTCAGCTCTGCTCGTTCTGTCTGGCACGTACCAGGAGGACCCCACTACAGCATTACGAATGCTCCCTATTGCTTAACTGGTTCACTTTCGCGTTTTGAGTACATGTGTACTTGCCTAGAAGTCTTCTCTTTGCTTTCTATCTTTGGGGGACAGAGACTACAGTACGACACTTATATACAAAAATAAGTTGATTAGAAAAGCTGAGACCAAAAGCATAAGAAGAGAGAAGCAAGAGTCTTGGCCTGGTTTGCCACATTATTTAGTTAAAGAAGATGGGCTCTTTAGCCTGGCTTTTACAGAAGAAATTTAGAATATGTTTACCCAGATATTTTGATGTTCTGGTAATAGCCTTCTCAGTCATGATGCTTTTAACCTTTGGCCTCCTTGGGGTTCTCTTTGTCAGGGCAGAAGGGGTGTGCCCTCCTCTGCATGTGTGTATCAGGGAGTTCCAATTACAGAGGATTGAAAAAGCAAGCTATGAAGGACCAGAAGAAAATGAGGGCATTTGCAGGTACAATGATCTGAGGCTTAGAAAAGTTGATAAGAAGGATTAGAACTGAAAAATGAAAAAGACTCTTAAAAAAAACCCTAATCCATTATAGGGCCCATTACTTTTCACATATTGTCCAAAAATCTCATGAATAAAGGGGAAAGAAAAGAACGAAGGAAAAAACCTGGCCTCGGTTCAGAATGTCAGTTATGTCTCTTTTTAATCCTCTTTTGACAATTTATTTGACGTTTTGAACAGTGGCCAGAAAAGCTATTATAACTATAAAACATATTCATTGGTATAAATCTCATTAGGTCGAGTGATTTAATTAAAGTATTGACATGCTTAATTGATACATGTAAGCCAAGACCGTTTTCATATCTCATTTCCATATGCTTTCTGCTTTAAGAGAATCAAGGAGCTGGAACTTAAAAAAAAAAAAAAAAAAAAGTCTCCCTCCATAAAAACTGCCATAGATTCATCAGTGCCTGACGTCCCAGGGGACCACTTCCTGCCACTCTCTTGATTCCCAGCCAGCTACTCCTCTAAGTGGCGCTGCTCAGAGGGACGGTGATGTATACCCAGCTTGAGTGCCTGTCAGGCCTTCTTATGATCAATAGGAGAATATTTATATTAATAAAGCATCAAGTTAATTAAATAAAATGGTCCTCTGGGTAAACTTAAGATACTAGAGGATGGGCAGGGATCGATATATTCTGCCATTTGAGCATTAAGTATGTGCCTTGAAATTTTATGGAGCTTTTAAAAACTCGCTTCGTAATGTAAAAAGTTTGAAACCTCCGCAAGTTTTCCTCTGCCAGAACCTCTTGTGCCTGCCTTCTGGAGCCGAGGGATGCAGGGACTGGAGCCATTCCTTAGAGATGGGCGCTTGGGTGAAACCCCGCTCCCCTCCGTGTAGGGGGCTGTGGTCTGTGGACGAGGCTCAGGAGGGGGTGGAGGCCTGAGTTCCGTGCAGGGTGCAGGCAGGAGGATGACAGTCCCTTGGTTCCAGAGCAGCCCCCCATGTCTGATGGAGGAGAGACCTTGGATCCCCTCCCTTTCTTGCTCCCCTTATCCGGAGAAAGCCCAGCCGCTAAGGATCTGTGGAGAGGGATCTCTGCAGAGCTTCCCCCTGATCTTTGCCTCTTGCTGTCCTCTGCCCCTCGTTCTCCCAACCCAGCTCTTTCCGCATGTTTGCACTGGTCTCCACCCCGTGTCCTTTGTCTCACATCTGTGCTTTTCTCTTTCTCTGTGCGTCTCTGCCGTTCATGATCTCTTCTGGGAAATCACTGTTTCTGTGCACGTGTGTTTCTCTCTGACTTTTGTTTTTCTTTTTTTTCCTTTTGTTTTCTCTATTCTGTCTTATTGTCAATCTCCCTTCCTCTTTGTTTTTGTGTCCCTGCCTCTTTTTCCCTCCTTCTTTCTCTATTGGTCTCTCTCTCTCTATCTCTCAATCTCATCTATTTCTCTGTGTATCTCTGTCCCTCTCTGCCTGGCCTCTCCCACCGATCCATAGCTGACTTTAAAGAAGATCACAGACTCGGCCCCTCCACACCAGCACTCAGAGGCTAACTTTCTGGTTCCTTCCTCTTACTCCTACGGCAGCCTCCAGTGTGGGTTTGGGGATAGGAGAGAGGACAGAAGCCCGGTGTCTTGCCTTGAACAGCTGAGTCTGTCTGCAGAGGTGACTTTCATTTCCTAAGAGGTGACGTCATACATGCTGTCCCTTTTTGTCCTCTCCCACAGACTATGTTTTCTCCTTTTCTTAGCTTTAACCCATAGCCCCTAACTCCATGGTCGCCTTATTAATGATGACCTTGCTTTGAAATGTAAGCCACAGGACCATTTTAACATGGTAGGAAGGATAACCAGGGAATTTGCTTTAGTAGCAAATTCAACTCCCCTTCCCATCTTGAGTGATCTCAGCCTCTCCACTTGTGGCTGTTTGCTGCACGGCTCTGGACCCCAGGCAAGGTCATGTTCCTCGGCTTCCTTCGGAAGGTGGAGGGCTACTTTGATTTGTCCCGAGTCCGTGCACAGGCAGCTGGTCACCAGCCTGTCCTCAGCCTGGAGCCTGTGTTAGGGTTGAGGACACCTCCCATCTAAACCCTGCCTGACTGGATCCTCCAGCTCTCCTACCGGTCTCCTGCCCTCCTTCTCATTGTCCCTCCTCTTTGTGGCGCCTCCTGCTGGCCTCTCTGCACAGCAGTTGCTGTTGGATCCCTAGGTTCCAGCCAGGTTCCAGCCAGCTTCCGAGAGGGCGTGCAGAGCGCTGTGGGGCTTTAACTCTGTGACCGTCCATCCTGACCACGCATCCCAGGGAAAGCCTGGTAGAATCAGTGAGGTCAGGTCTCCCTGCAGGACCCAGGGAAGCTTTGAGGCACGTCAGGCTGAGCAGAATCCAGGTGTTGCTTTCTTTGGTATTAAATTTGGGGATTGCTGCTTTGCAGTTTGAGCTCCTATGTAATGTTCTCTGGGACAAGGAATGTGGGCGGATTTTCTTGTCATCTACTCATAGTGTTTTGAACGCAGACTTGAACAGATACTCATAAAAACTGGTATTTATCAAGTGCTTCCTACCAGCCAGGTAACATACAGCTCTAAATTCATTAGCCATTTTATAATAATTCCCTACCATGAATATGTTCATTGTCCCCATTTTACAGATGAGGAAACTGAGGCTCAGAGAGGGTGATCTACTCATACAGAGTCACGTACTTAGCAAGAAGCCAAGTCTGAATTCACACCGAGGTTTTCTGGCTCCTGAGCCATGCTTCCAGTAGTGTGCCTCGCTGTCTCCTGGAATCCTGACCATAGGCAGGACGTCTGGGGTCACTTATGAAAGGAGGGAGCTGAGTTACCAGGCAGAGTATGGCTCAGGCAATGGTTAATGAACAGAGAGGCAAGGGAGGTAATTCAGAAGGAGTCGCCCCTCCATCCCTCCTCTCCACCCCCAACTCCTGCTGTGGAGGTCCTACCCTCTTTGCCTGGGACAGGGGAGTTCGTGGTATTGGGCATCAGACCAGTGACAGCAGCCCCACATTCATCACCGCTTACTTTCATCTCTGCAGATCACTGGGTTCTTCCAGCGCATGCCCCTCATCTCTTGCCTTTCAAGCTAAATGGCCAGAAGCAGGTCTGGGATTAAACCTCAGAGTTAACTTCAGGCTTGGTGTCAGCCTATTGGGCTGCATCCGTTCGTACATAAATAAGCAAGAGAACAGCATCTATTCCGCCCGAGTCGATACCAGGACATCCACAGGTGTGAGTTATTAGCAATAGCTGTAATTGTTTTGAATGGAACAATAAATAGTGCAGGGGGTCACGGCGAGAAATGTCATGCTATAGTATTAACATAGCTTAATGGCTTTAGCTGTGATATGCTTCACCCAACCCTGGGCTTCGAGAAGCTGGCTGTGCAGCTCAGGGCACTGAGCTCTTGCTGAATTGCTTTCCTGCTTGGGCAGAAGATAATTTTGAGCCTCTCTGAGGCTGCATTGATTTTACCAGCGGATGGCCCCAGGATAGCATCTCACCTTCATCCCTGAGGTTTCACTTATTTAATGGGGTTCTGAAAAGTTACAAGAAAGAACAGGCATACACAAGCCCCATTTCCTTGATCTGCTGCTCTGCCTTCCAGACTCCAGCCACTGGGCAGCCACAGCCCAAGGCATAATCCCTCCCAACCCACCACCCCCTGGCCCCTAGGGGCTCCCATTTCTTCAGTGAAAATGAGCAGAGGCAGGGGACGAGCCCCAGTAGCAGATCCTCCAGTGGAGGAAGGAGGAGTTGCTCAGTCCATAAAGCATGAGTCTAGGGTCAGACACACACAGGGTACCCAGAGAAAGGATCCTTTCTTCATGACCAAGTTGAACACTGAACATTACAGGGATAGAAATCAGGAAATGGCTTTACCTGCTCCCAGACGACAATGCCTCAGCCCGTTGGCCTGCCTCTCTGCTCCCACCTTCCCCGGTTGGACTCCTTAATTCTCAGGCTCCATGGGGGTTTCCACACCTCTTAGACCCTTTGGCAGAAGGGAGAGTGATCATGGAGCAAATTATCACAAAGATAATCAAAACTTTCTCCCTGCCAGTCATCCCCTTTCTGACATGTCCTATAGTTTGATGCTACAAGTGTCTCCTTCTGTCCCCAGGGTTTGATTATCAGTATTATCCTAGTTCCAATGAGTGCCAGAATTCAGAAATGAGGAGTGGAGGAGGGGTTGTTCTTGGAGATGTGTCTTTGTCAGGCACACAGCCCTTTTCTGAGCCGAATTCATTTTCCAAATTCTTGGTGTCCTCTCAGACCAGGTTTAAACCCTATTCCGAAAAGCCAAACCATTCGCTTAGCCTCCCTTCCCAGGTACCCGCTCATTCCCACTCCTCGGGGTAGCTCACTAAACCCGTCCTAGAGACTTTATCGGTGGCTCCTTAGAACACAAGCCTGTTCTAGTGGCATTAGTTCTTGAACCCTGCCCTGCATCAGCGAGGCCGAGATAGAAGGGTAGGGGCACAGGGACAGAGCTCTTTATAATCTAAAGGGATAGACGGGACTTGGGAAAAAATCCCCATAGCTTTGTATTCTTGACCATTCATGAACCAGGCAATGACATGAAATCATTTTCGCTTATTTTTAATCCACTCAACAAATACTTTTTAAGCGGTGTGTCAGCGCTTGGGCTCAGCAAAAGTTTCTGACCATGTGAGACTAATAGTTTAATGAAGGAGCCCGTGGAAATGACCATGTTTCCATACAAGCTTGACCTTCAGTCAGCACAAGGATAGGCAAGCATGCGATCTCCCTGGATTCAAACTCACTTCTACCTGTGGCTAAGTCCCTAATCTGCCTTGAGCCTTTGGGTGAGGTCAGATTTAATAGCGCCCGGGGTTAAAGGACCACTTTTGGTGGATGGTGTGGCATTTCGTTGGGGTTTTCTTTTTCAGAGGCAGTAAGGGGTGCAGGGAAAAGAGATTACGTCAATCACAGACACGCTCTCCTTCCTGATGCCAACAGAAATGGGCCCAAGTGGTCACTGAAAATATGAATTTGGAATCTGCCAGAAAAACGGGTTAGAAGGTACACTTTCCAGCCCCCTTAATTTTTGCTAATTGTACAAGCGGAGCCTATGGGATATTCTGCCTCAGAACCTAGGCTATCAGGCCACCGTCTGGGAGGCAAATGAAGGTGCCCAGGTCAGCAGTTAATCCTGAAGCAGCCCAAAGGCGCATACTTCATTTCAGAATGATTCCATAAATGCTCCCCCAGCCCCTGCTGCCTCCAACCCCTGCTTGTAAAGTTTCATCTCCTAATTGCAAAAGCTTTTTGCATGGGAATGTCTTTGTGAAGAAGAGAGGACTCAATTTGGGCCATCTCTCTAAAGAAGACACGGGAACAAGGACGCTTCTCCAATTAATCAGCAAATGCTTGGCTCCAGCTTTCGGCCGGAGGATCGATTTACATAAAGCTATTCTCAAGATGAATTTGCCTCCCCCTCTGCTCCCCATCCACTCCCCTCGTCCAGCCAGCCTTAGACGTGCTACTGGATTTCGGATTGACGGTGTCAGCTACGACAATCAAATTAGGGATGAAAGACTCAGAGGGCTGCCAAGGGATAGGGACGGAGGGAAGGGAGGGGGTAGGAACAGTATGTCAGCCTGGAAGGAGGATGGATTGCACAGAAATGGGCTCCCTTTTCCCAACTCCAATGAGCAGAGGCACAGCTCCAAACAAAGGAAAAAAGGAAAACGCTGGTCCCCATCTCTTTAAACTAGGTGGATTACCCCACTCCCCACCGTGTGCGCGTGCACGCACACACACACACACACACACTCACTCACTCACGTCAAGATTGGGAAGTTAAACCAAAACATTCCATTGGGCTTAAAATTGGCAAAGGGCTATCTCAGGCATATAATTCAATTCTTAGGATCAGGTGATTTTCAGCATCAGGTTTCTGCCCACGATGTAAGAACACCACAGTCTCAGTGCCACCCCCTAAAGTGACGTGGCAGTGGACGCATGAACTTGAGTCAGATGCGAGTAATTAGAATCCTGGTGATGGGGGTGCCTGGGTGGCTCGGTGCATTAAGCCTCAGGTCATGATCTTGGGGTCCTGGGATCAAGCCCCGCATCCGGCCCTCTGCTCAGCGGGGAGCCTGCATCCCCCTCTCTCTCTGCCTGCCTCTCTGCCTACTTGTGATCTCTCTCTCTCTGTCAAATTAATAAATATTTTTAAAAAGAAAAAAAAGAAAGAATCCTGGTGATGTTTCTTAGCCACTTAGTGAAGCAGGGAATTTTGGACCAGAACAGAAGGCACAATTAGACTGATAACAAGCGCTCCCCAATCCCATCTGATGTAACTACCTTGTCGCTAAACTGTGATAATTCTAGGAATTAGGGAGCTGTTGAGAAGCTCAGCTTCTGTACCATTTTGCTGGAGATGATCAGTCAATTATAATGCTGTTTCCTTAACGCAAAGAGCCTTAGTTGGCGTTGCGTATGATAATTCAATGAGGAAAGCTTCTGTTTGGACCACAAGCGTTGGTTAACCCTGCCAGCCCTGGAAAGTTCGTTCAGAAAGACGCAAATTAAATCCTTTGGCTGGAAGGAGGGTCTCTTTGCGGAGGAGGAATGGCTGAATGACCTGGATATTTCAAGCCCTTAAATCCAAAGGTTTCTAACTTGAATGGCTCCCTTCCGTATTTCCTATTGTTTACCCATCCACCCTGCCCCCCAGCCTCCGAGGAGGCCCGCGCTGGACTCCTTTAGATTCGTTCCAATAGCTAATACTCTTTTCCTCTCTTGACGATGAGTGGGTGCAGAATTCCAGCATTGAGCGCCTAACCTTATTCTAAAAGTGCTCTGTTCAGTATGACAGGTGCTAGCCGTGTGTGGTTACTGAGCACTTGAACTGTGGCTGGTCTGACTTAGATGGATGGAAAATACACACCAGATTCTGAAGAATTGGTGTAGAAAAGAATATAAAGTATCTCGATATATTTTCATATTGATTATATGTTAAAATATTTTGGATATATTGGGTTAAGTAAAATGACATGAAAAAGATTCATTTCAACTGTTTCTTTTTATTATTTTTAATGCAGCTAATGGAACAAATTAAATTGCATGAGTGTCTTATGCTATATTTCCATGGAACGATCCTGTCCTAGAATTAGCAGATCCCCTCTGGAAGGGTGTTGGCCTCTGTACCCTTCAGCCTTGGGCTGCAGTGTCCTGGCACCGGCACGGAGGGTTATTTGTTTTAAACTGGGGGGAATTCAGTGGGTTGGGCCCTGTGTCCTCCCTATTTGTGGGTCCATGGTCAGCCTGATTTGCTCATTTTCTTGAACCTGTGTGATCCTAATGCAATTGAAATTGTGATTTCTAGAACATCTGCCCCTAAGGAGACAGAAGGTGTGTATGTTAGTAACTAATCATAGAGCAAACCAATAACCCTAACCTTACTTGCAGCCTTTAGTCTCTCCGCGGATCTCCTTAACTTCGGTGCTCAGACACCAGGTCTCCACCTGCTCTAGAATGGTCACCGCTCGGGATCTGCCTCAGAGCCCAGCTGCTCCTGACCTGTCCTCCAGTGTTTCTCCTGCTCAGCTGCAGCTCTCCTAGAAACCTGGGAGAACACTTGTCTGTGAGGCCCAATCCAGAATGCTCTTATCCCTGCTGGTTTAGGACAGTCCTGGGGCAAAGGGCTTGTTTCCCTCCTGCTGATTCGCTGGGGTCCCAGGGAGGGGTGTAACCATCTGTGGACTCTTAGCCCTTCTAGGTCAGCCTCCAAACTGGGCCCCTGAGTGGCTTCTTCAGGTATGAATTAGATATTGTCACTTTGTCCCCCTTCAGCCTTCTGTGACACTATCCCATAAGCATTTTGTCCAACACCAGCAGGCTCACTCACACCTGGGACACAGGAGGCCTTTGCATCTTGGACCCAAAATTTCCCCTGGACACTCAAGGTAGTAAGATACTGTAATTGTGAGCTTCATGCTAATAAAACAAAGATAGTGATTTGCATTTATATCCTGCATTAGAGTATAGAAAGTACTTGATTTTTCATTACTCTCGATGCTTATCCTGATTTCACAGAAGCACAAGTTGAGGCTCAGAATTGAATTGATGTTCTTGACAGACACACAGCCCGTTAAGTAACATGGGGTGTGAACTCAGCACAAATCATCCTACCTGTGCTCTCAAACTTGTCCAAAGTTGTTGCTCCAGAGCCCATCCCCAGGGTTTCTGACTCAGTAGGTCTGGGATGGGTCCCAGAAATCTGCATTATTTTTTTATAAATGAACCTCTTTTGCACCTAACACTCGGCTCCGGTAAGTACCCATTCACGGCCAATCTTACTCCTTCTCCATTTCCACCCACTCCCTCCTTCTTCCACATTATTCTGAAGCAAAACCCAGACATCATCATTTAATTGTTAATTGCTGCAGTATGTATCTCTCAAAGATAAAGACCTAAATGAAGGGAAACGTAGCCCACAATACCATTATCCTATCTAAATTATTTTAGAAACCAGGGATCTGTATTGTTTTGAAGCATCATCGGTAAATTCTGGTGAGGTAGGCCATGAGCCCCGCTGTGAGAACAGCTGCCCGTAACATCCTGTGCTGACTCCTAATAACATCTTCAGACAGTCCTTATTTTTATCAGACTGTCCACTTTGAAAGACAACCAAAGTACTTGATGAAACAAGACTGCGAGCCCCAGTGATTCAAATGGGCATCTTTCCCTCCCCCACCCCCCCCCCCAAAAAACTAAAAAGATGTCGAACCTCGAGTAAAACAAAACTATGAATTCTTTTCCTTGCTGGTTAGGAACAGTCTGCAATGGGACTTTAGATACAGGGTTTTTTCTGGTTGAAAAGGAAAAAAACTGTAAAACTGCAGCTCTTACTTTTGGGGACATCTAGATATTTACTTTCCAGTTAAATGTGGGAAGAGTTCTGTTTGTTTGCATCGGGGGTCAAAGAGAACGCAAGCTCCAGGAGGACAGGAACTCGGTTCTGTTCGCTTCTGTGTCTCAACACGTGACACAGCATAGCACATATTGGTGCTAAATTTATGTTTTGCTGCATGAAGTAAGAATCTGAGCTGACACTTAATCTGCCAATATTAAACATCTGAATGGTGTGGCTGGGACTTTGCTAATGAGCTTGTCAGAGGAGGCAGAATGAAAGGAGCTTTTCCTCATCTCTTTCATTCAGTAACTTTAGCATCAAGAAAGCAAGCCTGTAAACTAATGCAATGAAATATTCAGAAGCCAACTGGAGCGGTGGACAATGACTGGAGCATTTTTCGTTTGTTTGTTTTGTTTTGTTGGTCATGTTTTGGGTTTTGGTTTTTTGTCCCCTATGGATACTTTGATCCTCTGGGTCCCTGACATACGTGGCAGTTCTTTCAGGGGATGATTCAGTTATCCCATTATAATCTCCCTCAGACAAAGGATGCCATTGACTAGGCACCCAGCTGGAGGCACCAGGGCTTCTTAGCTGGGACATATGCTCGGGGCTCACTTGGTTTTGACAGTGACCCAACTGCAAACATATAATCTTGCTTATTAAGATAAATTGCCTGCAGAAGAGATTTTCCTTTTAAGATAAATCCTCCCCAAAGTCCACATTGTAAAATCCCCAGGGAATAATTTTTCCTGCATGTCTGTCCCTCCCACTGTATAAGAGAAGCAAGACCATCTTTCTCTTGGGCTCCTTGAGCAGAGTGATAATGTCAGAGTTCCTATATTATTAGGAGTTGGGGCTAAGGGGAGCAGGGTTCAACTTTGTATGAGATGGCAGCAGGGAGAGTTTAAGAATTTTTGGATTCATGGATTATCCATCAGAAAATTTTTAGATCCCTAAATGAGTTTTGATTGATACCTACTGCACCAAAGGGCAGGTTTCCTCCTATTAGGCAGTGACTGGGAAAGTAATTTTAATACATACTCAGGCCAAAGAGAATCAGAGTGGTAATCCATGGCCCTGATCTCAAATCCAATAATGGTTCCAAAAAGAAGTGCTTTTTTTTTTTTTTTTAAGATTTTATTTATTTATCTGACAGAGCACACACATGTACAGGAGAGGGAGCAGACTCCCTGCTAGGCAGAGAGCCTGATACAGGGCTCGATCCCAGGACCCCGAGATCATGACCTGAGTCAAAGGCAGCCGCTTCACTGACTGAGCCACCCAGGTGCCCCTAGAAATGTTTTTAGATCATCCCATCTTTTAGTTTGGCTAATCAAGAGTTGATGGGATTTTTTTTTTTTTAAGTTACTAAAAAGGTATCTGATTGGTCTCAGCGCAAGGAGTCTGGGGAGGTAGACAAAGGAAGGTATCAGACTGCGTTTTTCCAATTTCCTTTGGTCACTAACCTTCCCCCTGTGACCTCTTGATCCTTGGATGGGTCATCTCATGAATATATTTTTTTTAATCTTCTGAGAACTTCTCAATCAGGAGAATTATCCTTGAAGCCTTTGTATGAATGCTTTGGGTTGGATCCCTTGGGTCTTTTAACTGACACTGGTACCCATCTCCTGCTTCTTCAGATTTTGAGGATAAAGATCAGAACCAGGAACGTCTTCAGCAATGTGTCCTTGAGTTGTTAGAGTCACCTTATTCAGCCTTATCGAGAACAGGCAGAGCCAGGCAATTTGTGTTATTCTTGGGTGGTCTCTAACCAAGGGCTGTCTGGTGCAGAGCTCTAAAGGCCCAGATTCCTTGGTTAGAAACAGGAGCTCCCAGGGTATGGGGCTAAGGCTAGGACTTTTCCTAACTGACCTTTATTTCCCTTCTTGATCCTGCTTCCTGCAGCCGTTACTGGTGTCTCCCAGGAGCACTTTGTGAGTCCATCACTTGGCTACTTGTCAGCTTCTTTAAGAGCCCAATCTGAGACAGACCTTTTCCCCTGAATTAAGCTCTCCTCTCCCATTCGAAAGACTCTAGAATTAAATACGGATACTCCTATCTAGATGATAGAGGAGGGAAACTTTGATCACTCCCCCAGATTTTATGGAAAGAATATTAACAACGTTTATGGGTTCAATTCTTTGCACAGTTGTAGACATATGTCCTGAAGAGGATCATAAAGGATGTTTTCAGCAATGTAAAATGCAGGACTAAATGGGCGGAAAATCCAAGAAATAAATATAGCCGTCTGGTGAATGCCTACAGGGTTCCAGGTGCTACGCAAGACACACAAATATCAACTCCTTTCATCCGCATGATGAACCAAGGAGGTCAGTAAAGCCCCCGCTGTAAAGATGGGGAAACTGAAGCATTTCAGTAGTTTGCAATGATCATCCAGCTAACTGGCTTGCCCCATCTCAGAAACAAGAATGCCCCAAGGTTGGGGGAGCTTCCAAGCCCCATCCTGTACCTTTGGAATAATTGAAGATTGACGTCTAGGAGCAAATTCCACCCTCCACTAACTGCCATTTAACACGGGACTTCCTGGGAGCATGAACGTGACTGAGACAAGCACATTGTCCCCACCACAGCAAAGAGGACACTATCTTCCTGCTTCTTGCCTTGCTGTCTTCCCTGGAAAACACGGGGTGGGCAGAGGTGGGGGTGGAGGTGGGGACTGTCATTCACTGTTGCTCGGAGAACAAAGCACGCCTGACATTGCAGGGAGAGCCCCGGGAAGCATTTCAAAGCTCCACTGGAACTAGACAGCCTTTCAATCCATTTATCAAAGTGTCTGCAGTTCCCGTTTCAAGGTAGATGAAGCAATAATAAATTTGTGAAGAAAGTTAATCTGTGTCCAAAGCATTTTAGTAAATTAAAAAGGGGGGGGCACTGGCTGGAAGGGGGATATATTGGTTCTTGCCAACTCCTATTTGACTTACTGTCTCCTTAATAAGTCCTCTTTGGTCTTGTGTTTTTGGATGGAATAATCTGTCGGTTAATCATTTTCTGGAAGCAGGAAAATGCACTTTAGCTAATGCAGTCCTCCTTTCCTTCAGAGTCCTAATTATTTAAAAAGACATCCCAACCTGTAGCCCGACTTCCCAACCAAGAAAGCGTTTCCCAACAGCCGGCTTCCTTTACTTCCCCCAGAAAATCTCAGCACTCCCCTTACCTTCTCGCCCTGCTCCAGCCTCGTACCTTTCATCTAATGTTTAAAAAAAAAAAAAAGTTATGTTTCCCTGGTTCCTTCTGAACATTTTCCCTCAGGAGGGGCAAGGCACGAAACTCCCGGCAAGCAATTGCCCGGAACTAGGCTCTGGGGCACTATGGATAGATTTTGTTATTTTTATTTAAATGTCTGCTGAAAATGGTGCCTCTTGTCTCTCTCAAGGGTAGTGCTTAGCACTGGCTCCACGCTGTGGCATCACGCTGAGATAAACATGCTATTAGGAGTCTTCACAAAGGCCTCGAGATAATTGTGAAGGGACAGTTACCAAAAAACGAAGCACCCAGCCCTGAGCCCTCCTCCACGCCCCATCAGTAACACCATTAAAGCTGTCAGTTGGTCAGCCTACTGGAGGTATTTATGAAATCAATATACAATCCTGCAGATGGATGGCGGTGGTTTTGTTAGCTGGAGAAGAGAGGCTCAATGGAAAATAAAATTAATAAAATTTACAAGCAGATTGTCATGGGGAACAGATAAATTCCCTATGACCCACCGTTTTGCTCAGTTGGCAGCAGGCTGAAAGCCATGGCAGGGAGGTGGAAAGAAAGCTGTGCTTTCAACTGGGGCCCTTAAACTAGGAGCAAGACGGTCAACTTCCAGCAACAAAATAGGACTGAGAAATCCGAGTGGCTGCCCCATGCGATTGTAGGGTTTCACCTGTGTGATTGCTTCTGTGGGACGTTTCCCAGCAGCTAGGCTGGATCTCTCGCTAAAATGCTACTCCCCTCTCATCATCCTGCTGTATTATAAGCCAGAACCATCCAGAGATGGTTATTTCTTCAGTGTGTTTGGGGCACATTAAACTCCAAGGTTAGTGAACTACTGAAGCACATACCCTTTCTCCTGGCTTCCAGGCATGGTTATTGCTGACTCGTCCAAACCTCTCTCCTGTTTGCTCCCATGCCCCGGATTCTGATCATCAGATGTTGGCCAGAAGTGTGGCCCGACCTGTTTCCCAGAGCAGCCAAGGTAGCAGCCAGGCCTGGGAGGGGAGTGGGCAGGGGCTCGCTGTCCTGGAGACCAGCCTTTGCGTGGCAGAGAAGACTAGGCCCATTGTGGTTGCTGGAGCCTGGGGTACAGCCCAGATGCCTGGTGGAAACTGCATTAGTCAGACGACAGGACCTGTGCCCCCTTCTCCTGGAGTCTGATGGAGAGCAGAGGAATGACCTTGGTGACCCTGCCTGACCTCTGCTGTCTCCGTGGGCTTTGTTCAGTGCCCTGACTCCAGCCTGGAGCCCTGCTCATTGAATCAGACCCAGCCGGGGGAGCCTGCAGACAGAGGAAACCGGATTTGAGATGGGGAACACCATGTTATTCAGCCCCCGAAGCCACCGGTAGTCATAGCTACACCCTACCCCAACTCTGAGCCTTGCCTCGGGGCTTAACCGTGGCCCCAGACAATCCCTAAGTGTCCAAGGTTCCAGCCAGCTGCTTGGAGTGTGGTAACTCCTCTCTACAGGGGAGAGCAGAAAGGAACACCTCTCTCCTGCTTTCTGTTTTTCCTCCTGCTCCTTCACACAAGGTTAATTTAGACAGCCCAGGTTTTTGTGGAGGATGGTTGGCTGACTTCTCTTTCCAAATATATTAGGAGTTCCTCTTTAGCTGTTGATTAGGTTCCCGTGGAAAATCAGGGTGGGAGGGTATCCATTAGTACAATCTGCCTCTGGGACAACTTGACAGTTAAAGATGTTGACCCTGCGACGCAGTATGTTCTCCTTACAGGACTTTCTACCAAGGAAGGAGGTCAGCAAGTGCCCCGGAAAGGTGTGGAGAGGAAACCTCATCCTTGTGTTCCCTTAAATGACAAATCCCTTCCCCCCACCCCGCAATGCGGGATCCTACAGCCCTGTATACAATTGGATGATATACAGTGATTAAAAATGTTGGCATACGTGGACTGTTAATGACATGAACAGATGTTCTCAGTATAATAAGTGAAAAAAGTTTATGCCTGACTATATACTACAAGATCACATGGGTGAAATTTATACATATTGCTCCTAATTTGTAACCGTGGTTATGGTCTGGGTAGGTGATTTTTTACCTTTGTATCTAATTTTTTTGTGTTATTTTCACAATAATTGAGATATATATCTGTATCTATAGATGTATATGCATACGATTGATGTGTGTGTATGTGTGTATAGACACACGCCGGTATGATTGATTACTGAGATTCCAAGCAAGCTTGAGGTATGAATGAAAACAAGTGCATGTGTTTGGTTTGAGTGGGGAGTTGGGGGGAAGGAAACAGAAAACTAACCACATGGTTCTTAGGAGAGGAAACTGAGGTTTGGGGGATTGTTAATGAGAACCCTGGCACGAGACCTGGGTTTGAGCCATCTTCAACACCTGTCACTTTGTCCCTTACATTTCCTCCTCCAAACAACACATTAGCACTGCTTAATGCTAGAGGAGGTGCCCGTGGGACCCCCCATTTTGGACAAGGTTTGTAGAAATGCAATTTGAAGTCATCATGCCTGTCACTAAGCCCAGGAGGCCCCCAGGGGGTGTCTGGGGTAAACAGAGATGGTCACCCCCATCGGAAAATCAGGATGGCTAGGCTCCTTTCCAATTCCAGATGACAAAAGCAGAGAGTCCCTGAGAGTGGGAGACTGAGTGCTGTTGACCCTGCAGTGGGGGAGGGACGGCAAGGGAGGAGGGGGGCAAGGGGTCTCTCTGGGAGGTGACAAAACAGAGAATTGGGTGCGGTATGCGCAACAAACAACCCGGCGTCTTGGCTCGTGGCCTGGAGGTGCGAGACCACCCACAAAGCCCGCCCTGGAGGCAAGCTGCTCCCGCCTGGTAACCATTCCAGCAGAGGCCATCGCGGCAGGAACAATGTGGAGGCTATAGCAGCCTGGGGCCTGAGACTGAACAGTCCCTCCACCACTCCTGACCGCAGAGGCAGCCAGCGAGGGGTTTTGTTGTCATAATGAGATGCAGATAACGCCGGGCCTGGGTCCTTAACGTGGTGTGCCTCTTCTCTTCCTGTTTAGAGATCTGAGCGAAAACCAGATCCTGGGGATCCCGAGGAAGGCGTTCCGGGGCATCGCCAACGTGAAGAACTTGTAAGTGATTTTTTTGTCGTTGTTGTTCCTCTGCAGATGTGGCTTTCTGGCCAGAATAGGGGTGAGGGATGGGAAAGGAAGGTGGTCTCACCATGCTGTGTGGTATCTCAGTGCAGGCGCCTCTGAGACAGAGGGAGGGATGTGCTTGAGTGGTTTCCAGGGAACACACGTCGGATGCCATGACAGCTCCACGGAGTCCTGTCGCGCTCTGGTTTTTTGGCCCCAAGTGTGAGCATTGGAGTCCCAGACCTGGGTCAGAGCCGGGCCCCAGAGTAGCTCTGTGGCCTGGGGCTTGACTCAGCTACTCCCAGGGTCTTTATTTTCTATAAAATGGGGATGACAGACTGGTGGGGGTGTTGACACAAACGAGGAAGTGTGCTTCGTATGTGGTAAGTGTTCAATAAACGGGAGTCTTGATGATGGCGGTGATGATCGTGTTGGCGAAGGTGTCACTGTTACTAATAAGATCTTGTGAGAGGGCCTGCCCACTGGTGTCCCAAGATTGTGGGGGAACATAGCCACGTCCACTCACTGTACTAGCTGGTTAGTTTTGAGGGTGTGTTTAGTTTTAATTTGAAGTGATTATCGATTCACAGGAAGTTTCAAAAATAGTACATAGGTCTGTGTGCCCTTTGACCCCAGTTTCCTCCCAGTGGTAACATCTTACATAAGAAGTACAGTATGAAAACCAGGAAACTGCCATGCGTACAACCCACAGATGTTATTCTTCAGATCTCAGATAATTACACACCCTCATTTGTGTGAGTGCCTGCCCGTGTGGTTCTGTGTAATTCTACCCCACGCAGATGCCTGCGCCCATTGATGCGATCCATGCGGAACTCGTCCATCACTATAGTTCCTAACTTGCCAAATAACCTTTGTCATTGTTAACCCGGCCTGCACTATTTCCTGTTTAGCAGTGACTCCTGGGCCCTTACTTTCACAAGGACCGTGCCTTCCAAATCCTCTTCCCTGCCACCGTGTCGGTGTGTTCAGAGCGTGTGTTGGGAGAGGGGCACAGAAGGAAGTCTGGTTTGCCTGGGCAGGCCTTTCTGTCCACTGGCCTTTACGGGCTCACGCTCAACTTGAGAAGTCTTGAAGGAAGTTTCTTTAAAACTGCTTTAGCTGTCGGTTTTCCTTATAAGGACTGCAGGGATATTAGTGTCCTGGGAAGCCGATGATGGCTTCCAGATACAGGCTGTCTGCTTCCCCTGTTGCGGAGAACTTGGCGGGAAGCTTTAGCTGTTTAACATGCAAAGCACACAAGAGGGCAGAGGCTTCTCAAGGTGAAGGGAGCCTAGGGCAGAGAGGACTTTGCAAGGGGATCCCACACAGGAAGCTGCCCTCTGCTTCGTCTGGGGGTGTCTGCTCAGAAGGAGGAGAGGGCAGGCTGGAGCAGACAAAGCCCTGGAGAATGTGACTCAAGACTGCATATAAACCAAAACTAAGAGACTGTGTGAATTAGCATCTCAGAAAGGCAAGGCAGGAGGGGAACTTAGAGATCCTCTAAAACCCCACCTTGTCCACAGTGAGAAAGTTGAGGACTAGAGCAGGACAGTGACTAACTCAAGGTCAACCAGCTTCTTAAGCTGGCTGATCCCCAGACTAACATTTTACATGTGCAAAGTGGTTTCTCTGTCCTGTCTCCTGGCTCTAATTTTAAATGGGCCAGTTAACAACGACAGCAACAGCAAGAACAAAACCGTGCAGGGATGTATAAGCAGGGCTGTGTAGTCACCAGCTACAGTTTGGGTTCTCAAGAAAGTGACTAAATCTCACAGTGGGCCACGGTAGCTGCTGAATTGGGGGGCTTGTTGTTTTCCTGTAATACCTTTAACCTCACAAAGGCCTCAGGAACTCCAAGATTCAAGATTCTGCAAACACAGACTCCTGAGTCACTCAGGGGGCAAGTGTCAGGCCTTCCTTCTCCAGGCCTTGCAAACAGGTCTGACTCAAAGGCCTGAATTTAGGGAGGATTTTTCTCTTTTGTTTTTTATAGCCAGTGTCAGCATGTGGTCCTGGGGTGAGAGGAGAGATAAGTAAACACACTGCTGAAGGAATGAATCAGCCAGCAGAACTGAAGGGGGGTTGATTACTTTACACTTGGGATCAGTTCCTTCAGCCTGCATTTGTAGGGCAGAACCTATGAGGCCCAGAAGTATTACATTCTCGGGTGGCTTACGGTAAAACTGGGGACAAGAAACACATGTGTACCAGACGATGTTTAGTGATTTAACAATCCAGGCGAAAATTGGCAAATAAGTGGCTGTCAGAGCTCAGAGAAGAAAGATGGCTTTAGGGAGCACAGCCTAAAGGTTAGAAACATGGCTTTGGCCACCTGGTGGATCTAGGTCTGATTTTCAGCTGTTGTGCACATGGAGTCTGTGACCTTAGGCACATTACTGGACCCTTCTGAGCCTAGATTTCCTCCACGATAAGACAAGGATAAGAATTGTACTTAACCTCCTAGGCTTTTTGTGAAGATTAATGAAATAATGAGTATGGAGAACTTAGTACTATCCTTGGTACATGGAAGAGGTTTAGAAAGTTCTGGCTATTGTTACTGATGTATTCCTTGGTCGTTGTTATAACTGTAAAGACTTTACCCTGGCCTGAGTGATGGTTGGAATTCACAAAGTAAATGAGGCAATAGTGTGTGCCAATATAGAAGCAAGCCTGTATAAGGTATGTTCCAAGGGACACAAGCAGAGCCATCTCGTGGGGGTGGGGATTTATGAGGCAGAACAACAGATGATAAGGTTAGGAAGAGAGGTGGAGGCCAGGAGGCAGTGAGACTTGCCTGCAGGGTGTATGGACTTTAGATGTAGGTAACTGAGAACGTAGATGGCTTCCAACGTGGGAAGAGTCAGGATGAAATCATTTATTGTGGAAGAGGAGCCTAGGACAGGAGGAGGAGAAAAAGGAAAGGCGGGAACTGGAGATGATGCTGAGTCCTGGGTAAGGGGTCAGGGCTCATGCTTGGGAAAGAGAGCAATCAGAAGCAAAGGAGGATCCAAAGATGCCAGTAGGGGCCAAGTCAACAGAAATTGGCAATTAATGAGGTATAAGTGGCCGGTGGGGGGCCGGGGGGCATGTGTGGAAAATGATGAGTTTCCAAGCTCAGATGATACCAAGAATGATGGTCAGTTTCCATAGTCTTTCATCTATGCAGCCACCAAAATGGTTTTTGAACCTACTAAATGCCAGGTCTGAAAGAAGCCATAGAAAGTGAGATCTGTAGATCTGTGAGCTTTGCCTTCTTGGAGCTTCCACTCTGCAAAGACTGAAAGGTCCAGAGAAGAGCCAGACTTGAAGACCCTAAGTTGGGTGTGAAGGGATGTCAGGTCTTCCATGAATGGAGCATCTTCTGTGTCTTTGGAAACTGGGGAGCCTGACATCCCATCCTCTTGTTCCTGCCGGGTGAATGACTTCGGTCTCTGGTCCACAGCTGTGTCCATGAGTCTCAGCCTCCATGGTGTTCTTAAGAGGGAGGTGGAGGAAATAGGCTTAGAGCCTTCAGACAAAATACCGTGTGGGTAATTGAAGACAGAGGAGCAGAGCTAGGGCAGGTTCAAGGAGGGGAAGCATCTGCGTTGAGGTGATAATTGAAGTTATACATTTAAATATGCATCAGTACATGTAAAATAGAAGACGCTGTGCAGAAATTAAGTTTGTATAAAACCTATTAAGGAAACACTCCTCCTCTTACCAGACCTCAATTACCGGCCTGTAGACTGTCTCTCTTGTTACAAATTTTAAATCTCAGGAATGTACATCCCTCTCAGTGTGTTCGAGAAGCACCTCCCATTCCGCCTGCTGCAGCCTTCTCTACCGCCTCCTGTGAGCTCAGGGAACATAACACTGTTTCATTTCTTAGGTAAAATAGAAATAGAAGATAAGTGATTAGAGTATCAGGCTATGAAATGACAACAGTTGGGCCTGTCCAAGACACCATATATTTCATTAGGAGAAGGAGATCAAGGCTCTTCTATTTTTTTTTCTACGTTTGTAGTTTTGACATGGAATTTTCTTTGCTTGTCCTGCCATTCCCCTTTAAGAAGGAAGAGACTGTCGTACACCCATTTTCCAGCTGATAAAGTTAAGTTCCGATCAGTGTTTGATTTGGTAAGAGTCAGCAGACACAGTTGGGCCTAGGCCTCCCTACGTACCTCTCCTGAGTAACACCCCCAGGCATGTTCCAGACTCTACCCGTAGACACTTCTGTGTACCCAGATCCCTCTCCACTCAGCCGTGCTCACAGCAGGAAGGAACCAAGAAGGCTGTAGCTAGTGATGCCCTGATTCACAGAGGCAGAGAGATATGTGTGTAGCTTTCATCAGCGCCCAGGGCAGGACAGAGGTGGCGTTTAACCCAGTGGGAATGGGGGCTAATGGCCCCCACCCCAACAAGACAGTGGAAGGAAGTCCCTGATTGCTTCCTGATTCTCAAGAGAGAAAAGGTCCTTAGCTGGGGATACCACTCTATGCAATTAGTAAAAGCTGGTTTAACGGGCCGGTCCCGCTCTGCTGCCTGTCTGGAAGGGGGGAGAGGTGCTGTATTTAAAGAGAAGCAGTCGGCTGGACAAACAGATCTGGAGAAGGATCCCTCAGAAAGACTGACCTGTAGATAAAGCAGTATCCAGCACAGCACAGCGCCTCCCATAAGCCAACGCTGCGCCCGGTTCTGGACCAGAGACATAGTGAGGTTGAGAGAGGAGGAGAGAGGGAGGTCACCGGGATGGCGCAGAGAGAGGGAAAAAGAAGTGAATTGGGAAAAAAAACAGATGACAAGCCACAATCCAACAAAGCATAAGAAGAAAAAGACAAAATCCAGTATAGATTGTTTTTAAAAAAAATGTCGCCTTGCCCTATCTTTCCCAGCACTTGTGTTTTCCTCTGTTTTTCAGTTTCTATTTGCGAGGACTCTGTAGGACATGCATTCCAGAAGGGAAAATCAATAACCCCCTGTCTCTGCCAGCCAGCAGAATTTGGAATTGACGGTTTCAAAACAAAGCTGGGCAGGCGGCCTTTGTGTTCTCTAGTTAGTCTGGGTTGCCGCACTGCCCGAGTCTGCCCTCCTGCTTCCTGAGATTAATGAGGGCTGTCTCCGCCCGCCCGGTGAGCAGCCAGTAATCTCATGTGAGGGTGAGGGAGGCGTGCGGAGGGACTCGAAGCACCCGTTCGCTGGGAGCATCCGTGTCTGCTAATCTCCGCAGCCATTCCTTCTGTCACTGTGCCTGGAACCGAGTTCATGCTCCTGATCATACCCTGCAAGACTCTGATGGCTGGGCCCTCCCTCCCCCACATCGTGCTCCCCATGCTCCATCTCATCCCCTGAAACACCCCAAGCTCCTTCCCACCTATGGGACTTGGCGCTCAGCCCTCCCTTTGCATGGGATGCTAAGCACTCGCAGCTCGCCGTGGTCAACTCCTTCAGATCCGTTAGTTCTCAGCTCCAACATCGGCTCATCAGGGTGGCCTTCCCTGACCCATCCAAAGCAGCTCCTCCATCCCCCACTGTCCCTCCTCTCTATCCCACTACCCAGTTATATTTCTTCAGAGCACTCATTGCCCCTGCAATTACCTTGTTCACTTATTCGCCACCCTGTCTCCATCTGTCTCACAGAATGAACGTGAGTACGCAGTGCCCCTGCCTGCCTCTGTCACCGCGGAGTCCCTGGTGCCCAAAACAGTTCATGGCAGAGAGTACAGTCGACTAAAAATGCATCGAATGAATGTTTGTTCAGTCATTCCTTGAGTATTTGCAGTTGACCTGTCACGTATAGGAAATCATGAACAATCATTAAAATGTTGAATATGGAAAAAATATTATAGAAATAACAAGATACCATCCTTGTACTTAACGAACTCGGTCTAGGGAAGGAACAGGCTAGTAAATGAGCAGGTGTAGCCCATGTACCAAGACTCAGTTGGAGATAAAGGAGGAAGGGTTGGGAAAGCCCCCAAACAGGCCCAATTCTGGCTTCACTCAGGAAGGGACATGAGTTGGGTCTTGGAGGATGAGTAGGAGTTCCTCCAGGGGAAGGGCTTTCCAGGCAGTTGGAACAGCATGTGAAAAATCACCCACCACTGCAAAGGCACAGAGGTATGTGAAAGAGTCGATGCTTGGAAGAGTTGTTGGCTGGAACACGGCAAACAAGAGAGGCACTGAAGACAGCCAAGCTTAGTGAGGCGGGGAGCTGGGGCTGGCGGGAAGGGAGGACTTCAAATGTCATGATCCATGGCATCATGAGATCCACTGGAGGGCTTTTAATTGGGGCGTGGTATGGTCAGATGTTCATTTAAGAAAGACAGTGGCAGTGACAGTGGGGAGGACGGCCAGCCGAGGGGAGACTCAAGTCTAGGTGGCTGCTGGGGTACTCGTGAAGCTGTTGAGAGATGGCAAGACCCCAGAGGCAGGTTCGGTGGACCTAAAGAGGCAGCGGCAAACTGCAGAAACCTGCAGAAACCTGTGCAGGCAGACTGGCCACGTGAACTGCGTACCAGTCACCAGGGCCTAGCAGGCCAAAGGCAGAGGTAGCTTTCAATGCCAGGCATCTCTGCCGACTCAGACCCAGGAGTGGTGGCTGCCTCTCACGAAGAAAGCCATGCTTGCCTCTTGGCAGGGGTTTGGGAAGTCTGCTCCCAGGAGGCAACCAGATGCTGTGCGATCACCTGCCCAAGGGGCGGCAGGGTTTCCAGGCTTTCCTCCCTCCGCCCTCGTGGCTCTGACTACGTCACGTTCAGAAATGCTGCTGGAGGAAGTTGGACTGGATCCCCATCTGCGAAGTGCTACCCAAATAAGCTATCCTTAAAAAGGGATCGTGTCAACCCACCTTCCTTCTTTCCCCCTCTCCTTCCCCCCCTCCCTTCCCCCTTCTTTGTGCTCTTCTATCTTTGCGTTCCTCCTTCCATATATCATGATTGAGCGCATACCTTTACCAGACCCAAAGCCAGTCCTGGAAACAGATGAGTAAGACACAGTCCCTGTTCTTGAGACATTTCATCTGCAGAGGGAGGTAAACAGATTCACACAGGGCATATGTAATATGATAAATATATCCCTAGAGCGTCTTCTTTATCTGCCCCATGGCCCACGAAGCAATGCTCAGTAAAACAGCAGTTGATTTATTAAAGTAAATCCACGGAAGTGAGAAAAATAGTGGAAGACACCGGTGAATTCAATTCCATAGTCTGGAAAAACTATGTTACTATGTTATCCAAATGCAAGGAGGTGGAGTGGTTAAGTGCTCCATCCCGGACGCTGTGCCTAGAACTGGAGGCTGTAAGTGACAAACAGAATCCCTTCCCAGCCAGATCACACAGGCTGTAGTCTGTGTTAGGGGTCCTCTGTTGGGCTTTGGGTAGTTCTTATGCTCACTCTAAGTCATACCTGTCTGCTCAGTTCTCTCTCTCCTCCAGTGGCCTGAAGCTATGTAAGTGGAGAGGTTGAGTCTGTCTTGTTCACTGTCTGCTTGTTTCCAAGAGTCACTCTATGCCTGGCACATGTGATAGATGCTCAAACAATGAAAATTAATAAGTGGATGACTTTCAGAACAAAAAGACTCCAGCGCTTAGAGAATCACTAAAACCCTGAATGAAAGAGCATGATTACATCTGGGAACAAAGGAAAATTAAAGCAAAGCCTCAAGAACCAACCCAGAGAATCCCTCATGTTTTTTTCAGGATAATGGAGAGCACTATTCGGAGGCCAGCACCGAAATTTACTATCTGGGATATTTTTATTTGTGGACAAAATGCTTTTTTAACTCATCACAGATGTTTAACCCCAGTGAGCATTAAATCCACAGAAAATGAGTAGTTTAAAGAAGCCCGTAAAATAGAATCCCATCTTTCCTGCATCCCGGCAAGAAGCACAGTGATTCTGGGCTCCTCAGAGTTGGGCTTAGTGGTCTTATGAGAAATTCACCATAGGGCTGAGCATTTTACCTGGAGATTTTTAGGTCTACAAAGAAATGAGGGCATCTGGGTGGCTCAGTGGGTTAAGTGGCTGCCTTAGACTCAAGTCATGATCCCGGGGTCCTGGGATCAAGTCCTGCATTGGGCTCCCTGCTTGGTGAGAAGCCTGCTTCTCCCCCTGCCTGCTTGTGTGTGCACTCTCTCTTTCTCTCTCTCTCTCTCTCTCTCTCTTTCCCTCTTTCTGTCAAATAAATAAAATCTTTTTAAAAAATGTCTTCAGAAGAGGAAATACAAGTGTTACAGTGGAGATTACACTGTGAGACTCCAGTAACTAATGATGTTCTCATTCTTTGTCTCATTGGAGACAACGTAGTATAGTTTTGAAGAGTGTAGATGTAAAGTATGAGTCTTGGAGTCAGACTTGATTTTTTGTTGTTTAATTCCAGCTTTGCACTTATGACCTGTGTGGCTTTGGGCAAGTTACTTAACCTTTCTGAGCCTTAGTCCCCTGATCTATAAAATGGGAAAACTACTGGTGAGGAGTTTAACAGGAAAGTGTGTACCTTACATGTATAAATAATAATGCTTCATGGTTTGCCCAAAGCCTTCATAGGTATTATCTTTTTTGTTTAAGGATTTTCTTTATTTGAGAGAGAGAAAGCACAAATAGGGGGAAGGGCAGAGGGAAAGGAAAAAGCAGACTCCCCACTGAGCAGAGAGCCGGACGTGGGGCTCAATCCAAGGACCCCGGGACCATGACCTGAGCTGAAGGCAGATGCTTAACCAACTGAGTCACCCAGGTGTCCCATAGATATCATCCTGTTTAATTACCACAACAGCCCTGCCAGATCATTAGAGAAAAGTCTATTAACCTCCAGACAGAGATGAGGCAGTTAAGGCTCAAAGAACTACAGGAACTCTCCAGAAGCAGCAGAGCTGATCAGTGGCCAGGCTGGGGCGGGATCCCAGGATGTGTCAGGGCTTTTCTGAGTGGCTACCTAGGAAGGGCCCTGCGATTTGATGAGCATGGGTGATGTTTTATTGGAAGTAGCAGGTACAGATCAGTGGGGGGGATGCTGGGAAAGCATTTCTGGCACCCAGCTCCAGCCAAGCCCCTGGGAAGCAGGAATAAATGGTGATGGTCACCATCTGGGAAAGAACTTCTGAGAAGACCAGCAGGAGTATCTGAAAGTGTGAGTTCTTTCATTAATAGACTTGATTTTTTTAAGAGCAGTTTTGGGTTGACAGAAGAATTAAGAAGAAGGTACGTTGTCCCAGATACCCTCTGCCCACACACGTAGTTTCTCCCATTAAATCTTGCACTGCTGTGGTGCATTTGTTGCAATTGCTGAGCCAATATTAACACATTTTTTTAAAGATTTTATTTATTTATTTGACAGACAGAGATCACAGAGAAGGAGGCAGAGAGAGAGGAGGAAGCAGGCTCCCTGCTGAGCAGAGAGCCCGATGCGGGGCTCAATCCCAAGACCCTGGAATCACGACCCAAGCTGAAGGCAGAGGCCCCAACCCACTGAGCCACCAGGCGCCCCCAATATTAACACATTTAACTAAGATCTATAGTTTATAGTAAGGTTTGCTCCTGCGGTTATACGTTCTATGGGTTGTGGCAAATGTCTAATGATACATATCTACCTTTGTAGTAACATGCAGAATAGTTTCACTGCCGTAAAAGTGCCCTGTGTTCCACCATCCATCCCCCTTCCATTCTCCTAAGCCCTGGAGTGTGAGTTTTTAAATGGACAGGGAAATCCCTTCACGTTTCACAGCCCTTCATAATAGCTTATATTTATTCCATTATTCAGACTCGAACAACCCACATCATCTTTTTGCTTCTTTGAGAGAGGGGAAGCGAAGGGTCATAGAGCACATCAGCAAGAAAGCCAAGAGCAGTCCCCACTTTCTCACCTGTAGCCTGAGGTGTGAGCATTAGAATTTCTTCCTGACGACGCTCCTTCAGAGAAGACCTGTAATCAAAGCCCCCATCCAGTCCTGGTGTTGGTCCAGACTCTGCGTAAACTCCCCAGAGTTTCCATAATGGTTTCAATCTCAGGTTCCCAGGTCATCCTGCATGGGGTCACGTGAACCCTGGCTCTTACCACTTTTGTGATCTGCAGCCAAATATGTCACCTTTCTGGCCTCAGTTTCCCCATCTGTTAAGTGGAAGTATTACCCTCGTCATGGTGTTGTTATGAAGATTAATAATAATTATGGCTCCTTTATCTCATCTCTGAGAATCAATTGGAATCAGACTATCACATCTCATTGTCTATCTTCCCCTCTGAGATAAAATACATGCCCAAAGAAAAAGGTTATATTTACAGTGTTCTGCTTCAGATTCTTAAACATATTTAACTTCATCACATCTTCTCATCTTTCTTCCAGTGGGGCTGCCGTGTTCTGCTTTATGGCTTGTAATAGGCAAGGTACAAAACAGGTCAGAGAAAAGGAGGTGTACCTTCCCCACCCTCATCCATCTCCCTGTCCCCATCAAGACACAGAAAGTACCAGAAGAGCCCACACGAGTTATGGGCTCGGTCTCAGCTCTCCTATTAACTGCTGCCTACCTGTGATGAGCTGAATCGTGCCCCGCCCCCCCACCCCCCACCGGAGATGGCCACATCCTAAGCCCTGGAATATATTACTATGTACCCTACATGGCAAAAAGAACTTTGCAGATGTGATTAAATGAAGGCTCCTGAGATGGATAGACTATCCTGAATTATTTAAGTGCACCTAATGTAATCAGAAGGGTCTTTATAAGAAAGAGGACAGTACTGGAAGCAGAGGGATAGAGACCCTGTGATGCAGCCAGTGAGGAAGCAGGTTCTCCCCTAGAGCCTCCAGCAGACACACAGCCCTGCTTGCACTTCGACTTGAACCCAAATGAAACCGATCTAGAACTTCTGACCTCCCAATGCTGAGAAAATATATTCCTATTTTAAGCCTCTAAGTCTGTGGTAATTTGTTATGGCAGCAGTAGGAAACCAATACTAATACTGCCCTTGGGCTGCCACTTAACCTCTTGGTGTTGGCTTCCTCCTCTGTTGAGATAAGGAATTGGCGCGCTGTCGTCAGTGGATCCCGTGTGTATTCTGAGACGCTCCTGTGCTTCAGGAGCCTACAAAGAAAAACTTACTTTTAATAATGATAAGGTTGTTAATCCTCTCTTTTAGACATTGATATTCAACATGAGATTTTAAGTAAGCGAGAGTCCTATTTAAAAAAAAAAAAAAACTTGAAAAGTCACTGGAGTGGGCAACCCTTTATGTAGGCTCAGACTGCAAAGGGTGATGATTCTTTGGGACCGTGGTCCATCAGGGAGGAGCTAGGTTGTGTCACTGAGGGAAAACTCTGGGCAACAGAATCAACAAGCCAGGATCCGGTGGGGACCAGCGGAGAAGAAGATCAGAATAACACCTTCTCTCAGTGCCTAGAAGGGTGACCACCCAGGTTGAGGGTCTGGGCTGAGCTTATCCTCAGAGAGAAGGAAAAGAGAAAAAGTTGAATACTGACTGGGAGACATTTTCTGGAATGGGGCTGAAGCCACCTGAAATCTTTGGGACATCCTTGGGAGGGGTTCCAGATTTCTGCGGGCATGACTGAGTTCAACCAGCTCTCCTGCACAATCTCCCTTCCTGCTTGCCTCACCAGATCGACTGGTTTGCATCTCAGGGAAATGGCTGCTTCAGGGAGGGAAGACTTGGGCAGCCACGGCACTCAAGCAATATTTGCCGGATGAATAAGGAAGTCCTCTGTGCAGGGGCAGAGACGGTGGTTTCCAGAGCCTGAGGTGTCAGCCCCAACATAGCTCAGGACAGGCACGGGTGTGTTATGGGAGCTGGTGTTTTCAGAGCGCCTTGCTGTATCAGGACTGACAAATCCACACGCACCGGCTGTGCTGGAGTGGAGCGCTTCTGTGTCTGCCGCAAGTGCTCAGCTCTCTAAATGGACAATGTGTTACAGTGTTTCCATTTAGAAGACAGCCCTTATTTGCCATTGTTAACACTCTCCTTTAAAGCTGTCTCTCTAACCAGGCTCCAGGCACAAATGCCCAAAGCTAAATTACTTCTAAATGCCAATGATCCGTTCTCAGTTACTGTGTCTGCCAGGAAAACTACCTAGCTGGACAAGTCAGTACCCAGTAGATAAGATTTGGTTTACATGGCACGTGGCCCAGCAGTTCTGAGATTTTTTTTTAAAGATTTTATTTATTTATTTAACAGAGAGAGAGATCACAAGTAAGCAAAGAGGCAGGCAGAGAGAGGGGGGGAAGCAGGCTCCCCACTGAGCAGAGAGCCCGATGAAGGGCTTGATCCCAGGACCCTGAGATCATGACCTGGGCCGAAGGCAGAGGCTTAACCCACTGAGCCACCCAGGTGCCCCAGTTCTGAGATGTTATAGCTAATTAGCATTTCATTCGGGTAGTTGCACTTCTTTCTTTGCTCTTAAAAGCTATACCATTTCTTGGGCTCAAGGATGGGATATGTGTGCTAAGATCCCTCTAAAGCCCATAATGCTACCTGAAATGCTCCTATCTCCTCTCCACTTCCTCACAGAATAAACAGAGGCTGATTCAAGAAAGGAGTAGTAGCTTCAAAACAGTCATTCTTCTTAGTACTAGGTTCTTATAGGGCCCTTAATCTTATTAATTATGCCTATCATCTCAATCTCCATGACAACCTTATGATGATTATTGCCAGTTTACAGATGATCAGACTGGGGCACAGAGGAGTGAAGTGCTAAATCCCAGGGTCATATGCTAGTAAGTGGCAGAGCTGGGACTTGAACCCAGAGAGTTCAAGTCTAACACCTGTAACCGCTATGCAATGCTGCCTGTACTTAGAAAAGCATTTAATGAAAATCGAAACCAATGGACAAAATTCCACCTCCACACAAGTTTTATTTCTTAGTCATTGTGGGGTTTCAGAGATCAGTAAATCTTGCTTGAGAAATCTGGATATCCAGCTTCTCTGGAAAAAATCAGATGTGTTAACACTGGATGCTTAAGCCTGCTTAGCAAACAGTGGCCTGAAGCTGAATTGCAGCTTTCTTCTTAGAAACAGTATGCTCTGCTGTCCCTACCCGGCCTGCTTTCCTGGTCCTACAAGCTTCCCAAGAACCCCATGGTTGTGGAGAGCCATCCCAAAGGAAGAGCTACCAACCCACCTCTTTCCTAAAAGGGTCCCTGGTCTGCAACGGTTGCTTTGCTACTGAGGCATACTACTTCTCTTCCCCGAGCCTTCATTACCTTTTCAGTAAAATGAAGATGATATTAGCCTTTAACCAAGTCATAAATTTTCATGTTAAAGTTAAATGATATGACAAGTGGAAAGGCCTGAAGATAGAGCTTGGCACAAAGTAGATGCTCAGTAAATATATATTTTCTGCACCCCATCCCCCCACATTCTTTCTCCTTCACTTTCACTGATGCAAGGAGAGAGAACCCCACAGTCGGCCTATTGGCATGAAGGGTTGGAGGAAAGGGAAGGTTTGGGAACTTGGTTTGGTTGGCTCGGGCATTCTCTCTGTTCCAGCATCTTGAAGACAAGCTCTTCGATGGGGGGTTGTAAGCTCGCATACCATGAGTGGACAAACAACGTGTGGATGGGGCCTGATGCTATTGAGGGAGGAACAGGAAATAGTAGATGCTATGGCTCGCTGGAGAACGATGGCTCCATCTAAACGTTACCATGAGTTGGCTCCAGCAGGTACATACAGGCTCACCATTAGCACAATTTTTTTTTTCATTTTCCTGCAAGAAGCAAGAAATGGAAATTTTTCTGTAAAATCATCTGATTTTGCAATGCTAAGACCTAACACAAAATCTCTTTAAACACTGAGTATCCCAGGGGCACCTGGGTGGCCCAGTGGGTTAAGCCTCTGCCTTCCACTCAGGTCATGATCTCAGGGTCCTGGGATCGAGCCCTGCATCGGGATCTCTGCTCAGCAGGGAGCCTGCTTCCTCCTCTCTCTCTCCGCCTGCCTCTCTGCCTACTTGTGATCTCTCTGTCTGTCAAATAAATAAATAAAATCTTAAAAAAAAAAAAAAGACATATTCTCCCTACCCCCCTCCTTAAAAAAAAACAAAACAAAACACTGGGTATCCTCACTGTGCAGACTACATAACACCACCTGTGGGTCAAACAGGAGTCTGACTTAGATGGTGCCTCCCGCTCCCTCAGGAGCGCCTGCTGCGGGAGTGGAAGTGAATGGAAGGTTCTGGTGGTTTGTCCCAAAGTCCCACGTGTCAGTAATTCGATCCTTGCTAATGTGCTGGCAGGCCATAGTGCCATAATTCCTTAAACCAGTTAAAATCCACCAGCTTCCAAAGGCCATGGAAGAGTGACTATAAATGGTGGCAGTCGGGATGGCTGCAGAGGGAAGAATTTAAGAACCATGCTCCTGTAACCACATCATGCAGATCACTGCTAATTGCGTTAGGCAGAGCACTGTCCCTGAACTTGAATTTCCCTCTTCACCACATCCCATAGTGTTTTGAGGCCAAATACCCTGCCAGGAATTGGGTTTGCTGCCTCAGAGTACGTCCTTGGCCCACCCCTGAAGTGAGTGACTTTGCCGTGTTCTTTGCAAAGTCACACCCCAGTGGTCCTCTTCACGGAAGCATCCCAACGCCGCCAGCCCCCCAAGGGACTGACACATTCTTCAGCTTGACTCCAGGTTATTTATTTTGACTAGACTGTTTACTCAATGCACGCAGCTCTGTCTGTGTGCTCCGCTGGCACCAGCGTCATCTTGACGCCGTCATTGATTGCCTGTCCTTTCAGAGCTCAGCAGTGGAGTCCTGTAGTCCCCTTCCTCCCTGCCGACTCCCATGATTTCTGCAGTTGGCTTTTAAAGTAATGATGGTGAAGTAATGGTCGCCTATCTTCATTATAGCCACATGTAATGTTTCCAAAATGTGGCTTGATGATGCTCTGTTTTCAGATCCAGACCTCAGCAAGAGGGCAGATTCCTGCACCTTATTAATGACTAAATCGTGATTGGGGCCCGGGAATCTGCATTCTAGCCCCCTCCAGCTTGATTCTGTAAGGCTTGAGAATGACCTGCATGCTGGATAAGGACTTGGCATTGAAGTGAGAGACGTCTGGGGCCGAGTCCCAGCCCTCCCCACTGATCTTGAGCAAGTGGCTAATTTCTCTGAGCTTTGTTTCCTGCCCCCGGCCAATGGAGACTAAAGATAGTACCTAAATCAGAGACTGTTTATAAAGTAGTTAGAACTGACACATAGTGAGCACTTCAAATGTGAATTTTTTATCTCATGGGGTTTGTTGTAACCACCCAGTGAGGTAGGGGGCATTGTCCCTCTTTTCAAGATGAAGTTTGAACTCAGAAAGTTTCAGTAGTTTGCAGCGATCATGGAGCAGAGCTGAAATTTGAACCTCCATCAATCTGACTCAAACTGTTAACTGTTCTTAAAACAATAGTGGGAAATCAAATCAGAATTGAAATGAGAGCAAAGGGGCCTGGAGGAAAAAGGATAGGGGGACCCAGCCTTGCTTATGAGGTCAGTGTCTGTGGTCTGTGTTGGGCTTTCCCTGTAGAGGCCGTGGTCGTGGCTTCCATTGACTCCTTTGTGTCTAATGCTCTGGCCTTTGTGGCTCTTAATTTGTCAATCCCTTGGAATGTTGTCAGTGGAGGAGGTCCCATGTCCTGACAATGGATTGGAGAACGTGGGAGGGCCTCCTTTGGAGCGAAGCCAGAAAACAAAGCCTCCCTTTCAGTTACTTTGAGGCCTTTGTCTCCCCCAAACAGTGTAGAGTAGAGGACCTCCGGTTTTCTTTGGAGGCTTTCTGGGCTTTTCCCTGTGAGTGCCTTACAAGCTGGGGAATGAGCCTGTCCCCGCTTTAAGTTTATGCCGACTCTGCTACCCCATGAACCATGACCCCAGAGAGTTGCCATCTGCCCAAGGCCAGTGTAATGCACATATCTTATAGGGACAAAGGAAAAGGCACCTGAAAAAAGAGATGTCAAAACTCATCATGCTTCCTCAAACTCGGTTACTCTACGAGGATGATTTTTTTTTTTTTTTAATCGATGGTCAGGTGGGGGGGCGCAGGTGAAGCCCACTACTGTTTCTGTTAGGAATGAGAAAACAGTATGAGATAAGGAGTTAAGCTGTTAAATAAGCTATTAAAGAATCTAGCCAATATGTCATTAAGATGTCTTTAAAATTCAGATCACCGAACCCTATGTTCTCGTTTATTTTTTTTAAATACAATGAAAGGTACATTTTAAAGTGTGAATATGGCGGTGTATTCAGGTGATTTTAATTTTTAAATCAGCTTTACTGAGGTATAATTTCCCTACAGTAAAGTGCATCCCTTTTAACTATACAGATCAGTGCATTTTGATGAGGATATTGTCCTGTAACCACCACCCAAAATGTGCTTTGTATCTGCCTGCAGTCAGTCCCCACTTCCCTTCACCCATGCCTCGACCCTGGCAGCCACCCACGGGCTTTCAGGCGCTACCGCTTTGCCCGAGGAACTGGTTCATATAAACAGACTCGTATAAGTGTGTTGTCTTGCGTAACTAGCTTCTCTCACTTTCTGTAGTATTTTGAAATTCATCTTCCCTTGTATCGTCAATCTGTTCTTTTCGGTTGCTGAATAGTACTCCGCTGTGCAGTTCGACTACAGTATGTTTATCCACTCTCCTCTGGGTGGGCATTTGGGTTGTTTCCAGGTTGTGGTTATTATGAATAAGCTTCTATGAACTTTGACTTGTGTGTTCGTTTCTCTTGGATAAATACTTAAGAATGAGTTCATTTTATTTTATGTTTTATTTTGTCTCTTTTCTGATATATCTACAGTGAACATGCATTACTTAACAGCAGTCAGAACAAATACCAGAGTAGGCTGGTATCCCATGTCCCATAGCCCATAGCCCACTGTTAGAAGGCTGACATAAGTTGAGAAAAAAGACCTCACTGTATTTTGTCTTTATTCTGGGGTAGTGTGTCCAACTGCTCCCCATGAGATTTGGATGTGATTAGAGAGCTGCTTTTCTTGAGTGCTTGCTAAGAATTCATGGGGCGCTCAGCTGGCAAGGATGTGGAGTGGTTATTTTACACTGACAGAGGGAGTGTCCCCAGTATAACCCCCTTAACAAGCAATCTGGCAACCACTATCAAATGCGAAAATACACATATTCCTCAATGCAGCCAGTTAACTTTGATGAATCTGTTTTATGGATAAATTTATACAAGTTCCCAAAAGGCAAGTAGGTAAGTGTCATTTGTAGCAAAGATGTCTTGGGAGCCACCTTAAATCCCATCAGTAGGACCCCGGTTATATGAATCGTGTATGTCATTCACCCAGCTGTTACAGAGTAGTTACACTGTTACAGAGTAGTTACACGTAGTTACGAGCAGTGAGACTGATCTTTGTATATGATACAGAACAGCATCCAGAGGTGATGAATGAGAAAACAAGGTGCAGGAAGGTCAGTACAGTTGTGGGTTTTTTTGTTTGTTTGTTTGTTTGTTTTTTTATCATTTGTGCTTTTAAAATAGGATACTTGTATTTGTTCTCCTACACTTTTACCTATGGTGAGATATTTGTGGACACATTCATTGGAGATTCTAACAGTTATTGCTGGGGAAGCTAAGTTGCAGAACGGGAGGAATAGGGCAGGAGGGGTATTACTTTCACTCTAGACTTTTTGATGCTCCTTGAACCTTTCTTCATAATGTGCATATATTTACATATTAAAAAATTGTAGGTTAAATCCATCTGATCTCAGCCCAAAGAACGGGAGCTCTCCTGTTTTCATTTGATTCCCTGGTATAACATAGATAAGAGAGAGTGCTTTTCGGAGCAAGAACTCAAAAGACTCTGAGCCAGCCATGCCCTGTGCCCACCTGTCTCTGTCACAGTTGACCCTCTGTAACTGAAAACTATGATCATTACCATTTGCATAAGTACAACCACATTGACCCACAGTTCTGCCTGCCAGTTTTGAATGAGGGGAATTATTTGTATTCTGTAGGCATCTCTGATTGTGGCCTTGACCAGCCCTGAGATATCTTTCAACAACGAATCACCAGCAGCCAACCCCATGACCTTTGGAAAATGAATTTGCCCGCCTTTGGGCCTGCCCCAGTTCTCTTGCCCAAGTAAAATGTCAATTAGATCACTGGCTGAATATCGCTTTTGTCTACTTAAGCACATTCAGCTCACAAACCCGCCAATGTTTGCTTGATTCTTTTTAAAAAAAGACTCCACACCCAAGTTCAAAGTATGCTCCTGGCTCTGTGTGGTCACAGAAAGAACCAGTATATTGATTCATTGGGAAGATACAAATATTGAGTCATTATTCAGCTGTCGGGGAAATCAAACTATGTGGTGTTGTGAACAGACTGCGTTTAATTTGGGTTTGTGAACGCTTCTGGTCTCATGGCACCGAGGTCTCGTGCCCAGTGTTTTCCTCCTCCTTCAAGCCCAGCTTGCGCTGTTATCTAAACCACACAATGAAGAAGATAAAACCCAACTTAGGTGATCTTGAGGGGTTAAATAGACAAGAGAGAAATGAATGGGGAAGAGGAGATGGCTGAGCAATAGAGATTCAGCCGAGAGGCGCCTGGGTGGCTTAGTGTGTTAAGCCTCTGACTTCGGCTCGGGTCATGATCTCAGGGTCCTGGGATCGGGCACCCCACCGCATCAGGCTCTCTGCTCGGCAGGGACCCTGCTTCCTCCTCTCTCTCTCTGCCTGCCTCTTTGCCTACTTGTGATCTCTATCTGTCAAATAAATTTTTTAAAAATATTAAAAAAAAAAAAATTCAGCTGAGAACCATAGAGTAAGAGGACACCGCCAGCCAGTAAAACCCCAATTAACTGTTAACAAGTTTCTGGAGTCTTCTGCACTCAGGCTTAAAGACATTTCACTGGGGTTGTAACCAAAGAGGTTTTCCCAACATTTCCTTAAGCAGATTATCCCTGTCCCCATTCTCTTTTATCTGCCTTTTACTGCCTGTGTCTTATTTTAAATAGGGACCAAGGGATTCCTTTGGTCCCAAGTCAGCCTTAGGTATGTTTTCCAGCTACAGGGAAAATATACAGACCACGAAGCCAAGATTCTAACCTTGAACTCTGCCTTAGAAAGGGTCGCGTCGTGTTCTCCAAAGAGAAGAACAGTCTCTACTAGTTACATCTCGCATACATAGAACAATAAGTGATGCTTTCACTGCTAACGACCAGCTGCTAATGTTTAAAAGGGCTTGTCTCTGCCCTGGGCACAAAAATCCCAAGGGCCCCAAGCTAGGGATTTCTGCTTTGAATTTTGAGGGGCTTCCTTCTTGTGTGTCTTGGAGGTTGAATGGTTTGAGTCAAGCTTTTCCGGGTCACCTTCACATGTCTCAGGCCATTTTAAAGCAAGGGCTGGCCCACATCTTCCTTTTGTGTCTGTTATGAAATTGGTTCATAGCATTTGCACCTTCCTAGCAATTAAGATGGCCCATGTGCAGTTTGGGGAACCTGCCGTCTACCAGTGTAATTGAGTTGTGAATGTGCAAATTTTCTCTGCTGGATTGTTCATCACAGAAGACGAGCCTTCTCAGTAGACTATTAATCCAAATGCCTTTTCTGGAATCAGCTCCTTAATGCAATTAGATTTCCTAAAATGAATTCCTTTCTTTGCCCATTTTACTACTGAGACGAGTATGAGCCGTGCTTTTATAATAAGTGGTTTGGCCATCATGTACTTCCTCCCCTGCAGCCAGCCTCTGCCTGCTGACTTGAGGACCTGGAATTCAGGTTGCTCTACTTAGAGTCCTAGACTTAACCCAGCCAGAAAGGACTTGCAAATACAGTCCACACCTCTCCTTTTTTTAAAATGTGGCGATTTAACTTGTCCTGAATCATTCAGACAGTGGGCAGGAATTGTGACCAAAACCTGGGTCCCTTTGACCTGTGCCTGGGTCTTGGTTTATAAAAGGTGACCAAGTGATAACACGGGAAGTCAGTGCCATTGGAAAAATAGTTCATTGTTACCCAGAGCCATGCTAGAAATGAGAGGCTCACCACGGCATGTGGGGAGGGCCACATAGGGAAGCACTGAGGTCAGGAGACAGAAGCAAAGCTAAAGCATAGACCACAGCCTTTACTGAGGTTCGCCTGGGAAAGGGGAGGCAGGGCGGAGTAAACAGCTTGGGATTGGCTAGTTTGAATCACTCCAGTGGGCCTTGGGGTGTGGGAGCTGTTCCAAATGCTCTGCTGCCTGGGTCTGCATGATTGAGAGAGGCTGACACCGGCCTGGTATGTGTGTGAGAGAGAGAAGCGGGGTTGCAGGTAGATAGTGTGGTTTGCCTAGGAAAGACCGGCTTCCTGACAAGTTGTTTACTATCTCCAGGACTTAACTAGCTCTGGGAGATGCGGTCTCTCCTCAGTCAGCAAGATACCCCTCCAGAACCCACCTCCAAGATGTCAAGCAATCATAAAATACAGAAAGTGAAAAATATGATGCCGGGGCACCTGGGTGGCTCAGTGGGTTAAGCCTCTGTCTTCAGCTCCAGTCATGATCCCAGGGTCCTGGGATGGAGCCCCGCATCGGGCTCTCTGCTCAGCAGGGAGCCTGCTTCCCCCTCTCTCTCTGCCTGCCTCTCTGCCTGCTTGTGATCTCTGTCTGTCAAATAAATAAATAGAATCTTTAAAAAATAAAGAGAGAGAGAGAGAGAGAGAGAAATATGATGCCTGTATCCCTTAATCCCTGGACTCAGTTCCTTTTTGGCCCCCTACCTCCTCACCGCACTCCAAGCCCTGGATTGAAAGGTTCAAGCATCCCTGGGTTCCAGCGGTGTTCAGACTTGACAATACAGTTTAATCATCATTCACTGTCTCAGTTTTTTCACTGATGTATCGTACATCACTCTTCCCTTCCCAAGTAGTGTGACCTAAGAGGGTTGTGATCAAGCCCTGAGCATTCTGCCAAGTGTTATCTTAGGATTTGAAGTAATTATTCCCCTCTCTGAACCCCTCTTTCCTCTTCTTTTAAAAATGATGGACTTGGACCAGATAGTCTCCAAGATTGATTCCAACACAGAAATTCTACAACTCTACAGTTACCATCACCCAGAGGGCTGGAATGTCCTTCAGCAGGATAGAGGGCCATAGTAGGTGATACTGTTAATGACTTAGAAACAAACAGTGAGGCTCTGAAGTTTGGTGGATGACACGGTAGGCAGGTGGTTGTTTCCCAAGAAATCACAGTGTTACAGTTTGCAATCAGGGCTCAGAAAATAAGTCCAAGGCGGAGAGCTCATTAGGACTGAAAGACTTTGCTATCCCACCCCCTTTCTCCTCTACCTCCTCCTGCTCCCACTCCCGAATAAAACAAAAAGGTCATCTTCTCCTACACACACACACACACACACACACACACACACACACAGATTCTCTTCTGAAATATATGGGATGCATAAAATAACAAATGCCGTCAGATCTCAAGTTGGGCAAATACAGAGACAGCATTTTCAGTCTCATTGAAAAGTAGTTGTCAGAAATATGCCATTCATTCAGAGTCTCTAAGTGCTCTGTCAAGCTTTAACTTGATTAAAATTGAAAACCACATTGCTTGCAAACCAAACGCAAAATCGAAATCTCTTTACTCAGTGCTCTTAGATTCCGAAGCCCGGGCTTATGGATTATCCTCAGTTAATTTATGCCATCTTTGTGCCATACATTAATTTTGAATATATTTGTTGAAAATTTCCTGTAGCTTGCATTTATGGTTGTCAAAGGGGCTTTTATCTTGAAAAAAATGGTGCTGGTTTTAATTACAATTCTAAATGGCTTCATAACCATCGTGAACCCTGGATTTACATCATCTTTATGACAGCCACGCGATCCCCGCTTTATTGATTTTGTCATTTGCTTCATTACAGTTAATGCAAACCTTTTGTACAGACACAATTCTGGTGCTGCGCTCTTCTTGGAGGGGTTCATATAGAACAGCGTGACCGAAACAGACCCCATCCCTCCGCCCCCTACTTCCACCGCAGTGCTGACCAAAGGAAAAATCAGGACGGGAAATAGTTCCAAAGTGCTATCCATCACAGACAAAGGAAATGTTAGCTCTGACTATCCAACCCTTTCCTCTGATTGGATGGGTCCTGACTTTTCCATTTTGAAGTCCTGGGAGATGACATCCCTCACTGGGGCAGGACTGTTGGGTTCACCCCACCCCAAGCCTTGCCTGCCTTCTGTTCAGAGAAGACCTATGGCGGTGGTCACCCCCTTCCACTTTTCATATGCGAACCCCCTGCACCCAGGCTGGCCAGGGGCAAGGGGACCTAAGTGTACTGGGACGTGAATGTGTTGTAAACGTAAGGTTAGTCCCAGAGTGTGAGTGCCCAAAGAGTGAGTAAGGATTTAGGATGCAGCACTGGAAACTGAGGTGGTCAGGTTGAAAAAAGAATTTTTTAAGGGGGAAAAAAACAGAATTCAAGAGTTCAGGAAAGTATACGAAGACACAAACTTATGTATTTGTATCCATCAGGCACCAGCCGCTACAGAAGGGCCAGCAATGGCTGAGGGAACCAAGAAGGAGGCTGAGCGCCTGATAAGTAAGGGAGGCTGCTGCAGGGCCTTTTGTGGACAAAAGCCAGGCCCTATCAAGGTGGAGGGTTGAGAAAACAGCACTTCTGACCTGGAAATGAGCATGTTTCCTTTTAGGTTCAGCTTCAAAGGGCCTTGCTTTTCCTAAACCAAGGGTTGTAAGACAACTAGGCTTTAGCCGAGATGTAAAAATAGGGTGAGCTTGTCAGAAAGAGCAGTGTGGGTCCAGAGATCATTTCCGGAGGGGAGAGGGGATCGCTTCTCGGCCTTTTGGCTAAGATCAAGCGTGGAGGGGAGAGGGGTTTCATTTCTAAGGTACTTTAGGGGCAAATTCAGCCAAGTCCTAGAAGGCGTTCTCTGCCCTGTTACCTCCTCGAGACATAAAGGTGGATCACTCAGCTCGAGGGCATCACTGGGACGGCTTCCTCCTCTCCTGCCTTCAGAGGCTGTGTTCCCACGACTGTACTCTCATCTTGCCTGTCCCCTGTTTGATCGGGGACTCTAGCCTTAGCGTTCTGGGCTTACTGTAAACATTACTGGTTTTCAGAAGTCTCTGTGACTAATGGGATGGAGAAAGATGCCATTCTGACCAGGAAGAGGACACATTTCAAGGGGATGAGGTAGAAGGAGCCACAGCAGCCTGACCCCTTATTTCTAATCCCACAAACATTCAAAAGCTTGAGAAAGCTGGTCTTATCCTACCTAGGAAACGCTCCATGATCTCTCCCCATTAGACACTGTTTCGGACTGCTGAGCTCAGTGGGTTTCTGTGGAGCATTTTAGCAGAAGTTAATACCACGTTTCATTCATTGTTGTTTTGTTTTTTTTTTTCCTTACCTCTGCAGACCTCCAGGGTCCCCGTCCTAACTGTTCCAGCGGGGAGGAAACTCATATTTGCATTCTCAACATACTGCATTAAAAATAAAGTCTGACTCCTCCGATAGTACCTGTAACCACAACATGAGAAAATTCTCACGCGAGGGCTTCAGGGGCTGGATTAAAATTCCGCAGCCCTGACTTCAGCTCTGGAGGGGTGTACAGACATCGTCTTTTTCACAGCTTTGGTTTACTGATAGGGAAATTTTAGCCCAGAGAAGTTAGGTCGTGACCCAGGAAGGTCAAAGATCTTTGTCATTTGATTCCCGAGCAAACTTTATTTTCTCCACTAAACCACTTTATCTTAGATAAAACTCTACTGCCGGCAAATGAGAGAAAGAAAATCATTCTTGTTCTTTTCTTCCCCGGCATGGTGTTGCTTATCCTCACTTTCAAAGCATAAGCCATGTTCTCATTTCCTTCTCCTGGGAATCACAGGAGGGCCCAGAAGCTCTTTTCAGGCTTGACATGACCGGGAAGTAGCAGCAGCCTCAGTGGAAAGCCGGAAACCTTCCCTCGGGACTTGGAACCTCATCCGTAGAACTGGCCCTCACTGTCCCAGTGGGGTCCCTATGGCTTCCAGAACCTTCTGTCCTTTGTTTTTCTGGCCTCTTCCTCCCATTCCAACTTGTTTGGATTCATTCAACTCAGTGAGACCCTGTGACCACCCCAGAGCCCTAAGAATTTGGAGAGGGAAGAGTACAGAAGACAACTGAGCACCCTACCCAGCCTTTGCCCCCATGTCTTTCCCCGGGAGCCTTGCCCAGGGGGGGCTCCCAGAGGCCCGGTCAGGCAAGAGTTTCTGGTTAGAGACACTTCTTTCTCTGGACCGAGGAGAAAAGCTTGGCCTTCTTGCTGGCCTTCTCGGTGGGGAGCCAAAGAGCCAACCTGAAGAAAGGCAAGAAGGAAAGTCAATACAAGCTACTGAGTTATCTGTGCTGGATACTGATGGGGAAGAGGGAGCAGTTGTCTAGAAAATACAGCATAGTAGCTAATCCCACAACACTGTGCATTTGACTTGGGAAGCAAGCCCATGCTTTATTACCCCCCCCCATCAATTTTGCTAGCCTCATTCTCTTTGCTTAAACTGGTTTTATTTTTTGCTGAATGCTGAGTGACTGCTGGTATCCCCAAAGCCAACTAGGAGAATTTTTACATTTGCTATATATAATCCCCCCAAGTAGGTGGATTAACTCTCCCCCCCCATGTTTTTTTCCTTCATTCTCTTTGCTCTTCAGATGCCAAGATATTTTTTTTCACATCAGATGGAATTGGCTTTGCTGCCTGACAGCACCTCTTATAAATTACCCTCACAATGTGATGCTCTCGTAAGACTCCTCTCTGTCACAGGAAGAGCAAGCGAGCAAGCCCCTCTTTTTTGGGGGGGGGTGGTCGGGAAGTCAGAAGTCATGTAACGGAATTCATCATTTTAAAGTAGAGGGCTCCTGGGTGGCTCAGTGGGTTAAGCCTCTGCCTTCGGCTCAGGTCATGATCTCCGGGTCCCAGGATCAAGTCCCGCATCGGGCTCTCCGCTCGGCACGGAGCCTGCTTCCCCCCCCCACCTTCTCTGCCTGCCTCTCTGCCCATTTGTGATCTCTGTCTGTCAAATAAATAAATAAAATCTTAAAAAAAATAAAGTAGACACAATTCAGTGCCATTTCCTATATTCATAATATTGTGCGACCATCAGTTTTATCTAAACCATTTCGTCCCCCCAGATACCCATTAAGCAGTTGTTCCCCATATCACCAGTTCCTGGCAAGTGCTAATCTGTTTTCTGTTTCTGTAGATTACCTGTTCTGAATATTTCGCAGAAATGGAATCATACAGTATGTGTCCATTTATGTCTGGCCCTTTCACTTAGTACAATGTTTTCATAGTTCATCCGTGTTGTAGCACGTGTCAGGAGCTCCTTCCTTTTTAATGACTGCATAATATTCCACCGTGTGACTGCATCAATCACCATTTGTCTACCCATTCATCTGCTGATGAACATATGGACTGTTTCTGCCTTTGGCTATTGCAAAGAATACTGCTATGAACATTTGTGTGCAAGTTTTCGTTTGCACACCTGTTTTCAATTCTTGGAGGCATATCCCTAGGAGTGGAATCACAGGGCCATCAGATGACTCTATGATTAACTTTTGAGGAGCCACCAAACTCTTTTCCAGAGCAGCTGCACCATGTTACAGTCCCACCAGCACGGTGAGAGGGTCCCTGTTTCTCCCCATGACTTTCCATCTTTTTGATTCTCGCCATCCTAGTGAGTATAAAGTGGTACCTCGTTGTGACACCCTGGGAGTGTGTGCCGAGCACTCCCTGTGTGCTAGGCACTCTGGGGCAGGTGCAGCGGTGAACCAGATGGATCCTGCCCCTGCTCTCCCATTGCCAGTGAGTCCAGGCCTTCTTCCTTGTTCATCAAGAATAATGAAAGAGAAGCCAGCCTTTTTCTAGAGTATTTCAGTTCTGTGCGTTAGCTGGATTGAAAGTAGTTATCAGCACTGCCCATGTTGCTGAGTTTTGATGCCCCTTTTTCCAGCAATTAATTACAGGGACCTTGATATCCCCTTACAGTGAGCTTACGAGACGTATTTTAATTGGCTTCTGCTGCCACAAAGACACCTTTGAGTGACACCTCACTAATGGCCGCTGCCCCTGCACATCCCAGTACATGACCTGGTTAGTACTGCCCTGTTGTTTCGGGTTGTACTTTAGAAGACATGCCTGTGTCGCCACTGGGGGAGGCCGTGCCTGGGAAAGACTGATGAAATTCTGTGCCGTTTGAAAGTCGCCCAGAGGACAGAGAGCCATTTCCTTGAATATGCCTCCACCTTGCTCAAGAAAGCACAAAGCTGTCCCAGGCTGGTCGGAGGCCACCTGCCAGGTCCCAGTCGTCAGCAGGAAATTGTAGCATCTCCTTAAGGCATAGATGCCTGCTTCCTCCAGTGGTCCAAAAAGTTAAATAGACTGGGACTTCCAGGGAATCTCAGTGAGACACACACAGGGGACAGCAAGGGGACACTGTGGAATGTACTGCCCTCACCTTCCATTGTTTGGGTCAGAATGCTTGCAGGCCAGTGAAAGCAACTGCGTTCCAGCAGCCACCGCCAAGACCAAACCTTGACTTTGTTCTCTTCCCAACTGAATATAACTGAGTTAATTCCACATGCTCCTAATATAGGCTCCCTCTCTTCTCACTTTGGAAGTCAGAGAGGGAAGGATAGCAACGCCAGGTAAGCCCCAAAACTCCCAGATCAGGAAGGCAGGTTTGACCCTGACTCTCCGATGTATGAGCTGAGTTCCCTTGAAGATGCCACGTAACCTCTCTGAACCTTGGTTTCCTTATGTGTTTACAATTAGCCCTACTGCTGTGAAAAAAGTGCTCTAATGGAATGATGACCAAAGGGTCAGGAGGGTTTGGAGAGAGCTGTTCATTTTGCTGTGTTTGCACAGGAAGGTTTGCTGGATGTCGTGGCCTCTGAGGCAGGCCCTAATGGATGAGAGGGGATTCCCCAAACAGAAGAGGCAGGAGGGACCGGCATGATGAGGAACGCTGCTCGCACTTGGTACACTCACATACCACGGAGCCGTTGGAGTGGTGCCGTGCTGAGGCGTCAGGGCTGTTCACAGAGAAGCAGCACCACCTGCCGTCATTACGAGCAGGGACAGACCTGGGTTCAAGGCCAAGCTCAGAGGTTGAACTCTCCAAGCCTCTCTTGCCTTTTCTGTAAAACAGGAATCACGATATTATGAGGCCCAACTGAGATAAGACATTGAAGATGCCCAGCTCAGTACTTGCTGCCTAATAAACAGTGACTGAGTCCTACTATGTGCAGTTAAGATTGTGGTTGTGTTGTTGTGATCATTTATAGCGTAGGCCACAGGGAGTCATTAAACGTCCATGTCCCAGTTAAGGCATGTTAAGATTAAGAAATTACACGCCGCTGGAGCACCTGGCTGGCTCAGTCAGTGGAGTGTAGGACTCTTGATCTCGGGGTTGTGAGTTTAAGCCCTATGTTGGGTGTAGAGATTGCTTAAAAATAAAATCTTAACAACAAAAAAGAAGGAAATTATACATCAGGGACAGTAGCGTGGCAGTGGACTATTTTAGCTGCTCAACACATAACTTGGTTGGTTATTAATTGAAAAAGGTTACCAAGGAATGGGGTTCAGTTTTGTAGTCACTCTCCCTAAAGGTTCTCACCTATAGGAATTATAAGTATGGGTCCATATTGACCTCATTCTCCTGGTAAAAGAAAAATTTGTATTTTCTTTCATGGAGGTTTTTGATGGCTTCTCATATTTCAATCTCCTATCAGCTGGAGAAGTACCAAAAGCATGTGGTCTGAACTACTGCCCTCAGTCCAGAAAAAATGTATTGAATATCTCAAATAATAGATTCTTTGGCCTGGGATGTAGGAAGAGTGGATAAAGGGATAGGCTCAAAGCACAGAAGGATCTGAGTAAGATGAACAGGAACTTTTTCTTAAGAATCTCATAAGAAATTGACCTCAGGCTGCATAACTTCAGATCTGAAGGAGACTTTAGAGATTACAGAAGAAGAATTCCTATGTTTACTATTATTTATTTCAAAGGAAAGAAAATTAATGCCACAAATACCTTTTCAGAGTGCATATATTTCATTACTTTCATACTCAAAACTTCCTTTTGGGCTAAATGTTATTCCATTTCACAAATGAAGAAACAGACTCAGGGACGTGGATGCTGTCCATAAACTGGGTGCCTTATAAACAGCAGAATGTTGTTTCTCGCCCTGCTGGAGCCTGGGATGTCCAAGACCGGGGTGCGAGCCCATCCCGTGTCTGAGGAGGGCCTGCTTCCTGGGGGTGGGGGGGGGCAGCTGCCTTTGTGCTGTAATGTCACATAGTGGAAGGAGCGAGGAATCCCTTTCTGGATTCCCTTTTATAAGGATGCTAGTCTCACTCATGAGGACTCTGCTGGCATGATCTAATCACCTCCCAAAGGCCCCACTTCCTAATAGAATCGCCTTAGAGAAGAAGTTTTAACATAGAATTTGGGGTGGGGAGAAACATTCAGTCTCTAGCATTCTGCCCCTAGTCCCCCAAATTTCATAGGCTTCTCACAGGCAAAATATGTTTCATTCCATCTCAGTAGACTCAAACTCATTCCAGCATCAGCCTAAAAATCTAAAATCCAAAGTCACATCTAAATTGAGGCTGAAGGGGCACGCCTGGGTGCCTTAGAAGGTTAAACCTCCAGCTCTTGGTTTCAGCTCAGACTGTGATCTCCTGGGTCCGGAGGCTGAGCAGCATGTCAGGCACCACGCTCAGCAGGGAGTCTGCTTGAAGATTCTCTCCCTCGGCCCCTCCCGCTGAGTGCAGTCTCCCTCTCTCTCAAAATAAATAACTCTTTTAAAAAATAAATAAATGGAGGCTGCAGGTATGATTCATTCTGAGCCAAGCTGCTGTCTAGCTATGAACTTGTGAAATCAGACATGTCCTTCCAAAGTGCAGTGGTGGGACAGGCATAGGACCTGCATTCCTGTTCCGAAAGGAGGAGACAGCAAAGAGGAAAAGGAGTGACAGGCAGGTCCCAAGCAAGCCCAAAACCTTCCGGCCCCACTGGGAAAGATAGGAGTCCCTTCATTCATCAGCTAGAAATTCACAGGTGACCTAGTCTTCTATTTTATAAAAAATGGTTAGCAAGGGGCGCCTGGGTGGCTCAGTGGGTTAAGCCTCTGCTTTCAGCTCAGGTCATGATCCCAGGGTCCTGGGATCGAGCCCCATATCGGGCTCTTTGCTCAGCAGGGGTCCTGCTTCCCTTCCTCTCTCTGCCTGTCTCTCTGCCTGCTTGTGATCTCTGTCTGTCAAATAAATAAATATAATCTGTAAAAAAAATGGTTAGCAAATGGTGAGAGCATCCAAAAGTTACTCCGTATGGGTTGGAAATTTGAGTAAATTCAGAAGGTCTTTAATTTCTCCATGAGAGATCCATGTGATTCTCTTAAAGGGAGACAAAGATCTTTCGAGGGCTTAGGAGGCCATCCTGGTCCTCCCTTGATGCAGCTTTGATGGGCTGTCATGGAGAGACCCCTTGACCAGCACAGAGTAGAGCCGCTTACGTCCCGTGCCTGAGTGGAGCTCAGCCTCCCCGGGCTCTGATGCCTACAGCTGTCCCGTCTGGGAGGAAATACTCTGCTCTGCCTGCTTCTTGTTGCTCATACTCGTGTGGCTGGAACAGTTTCTCTCGAGTCCAGCGGGAAAAACTTCTGAAAGTTTCTGAAAGGGGCAGGGAGTGAAAAAATTTTAAAACTCTCGACAGTGTATGCTGATGGACCTAAACACACAAAAAAAGCAGATCCGTGGAGGGTAACTTTCAGGCCCATTAACAAAAGCGCATTTCATCTTCTGGTTTCTCACTCCCTCTCCCCTCCACTGGGGAAGAACCCCAGATGGTTATTGCTCGAAGAGTGTAACTAGGGAAACCACAAACCTGCCCCAGTCACTATGGAGACAGCCTTTTATTTGTTTGGCTTCTGAGTATTCATGACCTTAGCAAGGAGGCCAGTAAAAAAACACGCGGGTGCTTCATACAAAGACATTTTAATTCCCAGGGAGGAAAGTTGGGAATGCACGTTAGGACATCTCAGCAGCTTCCCGAGCTCCCGCTGTGGGTGTGTTTGTAAAAGGACAGCCCATTTTACAGGAGGTGCAGTGAGGAGCCTCTTGGAGTGGGCATAACTGAAGGCTGAGTTTGTGAATCAGCACGCCTTTGGCGGTTTTAGGAACACTGGTGAAGAAGTGACGTGCCCAGAGTCAATCTGTCTCTCGTGCAGTCAGGCCCCGGGGCCTCACCTGGGAACAGCCACTGCAGTTTGCCAGGACTGATGAGTCCCCCAGGATGGGTCTCAAAAGTTTCAGGGCTCAGGTGCCTGGGTGGCTCAGTGGGTTAAAGCCTCTGCCTTCGGCTTAGGTCATGAGCCTTTGGCTCAGGGTCCTGGGATTGAGCCCCACATCAGGCTCTCTGCTCAGCAGGGAGCCTGCTTCCCCCACCCCTCTCTGTGCCTGCCTCTCTGCCTACTTGTGATCTCTGTCTGTCAAATAAGTAAATTTTAAAAAAATATATATATATAAATATATATACATATATTTATGTGTGCGTGTGTGTGTGTGTATGTGTGTATATATATATATACACACACATATATATACACATATAAGTATATGTATATACATATAAGTAATATGTATATATATGTATATATATACATATATATACATATATATGTATATATAAGTATATATACACACACACACGCACACATAAATATATGTATATATATTTATATATATATTTTTTAATATATATATATATATATATATATATATATATATATATATATAAGTTTCAGGGCTCAAATGGGAATGTTCCAGGCAAACCCTGGCAGTTTGGACATCCTGGGTATGAAGCCCTTTGGTCCCTAATATTAGGTCGATACAAGAAAGGATGGATCGGAGACAAGTCTCGAACCGTGAGAGCACATTGTGCAACAAGAACCCAACTTCCTTGGTCCCATGGTCTACAGTTGCTGTGAAACGAACAGAACTCTCTCATCCTGAATACAGGATGTGTCCGTTTGGTTTGGTTTTTGTTTGCTTGGTTGGTGTTTTCGTTTTTATTTATCCAGAAATGCTAGAAATTGGTTTCAAATGGATAGTAGTCCAAATTAAGTGAGAGCTCGGTTTCTTCCTAGCAACTATCCTTCATGCGAAATTGGTTTGCAGGGATTCTCCCCCCTGCATTTTTCAGCACAAAGTCATTTGCCAAATTCCCAACAAACCGGAAACTATGTAAACACAGAAGTAGAGTTATTGATATTTCCCAGTGATGTGTAAAACACCCCTTTATTCTCCAAGGTCTGGCTTGCCTCTTTGGTGCTAATCCATCATCTGTGTTTGCATGACTGTAGGGCTTGGTTTCGGACATCTACTGGAGTGGGTGCGGTTGTGTTTCTGCTGAGAAGTTGCATATGTCGAACGGCAATAGGATTCGTCCTTGATAAAAGGTATTATGCCAGCCATGTGGCAAAGTCTGCACAAGGAGGCTTGTTGGAAAAGATTCACGCTTCAGTTTTTCACTGAGTTCTAAGCGGGGTGTTCTGATCAGAGAGCTTGATTAACCTAGGATTCGGTCCTTCACGAAGTAGGTTTGGTTGGTTGAACTCTTTGGAATACTCGCAACCATTTAATTATCTTAATGTATCTGTAAGTATGACCAGATATGGGCACATTGAATTTCAGAGGTCATCAGTCACGTTAACTATTTTATAATAGTTATAAATTTTATAATTTAATAATTATATAACTATTATGAAATTTATATATATATAATTTATATAGGTATAATATATATTATAAATTTTATATATAATTTTATAATAAGCATTTGCATTTACATGCATACAGTAGGGAGATATTGCATGTAATTATTATGTAGGGGAAATAGGCATAAAGTTGTCAGTTCTATAGACAGGAACCATTGTGGGTACATAAATAATTCATGGATCTGTAAACATATCAATATGCATGTATTCTTGGGTCTGGTGGACAAGTGTACCAAATGTGCAAAATAATAGATTCACCTCTTTTTGTTCATTTGAGATGTCATTTTAATGTGGAATTACAGTAGCTCCTTAATGATGAGAAGCAGTGACAATTCATTAGCAGACTGTGGCTTAGATCAAGTGTTTGATTTGCCTACAAAGTGTGGCCAGTACTCAATTATATGGAGTGTATGCATTTCTTTTTGAACATATTTTTTTCCCCTTTGCCAGTTAAAATAACCTTGAGCTTTTTTTTTCTTTTGAAGACCCCAGCCAGCAGCAGACAAATACTTCCATAATTTGTTCTTCAATAATGATTTTTTAGAATGTTAAACTGTCATTAAAAAAAAAAACCTTAAGAAGCACTACTGGATTCCTTGTTTTCTGCTTAAAGGACATTTGGATAATGCGAAGAAAAGAAACAGCATACCTGGGCTACTTCGCTTGTTTTAAGGAAACACGGATTCCCCAGGTTTTTTGTTGTTGTTGTTGTTTGTTTTTTGTTTTTTTTAATAGTTGCAACACTCTGTTTCTCCTCATTTTGGAAAAGGGGTTATACTTTGAGTGTGTATATGTAGAAACATATATATTTCATCAAAAACAAATTTAGATTAGTTTAGTTTTAGAATTCCCGTATACCTCTTAGGATAATTGAAATGTAAACACCACAGGTGCCGGCTTCTTCCAAAAATTTTCAAAGGATGTCTTACACTTCATTCTGTATCCTAGGCGCCTAATACACCGTGAACAGCTACTAACCTTCAGTTGCTCTAAACCGGGTTAGTTAATTGTTGGATTCAGAGCCCAGAGGCTTGCTTTGAATTTCTACTAAGGCTTCCCTTGTGGATTTCATGCAGAAGTCCTTCTCCTTATTGTGTGCCTTTTGTGTAGATCATTTTGCTTGGAAATTGGCAAACTGTTTAATTCCAAAGAGCGCTGAACCTTAGCTCCTTCTCCATTTAGCATGAGGACTGCGGTTCCTCTAGCTGCAGTCCTGGAGCACACGCTGGACTGGATTGGGGGCCCGGAGCAACAGTGCCCTTAGGCTAAGTTTCACTGTCCAAGGGCAGAGATTCTGGGTTCTCCCAGAACATCTGCGTGAGAAGCACACATCTGGATGGATGTGCCTCGGTATGTAGACCCTGCATCTAGATGACTAGTTGGGAATTCTGCTTTTCTTCCAGAAGCCTGTTTCTGGAGATCTTTCAGGTGTTTTCTCCTCACGGCGACTCGAAAGCGTCATGGAAATCATGACATTTTCTTCCTTTCTTTGTTGCTGTTGGTGGGGGGGGAGGTGTGGTTAGGAGATAGGTAGATGGCTCTTAATATTGTAATCAGGGTTTTTAAGCCCTTTGAAAAGGATTTAAATATGCTTCTTTAAGTTCCTGAACTGCAAAAATATTTCTTTTCTGCTTCAATTATGAAATTTGAAATTGTGATTGAAGGAGATGAATGGCGATGATATTATGCTTACGAATGGGAATTCTAACAAAAGCACTATCTCCCCCGTCTGCCTTTGGTGAAGATTATTTTTAAGTCCTCACTCATGCTGGCTTTCCTTGCGGACTTGTTTATATTCGCAGGGTATGAAAATACAGTAGTCGGGAAGCTCCTCTCAGGGAGTCTGCCGTGAGCTCTTGTTGGAGGAGTTCTTTCTAAATGGACTCTGGTATCATTTTAGCACACATTGTTTGGTGAAACCTGAGCTGCTCAGGGAAATTAGAGCAGTTAATTTAATATCATGAATGTTTTGGGGCTTCCAGACTTAGTCACAGGCAGGAGAGTGTAAATCAAATTGAGTTTTCTGTATAGAGTAGATGACGATGAAAGTCGCCTCCGAAAAAAAACAGCCAAACTTCCCTCCATCCTCTGCCTTCCTGCTCCTCATTTTCACCACAGAAATCTCAGGTTATTCCAAGCATCCTCTCCAAATACTCCCCTGGTGGAGGTCTGTGTGGCAGAAAGCTCCCCGTGTAGTCAGAGAAGGAATGCTCCATCACCTAGGGCCACGGCTGGGACAGCGTAGCTCATGGCTTGAACCCCACCTGCCATACCTTCAGTAGAAGGACTCACTGTGCAACCAAGCATGGCCAGCTGGGAAGTCCCTGGCACTGTGCTAGGCACCAAGGCAGGTCATTTTGTGTGATAAAAATGGATTCGGTATCTGTGAAATATACCTCTTACTGCCAGGGGAAAATAGAAAGACCAGGCATCCCAAGACTCCTGAGTTCTGCATGCTCCCCTATCCAGAGTTCCTTCTGCACATTCATGCCTCCCAAGCAACAGAGTATGGAGTGAGCAATGGGCTTTTTTTATTTGTTTTTGAGAGGGCCTTTGAAAGAGTCCTTAAAAAGTTCCAAAATGGACCTTTGACCCAAGAGCTTAGAACACAGTTCAGCAGCCTCCAACCCTCAGAAGCAAACTGCTAAGTCAAAGGCTTTGGCCTTAACTCCAGAAGGTTCTCTGTGTGTTTGGTAGAGCCCCACTCCAAACACCTGCTAAGGGATGGTGGGCTTGCATTTATTTCGCATCCCCCACCCCGTGCTCGGGGACTAACTTTTGTGTATCTGAGATGTGATTTTGAAAGAAAAAGCAACCTTGTCTGAGGAAAGTATGTATTTACTTTGCTTTAGGGCCTAGCTTATTTGCATGAAATATCAGGATTGATTGCAGACAATTAATGACCTTTTCCAAACACTCTGATGCTCAGTGCCATAAAGATATTAATAGCTGGGCCACAAAGCAATTTTCAGGTTTTCCTTCGCTTGACATGCTCCTCCTAGGCCTCGTAACCCCGAAGACTTCCCTGATAAACTACGCGTGTGGGAAATGACTGACGACCGAGACTGGGGTACTGTTTATCTGTGGGTAGAGTAAAAGGAGACAATCGTGGTTATAATAAATGTACACCACACTTCTGCATAAATATCTGAAATTTTGATACATTTCATACATTCTAAGAGAGTCTATGAAAATTCACCCACAGAGACACTTCTGTTACTGCTCAGTTTCCCCCATTACTAATATACAACCAGGTGTCAGCTTGTGCCGCCCAGTGAGCCTGTTTAAACATCACAGAACTGATCACGTAGGAGACCTTCCTGCTTTTAGCCTTATAGCGAGCAGGTCCCTCCCTCAGACTCTGTTCCCGCTGCTCCAGTAATCCCCACGCAGGACTCTGATGGAACGTTGAACAGTGGGCTTGGTTTGCCATCTTTCGCACCTCTCCTTTCCCCCACCCTTTTAATTTCTTTCTACCTCTTCATTCTTTCCCTTCTTTCTATGAATTTCTCTTCTCCCCTGCAAACTGCATTCTTTCCACGTAACGTTCTGTACATTTTTGGTTTCTCATGATCGAAAAGAAAAGCAACAAGAAGCATCTCACAAATCCAGCAAATAAATAATATTCTAATAGCAAGGACCTCTCTGAAATGTCTGCCCAGAAGCAGATGCACCACAAACGGCCATCGTTGTACACTACCCCAGACTTCTCAATCTGATGATTTAGATACTTTTGTACTTAGGTGGATGGGGCCATTTTTGCCGAATTCAGCATATTTATTGAAGAATTTCTTGGAGCCAAAAGCCAACTCCACTGCATTTTGCTTGGTAAGGTTTGGTGGCCTTGATGTGGGGCAGGCGTTGTTGATCATCTGCCCTTAAACTGATGATAAATCTAGAAACCAGGCAGCAGGACTAGGCTGCCTTAATAGAACCTTTGCAGGGAATCCACAGCCCCAGTACTTACAGGAAATCTTGGGAAAGGATATTCAGCAAACTCACGTTAAGAAAGACTCGGGAAGAATTCCGGGTAGCGAGGACACTGGGAAGTGGGCATCCGTAAGAACTTTGAATTCTAGATGTAGAAATTGTCCACCTAAAGAGTGTTTCTGATTCTTGCGATACCCATTTGTCACTTATTTTTAAACCCTAAGTGTCTAAATCTTGTATCGGGGGCATATGATTCGGTTCCCCGTAATATTGTGGCAGAGCCCGTCTGTTGTGACACACAACATCATTCTGATTGTACGTGTTTCATTCATGTGCCTTTACAGAAATCCTATATCTATCTGGTTTCTCGATGATGATAGTATTTTAAGTTTAATTCTACCTTCCTGCAGCAGAATATAAAACCCTCCGTGAGGGTTACTGAATGTATTGTCGACACATCTTTCGCACAGAGTTGTTGAGGTAGATTAGTACAAGTCACAAATGAAAATTCCAGCATCAGGAAATCCCTTCACCTAAGAGGGGCTGATTTTTTTTCTGAGACAAAAGAAAAAAAGAAGTCAGTAAGGGAGTTTTTCAGGACAGCCGTACTTCTTTCGGCCATTCGCCCCAAAGACCGTGGTGTGTTCTGCACACAAAATACAACAGACAGTCTGGTGCCAATAAACGTTTTCTGTATTACCATCCTTTATTTTAGAAATCAAATGACTAATATGTAATGTGAGATTTGAGTTGGAGTGTGGTCGCAACTTACACTTAAGACCTATTTTGATTTCGGGATAATGGTATATATTCATTATCCTTCAACTAAAATACCTCAGTCCCCAACTAGAATGTATATTAGTCAAGGCATCCTTTTAAGAGACATTTTCGTGCTCATAAGATGGAAAGGGAAATAAAAAAGGAGTCCCGAAATAGGTGCATTTAATTTTCCCCAATTTAAATTTAAGTGGTACATCTTTAAGGCAATAACAATATTCCTTTTCTTCCCCCATCAGGAATGCTTCCATCAATGGATTTCTTTAATGCTGATGGTGGTTGGTGCAGTTTGAGGGGCTCTGTAGTTAGTCAGAAAATGCTTCAATAGAATGACCTACCAGATGGACCCCATAACAAAGCACAGAGGCATCAAACCACCACAGACATTTGGTGCTTAGAATAATAAAAAGACTATAAAATTAGATTAGTTGAGTCTAATTTGGAATCGGTATATTCCCCATGCACCCTCGCTGCTCTTGGGCAGATAAAGCCTTGAGATTTAGCACTGTGTCAGAGCAGAAGACTGCAACTTCCAGTAAAGGGAGACGAGGGAGAGGGAGAGAGGGAAAAAAGCATTCTGGGAGGTCGCGGAGGGCAGAGCAGTGACCTCCAATGATTTACAGGCCTTTAGCTTAATGAAATTGTTTCAGTGACATGACGGTAAGAGCTCGTAATGGATTGGATGCCCTAATGTAATGAAATTACTCCCTTCTGCCTAAAAAAAAAAAAAAAAAAAAATGCGCAATTAATATTTACTGAGACCTGACAGCCTTTGGTGCGCTCGTCTGTGTAGTTCTCTCAAACAGTCAGAGAGCAGAGACGGAGCAGCGTGGCAGACAGGCTGGCTCTGCGCGAGCTCCTGGCGGGGACGAGCAGAGCCTGCCAGGGGTGGAGGGACAGGCGCTCGGGTGGCCGGGGACGCCCGGCCCGGGCCGCCCGGCTCCTCGGCGCTGCCCCCACTCAGCCTTCACGCCCTCCCCTTGCTTTTCCACAGGCAACTGGACAACAACCACATCAGCTGCATTGAAGATGGAGCCTTCCGGGCGCTGCGCGATCTGGAGATCCTGTGAGTTGATTTTGCGACCGGTGCTGCCTTGTGTGCGTGTGCGTGTGTGTGTGTGTGTATGTGTGTGTGTCCCTGTGAGGAGGAGAGAGGGGGCGTGTGTGTGCAGGGGGGTCCGTGTGGATTGCATTTCTGTGTCTTCTGCTGCAGTGCTATTAAAATTGGGAACCGGGAGATCCCTCTGGCTCACCTTGGCCAAAGTGTTTGTAGGCAGCAAAGTGTGATTTCTCACCTCCCGCAAACTGGGGTTCCTGCTAATTAAGTCGCAATTGAGTCCTTTCTCCCCTGGTGCTCCCGCGGTATTTGTTGCTGGGTAGAACAGATGGGCCGGAGTAGCCCCCCGGCGCCTGCCAGGGCGTTCAGGGAGCGTCTGTTTGAGTGTGGGCATGGGGAGAGACGGGTTACAGGTCTGGGAGATGCGAGAGGGGACAGCACCAAGGGGTCAGTTGGAATCACCCAGGATCACAAAGGGACCTTGGCACGGGGCGGGGGGGGGGATACCAAACAGCCTGGTAAAGTCTAGTCACTGCCATTGCTCCTGGGATCTCGCCTCGGGTTTCAGTGCAAACTTTAAGCAGTAACCTTAAAGTGGCAGGGTGGGGGAGAAACAAGAAGAGGTGTAATCCCCCCTCCCCCACAATACCTTGTGTAGCTGCCTTCCTGTGTTCTGAAATTTCCAGTGGTTCCAATCTGATTTCCAGGGGTTGGTTGGGGGTGGAATTCAGCTAGGAATCATTTTGGGGTCATTCAAACTAAAGTTAAATTGTGTAAGAAAACATTTTTATTGTTGTCACCCAAAGCAACACTTCCAGCGGTCCCTGATTTGGAGAAACCCAGAAAGGAAGGCAATAAAGCCTAGTAGAACTTGTGTCAGGAGATGTGTGGTTCAGTCCTGACTCAGCCCCTAATTGGCTGTGTGACCTTGGACAAGTCCCTTCCGCACTCAGAGTCTCGGTTTTCCCATTTGGAAAGTGAAGCGTTTGTGGCTCTAACTTGCGGATGGCTTCCCCTTTCCAAATTCTGTAATTGCTTGGTTCTAAAAATAATTCTGATGGTACAGTTCTATCCAGTAAATGATAGGGTAGGATTTGTTCAGCATCCCCCTGAAAAAAAAAAAAAACAAAAACAAAAAAAAACCTACCTAACCACCAGGTTATATATCTCTGACTTCCAGAGGAATGAATAAATGTTGAACCAATGAATGAATGGATTTATTAAAATGTCCCTTTCTTTTCACCTGGCCCCCCAGACAGTGGGCACGGGTTGGAGAAAACCTCTCCACGTTGTGTGAGAGGAAGGTGATTCCAAGAGGAATCACGGGAAATAAAAGGGGATGCTGATGCTGCAAGGTGCCGGAAATCTGATGAAAGCCGCGAATTCCCGGGACAGAAACGGCTGGACCCACAGCCAGGGAGGTCAGGCTGTCAGTCCTAAGATGGATGGTGGCTTCTCACCCAAACTCTGACCCCGGAATGGGCAACAAATGCATGTCTGCTAGGGAGAGGATGCCAGCCCAGTTCAGTGACCCAGGATTTCTCTGATCAGGAGAGTGGGGCTGGGAAGGGTAGGTGCAATTTTCCTGCCCGCAAAAGAGCATTTCTGGAGAGGGATGGTAGGAGCATGTCACCTCTTTCTTCAGGAAGATGAGAGAATTCCTTGGGAAGAGACCAGGAAATGGAAATCACCAGCTGCCACAGAACAGCTGTGACAACCTGACAGCCCGCATGTTAGCTCTCTGTACTAGGAGTGGTGGTGCCTCGTCTCACCAGGAAGGCTGTCTGGGGGAGAGGATAGGGCTGTACAGTCAGACACACCTGGGCACAGTGGGACTTTGGCCAAGCTACGCAACCTCTCTGAGTCTGTTCCCTCGACTTTAAGAAGAGGTGGCTTCTGTCCCTTCCATTCCCCTAACTTCCTCCCTGTCGTGCCCTCATCCCTATCAAACCCCTGTCTGGGACGGAACTGGATTGCTCTTCTCTACCCCAGTGTTTGCTATTTTTAAAATGTTGGTATATTATAGCATGTTGGTACACCAGGTTTCTCAAACTTGAAGCTTAAAAGCCTATGGTGGGGTTTAAAAAAAAAAGTTCTCATTCCATATTTTTACAAAGAGATCACGGGATCTGATGAGTTTATCTTCTCAGTTCCAAACAAAGCCAGATCAATAGCTTTGTTTTAAAGACACTCTCATTTGGCTTCACATGGCTAAGTACTTAAAATTAATCATAATCATTTATTCCATGGGTTCTTAATTTCCATCAGAGGCACGCGGCTTTGGAACCATCTATCTTAATGGTGAGCCGTTCTGAAATTGGCTGGAGCCGACATCTCCATTTAAAGAATCTCCCCTCCCCATCCCCAGACCTTCCAAATCTCATCTGCACATTGACATTTTATAGCAATTCTCTGTAATCACAACTTAGGCATCATAAAGAATCTTGACAATGAAATAATAAATAGGAACTAAGTGAAGGCATCATATATTAACTTGATAAGTTCCTGAAAGAGAGAGGTTCAAAACACACTATCCCCAGAAAGGTCATCTTTAAGTATCCAAAGCTTTAAAAGTCTTCAAATTAAGAAGACAAAATAGAGTATTACTCTAGGTGTTTTCTCTTTGACATTAGGCATAATGAAATAAAAAAAGGAGGAAAGACTCGCGATTACTCCCATGGAAAGCTCCCTCAAAATTAACTTAAGGAAATTTTGTGGACGTCAACTAGTGGTGGAAATATTTCACATGGGATCCCCCTGTTGTTCCATTTTTTTCTGTGGGTGGAACTGCTGTGAAACTTCTTCCCATCCAGGCTGAGGTTGGTCCCACAGGACACGCCATAGGAATTGAGGGGAGCCTGTGAGAACCCCTGGAGGTAGAGAAAGAGGAGTGGGTACCAGGCTGGAAAAGGCTATGACAGCTGCTCGCTTCATCCTCATTTTTGGCTCCTGCCCAGTGGGGGTTGTCTTGCACAGAATATGGGGAACAAAGGAAAAGAGCCACCCCCTCCTTCCCAGGTAGCCAGAAAAGGGACTAAGGAAAATAGCATAGCACGGAGGAGGGAATCACAGCACAGAGAGTACTGCCTTGGTAGCATGCGCTCTGCAGTAACCCGTGCCCGACAGTGGACATGGTGCTCTCATGGACCCTCTCCCTCAACATCCTCACAGCCCTCCTTCTGCCAAAGACCCATCTCAAAGAAGCCAGGTAGCTGCTTAACTAGTAAGTGGCAGAGCCCACGTGAGTAACTGTCCTACCAAGGTGCTTTCCCAATCTGTGTTGCCAAAGCTGTCACGGAGTTGGCTTCCCGGAAGCATGGCCCGCGGGTGCCACAGACTGGTGCGAACCGGCCCCCGAGAGCGGGGCTAGGTGAGCTAGCGGTGATTCACAAGTCCTGCCCAGGAGAATGGTGGCGCCTCCCACATGCTTCTGAAATTGTCATTTCCTTTACCCAGTTAGTGGACCCCCACAAAGTTGAAGGTAAATCAGACTTGCCAGGGAAAGAAAAGAGTCCTGCTTTTTCACTGAATTACATTCTAGTCCCAGAGGTGATTTCTTCTTGCTTCTGCACATCCCCAGTTGACTTTGTCACTCAGGGGTCTGGGGGCTCCGTTCTTTAGACCTTCCAACAATCCAGCCCCAGCTTTCTGTACGGCCTTAAGGTTCTGAACCGAGAGTTGCTATGACTCAGATGGCCTTCTGTTGCCCCAATCACTGGCCTTTCCTTTCCACCTGTCCTATACATTTGGTGATTCACATACTCGGTCTCCTCCAAGTTGGGGTTATACTGCAGTTGCATATGCCAAGACTGCATTTCTGACCCTGTGTGTCAGGAGCCACTCCGTCACAGCTCTCTGAGCTGGTTTCCTGGCCAGCTAGGTGGAGGACAGCCAGGCACCTCCCTGCCCAACGTGTTGTCCTGTGCCAGAAATATGTTTAATGAAAAAAAAAAATTAAGAGTGTGGACAAAGAAAACAAAAGCGAGAAAACCTAGTTAATAAAATAATTTTTTTTCAGTAGTCCTGTGGGAAAGGAAAAAAATATTTTCAGACACTGTCTCCTGACAACATGCAGCAAATCAGAAGTTCAATAGATATACGCTGCCAAAAATGCCATGCAAAAGCTGTCAGGAGCATAGCCTGAAAATGCTCACGTACCCCAGTGAGTGGCCTGCCCTTGATAAATCACAGTACCCGCTAAATTGCATGCAGGTCCAACACATCTGCAGATAACCAGTGTGCGTTGTTTTGAAGGTCTCCCTCCATTTATGTCACTTGCCAATTTTGGAAATTCATTGGCTTTATTATATGCTGGGCCTATAAGGACCTTCAGGATGACCTCTTATTTGGAGATAAGGCACAGGGAGATCGAGAACAGGCAGGAGTGAGGCCCAGGCCATATAACATTTTGCACCCGGGTATCTATTCCCATCCCTCACCCTTGTCCAAGCTCTGGCCAAGAGATTTGTCAAGGGAAACAGCAAGTTGGTGGCAGCAAGGGGACTAGAACCTGGGTCTGCAGACCCCTGATCCCGTGCTCTTTGCCCACACTGGACATCTTCATGCAACTAGGCAGTCCAGAAAAAGAACCCTCAGTAAGACAGGGGATCCCAAGCACAGTTGTCCTTTCAGAGCCATTATTAAGTGTGTTTTTAGGAGATTTGGGGAGGAAGGCAGACTTGAGTACATGACAGAATCGAGGAATGATCCTGCTTTCTGCTCTCTTGAAACCAGATGTTGCAAACTGGATAGACCACAGACTATGTTGCATCCACAGATGAGTTTTTTTTTTTTTCAATTTTGTGGAGTATTTTTAAATTGACATTAGCATCTTAGGTTTTAAAATTATAAAATTTTTCATAAAAGTACAGATGCCCAGCTTTGGGTTTCTGGTAAACCAGAAGCATTGGCAAACCCTGGGCTGCATTTCTGCCCTGTGACAGTTATGGCTAAAGAGCACATTCCCTCCTTAGAAGGGATGCATAGACTCTCCTTTCCACTGACCTCCATTCATTTCAGCTACTTACCAGCCAGGGTGGGCCCCGCTGTAATCCATCCAGGAAGCAAGGACACACTTGTGCCAGCAGGGTGCCAGGTGCCAGGTGCCCGAGTCAGTAAAGCTTCAGAAGAGCAGGTTCTCTGGCAGATCAAAGTCTAGAGGCCAGATCTTACCAGAGTTGTTGATTGGACATGTATAAGCAGAACGAAGTGACATGGAGTCGAGGACCCCCAAACTGAGCGAGGACATCACAGAAACAGGCAGGAATCTCTCATGCCCCATCATGTGGAAAGTTCTTCTCAAGAGTTGAACTAGCCTCCAAATTCCCTTTGATTTTAAAGCACTTGTCATTGGGTCTATGCAACTGATGAGAAGTGAGATAAACATGCCCCACCCAGTTTCTTGTTTCCTGGACCCCTTCATCATCCCATGTGCTGAGCTCCTTCTTAGTCCACATTTAGAGAAGAACGATTCATGAGTTAAAGCAGTGGTGGGAATTGACCAGACTTTTAGAGTAGATATTCAGCCACATCCCAGCAGGTACAACATGGCCTGACCCCAAGCCCTACTTGAAAACATAGAAGGATGGAGAAGAAAGACCTTTGCTGGTCTAAGAAGAAGTCAGTGACAAGAAATTAACAATAGTCCTGATACCCAGATCCGGGTGTGCTTACTCCTCTAGCATGGGGTTGCTGTCTTGGCTGAAGGGTCCTGGGCATTGGGTGTAAGGATGTTATAGACCTCGTCGGCCCAATACAGAAAACCCAGAGCTTTATACAAATGGAGAGCTATCCTCCACTTCAGCCGAGCTTCCTCTGGGTGTAGAACTAGATGCTCTGATTAACAAATAGTAATTAACAACATATAATACAATGATATGATAACAATTATTAGTATGGTCACTATGGATATTATAATTACTATTACCGCCTCCATTTCTTAGTGTCTGCTGTCTTCCAGGGACTATGACAAGGTACTAGAATGCCGCATTTTATGCAAATCCTCGCCACAACCTTACAAAGTAGAACCTCTAAATCTCATTTTTCTGAGGAGGAAACTGAGGCTCAGAGAAGCTAAATGACTTTCCCGAAGTGCCCCTGGCAAGTACTTGGGCCTGCTCTTCAAGTAGCAAATCCAGCTCTGCCTGGTGTTGGAGCCCCTGCACTTCTCTGCTCTGCTACAAAAAAATTAAAATTAAAAAAATGCATTCTGGAGCGCATAGACCAAAGAAACATTTATGTGCATTAATAAGATTACAGGCTGTTGTAAATGCCCATAATGATTCAGGAATGATAGTTTTCTTTTTCAAAAGTTGACCCACAGGGTGCTCAGATCTAAACCTGTGACCTTAGCTTAATCAGCATTATACCCAATTCCACAGAACCACCCCGACCCTGGAGGTATAAGGCCACAGTTGACCTTGGGGGTGTTGGAGTCCTCCCATAGGACTGGCTGCCGGTCCAGCTTCACCAAACTGGGTGGTTTGGGGTTCGTTTCCTCATCGAGAAATAGAAGCAGTAAGACCCACCTTGTAGGCTAGTATGTGGATTGAAGGAGGTACCATAGGTGTAGGTCTAGCAGACAGCAGACACCCAACCAGGACGCTCACCACAACCAAAGATGGACATGCCTGCACTATTTCACTGCCTTATCCCCAGAAGCTCACACAAACCTGAAACAAAGTAGGTAGTCATTTAAAGTACATGGAACTGGGGCGCCTGGGTGGCTCAGTCATTTAAGCATCTGCCTTCAGCTCAGGTCATGATCTCAGAGTCTCGGGATCAAGTCCCAGGTGGGGCTCTCTGTTGAGCAGGCAGTCTGTTTGTCCCTCTCCCTCTGTCCCCCCACTGCCCCCCAACCCCGCTAGGGCTCACTCTCTCCCTCTCTCTCAAATAAATAAACTTTTAAAAATAAATAAATAAATAGGGGCGCCTGGGTGGCTCCGTCATTAAGCGTCTGTCTTCGGCTCAGGTCCTGATCCCAGGGTTCTGGGGCCGAGCCCCGCATTGGGCTCCCTGCTCGGCAGGAAGCCTGCTTTTGCCTCTCCCACCGCTCCTGCTTCTGTTCCCTCTCTCGCTGTATCTGTCTCTGTCAAATAAATAAACAAAATCTTTTTTAAAAAATAATAAATAAATTAATAAATAAAGTACATGGAACCAAATTCAGTTGAAATGAACTCACTGAGTGGAAGCCTACTCCACCCCAGCCTCCAGATTCTTTGTTACACTTCATTCCTGAATAGAACTAAAGTTGTGATTGTCCCAAAATTATTTTAAATACTGAATGATGTAGTATTTTACTGAAACAGCACATTTCTCACATTACCTTTGTTTTTTTTATTCCTCCAGCTAAATGGCCATATTTTTTTATGACCTATGAACAAAATTAGAGCCATAGTAAAAAGTGGTGTTTTCTTTTCTTTTTTTTTTTTTTTTAAAGATTTTATTTGACAGAGAGAGACTCAGTGAAAGAAGGAACACAAGCCGGGGGAGTGGGAGAGGGAGAAGGAGGCCTCCTGCAGAGCAGGGAGCCTGACACGGGGCTCGATCCCAGGACCCCAGGATCATGACCTGAGCCGAAAGCAGACACTTAATGACTGAGCCACACAGGTGCCCCCCCAAAGTGGTATTTTTCTAACAGACAAGACTTGTTTTCATTTATTTACAAGGTGTTTCACCTGGGTTTCTCTAGGAAGTGAGAACATTTGTTTTTGGAATCAAGGTATTTAGTCACAACATAGCTTTGAATATAGAATTGTCACTGCCTACTGAAAGTCTTAAAATATTTCCAGAATATGATTCTTTTTGGTACTGTGCTACAAATTGTGATTTGTTCAGGCAATCAGAATTAAAATTGCACTTTGTGGAAGGCACCAGTAACTTCCATTCAGCTCCCAGGATCCTAGGAAAGGAACTAGGTTTTCTGTGAATGCTCACATGGGCCATACAACACACACCCCTCCTTCAGAGTAACCCAGGCTCAAGGCTCAGTCATAGCCATGTTCTTAAAATGGCTGGCTTGTTTTTTTTTCCATTTAAATAAGCAGCACTTTAAAGTTCAAGTAGCTAGAATTGGGGTGGGGGGAGGGTGTTCCAGTGGTTCCCATTCGATTGTACTTTCCTGCTAACTAAAGTCCTGTTTAGTCTCTGGATTGAAAATGCATTGGTGTACATTCCTGGGTTAAGAGGATATGGTGAAGGTCGTTGAACTGTTCTTGAGCCCAGAGGATCTGTGAATTGGTAAGACTCCCGTTACCAACTTCCCCCATGAGCACCACTTAGGTGGTATCGGGTGATGGAGGTCTTACCATTCATAGCGGCCACAGACTCCTCCAGCCACCAGGTCTCTGGCCTGAAATTCTGGCTTGACAAAGTAGCTTTGCTTTATCCCACCTTAAATGAACTAGAAAAATAACTGCATCTTTCAAAAAAGATTCCAGAGAATTTCCTCTTGGGGGCAAGATGAGGAGGCCAGTGGGGAAACACCACAGAGCTACCAAGTGCACACAGGGGTCCGTTCACTCCCAAAATGGAGCTTCTACACCGATTTGCAAATGCATTCCTGAGCCGATGGTCAGCCTCCCTCCTTTCTCTCTCCCCCGCAGCCAGCAATGGCTTCAGTGACCAGTGTGTGAGTGTATTCAGGGAGCATCCTGCCCTTGTCCAGCTCTTATCTCATGGCTCTCAAGGGTCTTCAGGCCAGGGACCCGTGACTCCTTGAAGAGCTGAACCTGCCCCTTTCTCAACCTCCACTTCCATCCAGGATGCAGAATATCGGCTGGCTCAGTTCACCTGTGGCCAAGAGTCCATTACTCTGCAGAACCGTGTCCTGAAAGTCAAGGTCCTAGGAACTCAAGGAAGTTGACCCCTTCCTGCTAGTTGGCTCTGTGGAGGGGAGGATGGCATGGGGAAGACATGGAGACGCAGGGCTGAGGGAGAACCAGAGCATCATCAGTACCTTTCTCAGCTTCCATTTCTCATCTGCAAAGGGGCTTAGAAACAAGGGATGGGGAGGAGGAAGGGTGGAGGGAATCTGATTCCATTTCTCCAATGTCATATCTGGACTCTTTGAACTCATAGAAACTCTAGAGTGCCCTTTCCCATTTGACTTATAACTAAATCAGAGGACCCCATCTATTGGCACGCAGTTAATTGAAAACTTCAGATAGAGAGTGTGATTGTTTTTACAATTGTTTTAGTCTTTGCGGTGTTTAAAAAAAAATTAGAATTTGTTGCCAATGTTTAAAACCCAGGTAATTTTATTTAAAAGTTATACAATTTCAACTTCCCCGGAATATCTGGAGCCTGGGGCAATCCTCAGCATGTGGCTCTGGTGGTCTAGAGTGGCGCTGTCTCATAGGACTGTGTGTGGTGCAGGAAATGCCTCTCATCTGTGCTGTCCAGCATGATGGCCACTAACCACAGTGTAGCTCTGGAGCACTTGAAGTGTGGCTTATACAACCGAGGAACTGAACTTTTATTTCATTCTAATTGATCCAATTTGAAATCACCACCTTCAGCTTGTGGCTACCTTATTGGACCTCGCAGGTTTAGAGCTGAGTGGTGAATAAGTACCCCATTCGGACAAGACTGGCCTCTGCAAGTCCCCACAGCTCCCACCATGCCTGTTTCCCTGCTTGCTTTGTTCCGGATCACTGGGGCTGTTTCACCTTCATTAAGAGACACTTTTAAATGGTGTATTTTCTGAAGTTAAATACTTTGAGATATCTGCCATTCCCCTCATCCCCTGGCTCTGTCCTTTCTCTTTCTGAATTTAACCATTTGGATCTTGGACCTGCAAAAGACCCTTTTTTATTAAAACCCAGGAGTATGATTATTAAAACTGTCTCCCACCCATGTGAATTTCTGTCTCTGTGAGAATTAGTTTCCTGATCCCAATTATTCACTTTTTCAGCCTTGCAAATCATTTCCACCAAGTCAACTGGGTAGGAAAATCGCTCCCATGTCTGGACCCGTCCCTTCTCCATACATAAAATAGAGACGGGAGATCTAGTTAGGGAAGCAAGCCCGTTAACCCCACAGAAGCTGAGTGGAACTGTAACTTGGAACGACCTTGGAGGTCAACCAGTCCCACCGCTTCATTTTAAGAGAAAAGAATTCCCCCCAAAGGTTGAGTGACTTACACATTGCCATAGAAAAATTTCACAGAAGAACCAAGCCTTCGACTCTTTATCCAGTGCTCTGTATTGCCGTCTACCTTTCCCCCTGTGTTGGCAGAAGGGAAACGAGGAACAATGAAGCCAGCCTCTATGCCATCTGTCCATCCCATCATCTCTTAATCTCTAGTGTTTTTCCAGAGAGAACAGCGTATGTTCAGTATGGGGACCAAAACCCTCCCTTTCTAGGGCCCTGTAGTCCTGCAGCCACTGCTTGGGAGATGACCACCGCAGTAGCCAACAGGTTGCTGTCTGTTAGGAAGGCAGTCTGGGAAGAGATTGAATTATACATCGTTGATCCTGGCTATACCAGTAGTGATCAGAGGCCGGACGAGGAAGCACCCTGCCTGTCTTTGAACCCAAGTAGCCCGAGTAAACTGTGTCTAGCTTCCTGAGAGAGCCCCTCCCTTGTAAATATCAGAGGGTAAACCCAGATCTTGCCAGCATCTCAGCCCAGGAACAGAGCCTCACGCACCCTATGGCTTAACTCTAAACCGTACATAAGAAATAACTTATAGGTTTGGCCAGAAGACTGATGCACGGTGTGTGGAAAGCTGGCAAGAGCACACCTTCCTGGTGGGACCCAGCCTTACCCTTATAAACAGAAAGTTTCTTAAGACTCTTTGTCTCCAGGTAATGATAGTTGGAGAGGGTGGGGGTGGAAGAAACTTGAATAATTTTTTATCATTTTAAGATAGTTCACTTGAGGGGCACCTGGATGGCTCAGTCTTGTTAAACGTCTGCCTTCAGCTCAGGTCATGATCCCAGGGTTCTGGGATCAAGCCCCACGTTGGGCTCCTTGCTCAGGAGGGACCCTACTTCTCCCTATCCCTCTGCCTGCTGCTCCCCCTGCTTGTGCTCTGTCTCTGTCAAATAAATAAAGAAAAAAAAATTTTTTTTAAGATAGTTCTTTTGAATAGTAGGTTCCTGGTGGCTGCCCTCCTGGAGTTGCAGTATGCAAGGAAGGTATCAACCATATTCACCATGAACATGCTTCGATTTTATGTATAAATATACATATGTGTATACACACACACACCCCTACATTTATATATCTCAATTTTTATATATACATGTCTCAGAGTGTGTGTTATATATGGGATATGTATTAAATATACATATATGATGTATGTGTGATACATATGTGATATATATATGATTCAAGTTGTTAAATTAATTTTTTTGGTTCAGAGACTAAAAACTGTCATCTGCAAGCCAAATCCAAGTTATTTTTCATTGTGACTTTTGTTCCTTTATATGATTTAATCACCAATATTAAAAAAAAAAAAACAGGAGACTTCACATAAAAATTCTACATGTCTGGTTTTCTCTTAAAAAAACAAACAAAAAGGAACAACCAACAGCAGGTGCACCCACATTCCAGCATAGCAACAAGCCTTTGAAACAAGAAGTGAGGATCCCAGGTGGCAGAGCGGGGTTGACTGCAGACCCCACGCAACCCAGTTACTCAGATGTAAAGCCTGGCTCCTGCAGGCAATTGAGTTTGTACTCCTGGATCAGCCTAGGCGGCTGTTCAGAGTGGAAATTTATTTTGATGAAAAGATGCCGAAAGCATGACCCTTCACATTTGGAAACTCATCCATCCATGCAGGAAATATTTATCAAGTTGTTCTATGTGCCAAACACTGGGCAAGGCCCTGCCTGTACCACAGGGCGCAAAACTGGCGTGTCCTCTGTTCTCTTTCTGTGTACACGTTAGTGGGTGTTGAAAAACTTCCCCCTTCTTCCTCTCTTATGGGCCAAAATGCAGCTGAGGGGGGGAATCGCCCATTGCCCGCCCCCAAAACCGGCCCCCCTTGACTGCACACCCACCTGTTCAGTTATGTAAGCTGGAGGTCATTCTTCCATTCTCAGTCCGCTGTGGACATCTTGGCACACTGGCAACTTCCTGATTTTTAAATAATGTAGCAGACAGGATGGATCGTCCGGTTTCCCAGCCTATGGATGACGAAACAGAACCGGGAGAGGCCACTCATTCTTGTTGTTGTTGAAGGTATATTTTACAATTAAATCGGTCGTTGGGAGGCAGTGAAATCATTCTGAATCACCACCAGCCAGTGTCTGTGATGATCTCAAAAAATGAGTAAAGAGAATTAAGAGACCAAAAATACTGGAGCCCCAGGAATACCGAGCTACCGGACATCCCACCGGGCAATGGCAGGATTTGAAGATGCGTCATTCTCTTTTGATCTTCCACTTTTTACATTTATTTTGGAGGCATCTTTTTTTTTCCCTTTTAACACCGAGGCTCTGCTGGGTAGAAGGAGATGAGTTTCTGCCTGTCACAATGTGAATGTATAATGAAAGGAGAACCAAACACGAGCCCTTTTGTTAAGGAATCCGTATCATCAAAGACTCAAATTGGCAGCTGATTGTTTTTATTTATTTCTGTAGGTTTTACATGACACCTGGAGACCGTTTAAAATGTTACTTGGCGGTAAGAGCTCTGTGTTTAAAAATAACATGCACCCGATGCCAAATCACTTTAGAGTCGGGTACAAATATTGAGACAAAAACCCCAGCTGTTATTGCTTTGGCTGCTAATTTGAGGTGTCAAATGAGAGCTCGCCTGCTATACGTCAGTGAATAAGGCCCCTTGTGAGATCATTATGTTTTCTAACAGTTGAGAGTAATGGACTAATCAGTGCAGCATCAGTTGGTTTCATTATATGCCCACACAATGGTTATGAGCTTTAATTTAAACGGTCCGCAGGGAGATCAAGGAAATCAGTAATAGGCGGCACCCAGGATAGTCCCGGAGAGCAGGTAATGTGCGAGAGAGGGCTTCCCACCATCCTCTCTCCCGTCTCCCTCCGTCCCTCTCAGTCCTCCTGCGCTGTCTGCCCGCAGAGACTCACTACTTGGCTCCAAACAGCCCAGAGATGAGCTTTGCTTAAGAAGCAGATCTGTACTCTTGGTTCTGAGGGGAATGCTTAAAAATCCCAACCAACCCATCCAACAGCAAGGGCGGCTTCTGGCAAAACTTAGACACGTTAAGACCGAATCCCCCCTCTCCTGCGTAGCCTCTCCCAGGGCCCTCGCTGTCCGTGCTGAGCTCTGTGCTCTACAGACAAGAGGAGACTCAGGTAGTGCCAGTGCCTCTGAGTAGCGTCGGCAGGGAGGCAAATGCCATGGTCCCCGCCACGTGGAAGCCTGTGAGGGCTGAGTGCAGCACTGGCTTCATGGAAATTGGGCAGCCAGCCTCTGTCAGACCATCCCGTGAGAGGCAGTTTTGCACAACGGTAAAAAATCAGGCCCTGGCATCCCACTGCTCTGTATTTGAACACGGTCTGCACAACTGTAGAGCTGTGATCAGAGCAGATCTTTTGAGGCTCTGAAATGGAATGGATTACCTCAGCATTGCGGGGAGACTTAGATGACATGTGAAAAGTGCTCAACCCGGTGTCCTCACATAGCAACTCCTTAATAATTAGTATCAGTGTTGTTACTGCTCTCACTGACATCTTTACTGGAGGATCTCAGCAGGCTCGCCTCCAAGCAACGGACTTCACTAGTCTCACCGATGAGAAGGCAGAGAGTTCGAGGCAGAACCGATAACGTTCAGTTTAGATATTCTCAAAGGATGCGTGTTTGTACGTTCTTTCTGATTTCTGGAGTTTCCTAGAGCCTCTAGCTGAAGCGGAAAGTGGGCAGCTGGGTGATAGGAGGGGAACACTCAGGGGAGCTTCCTCCAGAAATGACTGAGTCATTGAGCTGGGGAGAGATTCTGGGCTGGGGGGAAGGCTTGGGGATGCCTTCCTTAACCTCAGTGGGCACTGGGTGTGTGTTCTCCCACAGCCAGGCCACAAAGAGACACCACCTACACCCATTATCATGGACTCAGCCAGCCCAAAGCATTCACATTCCCAGGACCTAGGAGCATGCAGAAGCACCTGGTCACCAGCAACAAGCCTTATTCCTGGGGCCACGGTGGATCAGTCAGCAGCCACCAAGCAAGACCAAGACACACCAGCCCTGCTTTGACGTACAGGCCAGAGAAGGGAGCAGGCACCTAAAGCATCCTCAGTCTCATTCCTCTCTCCCTGTCCAAGTGGCCGTGAGCCCTCAGCCCCTCCCTCCAAGGCCCTTATGCTGCCGGAATCCCCTGTGCTTCCCGTTCCCAGGGCCGGCAGTGTAGATCCTTCCTGCAGGGTCCCGCCGCAGTTTTTGCACTCTGCTGCTGTTCAGACAACGCTGCTGCCTCCTTTGGTTTGTTTCTGCCCCTGGGAATTCAATACAGGCCCTGCTGGAGAAGTTCCAGCTTCAGGGATTGGAGGGCTGGCCATGGGACTGGGTATGTGTAAGGACAAGTCAGGGCACCTCCAAGCTCCCTTGAAAAAGACATTGCACTGCCATGGCTGCTGATGACTCACTATGCATGTCCTTCCTGGGGAGTGTTAAAGAAGGAACCACCTTATTTACTGAGACGTAAGGAACAATCAGCCTGCCTCAAGAAGACGGCTGAAATAGGCCTATCTTCCAAGAGGGATTATCCAACCCAGGGAGCCTGGATCCCTACCTGTGCGGAGGGGAAGAGGAGGGGCTCGAGGAGTACCCCGAGGGCTGGCACGCTGGGAGTCTGTGGTGGCACTTACTGTGGGTGCCTGGTTTTGCAATTATGTGATACGTGCTCACAGATAATACTGCTGCATTAGAGTCAATTACATAGTGCTGTGGACACACAACACGCAGATTACAGCCAGAGCCAAGAAAGCACAGAGTGATAAAGCGAGGGCCTAATCGGAGGAGACAGAGGGAAATGTCAGCCTTATTAAGGTTGCCAGGGTGGCGTGGCTGCAGCTGGACTTGGCCCCTCCAGACCGAAGATGGCTATCTTGAGGGCCGTGAGGGAGAGCCACACGTCAGCACAGAGCAGAGAGCAGCAGGGAGCCGGGGGCAGAAGCCAAGTTGGAGCTTTCCAAGGGTGAGTACAGCAGCCTCCATGGAGGGCTGTGTACTAGTTCAGACCTCGGGGCTCTTTCTAAGCAAGAAACCCCCCATGCCCTCTGCAGAAGAGGCTTCCAGTCCCAGAGTCAGCAAGAAGGTAGCCTATATGCTGTCCTCCCACTCAGGTAAAGGCTCTATTCTTAGCTTTTTGTCTGGCTCGGTGGTTTTCAAACTTGAGCTTGCATAGAAGGCTACGGAGGGAGCGTCTCGTGTTAAAACACATGAGGCTGGGGGACATCCCCCCCTCCGCCACACCGAGCATCTGCTTTAGTAGGTCTGGGTGGGGCCTGAAGACGTGATGCTACAGGTCTGGGGACCACACTTAGAGAACCACTACCCAAGTTCATTCCACACCCAGCCCAAGGTGGATTCACCTGCCCTGTCCCTTGAGCAGGGCCTTCTCCTGGACTTGGATTTCACTGCAGCATCGTAGGTTCTGGAAGCACTGGGACCCATCTTCCAGGTGGGCCTGTGCTGTGGGCCAGGAGTGTGGATTCTACAGTCAGACCTCCTGCTTTCGATTCCCAGCCCTACCACTTGCTGCTTGGGCTTTCCTACCAGGGTTTTGAGAGCTTCTGACCTAATCCCCTCTTCTTACAGAGCAGTTATGCTGCCTGCCCACGTCACAGGCAATTACTGACAAAGGCGAGACAGGAACTTCCCAGTTCTAGAGAACCAGGATTGGCAAACACTTTCTATAAAAAGGCAGATGGCACTATTTTCGGCACGGCCAGCCCTGTGGTTTCTGTCGCATCTGCTCAGCTCTTGTAACACAGAAGCAGCCGCCGTAGACAATACATAAACGGATGGGTAAGACCTTACTTACAAAAACGGGCTGTATGGGATGGCATCTGACTTGTGGTCAGTAGTTTGTCATCTCCTGGAATAGACCCGTACGTGCACAACTGCCTCGTGCATTCCTCCCTACTGGGGAGCCCTGGTCTTGCCACAGTACACGGGATTCAGCGGAGGAACATAAGCACATTCTTTCTGGGTATCAAGGTTGGTTCTATTCGTGCTCCCAGGAGCAGTAAGTTCACTAATCCCTTAGTGTCCTGGGGAAAACCAGCTTAATGCCCTCCCTCTAGTGCTCAGAACTGAGAGAGCATGGGGTCCATTGAGGGAAGTAGCCGTGCCCACATGGATCATTTTAATATGGAAAATGATCCTTTTTCATTAAACATTTATGTTCTGATTATGACAAAACAGAAGAGGGATTGCACAGTATATAGGTCACCCTTAGTCTCAATATAAATACAGTATAACAGGTAAGGGTTTTAGGACAAAGAAATGGGAGGTAGGCAGACTGTCTTTAAATCTCATGGGGGGGTGGCCTTATTTCTAGTTAATACTGAGATGCCCATTTAGTAGCTTGTAACGGTGCAAAAGTTGGGGGGAGGGCAGCGTAGTTCTCAAGTCTCAGAGAATTAATTTGACCCTGATCTTGATCTTGACACTGCATTAATTTAGGAGAAACCGCCAACCTGGGTGACTTGGGGTAAAATGTATTTTCTCAAAGTATCTCCAAAGGAGCAGAGCAGTGAGGTTAAAGCTAGATTGTAGAACTGGCAGAACTCCAGAAGATAGAGGTACATAAAACAAGACGATGAGGTCCCCACAGCTTAGTCCGGGCCAGCCCTCCAGAGGCGGGTCATCATTAGACCCAACCTTTTATTTTCCTATTGGTTAATTTTCAAGGAAGTTCATAGAACAAGAGACACTTGGGCACTTCTTTCCAGCTTTGGGTGCCAGGGTGGACACGACAGAAAACATCCACACTGGGGTAACAAACTCGCTTGAAAACAGGAGGCAGTGGGTAAGTTGGGGGAAATTGTGGTATAAAGAAAGAACAGTGATTCCCAGATCCTCCCAGGAGCTCGTGAGCTACCCTGGGGGTCCCTTTCGTAGCCTCAAATCACTCGTCTCTAAGATGGGGATAAGAATTCCAACCTCAGAGTCCTACAAATATCTGATAAGGTGAATGCGAAAGCTTATTGTAAACCATAAAAGAATAGAGAAACACAAGGTCAAACAACAGCTAAGGGTTCCTGAGTGCTGCGCACAAAACGAGCCAGGTGGAGTGTTCACAAGTGTGCTTTGTTTCAGGGCAGGGTGGTTGACTGGATAAGGCCCCTCCCTCCACAAAAGTCCACATCCTCATCCCAGGAACTTAGGACTATTACCTTTTATGGCAAAAGGGACTTGGTAGATGTGACTAAGATAAGGATCCTGAGATGGGCAGGTTATTCTGGATTATCCATTTCGGCCCTAAATGTCTCACGAGACTCCTCATAACAGGAAGCTGGGTCACAGTGGACGGTGGGAGATGTGACAGCAGAAGCAGGAGGTCGGGGAACTGTAGGAATGGACCACAGGCTGAGGACAGGCAGCAGAGGACAATGAAACATTCTCCTGCTGCTGCCACCTTAAGAAATGTGGTCCCCTGAACCCACATTAGACTTCTGACCTCCAGACTGTGTTGCTTGAAGCCATAAAATTTTTAGTAATCTGTTCTCCTATCAGGAGGTGACCAATGGAGTTGGGCTTGCTTCATCCGTGAAATGGAGGCGATCACAAAATTGCCTGTCTCATAGGGTGTTTGCAGCAATTAAGTGAGATGGTACAAGTGGAACCCCCAGCCCAGTGCCTGCATGGCACACAGTAAGCTCTCAGCTAACATTGGGAGTACTAGTATCATTGTATTATATCACCCCTAAAGCTCTGTGAGATTGGTGCTATTATTATTTCCATGTTAAGGGAGGAAACCTAATGAGATTCAGAGAACTTACTGGTGGTTGCGCGGGCTATAAGTGGCAGAGCTAGAGTCTGAACCAGGTCTCCCTTCCAGGCGCTTGCTCCCCAATGCTGCTCCACTGCAGGGGGCAGGGGGGTGGTTATAACACCACCACCACCTTTGAAAGCCAACTTCTGAGTGGTGCAGGCACCAGAGAGAGCACCGTACTCCATGCCTGGGCACAAGCCACCAAGACTAGAGATCAAATAAATCTAGGTCTATCAGGGAAACAATGTAGCTGCCATGGAGATCAGCATCCAAGAGGTCACCAGCCCTCTCTCATCCCCAGGCTGGCCAGCCCCATGCAGCAAATCAGGAAAGTCTGAAGACTGTGTTTAGTCATTTTGGTTCTGGAATAATTGCTATTATCGTAAATGTTTTATAGCCCTCATTACAGCTCACATTTAAACATCAGTGTAGTAATACATTAATAAGTCATTGCTGCCGGATGCACTTACGGTCAAGGCCTGCACTGTGTGTTCAGCTCAGTTAGGGCTGGCTGTGAACTCTCCCTGATATGAGTGGCTGGGTATGCTTGGAAGGAAGCCTCTTCTCTCCAAAGGCTTGGTGCTCTTTGCCTTTGGGAGAGGAAGATGGTCAGACTGTTGCCTGGTAGTGAGTCCATGACCCTAACGAGGTATCCCCAAAGTGCGGAGCCTAGAACTCTGGCACAGAAAGGGAAATGAAGGCATCATTTCAGCTCCAGAGGTATTCCACATCTGATAGAGGACTGGTGGGGGGCAGGGGGGCATTGTCCCCACACCCAGGAAGCTTCCTGCCAAGGAAGTGGAGTGACAGACTCTTCAGCCTTGTCGGATGAGATATTCCAAAGGCTACCTGGGTGTGGGGAGATAGGATGAGTTAACACACACCTCACAGAAAAGATAAGCCACAGGACACGGAACAGCTATGTGGGCTCAACTTCACAGAATGCCAAGTGTCTGCACGGGAACATTGGTAAAGTATGGAGGAGGCAAGAGCAGCCACGCAGATGTGCTCTGCACATTCCTCTTTGCCATACCCTGGGCCTGAATTAGTGCTGGACCGGTGGTAAATACCAGATGAGGGAGGGAGACTACTGGGTTCTGTGTCTTCAGGTAAACAGATTTCCTGCTGGCCTTATTAACCAAACAAATGCTAAGTGGGCCCTGAGGAATTGCAGGGCCAGGGAGGGTCTGAGGCAAGGGGGTGTGGTGGGGTAGACTCCCCCTGTGGTGGGGTGGAGGGGGAGAGAATGTGTAGGCGCCTTGGGTACGGTGGGTATGGGGGCCACTGTGCTGCGTGAAGATGGATTTCCACTTCCGTGGAGGTTGGGGTGGGGGGAACCATGAATGACCAGGACAGGACTAGATTCCCTCCGCAAGTGTACGTAAAATGGTAGGCTTCATTTACTGAATATAGACTGCACGCTGAGCCTTTTACCAGCCTGTGGGGGAGGTACCGTTACCCACCTGCTTCTGCCGATGAAGAGCCTGTGGCTGAGAGATGCTGGTAATTTGCCCAAGATCGCACAACCAGGGCATGTAAGACTCAGTCTGAATCATGTATGGACCAGGTCGTGGGGCTGTGGTCGCGCACGGGATAGGAAACGCTGGAGGGCATTCTAAGAGAAAGGCAATATGTTTATCGAGAGCCGAGGAGGAAAGAAGTCTGCTTAACCGTGGAAGGCTCCAAAGAAAGGCTCCTTCCTGGGCCAGCGGGGGCCCATGGGAGGGGAACGGGGTGAGCTCATGAGAACATACTTCCAGAATAAACTGTCCATGTAGCACCCTGTGTTAGGTGGTATGGGCGGTGGGCAGAGCAGGGAAATTGGAGCAAGACAGTGCTGGATTCCAGTCCCATCTCCCAAGCTCAGCAGCTAGGGCTCCCTGGGAGAATTCTGTCCCCTCCGTAGCTCTACTTCCTCATCTGTAGCACGAGGACAATGTGCACCTCGCAGGGACGTGTGTCGCTAACCAGAATGACACATATCTGTTTTCTTCTCTCAAAAAGTAGGACTTTGATACGTAACTGACACGGGGCTTGTGAGAATTGGAGATGTCAGAGGTCATCTGTGCTCAGCACCTGATAGGATTTCAGGAGGTGACAGTATTGCCCTAGGTGGGTCCTTGAGTACTGAGAGGGCAGCCAACGAGAGGAAAGAGCCTCCCTTTCCTCTGAAAGAAGGAGTCAGGGATTCTCTCATCTTCTGGAGATCCGCCCCCTTGTCTCCAGCTGCCCCATAGCTATTGATTTATGATCCTTTTGGCAGTTGCACCAATTCCTCCCCACACCTTCCAGAAATCTCTGCTGCCCCCCCAATGCTACATCCTTGTTAACCGTTTCCCTTCTTCCTCTGCCTTCGCAGCACCCTCAACAACAACAACATTAGCCGCATCCTCGTCACGAGCTTCAACCACATGCCGAAGATTCGAACTCTGTGAGTAAAGGTCCCTGCTTCTGCCCCACACTCAGCCCCACGTGCCCCACTCTGACCTGCACACGGGTCCTAGAGCAAACCCCGCCTCCTCCCGCCACTGACGAGGAGATCTTGGTGAGCCACCGATGGGGGAGAAGCATCACAGTGCCATCCACAGTTCTGAAACCCCATTCCATGGCAGACAGACAGGTTTCTCTTTACCCTGTTGACGGGGGAATGCGTCTTTGTGTGTCCCATCTTGACGGAAAAATTTATTAGTGTTACATTGTGACAGAGCATGGCTAACTGGGATGTAATGATTCAGTGTCTCCTGAGCTGATGTCACCTGCCATTTTCAGTTCTGTCGTAGCACCGTGGTCATGTTTTCCCCTCTGTGTCCCATGGCGGAGTGGGTGCCTTAATCCCGCCTTCTCCCCATCCTCCTGGCCCACACCCAGCAGAGTCCCCTGCTCCCTTGATGATATATTCTGGTAGGATACAGGAACTTGTTCTTGACCATTACTTTTGGGGTAGGCTCCAGCTTTCCTTTTCCGTGTACTCAGAAGGCAAATCTTCCCACAACACCCCATATGGAGAGCGGTCCCAGTGCCTTTATTACCTGGGGAGTTCCCCTCTCCTCTCAACCAGAATACCTTTTGTAAGTTTCTCTGCAAATGAAATCTGTTGGCCTTTCCGTAGGGGTTCACAGGCATGGTTTCCTTGCATTGGTGCAACTTCACCAGCGTGTGCATTACAGTAGTAGTGGAGAGCCAGCCCCCAAGAGCTTTCAGCTATTTAGCTGCAGCGAGCTGGAATTCCTGCTGTTCCCTTTGTTAGCTCCAGGACCTCTGTTCCCTCTATAAATGGGGGCACTGGAGAGGATCAGATGAGAGGAGGTACGAGGAGTGCCTGGCACGGAGTGGATGATAAATGATATTGACTATGACTGTTACCATCACTCTATCCAGGAATCTGCACTAAAAGTTCCAAGCAACCAGCTCATCAGTGGCCCCTGAGCAACATGGGATCCACAGGGATTTAAAAATCCACAGAGCAGTGGTTCCCAAAATTGGGTCCTTGGACCAGCAGCATCATCATCATGGAATGAGATTAGACCCGAGGAATCGGAATCTGTGGGGGTGGGGCCAGCCATCGGGTTGTAACAAGCCCCCAGGGAGATTCTGAAGCTCATAATGTTTGAGAACCCCTGCATGGGTGAGAAAGTGACCTTATCAGGGCGAGGTGGGGGGTGGGCCGGGAATGAAGCAAAGAGCGGTGGAGCCCTGTGTGAGGGAACAGCACGGAGCTCCCTGGGCAGACCTGAGTGTAAAGGCGAGCTCTGACTGCCCCTGACTCTAGGCAAGTTTCTTCCTCTCTCTGCCCTGCAAGGACAGGGAGTTTGTAAGTGCTTGTCTCACAGTGGTGAGAATGAGGTACGCTCGCAGGTGGAGGACCTGTGTCATGAGGTTCACTCAACAGATACTGGTTACTGCGAAGAAGCATCCAAGCCCATTTTCCCTCATTGCTCCCCATTTCTCCCTCCGACCCCTCTATGATAGCATCAGTCCACCAAGAAAACCTTTCCTTTTCCTTGCCCTTTGAAATGGGATGGTACAGTCGTGGGGTTTTAAGGAGAAACCATGGGGTCTTCAAAGACCACCTCAAAGCCCATGGCAAGCTACAAATGAGCTGCAGAGGACTGTGCCCGGGGCTTCTGGCCTGAAAGCGGAAAGTGAGCCTCCTGGTGTAGGGCCTGCCTCACCCAACATGGGCTGGTGGGATAGAAGAAAATGGACCCTCCCCTGCAGAGACCCGCAGTCCAGCTCCTGTGGCTCCTCCTCTGTGACTTCGGCTTCCCCTCTTGCTGTTCTCCATCTAGGAGCAGCAATAACAGAGGCTGGGGCTGGGTCCTCGGGACAGGGCCCCTGGGGAGCTGGGTCTGGCTCTCAGGTGCCTTGTTTGGCGGCCTCGGGTGGAAAAGGAGGATGGAAGAAGGTCTTCTCCTTGTTTCTGTTGTCATCCTTCCCTGCGGTCCCGAGCACTCATCTGATGAGTTCAGATCAATCAATCAATCTCGTCTGTTCTCTTTGCTCCGTGCCTGCTGCCACTTTCTCTTTAGTTTAATTTCAGAGACGGCTCTGTACAGAACTCCCCAGAGACTTGCACTGACTAATCCCCCTTCACTGTAATTAAAGTGGGGGTGGGGGAGATGGGGGGTGGGGAAGGGGGAAAGAGGAGCGAGGAAGGAAGTCATAAATGGGATTTCTAAAGGAAAGCTTTTATATTTAATTCGGAAAGCCACATTTTATAGAAAATGAACACTGACCCTCTCTAAAAGGATTTGCTGGAAATTTAATTTAGCGCCTGTGGCTAAAAGGCACCTTTTACAAATTGGCATTTGTATGCATTCACCTTATCTTCTGTGGAGGTGGATTTGCCAACATGGGATGTGGGGTTTCCATCAGCAGAAGATCGTAGAAATGCATGCAGGAACCACCTCGGTGCCTTGATGCCTTGGTGTCTAAGTAAGAAATGGCGCTCTGTACAGGGAGGGCTCTGGGCTGGGAGGAGACGGAAGAGTGGAGCCAGTGCCCTCACGACAGTAGTAGCTGCAGACATTCCTTTGATGGCTAATGGTGTGCAGGGCCTTGTGCTGAGTCCTTCTCATGAACCGTTTAATCCTCACAACAGCCCTGGGAAGGGGCACCCTTAATAATCCCCACTTTATAGATCATAGCACTGAGGCCCCCAGTTCAATCACTGCCCAAAGTCAGAATCGGAAAAGCGCGGAGCCAGTGTCAGATCTGGGCGATTTGACATGAGAGCCTGAGCTCGTTCCATTCAGCAGAAACAAAAGCAGAGGAGCCGAGGAAGGCCTGAGAGGCCACTCGAGGCCACCTTCCCCCAGGTCACTGCCATCCCAATTCACCAAAATCATGAAAAGGAAATAAAATAATTTTTCTTCCCACTTGAGGAGTTTAGGAATACTCCTGGCAGTGTCCAGGCTCACGTTTCCTGATCGATGTGATAACTTTCCTTTCAATAGTAGTAGTTGGGGTGATACTCCTCAATTTGCTCTCCCAAACATGATTTGAAAGGCTGGAACGTAGAAGAGTCTGCCCGGCTCAACTCTGCCAGCACTCCCGGCGGTTAGAATTCTAAAGCGGGTGGGAGGATCTGAGCCCGTCCACTGCTCTAGGCTTTTGACAAGAGACTTTAGGTGGATTCCAAGTCCGTTTTGGTCACCTGTTTTCTGTGGTCCCTCTTGGAAGTGGAGGAATCCCTGCAAAGGCAGACAAAGGGTTAGGGACCATCTGGAGGAAGGTAACGAAGAAAGGTAGCTTGGGGCCGCCTTGCAGAGGTTGAGAAAGAACCAACCTGACATCATCTTCCAAAAGGAAAACCTCCAACATTTTCAGTCTCCCAGAAATTAATCCGCTTAATAAGGATCTGACTGACCTAAACCTCACTTTAGCCATTCCGTTGATCTCTTACGCCTGATGGGAGCTGACGGGAAGTCATTGACATTGATCTACCTTGTGGATCCATGTTCAGCCCTTCATAGGAATCCCTGTTTGCTTAGCGTCCGTGCGTCACTGCCAGAGAAGGCAACCACCTTTCCGCACTGAAGCTAGACTCTCTTTAGAAGGCTCTGATCCTCCTGACGCACAGAAGTCTCCCAGCACCTCAGCCTATGCTGGCACTGCGGCCTGCCTTTGCTCTACCTTGTCACTGACACCGTCCCTTGTCACTGTCGCCATTTTCCTCGGCAGTCTTTACACCAGTGGTCTATTTCTGGCCACAGAGCCAACACCCCATCCCCTCTCTCTCTTGCTTCTCTTCCTCTTTCTCTCTCCCTCCTGTCCATCTGTCTGTCTCTCTCTACAGCTCACTGATAGGTCAGGAAGCAGATCATTTTCACACATGCTGAAATTTCCCAAGAAGGCCCAGGGTAGAAAAGGAATTCCCTCATCTCCTTCATGTTCTTCCCCTAGTTTAGGATTGTGCCTCCCCTACGCTTTCCCACTGGTGGCACCTCTTTGTGAAATGCCAGATGAAGAGGAAGCGGCATAGGGGTCTGAGCTTTGAAACTCAAAGGAGGGAATTGCTTGGGGCCCATTCCAGGCACGGGATCTTGGGCCGTGGAGCCTCTGAAAATGTGTTCAGCTTTAAAGTATTGACTCCGAAATCCACAAGAACTTCACAACATCAAAATTAATCATTTGGAAACAAAAATCATAAAAATCCTTTCAACAATTTTTAGCAGAAAAAAAGATTTACATTCTGCATGGGCATGGGTTCATTTAGTTGGTCAGAAATGATGGGATCTGGAACCCCCTAAGGCTGTTGAGGCTTCTGGTGGCCCTGGCCTGCCCTAGGTTTGCACCCACGCCATGGCAGGAAGGCTTTGCCGGCACGCCCCTCCAGTTGGCGGCACGTGGACAATGCTGAGCAAAGCTGACTTTATGCTCAGTGGAGTATAGTCAAGAGCCCTTCAGAGCTCTCCATTTCAGGCATGGAGGTAGCCAAGCCACTGTTTCAGGCCGCCACTCAATAATAACCAACTTGACACAGAGTACTTGAAAGTCTCCAGATACTACTGGCTGATTAGCATGTCCAGGATTGGGCGCTTGAAATTCACAGCAGAAACCCAAGTGTGTGATGAGCTGATGTGACTAAAACTTACCACCACCACTTCTAATGACTTAGGGTTGTGGGGAATATGGAATTGGAAGCCCCCGATAGCAAAACCTTAGGAAAAAACCTGTAGAAACCCCTAGATATCCTTAGTTTGCCCCGCAATTAATGGAAGGTAAATTCAAGTCATTTAACCAGATGAGATTCCTTTCAGAAGTAGAACATGCAGGGGTTCCTGGGTGGCTCTCTAAAGCCTCTGCCTTCAGCTCAGGTCATGATCCCAGCGTCCTGGGATTAAGCCCGCATCTGGCTCTCTGCTCAGCAGGGAGCCTGCTTCCCTTCCTCTCTCTGTGCCTGCCTCTGCCTACTTGTGATCTCTGTCTGTCAAATAAAATAAATAAAATCTTAAAAAAAAAAAAAGAAGTAGAACATGCAGATCCCTCTAGCAACTCTTAATCACTCAGAGGCAAGAAATTGATCTAGAATCACATCTACTGGAGGGGGAAAGCCGCAGAGTCCTGGAACTGGCTAGGAGGGTTTTTCCAGGGGCACCTGAACCAGAATAGCAAATACACCTGGTGGAATTGAACTTGAGAAGAAGAAGAGGGCACTGTGGAGACATTGCAGTGGGCTCCAGGAGTCTGCAATGGGCAGCTCCTTATCTAAATGGAGGTGGGTAGGGTCACCTGGGTGGCTCAGTCAGTTAAGCGTCTGCCTTCAGCTCAGGTCATGATCCCAGGCTCCTGGGATGGAGCCCCCTCAGGATCCCTGCTTAGCAGGGAACCTGCTTCTCTCTCTTCCCCTACCTGCTGCTGTGCCTGCTTCCTCTCTCTCTCTCTCTCTCTGTCCCTCTCTCCCTCTCTCTTTGTCAAGTATATACTTTGTCAAGTATATAAATAAAATCTTTTAATGGGGGTGGATGGAGAAAAGATGCCTCCAACAGAAAGGACCCTTCCCAGCATGCCCTGCTCCCTGGGCCAGTGCACACAAGCCTCCCAGTATTCCCGGGGTGGGGGTGGGGGTTCATTCACTGTAGGGAGGAAATGCAGGAGAACGAGTGAAGGCAATGGCAGGTCTTGGCCACAGTGCCACTATAGACTGAGGCATTGAGACTGCGGAGCCATTTCAAGCCATCAGGAGCCCAGGCTAACTATAGTCCTGAAATCTGCAACCAAGTGACCTCTTTGGAAGTTTGACTAGCATCCGAACCATTGCTTTAATAATGTCACTTTTCCTCCTTCTACATGCTGAGGCTTTCTTGAGTGGGGGAAAAAAAAAGGTGGAATTACTATTAAGAAATGGGGACTTGCTCAGAACCCCAGAGGCATCTGTCGGATGCGGCCTGCATGTGAAGATAACAGTCATTTGTGGTTTGGCAATAAAGGGCTGAGGCTCCCGTGGTAACTCACGAGTGCAGAGGGAAATGCTTTCCGGGGCTCCTGAGGATTATCACGCTGGGCAAAGGGGCACGGAGGTTTGGCCTGCTATGTTCACTTCAGGCCATGACAGCGTCTTACCTCTGTCCCTCCCTCTCCCAGGCGCCTCCACTCCAACCACCTATACTGTGACTGCCACCTGGCCTGGCTCTCGGATTGGCTGCGACAGCGGCGGACAGTTGGCCAGTTCACACTCTGCATGGCTCCTGTGCACCTGCGGGGCTTCAACGTGGCAGATGTGCAGAAGAAGGAGTACGTGTGTCCAGGTGAGCTTGCCCCGCCCCTCTCTCCTCTGTGCTGTGACCCATGCACCACCGAGCCCACCCTGACATCATTGCGGGCATGAGCCCACACCCAGCCCAGACGTGGGCGTGGAATCTCCTAGGTTCCCCAGCACTGCACAGTCCCTTGGACTCTGGGGCGCCCTGACTAGAGTCCTGAGAAAGAAGCTCTTGTCATCTAGTAAAGGAAACTGCTCAACGAAGTCATGAATCACTTTCTGTTGAGCTTCCTAGTCCATTGATGCTAAGAAACTTAACATGTGTTAAGTGCATTGTTTAGCATTTCCTAAACACTTGCCCATTATCTAATTGCTCACAGATATTGAGAGACAAGTTAGTGGAGGTGGTGGGGGTCAGCCTGCTTGGCTGGAAACCCTAGCTCTGCCCCTTAGTAGTGTGTGACTTTGGCAAATTACCTCATGTCTGCAAAATGGAAAAATCATAGTATGTAACTCTAGGGATGGGTGGGAGGATTAAATGAAAATAATGCATAGAAAGCCCTTAGCATAATACTCAGCACTTTGGTAAGAGCTAGTAAGTGGAGCTTAATTTTTATAGTTTAGTGGACCCACAAAATGCACTGAGCCAACAGCAGAGTTTGATCTGTGGGTAACTGAAGTGTAATAGAAGCACAGATTGTCTAGTACAGGAAACAGAACTATGCACAGGACGGAAGGCAGTGCAGACCTCTGGGGATGGGAAGAGGCTGAGCGACCGGAGATCTTCCCAGAGGATGTAGTGGCTTTTAAACGGAGTCCTCAATTCCAAGTTTGCTTATTTGTTTTTACTTCTCATTGACACCTTCCATTCCCACCAGCTCTCTTCTTCTGGTGGCAAAGAAGGAGAGCCAATCCCTGAATTTCCTCAAAAACAGAAAGTATTCAGTTGAGTTTCTCACAGAGGCATCCCTGATTTCCAGGAACCCAATCCCGAAACGGGAGCCCAGTGGCCTCTGAAAGCTGATCTTAGGGGGTCGGCCTAAAGGAAGGAGGAAGGAGAGGGACCTCAGCACTGGGGTGGGAGGGAAGGAAGTGCACCCCTGACATTTCTTGACCATTGCTGTTTTCAGAACCGAAGGAAGCCTGAGCCCCACGTGTGCTGTAGGGCCCCAACCCAGCCAGCAGTGCAAACCGGCTCCCTTCTGCTCTTAGGCGGCATTGGCAACGGAAGATTTTTTTTTTTAATTCAACTTCATCTCGCGCTCCCTCCTGCTCTCTCTTGTCATGTTACTACTTCATCAAGTTATTTATTATCCAAAAACATTTTAACATGTCTCAGAGCAGCACCTTAATAATTTCCTATAGACGCCCACTTAGAAATCACTTCCCGTCAAACACATATAATAAAACCATTTATCACACAGGCACCCAACTCACATACACTGACTATAATTACAGTAATTATTAGGCAAAGAGTACAATATCGGCATAAGTGCCAGTGAAAGAAATAATTATAGAGTGCAGGAGTCATCCAAGAGCTAGTGAGAAAAACTAATTAGAGAAAATGTGAAAACACATCATTACCGGTGGGTGCCAGGCTGACGCTCCGCGCGAACACACGTACCACTTCGTCGGGAAAGCACCTTCCCGACCAGGGAGGGCAGCTTGCTTCCCTGTCACTGTCCCCATCAGGATCCAAACCCTGGATCCTGGTCAGGGAGAGAGGCTGACCCTCCCAGGTCCTGGACGTGCTCGTGCTCTAAACCTCCCTGCTTCGAAAAGGCTAGATCTAGCAGGCGGGTTAACGGTTCAGTATGAGCGACCCTGTCGCCTCCCCTGTTTATATCCATTAAGCCCAGGGCTTGTGGTGATCCCTCACACTTGGTAAGACGAAGCTGGGTGCTTTCTGGGGATCTAAGCATCGGGCACAGGCTCCAGACATGAATGCGCCGTTCGCCTGCACCCCTCACCCGTAGGAGAAATGTACTGTGGGAAATTTAATGTGGGAAGCCCTCTGCGGAAGGGATTCTAGGAGGCTCTCCAGGCTCTCCTGGGTTAAAAACAGAGCTGTGCAGGGCGTTGCCTTCTGCAAAGGTTCAAGTCAGATGTCGTGGTTGGCTGAATTGACTGTCCGCGACGAAGGAAGCACCGCCATCTTGGTGGGGTGCAGGAGGAGCACCGCCTCCGGAAAGTTCGGCCTCTTTAATAACTGTTAAAGTTTGTGAGGCTGTGTTCGGGGGGTGGCAGAGGAAGCCTCGCGGAGCAAGACTCCGTGTGTGCACACTCAGGGGGCCAACACGGAGGGCTGCTTTCTCGCACCGGCCGTCCCCCACCCCAACACCCACCGGGTAGAGGGCAGGCTCCACCCGTGGCAGAGCCCACAGGGCATCCGCATGTGGCCGTGTGGTGGGAATCTGACCCCGTCAGTTGTAGACTGCGAAACTGTCAGTGTTCCTTGTTCAGCCTCTTCCCCCGGTGACTCCCCGGAGGAGGACTTCCGTGGAGAGAGGCAGGACCGAGAGCATCTCGGAGAAGCTAGAGGTCATCTGCTCGGGAGAGAAAAAGGCCCGGGGCGCCAGTTCAGCCGTCCCCGCGTGTAGCCGCATCACCAGTGGCCCCTGTCAGGGAAGCGTCCGAAAACCTCCCGGGCCCTTAAACCATATCAAAAAATTCACTCAACGCATGACTCCAGAGACAAGAAAGAGCTTTATCTCACTCAGCCTGGGCGGGCCCTGCCTGTTCTAGTCCCCGCTATCTCCCTGTGAATGAAATCCAGCCGACTGGAGCCAGGCCTCTTCTCCCCAGGATTCCTGGCAGCGGGCGCCTTATCACTCCGGCTAACCCAGAGATTGGCTAGCGGGGCACTTTGGCCAAATTCATCTCCGCTGTCAACCTACCCTTCCGATTGAAGGTATTTATTTCTTCCTTTAAGGAGACATCTAGGAATTTTTCAAAGGGTGGGAGACTATATTTTATTTTTTATTAACGTTTTCTCAGGTATACAGTTGGACTGCTCGGTTTCCTTCAGCTGCTGCTGCAAGGATTCCTCTGTGACTTTTTCTTGTTAAGAGGAGGGTCAGGGCTCTAGGACTAGAAGAGGCTGTGGTCCCTGCTGCTTGTGGCCTGAACGGGACTGGGACTTTATTGAGTTTATAAGAACAGGCCAGAGAAAAGGTTCTATTTTGGCCATTACTGGACTCATGTGCGTTCCAAGTTCTGGGTTTTAGCCCATCCTTACCTAAAGGGTTTATGCTGGGGTTTAAGCTCTAGGATTTATCTTCCATGCATCAATTTTCTGGTCCCTTAATCTGAAAAAGTTTCTACTGGTCACAATTTGTAATTCAAGGGTATTAGTTAAATATTTGACCCCTTGAGTCAATTATCTCTTTCCTTTAGACATCTTTGTATTCATTGGTTTGTCCACCTGTTTCACACTTAACCTCCGCATAGTCTTTGAGGGTGAGATACTCTTTCCTGAAGGTCAGTCTTGTCTTCTAGTACGAAAGGCTCACATCAGACATTTTTCAGGTGCCCCAATGCCTAGAACAATACTTGCTCTTAAAAGCCTCTCAAGAAATCCTTCCTCATTTATTATTAAAAATGAAATAGGCATATCTCCCTGGAAACAAGACACTTTCCCCTTCTTTTTTTTTTTTTAATTTGGGACTAGTTACTAAGTATAAAGATAATTAAAGTAAGCCATGACTAGCCGCCCATCTCCTTAGGAGGTTTTAATTAAAACACCATAATTGGACATTGCAAGAATGAGATTATTAGGTTTATTTAGCCATTCCTAAAATTATCATGCCTCTGGTATTTAAATCACATTCATTTATATTCTCATCATAATTGCTCAAGCCCCATTGTCATTGCAGTCTGTTGTTGGCTTTTGAAAGGCCAGAGGCCAACAGGGATGCTTAATTTGAATGTGGGAATTAATTTATTTCCACATGCTCACGAGGCCATTGGATTTTTCAGTTCTGTGCACTCTGCTGGGTGGGAGTCCCTTTAAAGACAGAGAGGAATAAACACCGCTCTAACAGGAGTGTCCCGCCACCTCCAGCACAGCTTACACAGTCTGTGTCTTGGCCCCTGAGCTTCCTCTTCTACCTCCTGAGATTGCCAGGCTCTCACAGTTTTCAGTATCATGGCAATAAAGAGAGGCATTGGGTGTCTTTTTGGTAGAGGGGGTAGCACAAAGAGCGCTGGACCAAATTTTAGAACTTCGTCATTCACCGGCTCCCTGATCTTGAACAGTTTGCCTGACCTCCTTATTCTCCCCTTTTCTCATTGGTATAATGGAAGTAATAAGAATAATATTGGAACCTGTATCACAGATTTTGTGAGAACCCAGTGAGATCATGCCCGCAAAGCACTGGATGAAATATGGGGCACATAGGAAACCGTCCCTAAGCCCTAGCTGCTATTATGAGAATGACATCATTCTTAGTTTGGCCACCATTGCGTCCCTGGGCAAGCACTCTCTTCCAAGGGATGGCTTCCTCACCATCTCCGTGGCCCTTTCTAGGTCTGAAGTTTGGTGACCTTTGCCCCACTCATTTGGGCACGAGTTAGGACTTTCCCCTTTTGGCACGATGCCGAGTAGAAGAACAAAGTTGAGGATGCAGCCGGCAGGAGCCAGTCTCCCCAGTCATCACTCCTCCTCCTTCTCTATCAGACCGGAGGGGGTGTGGTGCAGTCAGCAGAGACAGGATGACATGATCTCTGTCCATGCCAGCCGTCACAGGCACTGCCCTGTGACAGGGCTAGCCGGGGACACATTCCTGCCCTCATGCTCATTGTGGGCCCCCTCCCCGCACCAGAAAGCAGCAGCCTGGTGATGGCGATCAGGGAAGAGCAGGGAAGGACCAGCACCCGGTTGCCCCACATTCGGCCCTGCCCTCCCTCAAGGCATCAGAGCACAGTCTGAGGAGTCAGGAGACACCAGAATGTGGGACGTCTCTGTTTGCTCCTTGAGTGGCACCAAGGTGGCTCTGGTTCCACATTGAAATTCCCGGTAGTGATTCAGAAAGGGGAGATGAGCCCTGGGGGCAGACAGGTACTTGGCCCGTCTCCCCGTCTCCCTGTTCTGGATGAGAACTTCCACCTCAAGGCAGCAACATTTTCATCCCACTGAAAGAGTGCTTAGGGCAGATAGTTTGGGCACCCATTCAAAAACAGAACAAGTTCATGTGCTCTCCCAAGTTCATCACGAAACATCTCCGAACGTGGATTACAGGGGTTCTGTGTGCTAGTGAATCACTACTCTCTGATTTAGGCTGCTTTCTTTGCCAGGAAGAGGGGGAGGTGGTAGCAGCAGGCAGGCTTGCTCGGGACAGTGAACGTTCGTGGGCGGCGTAGGCACATGTTCCTACAATAGGAACACGCCCGTGTGTGTAGGCAGACTCCGGCCCAGATCAGCCCCTCCCTTCAAAGACAGGTGGAGAGACTCTTTCCACCCTGATCAAAACATTCTGTTCTCATTCCTCTCTGGCTTGTACAGTACTCCTAGAATTTCTCGGAAGAAAGGTGGGTGTTTCATCACTTTGTCCCCCTGGGAATCCACTGTCACCTGCACCAACCCCATCGCATGTGGACAGGAGAGGCTGGGAGGGAGGGATTTGCTGACAGAACTAAGGGAAACCTAGGACACTCTTACCTGTGTGGGTAAGCAAGGCTCAGAGGGAGCCCCAGGGGACTGGGCAATTGGCCTTTGCTGGCACTGCGCTGTGGTAGAAAGACCTGAACTTCAGGCTTGAAAGTCCCATCCACCTAATGGCCACTCCATCCCTCCACACTATGGCGGAGCCTATCAGCCAGAGCCCAGAGCCCTCAGAACTCAGGCGACCTCACCTCAGGACCCTTCTAGAAGGATTGCTTGCCTCCCCCGCCCCCCCCCAACATATCTTGGTGACATTCAGCCCCCACTCTACCAGGCTTCTAGACCAATTTTATCCGTGTGTTCATCCTTTCACTCACCCAAGGTATGTTTACTGAGTTCCTATTTTGTGTTTCAGTCCTATTTTGGGCACTGGGGATGGAACAGGGCGGAAGACAGAACAGGTCACTGCCCTTATAGAATTTACATGCTAGTTGCCGTCTATCCAAGACCAAAAGCCAAGGGGAGGGACTTCTGCCATCACAGCACTCCCAGGCTCAAAGGGAAGTGGGCTCAGTCCATCGGACATTGATCAGAGGGGAAGGTTTCCAGGGGAGATGAACCCATGTTTCCACCCCATCTTAAACCTGACATGTTTGTTTCAACAAGAGGATAACACCCTTACCACACGTGAATGCCTGGCTGGGAGCTGCCAGCCCAGGATGCCAACAGAGGCTATAATTACCTTTGTTTCTCTCTTCGTAATTAAAGGTGTTGTTAGTGACCTCGTTACGGAATCTTTTTCAAAGGCTTTCTTTCTTTTTTTTTTTTTTTTTTTTTACCTTGACAACATCCCTTGAAATGTAGCACATGCTGCCTGCAGAATGAAAGCCACCCTCCAAAAGACCCAGCTCATCCCCAGAGGGATTCCAGACTACAACCTGGGTCTGGTTTAAACAGATTTAATTTCAGCATAGATGTCAAAAGGGGCACTTTGGGGGGGAAAAAAAAAAAAACTCCATTTCAGAACTTCCTGTTGCCCACATGAGTCCTTGACTGTACCGTCTTTCTCCCCCATTTCCCTTTCTGACACACCCCAACCGAGTGATATTTTTACGGATCAAAAGAAGGACAACCATCTGATACCCTCTGCCTCAGTGGATGGAAGTTCAAGGGCACGGACTTCAGCCTTCCATGTAGCCCCTGACTTGCCCAAGCAGGAAGGTGCCCAGGGTGTGAAGACTCTCCCTGACTTTGTTAGGTGCCCTTTGCCCCAGGATGTGGAGGGCCAGGCCTGGCATTTTTCTTTGGGGAGCATGATCTGCAGTTCAAAAGCCCTGACACCTGAAGCCATGCCTCTCCCAGCCTCTCTTGCATGTGGTGAGAGGGAGGAGACACTTCCCACAGTAGATCCCCTGACCACCTGCAAAGCGGTGGAGCCGGGAACACAGAGGTCCTGTTGGGTGTCTTACTCCTGCTTCCCTTCCTCTGAAGACCAGGAGTCATGAATCTTTCCATCCAGAAAGGACTTCAGAAGTCATGCAGTCCAAACTCCTTATTCACTGAGATCGAAGCAAAAAAACTCAGAGGAGCATTATGACTTGCAGACCATTAGTGGCAGAGCCAGACTCATTAATAGTAATGATAACAACAACTAACAGTACTAAACTCTGACTCCGTGCCGTGCATTCTTCTAAATCTTTTACATGCATTAATTTCCTTTATCTTCATAACAAAACCATGCTATGAAATAAGTATTGTCATCTTCCCCCATTTCACAGATGGGGAAAACTGAGGCACAGGATATAAGGATGAAATTACAGAACCAGGATTCAAATTGAGGCAGTGGGACTCCAGGGCCACAGCACCCTCGTTCCTGATCTGAGGCTCTCACAGACGGATTCTCTGGGATTGCCATTTTCTCAGAAATGGGAAACTTCTCCAGTTTGGAACTAAGTTGGTATCCCTTCTCTCAGAGAATGTTCCAGTTGGGGACTTCGGTGTTAAGTCATCATCTCTCCAGCATTTTCTGGTCTCCATGAAATCCACTAGTGCAACACTGGAGAGTTTGAAGTCCTTGTGCCCTTGACAAGAATATTTTCTCAAATGTCCCTGCTAGGAGGACATTTTTAAATATTTGATGTGTGTGTGTGTGTGTGTGTGTGAGAGAGAGAGAGAGAGAGATAGATGAGACCAAGGAAAATAAGAATCTTTGGTTATTGAGTTAACCCTGTCCAGCAAGGTAAGTGTTCCACATCAAGCCTTTGGCATTCCTTTGAGCCCTTGCAGAAGGGCCTGCCCCAGGCACAGGGACGGTCGAGTGTGGAGAGGGAACCTTCCACTTTGAGTCTCAGTGTCTGAAAAGGCATTTGCTACAGGTCCCCCTTGGTCCTCTGACACAACCACTGTAACCAGATCCTCTCTGGCTTCCCAGACTTGGCTTCTCCAGTGAACAGAGGCCACACCAAAATTAGTTTTCCCCTGCCGACATTTTTGTGTTTCATGTTTCATCTCTTTCCAAGGGCTCCCAGCCAGAAGTCCCATGTCCGAGCAGCGAGGAGATCTGCAGGGTTGGTCTGAGTTGATCTCATCCCGTAGCCCTCTGCTCTGGGGCTGGGGGTCTGGAAAGACATTGACAGCATCCCTGCTGACTAGATCTAGCCGGTGTGGGATATAAAGTCCTGAGGAGGTTTTGGGGTTGAGTTTACTTTTGGGGCCACAATGTCATCATTTGGAAAACTAACCACAGGTTCGAGATTCTTGCCTTACTTTGAAGAAATAGGGATAGCATGAAAGTTTTTGTCTTGAGGACATCTGAATTCATTGCTTGTGACTGTTTGAACCCTGAGTTAGTTTGCTAATATATGTACTTCTTTGCGTTTGATATTCTAAGTAAGCGCCTTAGATGCCACGTACTCAAGTTTTTACTACTTTGCTTTAAACTCACACCGGTTCTCCCCTCAAAACAAAAAACTAACTCCAAAATATGTAGTAACTTCTTTACCATTTTTTCCAATGAGGTAGAGTTTATTTGCATGGTCTCTGGACATACAAGCTGTTTGAAAATGCCTTGGATGTTGTCACTGCTGGTGACTGTTGACAGTTGGACAACATCAGTGCCCCAAATAATGAAATTCTGACGCCTTTTTTCCTCCCACTTGGTTTTAGTCATGAGTTCTAGCCTCTAGAGAAAAGAATGAAAATGTGTCTATGTTCAGCATCCAGTCCTCCAATAAAAACCAAACAACGTGGGTGTTCATTCAAACATTGGTCTAAGAGCGTAGTCCCAGCCCGTTTGCATTGCTGTGGCATATTTTCACGTGGGATTGACTCTGTGAGCAACCCTTTCTCTGAAAGACGAGGCTGATGGGATGACAGAGCAGGTGGGACAATCCAGAAGCAGGTCAAGGTCAGAATCTCTCCTCTTGGCTAAATATTTAGCCAGTGGCAGCCGTGTCTCCCAGCTGAGGGGAGATGTCAGCTGGCGGAAGTGTCTCAGGTAGCTTTTCAGCTAATGCTGGGAAGTGGTGAAGAGGCACAGAGGGCCAGGCAGCTCCAGACCCTGCCGTGACTGACCGCTGTGTTCCTGCCCGACAGGCCCCCACTCAGAACCTCCATCCTGCAATGCCAACTCCATCTCCTGCCCGTCGGCCTGCACTTGCAGTAATAACATCGTGGACTGTCGAGGGAAGGGCTTGACTGAGATCCCCGCCAACTTGCCAGAGGGCATCGTCGAAATGTAAGTACCCCATCTGCCACTCTCTGTCCCTGGGAGTTTACCTCTGTCTCAGCCAGTCCCCCAGTGGTCTGGCAGCACGATGGCCTGTTAGATCTAACTATGAAGAACACTCGGGAATCTCTTTGCTATCCTTACAGGTTCTCCCAAGTGTGGTAGTTTCCAGAACACAGTCAGCAAACGATGCCTGGTGGTCCAAATACACCGACCACTTAGTTCTGTGAATAAAGTTTTCTTGGAACACATCCACACCTATCGTGTAGGCATTGTCAGTGGCTGTCCTCGTAAGGCAGGATTGAGTAGTTGTGACCTACGGCCCACCAGGCCCGTTACGTGTACTCTCTGGCCCTTTATGGTGGGAGTTTGTCAGTCCCTTCCCTGGAGCCGCCCTGGGATCACGTTCTAGCTCTACCATCCACTAGCTGTGTGGCTTTGGGCAACATCATTGCTCTCTTTCATCTCTAGTTCTCTCAGCTTTAACAATGTGGTAATTATAGTATCATCCATGGGTCATTGTGGAAACAATGAAATACAGCGTGTAAGCCCTTAATTCAGTCCTTGGCACATGAATAAGTGCTGTGTGCAGTGTGGTAGTGTTGGCAGAAAGTACATGAGTGACGAACTCATTTCCCATGGCTGCCATTAACTGAGCAAGAGACTGAACTGTTAATCATTTCAAATCAGATTCTTGTCCTCTAGACTCGGTCTGTAGGTAACACAGACAAGACTGTGTATATCCATGTGTGTGCACGGATCCACTGAAAGTTCCACTAAAAATTGGTTGACCGTATAGCTCAACCTTGTCTACGCTTCCCCCACACGTTAGATGATGGCCAGTTTCTCATTCTGGATTGAGTAGATGGTCAGTCAACACTGACGTAAGATCACTTGTTAAATGACAAGTGTGTTCATGTTCTACCTTCACTTTTAGGTGGCTTTATTAAAAACACAGTGAGATACAACCCTCCTGCTCCAAATATCATCAGATAAAATCCTCCAAATAAGACACACATTTCCGTAGCCTCTCTGCTGCTCTCCTCCCCCCTTCCTCCTCCTATGCATGCCCTTCTGTTCTGATAGATGGCCCATTAACTCTTTCAGCCATTCATACGTTCATTCAACAAACATGTGTTGTTAGCCCACTGTGTTCCAGTCACAGTTCTGTGCTTGAGGAGCATCAGTGAATAAAAGAGATAACATTTCTGCCTTTATGGTGCTTGCATTCTAGTCAGGGGTGGGGGGAGGCAATAAACAATAACCAAAGCAAAGCAAATTATGAGGTGTGATAGAAGGGGGTGGCTTCTGTGGAGAAAAATAAAACAAGGAAAAAATTCAAAGTAAGTAGGGAGGAGAAGATAAAGTGGCTATGTGGAAAAACAGTATTGCAGGTCGAGGGCACAGCATGTGCAAAGGTCCAGAGATAGGAGTGTGCCTGCTGTGCCAGAAGGCCAGTGTCGCTAGAGTAAAGTAAACACAAGGGAGAGCGTTGGAGGATGAGATCAGAGAGGCAATGTGGAGCCAGATCAGGGGGGCATTTTATGGACTCTGCTTTCATCCTGATTGAGATGAGAAGAAACAGATGGTTTACCACAGTGGAGACTCGGATTCCTCTTTCTTCCTTGGTTTTACCAACTTTCCCCTAATTCCCTTTAAAACTTTCTTCCCCAGCCCCAGGGACACAACTCATGCCTGCACCTCTTCCTGTGGGCAGGAGCTAGTCAGTAAAGCGTCCTTTTGGCCTGTCACCCACACCTTGTGT